>NC_135307.1:0-600000 GCF_048772815.1 Callospermophilus lateralis
GGGCGCCCCCTGGCTTCAGCCAGGGCTCCCAAGAGCCACAGCACCTTTCATGGAGTGGACGAGTTCCAGGTCCAAGCTCTCCATACATTTTCCTTTAGACCCCCTCCACGCAGGCGGTGGCCTCTCCTGGGCTGTGGGAGCAGGAACCAGCCCCCAGCACCCACCTTGGTGGTCTCCCAGACAGGCGCCTGCAGTCCGGGGCCCTAAGGAGCTCTGGGACCTGGGTTGGGGTGAGGATGCTGCTGAGCGCTGGCTGGAATCCAGGAGGAGGAGGTTCCCAAGGGAGTTCTTCACCCAAAAGGCCGGTTCTAGCCCACGGGGAGGGGACCGTGGAGCCTGGGGTCCTTGGGTTCCGGGGCTGGAGCCTGGGGTGTGGAGGAGCTGGGCTCACTTAGCGGCATGGAGACGTGGGTGCGGGGACTCCACCTCCACCACCAGCACCTCTCCTTTCTGGGACGGGGGACGACATGCCTGTGCCAAGCCCTGCTCCACAGCGGGAGGAACCGGTGGCTGGGGGAGTGGTGCCCAGACCATCTCAGAGGGTGGAGGAAGACGGGGGAAGGGGGCGCTGGTGCCTGTGAATGTGTGGGTGACACAGCCAGGTGTGCGAGGCCGGGTCGGGTCAGCATTTGAAGCTCGGGGGTCAGCAGTCCATTCTTTACAGGATGCCTGTGAGTAGAGCCCTGCCCAGCGCCCCGCGTGCGTGTCCAGGGCTCCCCGTGCCTCCCCTGCGCCCCCTCTGCGCCTGCCCAGTGCCCTCTGTGCCTCCCCAGGGCTCCCCTTCGCCCCCTCTGCGCCTGTCCAGCGCCCCGTGTGCCTGCCCAGGGCTCCCCGTGCCTCCCCTGCGTCCCTCTGCGCCTGCCCGGCCAAGCTTGTGCTCCCTGTGAGCCTGCCTGAGTGAGCCCGTGGACCCCCAGTTGCAAGCCAGCGCACTTCTGCAGTAGGAGAGGAGCCCAGTGTCCCGCTGTCCAGGTCAGCGCCTGTGCGAGGGGAGAACCCAGGAGGGCTGGGGAGCCGAATGGTCGGCCCTAAGGGGAAGGCTCAGCGATGCCTGGCGGGGCGCTGGCCGCGACCTCGGGGGTCTCTACGGAAGCGAGGTCCCAGGGGCTGCTGCTTCTCCCACTCTAATGCAGAGCGCACGGGCGACTCCTGCAACTGCTACCTTGGCTCTGCAGGACACAGCAGGTGACATGCCACCCCCTGGGGCTCTGTTGATTTGGGGAAGCACAGAGGGAGGGACGGGGAGGGGAGGGCGGAAGGGAGTCGCAGCCCCCACCTGGTGGAGCCTTCAGCTGGCTGAGGCCAGAGTGCGGTGGAGTCCCAAGAGCTGAGCAAACAGGACAGGACCAGGGCTGAGGAGCACGTGAGCCGCCCCAGTATGGGAGCCCTGGCCTGCTGGGCCTCCTGGTGCTGTCCAGGAAGGGCCCTGTGAACTGAGTCCCACGGAGCGCAGGGGTCTCACAGCAACCCAATTAACAGGAGCATTGAGAAGTAACCCCTTCTGGGGCAGAGGTCTCCTGGGCGAAGAGGCCAGGGTGTGTGCTCCGGAGCCAGCCACCTGCAGATCACACCCACCCCAGCCTCTGAGTCGGGTCCACTTGGACAGCGGCTCAGCTTAGCAGCCCCTGCTTCCCAGGCTGTAGGTGGCGGGCCTGGAAGGTGGGGGAGGTGGGCACACTGTGCCACCAGAGGAAAAGAGGGACTCCTGGAACCTTGCCAGGGGGTGCCCCTTCAAGTGACGGGGCATCTGCACGTTCTGTCGACCTCTCGGGTCATGCAGAGTGTCAGGTGGCACAGAGGAGCCAGCAGGGGTGCGGGCTGGGCTGGGTCCCTCTCTGCATCCCCTTGTCTGCCTGGGTGAGGCTTCATGAGCAGAAGAGGGCTGTCCTTGAGACCACAGGATGTCACACACCCGGGAGCGCCCAGCCTGCACGGTCCAGCAGCCCTCACCTGATGACCAGGAGAATGGGACAGAGAACAGGGCACTCACAGCCCTGTCCTCCTCCCAGGCCATGGCGTCCCCCAGGATCGAGGCTGTCATCCGGGACAGGCACAGGATGGGGGAGTGTCCCATGTGGGAAGAGGAGACCGGGCAGCTGGTGTTTGTGGACATCAACACCAGGACTGTGTGCTGGTGGAACCCACTCTCTGGGGAGGTGCAGACTTAAGTGGAACTGGGGCCTGCAGATGGTGGAACAAAGGAAGTGGGCCTGGGGGGCTGCAGAGGGTCCGACAAAGGAAGTAGGTCTGGGGGGTGGAGACTTTGGGCCAGAGGAAGTGGGCCTGGGGGGCTGCAGAAGGTGGGACAAAGGAAGTGGGTCTGGGGGGTGGAGACTTTAGGCCAGAGGAAATGGGCCTGGGGCCTGCAGATGGTGGAACAAAGGAAGTGGGCCTGGGGGGCTGCAGAGGGTCGGACGAAGGAAGTGGGCCTGGGGGACTGCAGAGGGTGGGACAAAGGAAGTGGGTCTGAGAGGTGGAGACTTTGGGCCAGAGGAAGTGGGCCTGGGGCCTGCAGAACATGGGCCTGAGGAAGTATGGGTCCCCTGGAGATCCAGGTGCTCCTGGGAAGGGAGCTGTAAGACCATCCTATGTGCCCAGGGCCCCGTGTCCCCTGAAGTCCTGGGGCTCGTTTAGCTTTGAAGCTGTCCTGCCTGCTTGTGGACCCATGTCCCTGAGGTCCTAGGGCTCGTTGGTACCTTTGCCACAGGTGTCCAGCATCACTCGTGGCCTGAGGGTTGCAAGGGCCCAGCCAGGGCACCTGCTTCTTCAGCACCTGTCCCCCTGCTCCAGAGCCCCTGAAGTGTGGGCTGTCACACCCTGGGCACAGGACAGACCATGGGGTGGGAAGTCCTGGTGTATAGCTATAGTTGGAAGGACCAAAGCTGGGCTTGCTGTCATCCAGGTTAAATCCTGGAAACACTGACATCCTCCTGGCTGCTGTGTGGAGCCCGCACCTGGCTCTGACCCCGGGTTATGCCACACATGCACCTGTCCTGACTCAGGGGCCAGGGTGGGGGTGACTGTGCATTTTCCAGGCTCATGTGTGTGCATGGACCCACACACCTGGGAGGTACCTGTGTGTCTGTGGGGCTTGCACACCTGTGTGGATGACGACCCCTGTGGGTTTTCTGAGGAACAGAAGCAGCACTCTGGGAGCATCCCCCACTCACCCTCCCCCTCCCCAAGGGCAGGTGCCACTGTCCCCCTTGCAGATCAGGGCTGGCCCCAAGTCTGTGTCTGGCCTCAGGCGCCCTCCTGTGGAGCCTGCCCCAGGCCCAGGGGTCCTACCCGAGGGCTCAGGGGCACCCGCGGCTCTCACACTGGCACTGACATGAGGAGAGGCCAACGCTCTCCACTCCTGCAGTCCTGGTGGCCCTGCAGGCAGGCTTGGCAGCCTCCAGTCCCATCTGGAGGCCCTGTGGTGGCCATCGTGGGGAGGGGGTGCAGAGAGGTGGTCCACACAGGCCCAGCAGGACTGGTCCTGTGCTGAGATGTGCTCTGTGCCCTGATGGTGCCTCCTGGCGGGAGCCCCGTGGGTGGAGTCTCCTGGAGAAGCAGCAGCCGGGCCACCCTGCTGTCCTCTGTCCTCCCAGGAGACCCTGTTGGCTGTGTGGCTCTGCACCGAGAGGGCAGCTACGTGGTGGCCTCTGGTACCCGCCTTGGCCTCCTGGACTGGGCGTCGGGGCAGGTGGAGTGGGCGGCCTGGCTGGACCGGGACAAGCCCCACAACAGGTTCAACGACGGGAAGGTGGACCCCGCCAGGAGGTTTGTGGCAGGTGGGCTGCTGAAAGGACTGGCCCAGGCCACCTGCAGAGCCTCCCGTCATGGTGGGTGCTGGCTGGGTGGGGACCTCAGGAGCCCTCCCTGGCAAGCGGCCCCAGAGGCCATGCAGGTGCTGGGCAGCCCACAGGTTCCCTCCCACTCCAAAGCCCATGGCTTCCATGTCATTCTTCCCAGATCCCTGCCCAGAGAGGACCCTGGGAGGGTCGAAGCAGCCAGGGTGGGGCAGTGGCCAGAGGCCATTCACGTGCGGCTGAGGGCCCTGCACCTCTGCCTGAGCAGGACTCTTCCCAGTGGAACATCCCTGGGGTGCCCCCTTCGCCCAGCACAGAGGCTCACTCACAGATGCCGCCTGAGGGCCATCCTGCCTGCTGTCCCCCGGCTGAGGGTGACCACAGCTCTCTGCACAGCGGGTCTGTGTGGGGTGGGCAAGACAGGGTGGGGTGCTGACCACTGACCTTCCACTCTCTCCAGGCACCATGCCAGAGGCGTCCGCCCCAGGAGTGTGGGAGCCGGGGCAGGGCTCCCTGTACACACTCTATGCTGACCGCTCCGTGGTCAGACAGCTGGACCAGCTGGGCATCCCCAACGGGCTGGACTGGTCCCTGGACCATCACACTCTCTACCACGTGGACAGCCTGGACTACTCTGTGCGGTCCTATGACTACGACGTGCAGACAGGAGGCCTGGGTAGGGGCCACCATTGCTAGCCCCCCACGCCCTCCCCAGAGGAAGGCCTCCGTGGCCAGCCCCCACACCCTCCCTGGATGGGACCACCGTGACCAGCCCCCCACACCCTCCTTGGGGTAGGAGCCTCCGTGATCAGCCCCTCACACCCTCTATGGGTGGGGCCACCATGGCCAGCCCCCATGCCCTACCTGGGCGGGGCCTCCCTGGCCAGCCCAGCACGCCCTCCCTCAGGTATGGGCCTCTGTGGCCAGCCCCCCATACCCTCCGTGGCCAGCTCCCCACATCCTCCCTGAAGTACAGGCCTCCATGGCCAGCCCCATAAGCCCTCACTGGGCGGGACCAACCATGGCCGCCCCCCATGCCCTTCTCGGGGAGGGCCTTTTATGGCCAGCCCCCCACACCCTCCTGAGTCCCCCATTGGGGTCCCAGATGCACCACGGGGTCTGTCACTCTCTCACGTTGTTGAGGCCACACTATGTCACCCCCTGGTCTGGGCAGTGAGGGGCCACGCGCCTCTGTCTGTCCTGCCGCAGCAAACCCACGACTGGTGTGCCAGCTGGAGCCAGAGCAAGGCATGCCACATGGGCTGTTCATGGACACCACGGGGACACTCTGGGTGGCCTGCATTGATGGAGGCAGGGTGATCCGCATGGACGCCGAGACAGGTGTGTGCACAGGGCAGTCGGTCAAGGAGGGGCCATGGGGTGCTCTGTGCCACGGTGTTCAGGGTCCAGGAGTGGGACCACTTGCTTGTCCAGCTACAGGGGGACCTGTGCAGATGGGCAGTGCAGGGAACACAGGGGCTGATGTAGAAAATGACCACAAACCAGCGGTTGAAAACTACAAGACCTTGTCCTCTCCCACCCTGGAGGGCGGAGGCTGGACCAGGGTCACAGGTTGAGCTCCCTGCACAGGCTCCAGGGGGCTCCTCCTGCCTCTCCAGCTCCTGCGCTCCAGGTGACCCTGGGCTGGTGGCCCCTCCCTGCAGTCTCTGCCTCCGTCTCCACGGGGCTCCTCCTCTGGGTCTGTGTCCCCTCCTCTGTCTCTTGGGAGGACACGGCCATTGCATGAGGGCCTCCTGACCCAGGAGGAGCCCATCTCAGACCCTTCACTAATGACCTCTGCAGAGACCTGTTCCCACACCAGGTCCCACTCACAGGTTCTGGGGTGCAAATGTGGACAGGACCCACCTCTTACCATGGTGTCCAGTTCCCTCCATGAGCTCCAGAGAGGCTCCTCCTGCCTCTCCAGCTCCTGGGCTCCAGGTGGCCCCTCACTCCAGTCTCTGCCTCTGTCTCCACGGGGCTCCTCCTCTGGGTCTGTGTCCCCTCCTCTGTCTCTTTTGAGGACATGGCCATTGCATGAGGGCCCCCTGACCCAGGAGGAGCCCATGTCAGGACCCTTCACTAACGACCTCTGCAGAGACCCTGTTCCCACACCAGGTCCCACTCACAGGTTCTGGGGTGCAAATGTGGACAGGACCAACCTCTTACAATGTGTCCAGCTCCTGGGCTCCAGGTGGCCCTGCTGACCCCTGCAGTCCATGAGGAAGGGCAGACTTGGGGATCAAGTGCTGCAGGTGCCAGGGAGAACCAGCCCACCCAGGGCCCCACTGGGGAGTGGGCACAGTCAGGCCACCTGGGGTCCAGCAGCAGATGGGTGGCTGGGCTTCAGGGATGTACCTGAGCTTTACTCACAGGGACGCAGCTGTGCACCCTGGAGGTGCCAGTGTCCAGGGTGACGTCCTGCTGTTTCGGGGGGGCTGACTACTCCGACCTGTACGTGACCTCTGCAGCGGACATCCTGAGTCCAGAACAGCTGTTGCGGGAGCCGCAGGCAGGACACGTCTTCAAGGTCAGTGGGGTGTCCCTGCCAGGGTCAGCTTGGCTCCCGGCCATGGCTGCTCGGCCAGGTGTAACGCATCTTGACCTAGGGGACTGGAGCGGGCTTGGCAGCATCCATGGGGACATCTGTCCACCTGGAAAACAGCCCTCCCAAGGCCCCATGTGCCCTGCTGTACACAGAGACGTTTACGGGAGGTTTAGGAAGCTGGTGTGGCTGGCACTGCCGTGGCTGGTGCTGCCGGGAGACTCAGCTGTGCCCAGGGACTCACCTCCACCCCTCTCCTCCCGCAGGTCCTGGGCCTGGGGGTGAGAGGCCTTGCATCCTGCCACTTCTCTGGCTGAGGAACCCCACCGTCCAATGCAGCTTGAGCCAGGCCTTCGTCCCTGGGGTCAGGCCAGGCTCGGCTCTGGCAGGGCACTCCCTGCCTGACCGCTGTTCACAGCTGATAATAAATGTGGCCACCTCAATGTCATCTGTGCAGCTGCTGCCCTGGGATGTGGTCCCCCCCAGGACTGCCCCATGCTATGTCCAGTGTCACCCAGCTTTAGCTTGTAATGCCCCTGTGTGTTCTCCAAGGTCCCCACAGGTCACCTGCATTCCCCAGAACATGTGGCCACACTGGTGTCTCTGAGGTTGGCCTCTCTGCCTTCACTTGGTGCTGGGTCACTGAGAGCTGGAACCTGAGCATGGGCTGTAGCTATGCTGGACATGCACAAGTCCATCAGCCAGGGATCAAGCCGGACATCAGCTCCCTTCACAGCACTGGGCGCCCAGTGCCTCTACTTCCAAACAGCCCATTTACCCCTGGAAGGCACCTGCACTCCAGCAGTACCCAGTCCCCTGCCCAGCCCCATCACCTGCCCACTGCCTGTGTCTCGATGGCCTGATGTGGATAGGTCCTGCCCATGGAATCCACACTATGTGACCCTCTGTGTCAGCTTCTCTCACCGAGCCCCAGGTCTCAAGGTCCATCCCACTTGTAGCATGTGTCAGAGCTGAAGTCCTTTTCAGGACTGAGTAATATTCCAACATGTGGATGGACTCATCCGGTTCCCCATTCCTCCTCAGTGGACAACTGGGTTACTTCTCCTTTCTGACCCTTGTGCATGGTGCTGCTGTGAATGTTCACACACAAGTTTTCATTCCAGCGTCTCTTTCTGGGTCTTCAGGGACGTACCTAGGCTGGAGGTAATGTGGAATGTGAACTCCCTGCATAACCCCAAGAGGCCCCTGCACACTGTCCCTGCACAGGGGCTCCACGCTGCCCTCCTCAAATGCACATGCTAAGAGTGACGTGGAACGTTGAGTCCCCGACTCCAGAGGGCTCAGCACAGAGCTCCTGGAGGTCCCCACACAGGTGGCCTGCAGCTACACACGGCTCTGCTTGCCAGCTGCTGGGAGTCTCTGTCCTGGGGTCCCCGTGGTCATGGTGGCAGAGTGCAGCTTGTGCTGTGGGCAGGGGCAGGCAGTGCTGTGAACAGGAAGGCCGTCCTGGGGCTTGAGCCTCCATCCTGGGAGTGAGGCCTGTGTGGAGTTGGTCCTGGCCTAGTGGTCAGTCCTGGAGAGGGGCAGCTGGCCTGGGAAGAGGGAGAGACCTGGTCTCAGGTGTAGCCCCTGATACAGGGTGCTGAGGGGCCAGGCGGGGACCTTAGGGAGGCCAAGCAGGGGCCCAGGAAGTGGGCATCCTCCTGCTGACCACCACTGTCCGCTCAGGGGCTGGGAGTCCAGGAGGCAACTGTGTGGGAGACCAACTTTGACGTGACTGAGTCACACTCCCCCGCTGGGTGCTGAGGCGCTCAGTCACAGAAATGTGGCAGAGCTTTCCCCACCTTCTTGGGTTCAAGGGTCGGTGTTTGGGGCATGGATTTGTCTTGCTACAGCCCATGGGTGGACCTACACTCACCTGTTCCTTTGTGATATAACCCTTGCCCTGTTTAGGGTAGAATCTTCCATGGAAGTGCCTTGTGGGTCCCCTTCTCTTACTGTGTCCTTGGGTGTGGCCTACCCAGGTGTCAGTCAACCTGCTGACAGTGGATATCATGAAGATAGACTCAGCCCCCTGAAACCTGACCCCTTGCCTCATTTGAATAGCTTCTCAATAAAAGGGGTCAGTGCATGCTCTCTCTCTCTCTTCCTGAGGACCCTTAAGGTCAGAGGAGCCGTCACAACGACCCCAAAGAAAAAGGTATTTGTATCTCTTGTGTGGTCATTTTGCACAGCCCAGTCAGCCCAGTTTACCTGGAGTGGCCCCTGAGCCTTTTAGTTGCAAGAAGAGAAACCTGGCACATGATTTTGGAAATTCAAATGGAAATGAAACCCATTAAACACTATTTGTCAAAAAGTGGTGATTTAACAAGCTTTGAAAACTATATTCAGTGAAATGAAAGTATATGCAAACCAAAATTTCCACAAAAATTGACTCATAATCATCCATAACTAAAATCTGAAAAAAAAAAATTAAAGAGAAACAGAAGAAAATCCATGTAATCTTTGTGATACTGAGTGTGTGTGTGTGTGTGTGTGTGTGTGTGTGTGTGTGTGTGTGTGTTCTGGAACTGGGGACCAAATGCAGGGCAGCACACATGGTGGACAACCTCAGCTACATACAACCTCAGCTACAATACTCAGCTACATCCCTAGCCCTTGGTGATGAGTTTTAACACACAATACTAAAAGTAAATTGGCAGAAGAAAATATTGATAGCATGGACTTTATAAAATCAAATTTTTACCAAGTGTGGTGTTGCATGCCAAGAATCCTAATTACTCAAAAGGATGAGGCAGGGGGGCTGGGGATGTGGCTCAAGCAGTAGCACACTCACCTGGCATGCGTGTGGCCCAGGTTCAATCCTCAACACCACATACAAACAAAGATGTTGTGTCCGACGAAAACTAAAAAAAATCAATATTAAAAAATTCTCTCTCTCTCTCTCTCTCTCTCTCTCTCTCTCTCTCTCTCTCTCTCTAAAAAAAAGGCTGAGGCAGGGAGATTGCAAATTCAAGGCCAGCCTGGGAGATTTTTAAAGGGATGGGGTATAGCTCAGTGGTAGAGCACCTGCCTGGCATATGTGAGGCCCTGGGTTCAATCCCCAGCATCACATGAAAAAATTAAATTGTATACTCTGTGAAAGACAGAACAAAAAGAAAAGCTATAGACTGAGATAAATTATTTACAACATGCAATTCTCTTGTGCAGAAACCTCTTGTGAAGAAGCATACCACATAACTAAGGCAGACAAGGCCATCGAGGAGGTGCAGCTAACTCCCTGTTCCTTAAGTGTGGGCCCTCTATAATGACTTCCTCCAGAAACACATACAATAGGGACATGCAGAGAACAGTAACTCCACAGTCAGAAACTTGAAAGGCACTCCCCAGCCAGCTGAGCACACTCAGTACTAAGGTGACATTCACCTTGAGGGCTTGAGATGACAGAGCAGCCCTCCGCCTCTGTGACTGCTTCCCCCAGACCATGGCCCAAGTCTAGATGTGAGGAAAAACAAGTAAACCCCAAAGTAGAACAATCTACAAATACCTGACAGGTCCTCCCCATGTGCCAAGGTCACTGGAACAAGGAAGTTCAGAGAAACTGTCACCCCAAGAGGAGTCTACAGAGACATGTTGACTGGATGTCATTTGGGGTCCTGGATGGGGTCCTGGAACAGGAAGAGGCAGAACTGAGAATCCAGAGGAAATACAACTTCAGTTAATTACAGAATACTAGTGTTTATTCTTCATGACAAATGGTCTAAGATGTTAATACATCTGAGATAGTGCACCTAAGTCATCACAAGGGCAAAGTCAGGTTGAGGCTTCCTTTGAAATTTCTGTATAAAGATAAAGATACTCAAATAAAACTTTAAACATGACTACATTTCCAGGCTGGGTTGTGGCTCCATGGTAGAGAGCTCACCTAGCATGCACAAGGCACAAGGACATGCCAGTCACATGCCTGTCATCCCAGTTACTTGGGAGGCTAAGGCAAGAGGATCATACATTTGAGGCTCACCTGGGCAATACAGCAAGACCATGTCTCAAAATTAAATTTTAAGAAGGGCTAGGGATGTATGTAGCTATGTGCTTGCCAAGCACATACAAGGCCCTGAGGACAACAATCAGTGTGAACAAAAACTCTCCAGGCCACACAACTGATCATAGACAACCATTGCAGGAATAGAATAGGGAAGAAGCCATTATATCAACCTCCCTAAAATAATTAAAGTAAACCTGCACTTTGTTCAGCTCACAATACTAACATATCTAACCTCTGCTTCTACTAATTTAAATATGATAATATTTTAAATATGACAGCTTTTTAAATATGATAAAAAGTGTATGTACTTTTCTAATAAACCCAGCAGATGTGCAATATACTCAACTCTGCTCTAAAAGCCAACTTATAAGCACATAGGGGCACAATCATAAGGATAAAATGTAATTATGGCACTTCACATGAAATAACTCTTAGTGTTAATAAACATATAACCTCAAAAGAAGAAATTCAAATTTCTGAACTCAAAACATAATGGTATATTTTCAATGATACTTCAAACAGATACAAAACACAAACAGAGTTCTCCAACAAGAATTCCTGGCAATATACAAAGCATCATGCTCATCAGAAGACCCAATCCCTTGCTTGCAATGAATAAGAAAACAACTTTTTATAAATGTAAAACTTTAGGGCCTGAGGATGTTGCTCAGTGGTAGAGCACTTGCCTAGCATATGTGAGGCACTGGCTTCAATTCTCAGGACCACATAAAAATAAACAAATGTAGAACTTTTATAAGACATAGGGATATGCTTTCTAAATTGAAAAATAGAAAAGAAAATGTTTGTTTAAAAATTTATTTTTAGTAAAAAATATTTCTTAATTACACAACTCAGCTATTGACTTGTCTCTTACACATTGTAACGACTTGGATCCTAAGGAAACTTCATCTATAGTGGTTTTAAAAATCATGCAGGGGATGGTCTGGGGATGTGGCTCAAGTGGTAGCACGCTCGCCTGGCATGCATGCGGCCTGGGTTCGATCCTCAGCACCACATACAAACAAAGATGTTGTGTCCGCCGAAAACTAAAAAATAAATATTAAAAAATTCTCTCTAAAAAAAAAAGAATCATGCAGGGGACTGGGGTTGCGGCCCAGTGATAGAGCACTCGCCTAGCATGTGCAAGGCCCTGGGTTCAATCCTCAGCACCACATATAAATAAAATAAAATAAAGGTACTGTGTACAACTAAAAAATAAATATTAAAAAAAGGATCAGGTGGGGTTGTGGCTCAGCGATAGAGTGCTTCCTTAGCATGTGCGAGGCCCTGAGTTAGATCCTCAAAAGCACATAAAAATAAATAAAGGTTAAAAAAAAAGAATCATGCAATATAATAGTTGACATTGAAATTTTTTCTTAGAAAAATTTCATCTAAATCTGGAAGAGATATTGTGATATATGTGTGTGTGTGTGTGTGTGTGTGTGTGTGTGTGTAAATACATAATGTTTTTGAACATATCTCTGGATACCTCTGATGCTTGAGTTCTAGCAAATGACATTGTGTGTGTGTGTGTGTGTGTGTGTGTGTGTGTGTGTGTGTGTGTAAAAATATATGTGTGTGTGTATGGTGCTGGGATGGAACCCAAGGCCTCTCAATTGCTAGGCAAGCGCTCTGTCAATGAGCTGCATACCCAGTATGCAAAGACATCTCAATAAGCAGAAAATAATTAAAATCATTTAAGATTATCATGAGAATTTTCAAACAAGACAAGTTTCTCAATGGAAAACCAAGAAAGCAAAAATCATATTTTAAAAATATTGTTGAGGGAAAACAGCAGAAGTTCACAGGATTAAGAATTCTGTAGAAAATTAAAAAAAAACTGAAAACCTGGTGGACATGGGGCATTTCCTAGGAAATACAGACATTGCAAAACAACTAAATTAAGAAAACTCAATCGGTCCATTAGCATAGCAAAGTTGGAACTGCTGCTGGGAGATCTCCCACTGGAAAAGACCCTGGGATCATTAGGTCTCACAGCTAAGTGTTACCTGACCTTTCACAAATTCTGATTTTATTTCAAATGTTTATGATCTAGATAAAAAAAAAAAGGTGACTTTCCTAAATTCAGTTCATGTTCCATCAAAGCCTGATATAGTCAAGATATTTCATCCATGTAGAACGTCAATGTTTATTCAACAGGCTATTTTGTGCACCACTGCAAATGTACTGTCAATTAGTGCCCTGAGCTGTGGCTGAGAGAGGCAGGCCCTGGAAACAGGGTAGGGTCTGAAGGAGGGCCACAGTCTGGACAGGGCAGGGATCTGGAGAAGAGATGTGGGGGCCTTGGGGGAGGGGTCTAGGCAGAGTCTATGGAGGATGTGGTCTGGGGGATGGGGTGGGGTCAGGAGAAGAAAGGCAGGCCTGGAAGAGGGGTCTGGAGGAGGGTCAGAGCCAACAGGAGGGACAACAGATGGTGAGAAATACTGGCCTTGGTGGTCACTCACTGAGAGCCCCTAGTTCTCTAGCATTCCATCCCAACAACCCACAGGGAAACTGACCTGAGCTGGGTGGAGGCAGCAACAGTCTGCCTCACCCACCACCCTCCACCTGGTACAGTAGGCCCCAGCAGCTTCACTGAATCCTGGGCAGAAGTCCCTGGCCATCCACCACCCCTGCCTGCTCTGTACCAGGCACCATAAAGTGCATGGAAGTAGCAGGTATTCCACTGAAAGAGGAGAGGACCCGGGTACGGTAGTATACACCATCATAATCCCAGCTACTTAGGGAGACAGAGAAATGAAAATTCTAAATTTGAGGCCAGTCTGGGCAATTTAGCAAGATCCTCTCTCAAAAAGAGAAGTGAGGGTGTAGCTGCTCACTTATAGGGGTAGAGCACTTACATAGGATACATGAAGTCCTGAGTTCAAATCCCAGTCTAAAATATGTATATAATTTAAGGCAACGGGTACACTGTTTTTATAAGACCCAATTCCTTTTATTCTACTTTCATCTTATCATCATTTAAATGCATTACCACATTCATGAACAATGAATTATTTTGGCAGAAGCTGTAGAGCACTTGAAAACTAAAATGTAAGGTGCTATTTATTATAGATCAATCAATTCAAGATAAATGATTTCTAAAATGAAGATGTAAGTCAGTGGAAAAGTAGATTGGGCTCATAGAAACCTGACTCTCCAACATATTGGTGCAGGGCAGGCACTGACTTCCTCAACAAGATCCATAAAATTCAAAAAATAAAACCAAGATGCAATAAGTGGAATGCCTTCAAATTAAAATGCTCTGACAAGTGAGGGAAATAGGATCATGAAGAGAGCCCCTCAGAATGGGAGAAAGTCTTTTCCATCTACTTTTCCAACAAGGGATTAATATCCAGAAATATAAATAACTCAAAACATGTAACAACAGAAAAATGAATAGCTCAACACAAAAATGGGTGGAAAAACTAAGCAGACATTTCTCAAAAGGAGAAATACAAATGGCCAAAAAACATGGGGAAAAAAAGGTTCAACATGCCTGGCAATCAGAGAAATGCAAATCACATCTACATTAAGATTTCATCTCCAGTTAGAAGGGCAAACATCAGGAATACAAAAACCAACAAACTCTGGTGAGGATAGGGAGAAAGGTACACTCACCTGTTGTTTGTGCAGATGAGTGCAACCAACCACTATGGACAGCAGTACAGAGATTCCTCAAGAAACTAGAAATGAAGCCATCACATGATCTAGCTCTTCCTCCCACCCTTTTTTGGGGGGGGTATTTACCTAAAAGAACAAAAATCAGCATGCTATAGGAATACAGCCATATCAATGTTTAAGCCAGCACAATTCTCAGTAGCCAAGCTATGAAACCTTCCCAGGTGTCTGTCAACAGATGAGCAGATAAAGAAAGCATGGCATATACACACATCAGAGTTTTACTCGGCCATAAAGGAGAATGAAATTACTGCATCTGCTGGTAAATGATTGGAACTGGAGAACATCATGCTAACTGAAATAAGCCAGACTCCGAAAGCCAAGGGTCAAATGTTTTATCTTATACACAAAAACTAGAGGTAAATAAGGAAATATAAAATGGGGAGATCCCATAAAGATAGAAAGGAGGTCAGTGGAATAGAAGGGGGTGTAGGGGGAGAGAGCAGGGATGGGAAAAGGGAGAAACTGCAGAATGAAACTGACCAAACAATCTAGGTACATATACGACCACACCACAGTGAATCCCCCCTCCATGTCTGTCTATAAACCACCAGTTTAACAAAACAATAAATAAATAGAAGGAAGACCACTAGAGAAAGGGGAGCAGGAGGACGGAGGTGGAGGGAACATGGAAATACTGGGGTGAAACTGAACAAATTATACTCCATGCATGTCTGCATACATCAAAATGGACCCCACTATTATGGATAAGTAAAATGCACCAGGGCTGGGGCTGTGGCTCCGTGATACAGCACTCACCTAGCACATGTAATGCCCTGGGTTTGATCCTCAGCACCACATAAAAATAAATAAATAAAGGTATTGTGTCCAACTACAACTAAAAATAATATTTAAAAAAATTTTCAAAAGAGAGAAGATGCATATATACTGACAATTAAACTGGAATTCTCTCAACCAAAGAAAAATGTGGTTTATGAGTTTAGTTTTGTGAGTTTAGTTCCATGAAATGTGGTTCATGAGTTTAGTACATGGAATAAACTTTCCTAATATTTTTAGATGTAGATCAAACAAACACCTGTATCTTATTTATTTATATGTGGTGCTGAGAATCAAACCCAGGGCCTCACACATGCTAGGCAATCACTCTACCAGGAAGCTTCAGTTCCAGCCCTGAAATACATTTTTAATAAATGAATTTGTTACAAATAACATACTAAACTGAAATAAAGTAGTAGGCTGGTAACACATGTGCTTTCCCATATTTCCATGTTCTTTTCTACTACTTTGACACCATTAAAATAATAAGGAGGGCTGGGGTTGTGGCTCAGTGGCAGAGCACTTGCCAGGATGTGCGAAGCACTGGCTTTGATTCTCAGTATCAATAAATAAAACACAATCATGGACAACTAAAATAATATTTGAAAAAATAAGCAATAAGGAACACAAGTAATGGAGTCTCTCCTGGGCTTAGAACCCTCGTGCATCATTCCTCCTTCATCCCACCCAGGATCTCCAGGAAAAACCTGGGGTAACTGTAGGAAGATGATGAGGGGCTGGGGCTCCGGGGTAGGGCAGTCGCCGAGCACGTGCAAGGCTCTGGGTTCAATCCTCAGCACCACATAAAAATAAATAAATTAAATAAAGGTATTAGGTCCAACTACATCTAAATTTTATTTTAAATTATGGCAATATATACCTAATGTAAATTATTTTTAAACAGACGATGAGGGTCACAACCTAGACCTGCTGCAGAGCCAGCCTGAATGAAATAGTGAAGGAGCAGGGCGCACAGCCAGGCTCTCCTCAGCTCAGTCCCAAGGTGGGGCTCTCTCCTCACCAACACCACATTTCCCACACCTACTGCGGGTCATTCCAGAAGCTTCTAGTGCAATTCCCTCAGGCAACTCAGAACAAGAGAGCTCCAGGCATCCCTAGATACATGACCGACAGTGTCCCCGAGCCAGGCATTCACCGGAGGTAGCTCTGAGGAGAAGGGAGCTCTGGGCATCCCTACAGACATGACGCACAGTGTCCCCAAGCCAGGCATCCACCTGAGGTAGCTCTGAGGAGAAGGGAGCTCCATGCATCCATAGAGACATGACCCACAGTGTCCCCAAGCCAGGCATCACCCTCAGGCAGTTCTGAAAATAAGGGAGCTCCAGGGGTCCCTAGAGACATGACAATAGACCCAGCCTGATTCCCTCTTAAAATTGGGAACCATCTTGCCACAAAGCCATGAAAAGCTAATTTTGGTTTCACTGTAAATTACTGCAGATTCTGAACCTGCTTGGAATGCCTGCCCGGGGCCTTGGACTCCCCCTGCCTGGCCATCTGACCAGAGAGCAGCCCACTCTGAAACTGCAGTGACGCCCCATAAACCCTGGCCTTCCCTGGCCAGACAACGCTGCTCTCTGAGGCTCTAATGACCTTCATAAATTCTGATGTCAAGGCCAGCAAAAATGTAAACCAGCCTTTGTGCTCTGCTGTCCGAGTGTTGCTAGCTGTAACCCCCTTTGTGGAACTTCCTGGGTATGGAGCTGCGCTGCGAGGGAGCTGGGGCTGTCTTTTCCCGTAGTTTTGGGTGGGAGAAGCAGCCCGGATGGTGGAAATAATCAGCTTGATTTCATTTGATTTTAATTGGAGTCACTGGTCTTTTCTTTGCGTCCTGGTCTAACAGTGACCCACAGTGACCCCGAGCCAGGTGGCTCCCTGAGGCAGCTCTGAGGAGAATGGAGCTAACGGGGTCCCTAGAGACATGACCCACAGTGTCCCCAAGCCCAGTGTCCATCTGAGGTAGCTCTGAGGAGAAGGGAGCTACGGGGGTCCCTAGAGACATGACCCACAGTGTCCCCAAGCCCAGTGTCCACCTGAGGTAGCTCTGAGGAGAAGGGAGCTACGGGGGTCCCTAGAGACATGACCCACACTGTCCCTGACCCAGGTGGCTCCCTGAGGTAGCTCTGAGGAGAAGGGAGCTACGGGGGTCCCTAGAGACATGACCCACAGTGTCACCAAGCCCAGTGGCTCCCTGAGGCAGCTCTGAGGAGAAGGGAACTATGGGCGACCCTAGGACGCACAGTGCCCCCAAACCAGGCGCCCACCTGAGGCAGCTCTGAGAAGGGAGCTCCAGGTATCCCTAGAGACATGACCCCCAGTGTCCCCGAGCCAGGCGTCCACCTGAGGTAGCTGTGAGGAAAAGGGGGCTCGGGCCCTCCCTGAAGAGCGACCCACAGTTTCCAGGAGCCAGGCTCTGCCAAGTGGGTGCTGAGGAGAAAGCTCACCTCTCACCCTGAAGGAGGAGGACTGGCGTTGAAGATGGTGGCGAGGCCCCGCCCCTGATGACCACGCCCCCCCAATGGCCAAGTGCCCGGATAGCCACGTGCCCGATGGCCACGCCCCTAATCGCCAGTTTGATGGCCACACCCCGCAGGACCCTGCTCATACTCAGAGGTTGTGCTCACCCCTAGTTCCTGGTAAACCTCAGCCCTTTCTCCACTCTCAGCTGTTACTGGATAGAACCTGTCCCCACTGCTGTCACAAGGTCTGGCAGAGTTGGCTGTGTCACCATGGAGTGGAATCTCAGGAGAGGAGAAAAAGGAGCCAGAAGCCCACCTCCCCAGTCACCAGAGAGCAGGGAGTGGAAACTCCAAACCCGAGCCCTTGTGCTGCAGCAAAAGAAAATTTAAAGTCAGACACCAAAAGCCATGCAGGAGAGGGTTCTGAGAAGTGACCGTGAGGTGGAAATAAACTAAGAGAAAAGTGAGGCTTCAGCAAAAGCACTCTCAAGGGGGAGAGTGGGCATCTCCAGGCAGGGAATAAAAGGAGACAAGGCTGTCCCCAAACCTCACTACTGTTGATGTTTTCAGGAGAACTGGGGACCACCTCTGTACTCTGCCCATCAGGGGGTCAACTCCTCCTTCACATTGGGCAGTGGAGTTGTTGATCTTAGCTGGTCCTCTCCAAAACTGTCACGGTGGCCATCCTATTTAGGGGGCTTCATCCACAAGTCAATCCGTGTTGATGTGGGCACTGGGGTCAATTGCTGCTCAGAAGTTACCTTAGTGTGACTGTGCTACTAAAGGGATCTTCTGTAGTGGCACCCCCTCATCCACAGAAAATCTTAACTAACTTTCCCCAGAAATCTTCACCATAATTGATTTTAGGACTCTCAGCAAAAGAGTCTCTGTCTACAAGAGAGATCAATGTAGGTAAACTTCCTATTTTCCTGTTTCTCTATTTCACTTGGCCACTGCCCTGGAAGAAATCATCACTCCAGGTGCTCAACACCCCATTACTAGTTTACCACAGACATTTATCCAGTTTAGCAGTTTGTAGAAGTGTGGGGAGCCACTCTGAATGACCCACACCTTCCAGTCCTGAAGCAAGAGGCTCTGACGGATCATTTCAATCAATTCATGGTGACTTGGGCATTGTCCCAGCTCAGAAAGTCGAGGCATGTCTTCAGATGTAGGTCTCTCCCCTGAGGTTGAGCTACACTCACCTGTTGCTCTGTAATCCAACCCCTTTGCCCCGTTTGGGATAGAATGGTCCATGGAAACTCCCTTTGTGTGTCCCCTGCTCTTGCTCTGCCTTTGGGTGTGGCCTTCCTAGATGTCAGTCAACCTGCTGACACAGACATCAGGAAGCTAGACTCAGCCCCCTGAAACCTGACCCCTTGCCTCATTTGAATGACTTCTCCTCAATAAAAGTGTTCAGCAGGAGTGTGTGTGTGTGTGTGTGTGTGTGTGTGTGTGTGTTCTCTCTCTCTCTCTCTCTCTCTCTCTCTCTCTCTCTCTCTCTGCAGACCCTTAAGGTCAGAGAAGCCATCACCATAGGACCCAAAGGAAAAGGTATTTCTCTGTCTCTATGTGATTATTTCACACAGCCCAGTTCACCTGGAGTGACCCTGAGTGTTTTAGTCATGAGAAAGGTGACCATTTGTGGCCCATATGGAACCCCAGGATGAATTTTGGAAATTTAGTGGGTTTGGAATTTCTCTCCAGAAGTTAAGCACGCTTAGGATTGCAGAGTATTGTGGGCTGAATTGCAGAAAGTAAGTGAAGTAGAAGAAAAATCTGTGACATTAACTTTTTAATATTTGGGAGTAGTTTGTCTTTAGAAAGAAAAAAATTTATAATTCTAGAGACTCTAAATGTAAAGAATTATTAAGATGATTAATGGGATACGTTGTTAAGTCAGGCCTCCCCCATGGGGAAAGTGCTTTTGTGGACTTTTTTGGATTGTTTTTGTGAATTTTTTGTATTTTGAAATATTAGGTAAAGATTTTGGGGGGTTATATACTAGAACTCTGTGCTTGGAAAGTGAGAAAATGGGAAGGAGGATTTTCTGATGAGACTTGATACAAGGATTCTTTAGCTGTGGAGGAGTGAATGTTATTTTTGTGAATACTCAGAAGGTTTATACTGAACCTGTTTGCTACATTCTTGTCCTACTGAATCAGAAAGGCTGGAACTCAGCCACTGAGGACAAAAGACTTTAGCTGCTGTTCCTGTGGGGTCTGTACCTAGGCTCACATCCAGCAGTGCTTTTAACCCTTAAGCAACCTGGCCTGGTGCCAAATGAAGACTGCCCTAAAATCTGAGAGAAACACTGGTGTCTGCCATTAAAACTCACTTTTAAAATCCTCCATGCTACAAGGAAAAGTACAAAACACAGGAGAATACAAGCTGCAAGCGCAGGTGGCAGAGACAAGGCCAGCTGCTACCCGTCCCTAGGATCCTGCCCAGGTTGGGGATAGAGACAAATCTAACAGAGTCCCACCAGCTAGGGGAGCTCAGGGAACCCTTGGCTGACTGTGGGCAGCAGGCTCCATGCTGTTTCCGTCACCATGGTAACCACTGGAAGCCTGGCAGAGTGGGCTTCCTGGTCCCGCCTCCCACATTTCAGTTATTTTTGAATTAAATAACCTGACTTTTCTCTGTGGTTATGTTACTCAGTAATGCTATTGATGGGCGGTTTCCAACTATGCTTTTTTATATTTTGCTTTTAATTTTGAAGGTTATGGGGGTGCACTTGCTTGTCGCAGGAACAAAAGCCAGCAATGTTCCTGTGATGAGCATAAAACCCTTACTCTCATTCCTGACTAAGTAATTACCAAAAAATAAACATAAGGGTCTTATTTCAGCGACATCATGTGACATCACACATTTATTAATGCACTCCTAGTTAAAAGTAAATTAAAATGGATCCAAATATCTTAAGAACCACGTGGTTACATAAAGTTAATACAATTATAAGTTATGCCCTGATTATTAATATATTTTTCTAGGTACTTGGATAACCTATAGTTCTTAATTCATAAAATGATTAGCATATATGTCCAATTGTTTAGTTAATATATATTTATCTAATTGCTTTTCTTCAACAAAAAACACATGATTTATATACTTCTTATACATGCATTTATCTGATGTTCTGCCTTAGCTCCTCTGCTTCTGTTTACAGATATTTTAGATACAGACATCTTAGATAAATATATTTTACTATAAATTTGCTTTCAAGAGAGAATAAAACCTTCAAGTAATCTCTAGTTCTCAAAGTTATTATACAAATTTTTTTCTTAAAAATTTTTAGTTTAGTTGTCGTTGGACACAATATTTGTATTTTTTAATGTTTTTAGGTGGTGCTGAGGATTGAATCCAGCGCACCGCACGTACTAGGCAAGCACCCTACTGCTGAGCCACAACCCCAGCTCCTGTATAAACTTTTATAAGATGATAAACAAATATAATTCTATCTTCAGAAATATTCAAGGGCTTTAACTATATTTTCATTGATATTTCTTCTTATCAAAGTACAAAAAATTGTTTAGATTCTAAACAATTCTAGGTTTTCAAAAATTACTCCAAAGTATAACCAGAAAAAATTCTAAAAGGAAAAGATTCTTCAACTGAGAGGAAGCACACATTGGAGGTCCTAAGAAGAATCAAAAAATCATCTTTGGGTGAAACAAGGTCTTCTAGATTTTAACTTTAAAAGTATTTTCCTAAACCAGAAAATCTTTATATCATTATCTAGACAGATAATATAAAAAGCAAAAACAATTAAAAAAGAGATTTATATGTACTGTACTGACTATCAAAATTTTAACTGATCAACTCAAGAATATTTCAGGCTATTTCCCTAATTTTTCTATGCTAATGTGAGCTAACATTTTGTCCATATTTTGACATGATAAAAACCTATTAAAATGTTTTTATTTCCTTTAAGGAAGATCTTTATTGCCCAATGATTCTTACTGTTTAATGTGATAAAAATAAATAAATAAATAAATAAATAAATAAATAAATAAATAAATAAATAAAAGACAAATCCTGTAACCAGGCCTCTGGCCCTGAGCTGGAGCCTCACTGAGATGGCTACATCTCTGAGAGAAGTTACCAATCAGGCTCCATGGTAAGAGCTGACAGGGGAGGAATGGAGGGGAGAACCAGCTCCCCCCTTCTCAGTCGCTGTCCTTGAAGGGTTAACTTGCCCACAACAGTGAAAGACAAAGCTGCTTGTGCGTGAACTTCTGCAGACTGGGAACTTCTGAGCCCCTCCCCTTACATGCTGGGTATAGAGTTCTGAAACTACTGAACTCAAAGTTCAGGGGTATTGATTGATTACACCAAAAGCTGTGCCCTCTGAACCTGGCTATAGACAAATAAAATCTGCTTTTTGTTTGGTGTCTTGCCTGGTCTGTGCCCTGCAGCACTTCCTTTCCAGACAAATGGAGCCACCTTTAGTCATGATTTCTAGCTTCCCACCAACCTCAGTGGACAGAGTTAGTCCCATTACTCCTTTCTCTTGACATGTCTTCCCATTAGCTCCTCTGCTTCAGTTTATTTCTACAAATTAACTACCACCTTTGCTTTCTCATCTACTTTGGGAGTAGTTTAAAGAACTCTTGGGACCTTGCCTGCATTTTACTGCTCATTGCTAGCTACTACCTAACACCTGCACCCCAGCCCTGCACTCCACCAGGCCAAGCGCTGCTGCAGCCAGGGGCCAGGTGGGCAGGGGTGCAGACATGTGCAGCTGCAGGAGCTGGGAAATTCTCTCATGCACCCAACAGAAGCCCAGAAACGGCCCACTGCAGAGGCCTCTGGGAAGTGAGGTGTTGGAGACAGAGCGACTTAGCCAGAGGCTGCCCCATTTTCAGATCATGGTTTTTCAGAAAAGAAGTTAAGGCTGGATGCAGTAGCACACACCTGAAATCCCAGTGGCTCTGGGGGCTGAGGCAGGAGGTTCATAAGTTCAAGGTTAGTCTCAGCAATTTAGTTAGACCCTAAGCAACTTGGCAAGACCCTGCCTCAACATAGAAACTGAACAGGGCTGGGTTGTGGCTCAGTTGTTAAGCACCTCTGAGTTCAACACCTGGTGGAAAAACAAAACAAAACAGTTTAATCTCAGCCCATGGTGACCACTGTCAAGGGGAGGAGAACTGACTTCAGATCAAATCCTCTGATGATTCTGGGAACGCAGGCTTCAGCCCCTGCCTTGGGGCATTCTAACTAATTCTAAATAATTCATTCTAGATGATTCAGCTCTAGTCATGGATGCACCTGGGAGCTACAGGCTACACTTTCATTCAGAATTCCCAGGGATTCTTGACTGTGAAATCTGGTGTTCTGCCCCCACACTGTAACCACAGAGGATCTGAGAGCTATCCAGGCACCTGGAGGGCCCTGGCAGTGTCACCTGGTGTTCTGCCCACACACTGTAACCACAGAGGACCATGGGGCTGTTTGCCACGTGCTGGTCCAGGCACCTGGAGGACCCTGGCAGTGTCACCTGGTGTTCTGCCCACACAGACCTTAGCACTAAGGACCATGGGGCTGTTTGCCACGTGCTGGTCCAGGTGCCCTGGAGGACCCTGGCAGTGTCACCTGGTGTTCTGCCCACACAGACCTTAGCACTGAGGACCATGGGTCTGTTTGCCACGTGCTGGTCCAGATGCCCTGGAGGACTCTGGCAGTGGCATCTAGTTTTCCTCCCACACAGCCCTGCCATAGAGGACCATAGAACTCTTTGCCCCACACTGGTCCAAGCACCTGAAGGACCCTGGCAGTGTCGCCTGGTGTTCTGCCCACACACCCTAGCCACAGAGGACCTGAGAGCTTTGTGCCACATGCTGGCATCTGGAAGACCCTGGCAGTGTAGTCAGGTGTTTTGGCCATGCAGGCCTCACCCCAGAAGCCTACAGAGGCTGCAGGTACCACATACTCCAGGATTCTGGCCAGTGCAGTCCAGTATTCTACAATGTGGCCCTCATTGCGAAGTTTCTGTGAGGTGCTACATGGGGGCCCCTAGGATTCTGGGAAGTGTATTTGGCCCATGCAGCCCTCACCATAGAGGCTCCTGGGAGCTGCTGGGAGCCATCAGCCAAGTAGGTATGACAATTTCCTTGCCAGCGTACCCCCATGTTTCTTTAGTGGAAGGACTCATGGAAATAGGACATTTTGCAGCGACATTGCATGTAAGGTGACCTTGCTCAAGGACCAGGGCAGATCCGTGTTTAGGGTGTTCTCGGTTTAGGATAATCCGAGTTTAGGGCGTTCCCCGTTTAGAATAGGGCATATCCTGCTGCCTGAGTTCCCCTTGAGTTCTCACGGGATTCAGAATATATTTGGGAGACAGAAGCCCAGTGGAGGTGTGGATTTGGGCAGAGAACGTGGATTTCCCCAGAACGTGTTTGTAGAGGCCGGTGTGAGTTCGGGAATAAAGAGTTGCTGTTTGAATCTACAAAGCTGTGAGTGGCTCGTGATTTGTACCCAGCCAGACTGCGGCAGGGAGCTGCAGGCCCCCAAGCACCAGGGACCTTGTAGTGTGGAGTTCTGTTGGTGCAGACCACATTATAGTGGTACCTTAGAACTCTGAGCCCCCAGGAATTCTGGGCATTGTAGTCTGTACTACGCAGGCAGCCCTGACCTAAGAGGTCTGTGGGCCATTGATTATTCTGGGTAATGCAGTCCATGCTATCTAAGTGGATCCCACCATCAAGGCTCCTGGGATCTGCCTGGACACCCCAGATGCTTTTCCCTGAAGACCTCGACAGGAAGGTGTCTGCGCACTCCAGGGCTCAGGGATTCTGGGCAGTGTAGTCTGGCCTTCTGCACAGCCCGCACTGTGAAGGCCTCTGGGACTTGCAGGCTGCACACTCACCTGGACAACCCCTCCCCCAAGGATTCCAGGTAGTACAGTTAAGTTCTCTCCTTCTCCCCACAGAGGACCCTTAGAGCTACAGCCCTTGAGGGTAGTGAGTCATGTAGTTCTGCCCACTCACATCAGAGGGTTCCAGGAGCTAAATTCCCCCTTAGGGTTGTGGGTACTTCAGTCCCAGGGCTGGCTCAGTCATCAAAGAGGGTTCAGGGAGCTGTAGTCCTGAGGATTGTGGGTAATGTAGTGCAGCTCAATTACTATAAAGGATCCTGGGAGCTGCAACCCCTGAGGATTGTGGGTAATGTAGTGCAGCTCAATTACTACAAAGGATCCTGGGAGCTGCAGCCCCTGAGGGTTCTGGGTAATGTAGTGCAGCTCAATTACTACAAAGGATCCTGGGAGCTGCAGCCCCTGAGGATTGTGGGTAATGTAGTGCAGCTCAATTACTACAAAGGATCCTGGGAGCTGCAGCCCCTGAGGATTGTGGGTAATGTAGTACAGCTCAATTACTACAAAGATCCTGGGAGCTGCAGCCCCTGAGGGTTCTGGGTAATGTAGTGCACCTCAGTTACTACAAAGGATCCTGGAAGCTGCAGCCCCTGAGGGTTCTGGGTAATGTAGTGCAGTGTTCATGCTCAATTACTACAAAGGATCCTGGGAGCCGCAGCCCCTGAGGGTTCTGGGTAATGTAGTACAGTGTTCATGCTCAATTACTACAAAGGATCCTGGGAGCCGCAGCCCCTGAGGGTTCTGGATAATGTAGTGCAGTGTTCATGCTCAATTACTACAAAGGATCCTGGGAGCTGCAGCCCCTGAGGGTTCTGGGTAATGTAGTGCAGTGTTCATGCTCAATTACTACAAAGGATCCTGGGAGCTGCAGCCCCTGAGGATTGTGGGTAATGTAGTGCACCTCAATTACTACAAAGGATCCTGGGAGCTGCAGCCCCTGAGGATTCTGGGTAATATAGTGCAGTGTTCATGCTCAATTACTACAAAGGATCCTGGGAGCCGCAGCCCCTGAGGGTTCTGGGTAAGGTAGGGTAGGTTTGGCCTGTACAGCCCTGCTGGGAGGACCACAGGAGCTGCAGACCCCTTGCTTTCCCTGGTTCCCTAGAGATTCCAGGTAATGCTCTACCCACACAACCCTCACCACAGAAACTCTGGGAGTTACCGGGTTTGCAGGGATCCCCAGGGATTCTGAGCACTGAAGCCTGGTGTTCTGCCCTTGCAGCCCTGCCCCCAGAGGTTCCTAGGAACAGCAGGCATCCAAGGGTAATGGGTAGCACAGTTTGTCATTTTGTCAGTACAGCCATCACTCCAGAGGTCCCTGCAAGCTGCAGGTCCCCGAGAGTGATGGATACTGCCTTCTGTCATTTGACCTATGCTGCCCTCCCTGCAAAGGGCTCTGGTGACAGCAGGCCCTAAAGGATTCTAGGTAGGACAGCCACCATAACCTTCGCAGCTCTCACCCCAGAGTCTCCTGGGAGCTGCTGGCTGCATTCCCACAAACCACCCGGGGACTCTGGGCACTGCAGTCCAGCATTCTGCCGCTCACACCCACCTAGGCCCCTGGGAGCTTTGGGCCACGTGCTTGCCCTGGTACACTGAGGATTCTGGGCAGCATATCCCAGCGACTGCCCGCCCAGTCAAGAATCCTCCACAAACGCCTCTGGGGTCTGCAGGCCACACAGTTGCCAGGAGCCCCCATCATTCTGGGTAGTAGTGGTCTGTCATGCAGTTCTCACCAGAGGCTCCTGGGAACTGTGGGCCCTGAGGATTCTAGGCACTGCTGTCCAGCATTCTGCCCACAGGCCCCTCAGAGCTTGTGGCCCTGGTACCCCAAGTATTATGGGTACTTCAGCCAAGAAACTGCCCACACAGCCATCCCCACTGTGGGACTGGCCAGAGGGCCCACCCCACTGGGAACAGATTCACCCAGCAAACCCCAGCATCATCCGGTTTCTTCTAAAAAATTGTAGTCACGTAATGGAAAGAAGTCTTTAATACAGCCACAGTTGAAAATAATCGTAATTCTTTAATATCTAACACCCAACTGATACGCAGATTTCTCCAGCTATTTCCAATAGACTTTAGACAATGACAGATGAGGTTCTAATGGGAGCATGCAGTGCACGGGATCGATACATCTGAAGTCCTCCTTTACTTGTGGTTGGTTCACACTGTAGATCTTCAAGTCTGTGTCTTGCTTCTTCGTTTGGTTTCATCTCAGAGCTCCTGGGACGGAGCACTCCACCCCTGGTCTAGAACCCCACCACAAGGTCCTTCTTGTAACCGACACAAATGCAATATTTACACTTAACATAACTTTGAATTTTAACACATCAACGTCTCATTATTTCTCAAGTACTTAAACCTATAAGAAAATTTAGTCATTAAAACATGAATAAGAGCAAGCAATGAGGTCCCCTCAGGCCCCAGTGGGACTCCAGGCACTGGGCCTCCCTGCACCATCCTGAGTGGCCATCTAGGTTTCTCCTGTGTCCTTGCATTTCTCCCCAAAATACACTCAGGCCACACAAAACACACTGAAGGGACATAATGACGAGCAGCCAATGCCTCAGTGAGGAAAACTGTTGTAAAAGAAGTTCTGCTGAAATATTACCTGGGAAAGCAAAGGACATGGCAGAACTTCTTCCTCAGCCCACCAGGCAGTGCCCAGGAAGCTTCTTCCTCATGTTTTCCTCACCTGGACCTCGGTCATCCTGAATCCACAGTGGAGTCTCCATGGGTAGGTGCCAAGGAGAAGGAAGCCCTGGTCCCCACCTTAGGCAGAGTCCCCAGGCATCCCCAGGCCGTGGTGTCTCTCCACATGTGTCCCCAGGATAAGGAAGCCCTGGTCCCCACCTTAGACATATCCCCCAGGCATCCACAGGCCATGGTGTCTCCCCAAGAGGGTCCCCAGGATAAGGAAGCCCTGGACCCCACCTTAGGGCCCCCAGGCATCCCCAGGCCATGGTGTCTCTGCACGTGGGTCCCCAGGATAATGAACTGCTGCTCCCCACCTTAGGGCCCCCAGGCATACCCAGATGTGGCAGCTCCCACCTGGGTCCCCAGGAGAAGGAAACTTGCAGAGGACACAGAACACCACTCCCAAAAGCAGGTGGTGGAGACAGTTATAATGCGCGCCCCCTGCTGGCCGCCATGGGCAGCGCAGGGCGCCGGAGGCTCAGCCTTCAGAGCTGCCTCTGCACACCCTCGTGCCAGTCAACAGAGAAGCTCGGAAATTCATAGTTCTGATGATTTCCGGTCATAGTTTCATAAATAAAAAAGAAAGAGGGATGGGGCGGTATCAGTGGCAAAGCTCTGGCCTAGCACATGTGAGGCACTGGGTTTGATCCTCAGCACTGCATTATATAAATAAGATAAATAAATAAAGACATGCTGTCCATCTACAACTATAAATCTAAAAAGAAAAAAAAATTAGAGCCTTCCTATATCTTGGTCAGAATGGATGGAGATAGAAAGCTGCAAAGTACATGGCCCCTGGGCAAAATTCCACTGATTTCCTATATAGTAGCATCATGTAGAGAAAAGAGTGGAATGTGTAAACTGGAATAAGAGGATTTTAAATGTGTTAACATGTAAAATAGCACCCCCCCCAAATTGAAGTACCTGCTTTCAGAAAATCTTGAAACAGTAGAAAGAAATCAAATGCAATATAAATAAATGCAGAGATATTCCTTGTTCAGGTCTCAGTGTCGTTAAGATGAACTTCCTCTGCAGATTCAGTGCATTCCCAGTGAAATTCCCAGCAAGCTGTTTCTGAACCTAGGATCCAGACGCACCTCAAGAAGACACACAACTGCAGCCCAGAACCTGTCAAAATACTCCAGAGACTTGCGTTCACAATGCGAAACTGCAAAACTCTAGAAGATGTGCATGACCACATGCTCCCTCTGTCTGCAGCCAGGCTCCTCCTAGGCTGCTCCTGGCTCCTCTCCTGGTTTCCTCCAATCTGCAGCCTCAGACAGGGATGGGGGTGTGTGCATGTATGGAAAGGCACGCAGAGGTGCATGGGATGGCTAGGGACTCTGTGTGTTTCCTGGGGGGCTGAGGACGGGCACTCCCCATGGCAGCCAAAGGCAGAGAGGTCACTGCCTCTGCCCTCTAGAGTCTGGGGTGAGGGGGCTTCCTGGTGGGGGATGCATGAGCCCAGACCTCCTGAGGCAGGTAGGCAGATGGTGTTCCCCCAAGTCCACACACCTGCTGGAAGCAAATCCCCTGAGCTCAGGGACTCAGCTCAGTTTGTGCCTCATGTGCAACACCCCCACCTCCACCTCGTCCCTCAAAACAACTGCCTGAGGAAAGCTCAAGGCTTCCAAGAAAACTTACTATATCCTGGCCAACACCTGAGGACAGGCCCCAACCTCCCTTTCTCCATCATTTAATAGAAAGGACTTGCAATTGACAACATGCACCTCTTGCAACTCAGAGGGGCTCAGAACCTGAGAGCCATTACCTCGAAATACAATCATCCAGCAGGACAGGTTCTCTCTCCCAGTCTCTGGGGGAAGACAGAATTCTTAGACCACTGCCACCGACACAGCTGGCCTAACCGCGTTCACAACGACTGACTCTACTTCTTACTTCACCGAGCCCCAAGCTGAACTCTTCCCTCCTTCCCCCTTTATTATGCCCAAATCACCTCTGTGCAGACCATAATGGAACGGCTCTTTCCTCTACCCTCAGTAGCTACCTAGTGAAATGTGACCCACTGCTACATCTGATGTCCAGTTGTACCCATCGGTGACATCACAGACGTGGACATCATATGATGTCCAGTTGTACCCATCGGTGACATCACAGACTTGGACATCATCTGAAGTCCAGCTGTACTCATCGATGACATCACAGACGTGGACATCATATGATGTCCAGCTATAACCATCGGGACATCACAGACGTGGACATCATCTGATGCCCAGTTGTACCCATCGATGACATCACTGCAGTGGACGTTCAGGAGGAGAGTTAAGGAGACCACCTTCCTAAGCGCCATCCTCTGCACTCGGCCCCTCCAAGCACAGCTGCAGCCCATGGAGCAGGCAGAGGAAAGAACACGTCTGTCCCAGTCAGCCCTGGGTGGCCACCTGCCGCTGGCCAGTACTCCACACAGCACACCAGACTCCCACCTCTGTGCCCAACTGTGGGAGGCAGGAAACCCAAGCTGCCGGCAGCAGAGGCCCCTGCAGAAGAGGGCCCCAGGCATTCTGGGCATTGCAGTCCAGTATCCTGCCCGGGAAGCCCTCGTCGTGATGGCCCCTGGAGCATTCTGGGTATTGCAGTCCAGCATCCTGCCCACACAACCCTCACCATGATGCCCCCACTCCTGGAAGCCGAGGACCCTGAGCATTCTGGGTAGTGTAGTCCAGAGGTCCGCCCTCACAGCCCTCACCATGGTGCCCCACCTCCTGGAAGCCGAGGGCCCCAAGCATTCTGGGTAGTGTAGTCCAGAGGTCTGCCCACGCAACCCTCACCATGATGGCCCCTGGAGCATTCTGGGTATTGCAGTCCAGCATCCTGCCCACGCAATCCTCACCATGATGCCCCCACTCCTGGAAGCTGAGGGCCCCGAGCATTCTGGGTAGTGTAGTCCAGAGGTAGGTCCACGCAACCCTCACCATGATGCCCCCCATCCTGGAAGCCGAGGGTCATTAGCATTCTGGCTAGTGTAGTCCAGAGGTCGGCCCATGCAACTCCCACCGTGATGCCTCTCCCCGTAAGCCACAGCCCGATCATTCTGGGTAGTGTACTCCAGAGGTCTGCCCATACAACCCTCACCATGATTGCCCCACGTCCTGGAAGCCAAGGACCCTGAGCATTGTGGGTAGTGTAGTCCAGAGGTCTTCCCACGCAACGCTTATGGTGATTTCCCCCCCCCTCCTGAAAGTCGGGGGCCCCAAGCATTCTGGGTAGTGTAGTCCAGAGGTCTGCTCATACAACCCTCACCGTGATTGCCCCAAGTTTTGGAAGCCAAGGACCCTGAGCATTGTGGGTAGTGTAGTCCAGAGGTTTTCCCACGCAACCCTTATGGTGATTTCCCCCCTCTTCCTGGAAGTCCAGGGGGAGCAAGCATTCTGGGTAGTGTAGTCCAGAGGTCTGTTCATGAAACCATTACGTGATGGCCCTCCCGGGAAGCCGGGGGCCATTCGCATTCTGGGTAGTGTAGTCCAGAGGTCTGTCCACGCAGCTCTCACCAAGATGCACTCCCTCCCCCGCCAAGCAGCAGGCCCCCCTGGGATTCTGGGTAGTGTATTGGCGCTCTGCGGTGTCACTACAGATACCCTGGGCAGCTGTGGGCGGGAGGATTCTGGATATTGTAGTCAAGGGTTCTCCTATTCAGCCCCCAATACAGAGGATCTGTCGACCCCTCAGCTGTGTCCATAACAATCCTCCTGGCCCCTCCTGGCGTACACTAAGGGGAGCTGCACCCCACGAATGGGACACCAGGTGGGACCTACTGGGAGTTCCGTAAAAATTGGTCACACAGGTGGGCCCCCAGGTGCTGGGCAGCGGGCAGGAGCCATGCTGTCTCGAGGGGCCTGTGATGAGGGGGGATGACCCCTGGCCTTGCCATACTAGCCCAAGGTCATCATGCATTCCAGGGTGGCTGCTACCAGGCAGGACAGAAGCTGCAGGCCAAGAATGTTGACATCCCAGTGACACCTGTGTTCCCTGGAGATAAGGGGGACAGGCCTGGACCCTCAGGGCTCCTGCCCCCTCGTCTGCCTGGGGGCTAAGCTCTGAGGGGACCAACAACCCAGGCATATAGAGGGGAACCTGGGGTCTGGGAGATCAAGGCCCCTGGCCTGAGCTCAGAGGGACTCGAGAGGGGAGAGCGGGGGTCCCCAGTGGAGGCAATGGAGGGACACTGGTCCCTGTTGTTTAGGTACTTGTCAGCTCATTGCTCTGGCTCAGCAACCCCACCAGCCTGCACCCAGCCTGCCTCCTGGGCAGCGGGCGGTGTTTCCTCATCACAGCTGGTTGGACACAGGGCTGGCTCCTGTGTGCACAGGCCCTCAGGTCCCCTGGGAGAGTGGGTGGTGGGACATGAGATCAGATATTGGGGTGAGCAGATGCCACCAGGGGAGGGGGGAGGGAGAGGAAGCTGATCAATAACGGGGTGATGGGACATTATGGGGAATGGGTGGTCAGATATAGGGTGGTGAGACATCACCGAGTGTGTACGGAGAAACCCGAGAGACAACGCGAAGGGCCCAGGGAGATGGAAGTGCAGAGACTTCACGAAGAGAGCCGAGTGTGTACGGAGAAACCCGAGAGACAACGCGAAGAGAGCCAAGTGGCCTCGGAAGGGCCGAGTGTGTACGGAAAGGGCCGAGGGTCCAGGGCAGAGTGCAAAAAGGGGACCCAAAGAGCCGATGTTGGCAGGGAGTAGTCAAGGGCCAAAGAACCGGTTCAGGGGCGGCGCAGAGTGTCCAGGTCCTGAGCAGACCGCGGCGGGCCACGCAGAGGGCACCGGGAGGGCCAGAGGCGGTGGATGGGCGGGGGCGGTCGGCAGGCAGGGAGGGGAGCGGGGCGGTGGGAGGTGCTCTGGGTCCGGCGGGGAGTGGGGGCGGCGCAGGCTTGGAGGAGGGAGGCCCTGGAGGACGCTGGGATCCGGAGTGGCCGGGCGGGAAGCAGAGCCTGGGGCGGAAGGGCGCGTCGGGGGAGGGCCTGGGGCGGGGCAGTAGGGCCTTCAGCGGGGACCTCCTAGGGTCGGCCCAGGTCAGGGGTAGCCTGAGAACAGCCAGAGGAACACCACTTTCACTTCTGTGGTCAGTGTGGGGAAGAGGACACGTGGGAGCCTGTGTCCCTCAGGAAGCCTCCCTGCAGAAGTACCCAGCCCGACACCCCTCCGATCTGATGGAGTCCAGGGCACAGAGCCTGAAGAGTCCTGGCAGGGATGGGGTCTTGAATGTACCCAGGACACTGCGTCCTCCCCCAGTCGGCACTCGGGACACACTATCCTCCTCCAGTCTACACTGCGGACACAGGGTCCTCCTCCAGTCTACACTCGGGACACAGTGTCCTTCTCCAGTCTACACTGCGGACACAGGGTCCTCCTCCAGCCTACATTCTGACACAGTGTCCTCCTCCAGCCTACATTCGGACACAGTGTCCTCCTCCAGTCTATACTCGCAACACGGTGTCCTCCTCCAATCTACACTCAGAACACAGTGTCCTCCTCCAGCCTACACTGGGGACACAGTGTCCTCCTCCAGCCCACAGTCAGACACAGGGTCCTCCTCGAGCCTACACTTGGGACACAGTGTCCTCCTCCAGCCTACACTTGGGACACAGTGTCCTCCTCCAGCCTACAGTCAGACACAGGGTCCTCCTCCAGCCTACACTTGGGACACAGTGTCCTCCTCCAGCCTACACTGGGGACACAGTGTCCTCCTCCAGCCTACAGTCAGACACAGGGTCCTCCTCCAGCCTACATTCGGACACAGTGTCCTCCTCCAGTCTATACTCGCAACACGGTGTCCTCCTCCAATCTACACTTGGGACACAGTGTACTCCTCCAGCCTACACTGGGGACACAGGGTCCTCCTCCAGCCTACACTGGGGACACAGTGTCCTCCTCCAGCCTACAGTCAGACACAGGGTCCTCCTCCAGCCTACACTGGGGACACAGTGTCCTCCTCCAGCCTACACTGGGGACACAGTGTCCTCCTCCTGTCTACACTGGGGACACAGTGTCCTCCTCCAGCCCACACTTGGGACACAGTGTCCTCTGCAGTATACACACTGGACACCTCATCCTCCTCAGTGACCTTGGCTTCCCATGAGAGTGACCAGGAGGAGCGCGTGTGTGCACACCCCAGAAGTAGACAAGGCACTTCCCTTGGAGGACACCTGTATTCAAGGCTGCCCAGTGGAGGAGGCCCCCGCCTCCAGCCCTGTCTGTGGACTCTCCATTCAGAACTTAGACTTGCCCTAGCAACAAAGGTACCTGGCCCACAAACCCAGCTAAGACTCAATTCCCCTTTTCCTGGCCCACGCGGGAAGGACTCAGCCCTACTCAGGTCCTCAAGCCCTGGGAAGGGCCCTATTGGCTCCCCAGGCTGCCTGCCACCTGTGCAGGTGTAACAGGTGAAGGGTCTCGAAATGAGCTCCTCCTGGACATGGGGCCCTCATGCAATGCCACTGTGCTCCCAAGAGAGAAAGGGGGGACACAGACACAGAGGAGGAGCCACATGGAGATGGAGGAAGAGACTGGAGCGAGGGGCCACCAGCCCAGGGCCACCTGGAGCCCCAGGAGCTGGAGAGGCAGAAGGAGCCTCCCTGGAGCCTGTGGAGGGAGCTGGACACCATTGTAAGAGGCAGGTCCTGTCCACATCTTGACCCCAGAACCTGTGAGTGGGACCTTGTGTGGAAACAGGGTCTTTGCAGAGGTCGTTAGTGAAGGGTCCTGAGATGGGCTCCTCCTGGGTCAGGGAGCCCTCATGCAATGGCCATGTCCTTAAAACAGAAGAGGGGACAGACTCAAAGGAGGAGCCACGTGGAAGATGCATTTCCAGTTAAGGCCCCAGGTTGGTGGTCACTGGCTCCAGCAGACCCTCTGCTGTGTGGGTCTCATGAAGCAGATGGACCCTGCTGCAGCGGTCACCAGGAGCTGTGTGACACGGTCTGGACGAATGACCATGGAGGAGCTGGTGTCTTTGGGGTCCTTCCTGTTGTCACATGTGGGCATCCCACCTCAGGTGCTGCACAAGCCCCCTGTGCAGAGGGCCATGGGGACCCTCCCCTCATGCTGACGGGGCCTCACTGCTTCTGAATCTCAGTTTTGATGTGAAGTCAGGGCTGATGTCCGGGGTCACTACCAACTAGACCAGAGGGCCCCGAACACCCAGTGCCCACCCTGGGGGCTGCCCTCTACCTGATGATCTTGTGCTGTGTACCCCAGGCCCCTTGGCCAGACTGACTCAGGTGGGTCAGAGGTCAGCTCTGCAACAGGTGGGGACCCTCAGTAGTGTAGCAGGACTGAGCAGGGAGAGGGAGGGAGGGGTACAGGGGGCTGTGAGCAGGGAGAGGGAGGGAGGGGTACAGGGGCTGTGAGCAGGGAGAGGGAGGGAGGGGTACAGGGGGTGTGAGTAGGGAGAGGGAGGGAGGGGTACAGGGGCTGTGAGCAGGGAGAGGGAGGGAGGGTACAGGGGGTGTGAGTAGGGAGAGGGAGGGAGGGGTACAGGGGCTGTGAGCAGGGGCAGGGACAGGGAGGGAGGGGTGCAGGGAGTGTGAGTAGGGAGAGGGAGGGAGGGGTACAGGGGCCTGTGAGCAGGGAGAGGGAGGGAGGGGTACAGGGGCCTGTGAGCAGGGAGAGGGAGGGAGGGGTACAGGGGCAGGGAGAGGGAGGGAGGTGTACAGGGCCTGTGAGCAGGGAGAGGGAGGGAGGGGTACAGGGGGTGTGAGCAGGGACAGGGAGGGAGGGGTACAGGGGCCTGTGAGCAGGGAGAGGAAGGGAGGGGTACAGGGGGATGTGAGCAGGGAGAGGGAGGGAGGGGTACAGGGGGGTGTGAGTAGGGAGAGGGAGGGAGGGGTACAGGGGGTGTGAGCAGGGAGAGGGAGGGAGGGGTACAGGGGGGTGTGAGCAGGGAGAGGGAGGGAGGGGTACAGGGCATGTGAGCAGGGAGAGGGAGGGAGGGGTACAAGGGGTGTGAGCAGGGAGAGGGAGGGAGGGGTACAGGGGGTGTGAGCAGGGAGAGGGAGGGAGGGGTACAGGGGGGTGTGAGCAGGGAGAGGGAGGGAGGGGTACAAGGGGTGTGAGCAGGGACAGGGAGGGAGGGGTACAAGGGGTGTGAGCAGGGACAGGGAGGGAGGGGTACAGGGGGTGTGAGCAGGGAGAGGGAGGGAGGGGTACTGGGGGGTGTGAGCAGGGAGAGGGAGGGAGGGGTACTGGGGGGTGTGAGCAGGGAGAGGGAGGGAGGGGTACAGGGGCCTGTGAGCAGGGATGGGTGGGTGGGTACCCCGATTCCCTCTACAAGCAGATGACCTTCCACTGGGCACCCCACCCCACAGCTGCCATGGTCACCCCAGGTCTACAGGATGCAGGGTTCCAGTCTCTCCATATGAGAGCCCCCTCTTTCCCCCAGAAGCTCTCCTGGGACTATGGGGGTCATGCCTTTGGGGCAGGGTCTCCCAGAGACTCTCTTCTGGTTAGGGAGGTCTTTGCTGCCCAGGGCATGAGTTCTGTGGCCCGCTGATGTCAGTGTCCACATCCACTGCCGGCCCTGGGAATGCAAAAGGCCCTCTGTCGCCTGATAGGTAGGGATGCGGACAGGGAGGTGACCTGGAGGGTCTTGGGGCCCAAGGAGTCAGCAGGGTGCTGAGAAGAGGGGCAGATGGAGAAGGGACAGAGGGGACAGGGAGACAACTGGAGTGATGAGGACCCAAGCTTAGGGCCTGGGGTCCTGGGTGGGGGGAGATGCAGGAAGGAGCTTCCCAGGACCCTGCAGAGGACGGCCTGCCCTTCAGGACCCCAGCCCCAGAGATGTGGACCAGAGGCAGGAGGTGCTCTGAGCCCCGAGGGTGTAGGGCTGACGGCGGCCAGCAGGAGGCGCAGGGAGTCTTCTGAGCATCAGCGCCTCTGTCAGCCTTGAGGCAGGGACTGGGTCCATCCCATGCTGACACCCAGGGCAGGTGAGCAGTGCAGGGTGTAGGGCTGACGGCGGCCAGCAGGAGGCGCAGGGAGTCTTCTGAGCATCAGCGCCGCTGTCTGCCTTGAGGCAGGGACTGGGTCCATCCCATGGTGACACACAGGGCAGGTGAGCAGGGCGGGGCTGTCCTGGTCCTGCCGGTGCTGGACACAAAGGGAAGGTGGGCGGGGCTGTCCTGGTCCTGCCCGAACTGGACACACCAGGCAGGTGAGCCGGGCAGTCTGATGAACAGGTGCTCATGGAAGGTGACCTTGACACAGACTCAGGGCTGTGACGTGGGCAGCGGCAGGACCCAGAGTCACTCAGGAGAGGCTCAGGCCGCAGCCTGGGGAAGAAGTCAGCCTGTCACTTGCGGGAGAGGAAAGTGCTCCTGCGGGACCCTGAGGCCCAGCCAGGGCTCATGAGGGACATGGAGTGCTGGGCGCAGGAGGAGGGAGGCTCAGGCCCTGGGCTGCGGGATTTGGTGATGGAGGAGCGCTGAGCCTCTCTCTCAGGGAGACGTCTGTCCCCAGGCAGACCACAGCCTGAGCCCCACCTTGCCCCTGTGCCTCTCCCAGGAAGCAGCCTAAGGCCAGCTGACCCGAGGCTCTGGCAGACCCAGGGTGCTTTCCTGTCACAGGGTCCCTGGGCGACAACACCAGTCAGGAAGGAGTTGGGATGAGGGGTGCTCAGCTGAGCCCCAGAGGGGGCCACTCCTAGACAGGAGACGTGATAAAGCAGTGCCACCACTCACAGACCCAAAGAGAGGAGGGCAGGGTCTCATGCTCTGGACAGAGGGAGCCAGCTGACCCACCAGGGGGCAGGGGGCATGACCCCAGGGCCTAGGCCTGTGTTGGGGTCCAGCGAGTCACTCCAGCAGGTCTCCCACAGGGAGTACCGCCTGGTGGGCTCACCACAAGCACACAGGTCATTGCACCTCCCAAGATGCCTCAGGGCCATCACGGCTTCAATGGACAGCAAAGTGGGTCGTGGGGCCAGCAGGCCGGGTCCAGCAAACTATCTCCAGCTGTCCCACAGGGAGGAAGGAGTGTCACCAGGAGGGTGAGAACTGGACACTGTCCAGGTGACTGAGCCCTGCTCTGGTCGGGGAGCCCACCCCATGCCAGCAGGGTCGCAGCAGGACATCAGAGGAGTCACTATAGGGGACACAGGCTCACACTGACTTGGCACAAGGCTCCTGCTCTGGGGGAGCAGACGGGGAGAGGGTGGTGCCAGGGAGACCTGGTTGAAGAGGCTCCAAACCCAAGGGACTGCAGAGCTGAGCAGAGGGGAGGGGGGGAGGAGCCCCAGGGCCCAGGGAGCTGCAGAGCTGAGAAGGGGGGAGGGGGGAAGGAGCCCCAGGGCCCAGGGAGCTGCAGAGCTGAGAAGGGGGGATGGGGGAAGGAGCCCCAGGGCCCAGGGAGCTGCAGAACTGAGCAGGAAGGAGCCCCAGGGCCCAGGGAGCTGCAGAGCTGAGAAGGGGGGGTGGGGGGGGTGGAAGGAGCCTGGTGGACAGGACATCTGGAAGGCTGGGATGAGGGGCCAACTTTGGATGCAATTTCATGGCCCTGTTAGTGTCCTGCGCTTGGAAACAAAGAGTCACAGGGGCTTAAACCATTTCGCCAGTCCAGTGGGATCTTCTCCCCCAGCCTTGGAGGCCAGAAGGCTGAGAGGAGGGGTCACAGGGCTTAGCTCCCTCCACAGGCTCCAGGCAGGACTTGTCCAGCTACAGAGGGAACTTTACAGATGGCGGGAGTGCCAAGGTGGCCCTTCAGCACTTGGCCAGTGCAGGGGAACACTGGGGCTGATGTAGGAAATGACCACAAATCAGCAGTTGAAAACCACAGGAACCTGTCCTCTGCCAGCCCTGGAGGGCAGAGGCCAAGGCCAGGGGCCCCAGGCTGAGATCCCTGCACAGGCTCCTGGTGGCCTGGGCTGGTGGCCCCTCACTGCAGTCTCTGCCTCCGTCTCCACGTGGGTCCTCCTCTGTGCCTGTGTCCCCTCCTCTGTCTCTAGTGAGGACACGGCCATTGCATGAGGGCCACTCTTACCCAGGATGGTGTCATCTTGAGATCAATACCTAATTACATCTGCAGAGACCCTACATGCAAAAGAAGCCCTACCCGAGGTCCCAGTGCACTTGGGGTGCTAGTCACCCCACTGGGGTAGGACATGATGAGGCATCCCAGGTGGGGAGGAGGAAGGCAGGTGATTGACAGGAGGAGGAAGGCAGGGGAGCAAGGGTGAGTGGGCCAGCCCATGTGGGATGCCTGATAGACTTCCAAGCAGGATTCTGGGCACGGAGTCCCGTCTGGGAGCCCGTGTGTTCTCATCTACAGACGGGGGAGTCATGGGAGGTAAGAGGGTGTAAGTCATGAGACAGATGAGATCATCCGCCCCAGGTGCAGAAGGAAGCTGCCTGGGACTCGAGGCAGGGCCTGGGAACGGGTCAGCGTTTGGCAGGTGTAGGACGAGCACAGGTGGACGGCCGGACCACCAGGGAGCGGAGAAGGGTGGGTGCCTGGCGTCCTGTTGTGGGGTCACAGGGGCATGACAAGCGGTTTGGTGCCAGGGCCCCTGGAATGTGGGAGCAAAGGGCGTGTGGGGCTCTGCGCCCTCACAGTGTGTCTCTGGGAGAGCTAGGTGCTCTGCATGGAGGCCCATCACCCTGCCTGCCCAGCCGAGGGACTGCCTGCCACCCTTGGTTTCTCTCTCCAGACCACTGTACCTTCCCACCAAGCCAAGGCAGCATTGTGTCCTGATGCTCAAGATGTCGTGAGGTCTGACACTGTCCGGCTGCTGTCTGTCCTGGGCTTGAGCATAGAGAGGAGAGCCATCGGGATGGATCAGGGGCCACCTCAGCCATCTTGACCTCAGGGTCCCACATGGCTCCCTAAATATGTCCCCTTAGCTTTGAAGAGTTGCACATCACTGGTGGTCCTGGGAGGTGTCTGCTTCTACAAGAGCCCTGCAGAGTAGGTGTGTGTCCTGCCCACTGTGGCCAGAGAGTGAGTGGACACACCCATGCTGGGGTTGGCTCCAGCGACCAGTGCAGGCTGCCCAGCAGGGGGGCCTGGCCTGTCTTCACACCCTGAGGGCCAATCAGAAGGACCAGAGGGCCCCTCCCAATCTGGGTGAGAGCCAGGGCTACACACTGACCTCCCCTTGAGCAGGAGCCTTCGGGGTGAGGGGGCGCCCCCTGGCTGCAGCCAGTGCTCCCAAGAGCCACAGCACCTTTCATGGAGTGGACGAGCTCCAGGTCTAAGCTCTCCATCCATTTTCCTTTAGACCCCCTCCACCCAGGCAGTGGCCTCTCCTGGGCTGTGGGAGCAGGAACCAGCCCCCAGCATCCACCTTGGTGGTCTCCCAGACAGGCGCCTGCAGTCCGGGGCCCTAAGGAGCTCTGGGACCAGGGTTGGGGTGAGGATGCTGCCGAGCGCTGGCTGGAACCCAGGAGGAGGAGGTTCCCAAGGGAGTCCTTCACCCAAAAGGCTGGTTCTAGCCCACGGGGAGGGGACCGTGGAGCCTGGGGTCCTTGGGTTCCGGGGCTGGAGCCTGGGGTGTGGAGGAGCTGGGCTCACTTAGCGGCATGGAGACGTGAATGCGGGGACTCCACCTCCACCACCAGCACCTCTCCTTTCTGGGACGGGGGACCACATGCCTGTGCCAAGCCCTGCTCCACAGCGGGAGGAACCTGTGGCTGGGGGAGTGGCGCCCAGACCATCTCAGAGGGCGGAGGAAGACGGGGAAGGGGGCGCTGGTGCCTGTGAACGTGTGGGTGACACAGCCAGGTGTGCGAGGCCGGGTCGGGTCAGCAGGTGAAGCTCGGGGGTCAGCAGTCCGTTCTTTACAGGATGCCTGTGAGTAGAGCCCTGCCCAGCGCCCCGTGTGCGTGTCCAGGGCTCCCCGTGCCTCCCCTGCGCCCCCTCTGCGCCTGCCCAGTGCCCTCTGTGCCTCCCCAGGGCTCCCCTTCGCCCCCTCTGCGCCTGTCCAGCGTCCCGTGTGCCTGCCCAGGGCTCCCCGAGCCTCCCCTGCGTCCCTCTGCGCCTGCCCGGCCAAGCCTGTGCTCCCTGTAAGCCTGCCTGGGTGAGCCCGTGAACCCCCAGTTGCAAGCTGGCACGCTTCTGCAGTAGGAGAGGAGCACAGTGTCCCGCTGCCCAGGTCAGCACCTGTGCGAGGGGAGAACCCAGGAGGGCTGGGGAGCTGAATGGTCGGCCCTAAGGGGAAGGCTCAGCGATGCCTGGTGGGGCGCTGGCTGCAACCTCGGGGGTCTCTACGGAAGCGAGGTCCCAGGGGCTGCTGCTTCTCCCACTCTAATGTAGAGCGCATGGGTGACTCCTGCAACTGCTACCTTGGCTCTGCAGGATACAGCAGGTGACATGCCACCGCCTGGGGCTCTGTTGATTTGGGGAAGCACAGAGGGAGGGACGGGGAGGGAAGGGCGGAAGGGAGTCGCTGCCCCCACCTGGTGGAGCCTTCAGCTGGCTGAGGCCAGAGGGCGGTGGAGTCCCAAGAGCTGAGCAAGCAGGACAGGACCAGGGCTGAGGAGCACGTGAGCCGCCCCAGTATGGGAGCCCTGGCCTGCTGGGCCTCCTGGTGCCGTCCAGGAAGGGCCCTGTGAACTGAGTCCCACGGAGCGCAGGGGTCTCACAGCAACCCAATAAACAGGAGCATTGAGAAGTGAGCCCTTCTGGGGCAGAGGTCTCCTGGGCGGAGAAGCCAGGGTGTGTGCTCCGGAGCCAGCCACCTGCAGATCGCACCCACCCCAGCCTCTGAGCCGGGCCCACCTGGACCTCGGCTCAGCTTAGCAGCCCCTGCTTCCCAGGCTGTAGGTGGGGGGCCTGGAAGGTGGGGGAGGTGGGCACACTGTGCCACCAGAGGGAAAGGGGGACTCCTGGAACCTTGCCAGGGGGTGCCTCTTCAAGTGACGGGGCACCTGCACGTTCTGTCGACCTCTCGGGTCATGCAGAGTGACACGAGGCACAGAGGAGCCAGGAGGGGCGTGGGCTCGGCCGGCTCCCTCTCTGCATCCCCTTGTCTGCCTGGGTGAGGCTTCATGAGCAGAAGAGGGCTGTCCTTGAGACCACAGGATGTCACACACCCGGGAGCGCCCAGCCTGCATGGTGCAGCAGCCCTCACCTGATGACCAGGAGAATGGGTCAGAGAACAGGGCACTCACAGCCCTGTCCTCCTCCCAGGCCATGGCGTCCCCCAGGATCGAGGCTGTCATCCGGGACAGGCACAGGATGGGGGAGTGTCCCATGTGGGAAGAGGAGACCGGGCAGCTGGTGTTTGTGGACATCAACACCAGGACTGTGTGCTGGTGGAACCCACTCTCTGGGGAGGTGCAGACTTAAGTGGAACTGGGGCCTGCAGATGGTGGAACAAAGGAAGTGGGCCTGGGGGGCTGCAGAGGGTCGGACAAAGGAAGTGGGTCTGAGAGGTGGAGACTTTGGGCCAGAGGAAGTGGGCCTGGGGCCTGCAGAACATGGGCCTGAGGAAGTGTGGGTCCCCTGGAGATTCAGGTGCTCCTGGGAAGGGAGCTGTGAGACCATCCTATGTGCCCAGGGCCCCGTGTCCCCTGAAGTCCTGGGGCTTGTTTAGCTTTGAAGCTGTCCTGCCTGCTTGTGGACCCATGTCCCTGAGGTCCTAGGGCTCGTTGGTACCTTTGCCACAGGTGTCCAGCATCACTCGTGGCCTGAGGGTTGCAGGGGCCCAGCCGGGGCACCTGCTTCTTCAGCACCTGTCCCCCTGCTCCACAGCCCCTGAAGTGTGGGCTGTCACACCCTGGGCACAGGACAGACCATGGGGTGGGAAGTCCTGGTGTATAGCTATAGTTGGAAGGACCAAAGCCGGGCTTGCTGTCATCCAGGTTAAATCCTGGAAACACTGACATCCTTCTGGCTGTTGTGTGGAGCCTGCACCTGGCTCTGACCCCGGGTTATGCCACACATGCACCTGTCCTGACTCAGGAGCTAGGGTGGGGGTGACTGTGCATTTTCCAGGTTCATGTGTGTTCATGGACCCACACACCTGGGAGGTACCTGTGTGTCTGTGGGGCTTGCATACCTGTGTGGACTGCTGACCCCTGTGGATTCACACACCTGGGAGGTACCTGTGTGTCTGTGGGGCTTGCACACCTGTGTGGACTGCTGACCCCTGTGGATTCACACACCTGGGAGGTACCTGTGTGTCTGTGGGGCTTGCACACCTGTGTGGACTGCTGACCCCTGTGGATTCACACACCTGGGAGGTACCTGTGTGTCTGTGGGGCTTGCACACCTGTGTGGCTGATGACCCCTGTGGGTTTTCTGAGGATCAGAAGCAGCACTCTGGGAACATCCCCCACTCACCCTCACCCTCCCCAAGGGCAGGTGCCACTGTCCCCCTTGCAGATCAGGGCTGGCCCCAAGTCTGTGTCTGGCCTCAGGCACCCTCCTGTGGAGCCTGTCCCAGGCCCAGCGTCCTACCTGAGGGCTCAGGGGCACCCCCGGCTCTCACACTGGCACTGACGTGAGGAGAGGCCAGCGCTCTCCACTCCTGCAGTCCTGGTGGCCCTGCAGGCAGGCTTGGCAGCCTCCAGTCCCATCTGGAGGCCCTGTGGTGGCCATCGTGGGGAGGGGGTGCAGAGAGGTGGTCCACGCAGGTCCAGCAGGACTGGTCCTGTGCTGAGATGTGCTCTGTGCCCTGATGGTGCCTCCTGGCGGGAGCCCCGTGGGTGGAGTCTCCTGGAGAAGCAGCAGCTGGGCCACCCTGCTGTCCTCTGTCCTCCCAGGAGACCCTGTTGGCTGTGTGGCTCTGCACCGAGAGGGCAGCTATGTGGTGGCCTCTGGCACCTGCCTTGGCCTCCTGGACTGGGAGAAGGGGCAGGTGGAGTGGGCGGCCTGGCTGGACAGGGACAAGCCCCACAACAGGTTCAACGACGGGAAGGTGGACCCCGCTGGGAGGTTTGTGGCAGGTGGGCTGCTGAAAGGACTGGCCCAGGCCACCTGCAGAGCCTCCCATCATGGCGGGTGCCAGCTGGGTGGGGACCTCAGGAGCCCTCCCCAGGCTGCTGGCAAGCGGCCCCCGGGGGCCATGCAGGTGCTGGGCAGCCCACAGGTTCCCTCCCGCTCCAAAGCCCATGGCTTCCATGTCATTCTTCCCAGATCCCTGCCCAGAGAGGACCCTGGGAGGGTCGAAGCTGCCAGGGTGGGGCAGTGGCCAGAGGCCATTCACGTGCGGCTGAGGGCCCTGCACCTCTGCCTGAGCAGGACTCTTCCCAGTGGAACATCCCTGGGGTCCCCCCTTCGCCCAGCACAGAGGCTCACTCACAGATGCCGCCTGAGGGCCATCCTGCCTGCTGTCCCCCGGCTGAGGGTGACCACAGCTCTCTGCACAGCGGGTCTGTGTGGGGTGGGCAGGACAGGGTAGGGTGCTGACCACTGACCTTCCACTCTCTCCAGGCACCATGCCAGAGGCGTCCGCCCCAGGAGTGTGGGAGCCGGGGCAGGGCTCCCTGTACACACTCTATGCTGACCGCTCCGTGGTCAGACAGCTGGACCAGCTGGGCATCCCCAACGGGCTGGACTGGTCCCTGGACCATCACACTCTCTACCACGTGGACGGCCTGGACTACTCTGTGCAGTCCTATGACTACGACGTGCAGACAGGAGGCCTGGGTAGGGGCCACCGTTGCTAGCCCCCCACGCCCTCCCCAGAGGAAGGCCTCCGTGGCCAGCCCCCACACCCTCCCTGGATGGGGCCACCGTGACCAGCCCCCCCCACACCCTCCCTGGGGTAGGAGCCTCCGTGGTCAGCCCTCACACCCTCTATGGGTGGGGCCACCATGGCCAGCCCCCATGCCCTACCTGGGCGGGACCTCCCTGGCCAGCCCAGCACGCCCTCCCTCAGGTATGGGCCTCTGTGGTCAGCCCCTCATACCCTCACTGGGGTAGGAGCCTCCATGGCCAGCTCCCCACATCCTCCCTGAAGTACGGGCCTCCATTGCCCGCCCCATAAGCCCTCACTGGGAGGGACCAACCATGGCCAGCCCCCCATGCCCTTCTCGGGGAGGGCCTTTTATGGCCAGCCCCCCACACCCTCCTGAGTCCCCTCCTGGGGTCCCAGATGCACCACGGGGTCTGTCACTCCCTCACGTTGTTGAGGCCACACTATGTCACCCCCTGGTCTGGGCAGTGAGGGGCCACGCGCCTCTGTCTGTCCTGCCGCAGCAAACCCACGACTGGTGTGCCAGCTGGAGCCAGAGCAAGGCATGCCAGATGGGCTGTTCATGGACACCACGGGGACACTCTGGGTGGCCTGCATTGATGGAGGCAGGGTGATCCGCATGGACGCCGAGACAGGTGTGTGCACAGGGCAGTCGGTCAAGGAGGGGCCATGGGGTGCTCTGTGCCACGGTGTTCAGGGTCCAGGAGTGGGACCACTTGCTTGTCCAGCTACAGGGGGACTTGTGCAGATGGGCAGTGCAGGGAACACAGGGGCTGATGTAGAAAATGACCACAAACCAGCGGTTGAAAACTACAAGACCTTGTCCTCTCCCACCCTGGAGGGCGGAGGCTGGACCAGGGTCACAGGCTGAGCTCCCTGCACAGGCTCCAGGGGGCTCCTCCTGCCTCTCCAGCTCCTGGGCTCCAGGTGGCCCTGGGCTGGTGGCCCCTCCCTGCAGTCTCTGCCTCCGTCTCCACGGGGCTCCTCCTCTGGGTCTGTGTCCCCTCCTCTGTCTCTTGGGAGGACACGGCCATTGCATGAGGGCCACCTGACCCAGGAGGAGCCCATCTCAGACCCTTCACTAACGACCTCTGCAGAGACCTGTTCCCACACCAGGTCCCACTCACAGGTTCTGGGGTGCAAATGTGGACAGGACCCACCTCTTACCATGGTGTCCAGTTCCCTCCATGAGCTCCAGAGAGGCTCCTCCTGCCTCTCCAGCTCCTGGGATCCAGGTGGCCCCTCACTCCAGTCTCTGCCTCTGTCTCCACGGGGCTCCTCCTCTGGGTCTGTGTCCCCTCCTCTGTCTCTTGGGAGGACATGGCCATTGCATGAGGGCCCCCTGACCCAGGAGGAGCCCATCTCAGGACCCTTCACTAACGACTTCTGCAGAGACGCTGTTCCCACACCAGGTCCCAATCACAGGTTCTGGGGTGCAAATGTGGACAGGACCAACCTCTTACAATGTGTCCAGCTCCCTCCAGGAGACTGGCCTCTCCAGCTCCTGGGCTCCAGGTGGCCCTGCTGACCCCTGCAGTCCATGAGGAAGGGCAGACTTGGGGATCAAGTGCTGCAGGTGCCAGGGAGAACCAGCTGGCCCAGGGCCCCACTGGGGAGAGGGCACAGTCAGGCCACCTGGGGTCCAGCAGCAGATGGGTGGCTGGGCTTCAGGGATGTACCTGAGCTTTATTTACAGGGACGCGGCTGTGCACCCCGGAGATGCCAGTGTCCAGGGTGACGTCCTGCTGTTTCGGGGGGGCTGACTACTCCGACCTGTACGTGACCTCTGCAGCGGACAGCCTGAGTCCAGAGCAGCTGTTGCGGGAGCCGCAGGCAGGACACGTCTTCAAGGTCAGTGGGGTGTCCCTGCCAGGGTCAGCTTGGCTCCTGGCCATGACTGCTCGGCCAGGTGTAACGCATCTTGACCTAGGGGACTGGAGCGGGCTTGGCAGCATCCATGGGGACATCTGTCCACCTGGAAAACAGCCCTCCCAAGGCCCCATGTGCCCTGCTGTACACAGAGACGTTTACGGGAGGTTTAGGAAGCTGGTGTGGCTGGCACTGCCATGGCTGGTGCTGCCGGGAGACTCAGCTGTGCCCAGGGACTCACCTCCACCCTCTCCTCCCACAGGTCCTGGGCCTGGGGGTGAGAGGCCTTGCATCCTGCCACTTCTCTGGCTGAGGAACCCCACTGTCCAATGCAGCTTGAGCCAGGCCTCCGTCCCTGGGGTCAGGCCAGGCTCGGCTCTGGCAGGGCACTCCCTGCCTGACCGCTGTTCACAGCTGATAATAAATGTGGCCACCTCAACGTCATCTGTGCAGCTGCTGCCCTGGGATGTGGTCCCCCCCAGGACTGCCCCATGCTATGTCCAGTGTCACCCAGCTTCAGCTTGTAATGCCCCTGTGTGTTCTCCAAGGTCCCCACAGGTCACCTGCATTCCCCAGAACATGTGGCCACACTGGTGTCTCTGAGGTTGGCCTCTCTGCCTCCACTTGGTGCTGGGTCACTGAGAGCTGGAACCTGAGCATGAGCTGTAGCTGTGCTGGACGTGCACAAGTCCATCAGCCAGGGATCGAGCTGGACATCAGTTGCCTTCACAGCACTGGGCGCCCAGCGCCTCTACTTCCAAACAGCCCATTTACCCCTGGAAGGCACCTGCACTCCAGCAGTACCCAGTCCCCTGCCCAGCCCCATCACCTGCCCACTGCCTGTGTCTCGATGGCCTGATGTGGATAGGTCCTGCCCATGGAATCCACACTATGTGACCCTCTGTGTCAGCTTCTCTCACCGAGCCCCAGGTCTCAAGGTCCGTCCCACTTGTAGCATGTGTCAGAGCTGAAGTCCTTTTCAGGACTGAGTAATATTCCATCATGTGGATGGACTCGTCCTGTTCCCCATTCCTCCTCAGTGGACAACTGGGTCACTTCTCCTTTCTGACCCTTGTGCATGGTGCTGCTGTGAATGTTCACACACAAGTTTTCATTCCAGTGTCTGTTTCTGGGTCTTCAGGGACGTACCTAGGCTGGAGGTAATGTGGAATGTGAACTCCCTGCATAACCCCAAGAGGCCCCTGCGCACTGTGCCTGCACAGGGGCTCCACGCTGCCCTCCTCAAATGCACATGCTAAGAGTGACATAGAACGTTGAGTCCCTGATTCCAGAGGGCTCAGCACAGAGCTCCTGGAGGTCCCCACACAGGTGGCCTGCAGCTGCACACGGCTCTGCTTGCCAGCTGCTGGGAGTCTCTGTCCTGGGGTCCCCGTGGTCATGGTGGAAGAGTGCAGCTTGTGCTGTGGGCAGGGGCAGGCAGTGCTGTGAACAGGAAGGCCGTCCTGGGGCTCGAGCCTCCATCCTGGGAGTGAGGTCTGTGTGGAGTTGGTCCTGGCCTAGTGGTCAGTCCTGGAGAGGGGCAGCTGGCCTGGGAAGAGGGAGAGACCTGGTCTCAGGTGCAGCCCTTGATACAGGGTGCTGAGGGGCCAGGCGGGGACCTTAGGGAGGCCAAGCAGGGGCCCAGGAAGTGGGCATCCTCCTGCTGACCACCACTGTCCGCTCAGGGGCTGGGAGTCCAGGAGGCAACTGTGTGGGAGACCAACTTTGACGTGACTGAGTCACACTCCCCCACTGGGTGCTGAGGCGCTCAGTCACAGAAATGTGGCAGAGCTTTCCCCACCTTCTTGGGTTCGAGGGTCGGTGTCTGGGGCATGGATTTGTCTTGCTACAGCCCATGGGTGGACCTACGCTCACCTGTTCCTTTGTGATATAACCCTTGCCCTGTTTAGGGTAGAATCTTCCATGGAAGTGCCTTGTGGGTCCCCTTCTCTTACTGTGTCCTTGGGTGTGGCCTACCCAGGTGTCAGTCAACCTGCTGACAGTGGACATCATGAAGATAGACTCAGCCCCCTGAAACCTGACCCCTTGCCTCATTTGAATAGCTTCTCCTCAATAAAAGGGGTCAGTGCATGCTCTCTCTCTCTCTTCCTGAGGACCCTTAAGGTCAGAGGAGCCGTCACAACGACCCCAAAGAAAAAGGTATTTGTATCTTTTGTGTGGTCATTTTGCACAGCCCAGTCAGCCCAGTTTACCTGGAGTGGCCCCTGAGCCTTTTAGTTGCAAGAAGAGAAACCTGGCACATGATTTTGGAAATTCAAATGGAAATGAAACCCATTAAACACTATTTGTCAAAAAGTGGTGATTTAACAAGCTTTGAAAACTATATTCAGTGAAATGAAAGTATATGCAAACCAAAATTTCCACAAAAATTGACTCATAATCATCCATAACTAAAATTTGAAAAAAAAAATTAAAGAGAAACAGAAGAAAATCCATGTAATCTTTGTGATACTGTGTGTGTGTGTGTGTGTGTGTGTGTGTGTGTGTGTGTTCTGGAACTGGGGACCAAATGCAGGGCAGCACACATGGTGGACAACCTCAGCTACATACAACCTCAGCTACAATACTCAGCTACATCCCTAGCCCTTGGTGATGAGTTTTAACACACAATACTAAAAGTAAATTGGCAGAAGAAAATATTGATAGCATGGACTTTATAAAATCAAATTTTTACCAAGTGTGGTGTTGCATGCCAAGAATCCTAATTACTCAAAAGGATGAGGCAGGGGGGCTGGGGATGTGGCTCAAGCGGTAGCACACTCACCTGGCATGCGTGCAGCCCAGGTTCAATCCTCAAACACCACATACAAACAAAGATGTTGTGTCCGACGAAAACTAAAAAAATCAATATTAAAAAATTCTCTCTCTCTCTCTCTCTCTCTCTCTCTCTCTCTTTAAAAAAAAGGCTGAGGCAGGGAGATTGCAAATTCAAGGCCAGCCTGGAAGATTTTTAAAGGGATGGGGTATAGCTCAGTGGTAGAGCACCTGCCTGGCATATGTGAGGCCCTGGGTTCAATCCCCAGCATCACATGAAAAAATTAAATTGTATACTCTGTGAAAGACAGAACAAAAAGAAAAGCTATAAACTGAGATAAATTATTTACAACATGCAATTCTCTTGTGCAGAAACCTCTTGTGAAGAAGCATACCACATAACTAAGGCAGACAAGGCCATCAAGGAGGTGCAGCTAACTCCCTGTTCCTTAAGTGTGGGCCCTCTATAATGACTTCCTCCAGAAACACATACAATAGGGACATGCAGAGAACAGTAACTCCACAGTCAGAAACTTGAAAGGCACTCCCCAGCCAGCTGAGCACACTCAGTACTAAAGTGACATTCACCTTGAGGGCTTGAGATGACAGAGCAGCTCTCCCCCTCTGTGACCTGCTTGCCCCAGACCCACAGCCCCAGGATAAATATGAGAAAAACATGGAAACTTGAAAGGCACTCCCCAGCCAGCTGAGCACACTCAGTACTAAGGTGACATTCACCTTGAGGGCTTGAGATGACAGAGCAGCTCTCCACCTCTGTGACTGCTTCCCCCAGACCATGGCCCAAGTCTAGATGTGAGGAAAAACAAGTAAACCCCAAAGGAGAACAATCTACAAATACCTGACAGGTCCTCCCCATGTGCCGAGGTCACTGGAACAAGGAAGTTCAGAGAAACTGTCACCCCAAGAGGAGTCTACAGAGACATGTTGACTGGATTTCATTTGGGGTCCTGGAACAGGAAGAGGCAGAACTGAGAATCCAGAGGAAATACAACTTCAGTTATTTATAACATACTAGTGTTTATTCTTCATGACAAATGGTCTAAGATGTTAATACATCTGAGATAGTGCACCTAAGTCATCACAAGGGCAAAGTCAGGTTGAGGCTTCCTTTGAAATTTCTGTATAAAGATAAAGATACTCAAATAAAACTTTAAACATGACTACATTTCCAGGCTGGGTTGTGGCTCCATGGTAGAGAGCTCACCTAGCATGCACAAGGCACAAGGACATGCCAGTCACATGCCTGTCATCCCAGTTACTTGGGAGGCTAAGGCAAGAGGATCATACATTTGAGGCTCAACTGGGCAATACAGCAAGACCATGTCTCAAAATTAAATTTTAAAAAGGGCTAAGGATATATGTAGCTACGTGCTTGCCAAGCACATACAAGGCCCTGAGGTCAACACCCAGTGTGAACAAAAACTCTCCAGGCCACACAACTGATCACAGACAACCATTGCAGGAATAGAACAGGGAAGAAGCCATTATATCAACCTCCCAAAAATAATTAAAGTCAACCTGCACTTTGTTCAGCTCACAATGCTAACATATCTAACCTCTGCTTCTACTAATTTAAATATGATAATTTTTTAAATATGATAGCTTTTTAAATATAATAAAAAGTGTATGTACTTTTCTAAGAAACCCAGCAGATGTGCAATATACTCAATTCTGCTCTAAAAGCCAACTTATAAGCACATAGGGGCACAATCATTAGGATAAAATGTAATTATGGCACTTCACATGAAATAACTCTTAGTGTTAATAAACATATAACCTCAAAAGAAGAAATTCAAATTTCTGAACTCAAAACATAATGGTATATTTTCAATGATACTTCAAACAGATACAAAACACAAACAGAGTTCTCCAACAAGAATTCCTGGCAATATACAAAGCATCATGCTCATCAGAAGACCCAATCCCTTGCTTGCAATGAATAAGAAAACAACTTTTTATAAATGTAAAACTTTAGGGCCTGAGGATGTTGCTCAGTGGTAGAGCACTTGCCTAGCATATGTGAGGCACTGGCTTCGATTCTCAGGACCACATAAAAAATAAACAAATGTAGAACTTTAATAAGACATAGGGATATGCTTTCTAAATTGAAAAATAGAAAAGAAAATGTTTGTTTAAAAATTTATTTTTAGTAAAAAATATTTCTTAATTACACAACTCAGCTATTGACTTGTCTCTTACACATTGTAACGACTTGGATCCTGAGAAAACTTCATCTACAGTGGTTTTAAAAATCATGCAGGGGATGGGCTGGGGATGTGGCTCAAGTGGTAGCGCGCTCACCTGGCATGCATGCGGCCCGGGTTTGATCCTCAGCACCACATACAAACAAAGATGTTGTGTCCGCCAAAAACTAAAAAATAAATATTAAAAAATTCTCTCTAAAAAAAAAAAAAAGAATCATGCAGGGGACTGGGGTTGCGGCCCAGTGATAGAGCACTGGCCTAGCATGTGCAAGGCCCTGGGTTCAATCCTCAGCACCACATATAAATAAAATAAAATAAAGGTACTGTGTACAACTAAAAAATAAATATTAAAAAAAGGATCAGGTGGGGTTGTGGCTCAGCGATAGAGTGCTTCCTTAGCATGTGCGAGGCCCTGAGTTAGATCCTCAAAAGCACATAAAAATAAATAAAGGTTAAAAAAAAAAGAATCATGCAATATAATAGTTGACATTGAAATTTTTTCTTAGAAAAATTTCATCTAAATCTGGAAGAGATATTGTGAGATATATATATATATATATATGTGTGTGTGTGTGTGTGTGTGTGTGTGTGTGTGTATGTGTGTGTGTGTGTGTGTAAATACAAAATGTTTTTGAACATATCTCTGGATACCTCTGATGCTTGAGTTCTAGCAAATGACATTGTGTGTGTGTGTGTGTGTGTAAAAATATATGTGTGTGTGTATGGTGCTGGGATGGACCCCAAGGCCTCTCAATTGCTAGGCAAGTGCTCTGTCACTGAGCTGCATACCCAGTATGCAAAGACATCTCAATAAGCAGAAAATAATTAAAATCATTTAGGATTATCATGAGAATTTTCAAACAAGACAAGTTTCTCAATGGAAAACCAAGAAAGCAGAAAGCATATTTTAAAAATATTGCTGAGGGAAAACAGCAGAAGTTCACAGGATTAAGAATTCTGTAGAAAATTAAAAAGAACTGAAAACCTGGTGGACATGGGGCATTTCCTAGGAAATACAGACATTGCAAAACAACTAAATTAAGAAAACTCAATCGATCCATTAGCATAGCAAAGTTGGAACTGCTGCTGGGAGATCTCCCACTGGAAAAGACCCTGGGATCATTAGGTCTCACAGCTAAGTGTTACCTGACCTTTCACAAATTCTGATTTTATTTCAAATGTTTATGATCTAGATAAAAAAAAAAAGGTGACTTTCCTGAATTCAGTTCATGTTCCATCAAAGCCTGATATAGTCAAGATATTTCATCCATGTAGAACATCAATGTTTATTCAACAGGCTATTTTGTGCACTACTGCAAATGTACTGTCAATTAGTGCCCTGAGCTGTGGCTGAGAGAGGCAGGGCCTGGAAACAGGGTAGGGTCTGGAGGAGGGCCACAGTCTGGACAGGGCAGGGATCTGGAGAAGAGATGTGGGGGCCTTGGGGGAGGGGTCTAGGCAGAGTCTATGGAGGATGTGGTCTGGGGGATGGGGTGGGGTCAGGAGAAGAAAGGCAGGCCTGGAAGAGGGGTCTGGAGGAGGGTCAGAGCCAACAGGAGGGAGAACAGATGGTGAGGAATACTGGCCTTGGTGGTCACTCACTCAGAGCCCCTAGTTCTCTAGCCTTCCATCCCAACAACCCACCTCAGGGAAACTGACCTCAACAGTCTGCCTCACCCACCACCCTCCACAGTAGGCCCCAGCAGCTTCACTTAATCCTGGGCAGAAGACCCTGGCCATCCACCACCACTGCCTGCTCTGTACCAGCAACCATAAAGTGCATGGAAGTAGCAGGTATTCCACTGAAAGAGGAGAGGACCCAGGTATGGTAGTATACACCATCATAATCCCAGCTACTTAGGGAGACAGAGAAATGAAAATTCTAAATTTGAGGCCAGTCTGGGCAATTTAGCAAGATCCTCTCTCAAAAAGAGAAGTGAGGGTGTTGCTCACTTATAGGGGTAGAGCACTTACATAGGATACATGAAGTCCTGAGTTCAAATCCCAGTCTAAAATATGTATATAATTTAAGGCAACGGGTACACTGTTTTTATAAGATTCAATTCCTTTTATTCTACTTTCATCTTATCATCATTTAAATGCATTACCACATTCATGAACAATGAATTATTTTGGCAGAAGCTGTAGAGCACTTGAAAACTAAAATGTAAGATGCTATTTATTATAGATCAATCAATTCAAGATAAATGATTTCTAAAATGAAGATGTAAGTCAGTGGAAAAGTAGATTGGGCTCATAGAAACCTGACTCTCCAACATATTGGTGCAGGGCAGGCACTGACTTCCTCAACAAGATCCATAAAATTCAAAAAATAAAACCAAGATGCAATAAGTGAAATGCCTTCAAATTAAAATGCTCTGACAAGTGAGGGAAATAGGATCATAAAGAGAGCCCCTCAGAATGGGAGAAAGTCTTTTCCATCTACTTTTCCAACAAGGGATTAATATCCAGAAATATAAATAACTCAAAACATGTAACAACAGAAAAATGAATAGCTCAACACAAAAAATGGGTGAAAGAACTAAGCAGACATTTCTCAAAAGGAGAAATACAAATGGCCAAAAAACATGGGAAAAAAAAGGTTCAACATGCCTGGCAATCAGAGAAATGCAAATCACATCTACATTAAGATTTCATCTCCAGTTAGAAGGGCAAACATCAGGAATACAAAAACCAACAAACTCTGGTGAGGATAGGGAGAAAGGTACACTCACCTGTTGTTTGTGCAGATGAGTGCAACCAACCACTATGGACAGCAGTACAGAGATTCCTCAAGAAACTAGAAATGAAGCCATCACATGATCTAGCTCTTCCTCCCACCCTTTTTTTTTGGGGGGGGGGGGTATTTACCTGAAAGAACAAAAATCAGCATGCTATAGGAATACAGCCATATCAATGTTTAAGCCAGCACAATTCTCAGTAGCCAAGCTATGAAACCTTCCCAGGTGTCTGTCAACAGATGAGCAGATAAAGAAAGCATGGCATATACACACATCAGAGTTTTACTCGGCCATAAAGGAGAATGAAATTACTGCATCTGCTGGTAAATGAATGGAACTGGAGAACATCATGCTAACTGAAATAAGCCAGACTCCGAAAGCCAAGGGTCAAATGTTTTATCTTATACACAAAAACTAGAGGTAAATAAGGAAATATAAAATGGGGAGATCCCATAAAGATAGAAAGGAGGTCAGTGGAATAGAAGGGGGTGTATGGGGAGAGAGGAGGGATGGGAAAAGGGAGGAACTGAAGAATGAAACTGACCAAACGATCTAAGTACATATACGACCACACCACAGTGAATCCCCCTCCGTGTCTGTCTATAAACCACCAGTTTAACAAAACAATAAATAAATAGAAGGAAGACCACTAGAGAAAGGGGAGCAGGAGGACGGAGGTGGAGGGAACATGGAAATACTGGGGTGAAACTGAACAAATTATACTCCATGCATGTCTGCATACATCAAAATGGACCCCACTATTATGGATAAGTAAAATACACCAGGGCTGGGGCTGTGGCTCCGTGGTACAGCACTCACCTAGCACACGTGATGCCCTGGGTTTGATCCTCAGCACCACATAAAAATAAATAAATAAAGGTATTGTGTCCAACTACAACTAAAAATAATATTTAAAAAAATTTTCAAAAGAGGGAAGATGCACATATACTGACAATTAAACTGGAATTCTCTCAACCAAAGAAAAATGTGGTTTATGAGTTTAGTTTTGTAAGTTTAGTTCCATGAAATGTGGTTCATGAGTTTAGTACATGGAATAAACTTTCTTAATATTTTTAGATGTAGATCAAACAAACACCTGTATCTTATTTATTTATATGTGGTGCTGAGGATCAAACCCAGGGCCTCACACATGCTAGAAAAGCACCCTACCAGGAAGCTTCAGTCCCAGCCCTGAAATACATTTTTAATAAATGAATTTGTTACAAATAACATACTAAACTGAAATAAAGTAGTAGGCTGGTAACACATGTGCTTTTCCATATTTCCGTGTTCTTTTCTACTACTTTGACACCATTAAAACAATAAGGAGGGCTGGGGTTGTGGCTCAGTGGCAGAGCACTTGCCAGGATGTGCGAAGCACTGGGTTTGATTCTCAATATCAATAAATAAAACACAATTATGGACAACTAAAATAATATTTGAAAAAATAAGCAATAAGGAACACAAGTAATGGAGTCTCTCCTGGGCTTAGAACCCTCGTTCATCATTCCTCCTTCATCCCACCCAGGATCTCCAGGAAAAACCTGGGGTAACTGTAGGAAGATGATGAGGGGCTGGGGATCTGGGGTAGAGCAGTCGCCGAGCACGTGCAAGGCTCTGGGTTCAATCCTCAGCATCACATAAAAATAAATAAATTAAATAAAGGTATTAGGTCCAACTACAACTAAATTTTATTTTAAATTATGGCAATATATACCTAATGTAAATTATTTTTAAAAAAGACGATGAGGGTCACAACCTAGACCTAGCCTGAATGAAATAGTGAAGGAGCAGGGCGCACAGCCAGGCTCTCCTCAGCTCAGTCCCAAGGTGGGGCTCTCTCCTCACCAACACCACATTTCCCACACCTACTGCGGGTCATTCCAGAAGCTTCTAGTGCAATTCCCTCAGGCAACTCAGAACAAGAGAGCTCCAGGCATCCCTAGATACATGACCGACAGTGTCCCCGAGCCAGGCATTCACCGGAGGTAGCTCTGAGGAGAAGGGAGCTCTGGGCATCCCTACAGACATGACGCACAGTGTCCCCAAGCCAGGCATCCACCTGAGGTAGCTCTGAGGAGAAGGGAGCTCCATGCATCCATAGAGACATGACCCACAGTGTCCCCAAGCCAGGCATCACCCTCAGGCAGTTCTGAAAATAAGGACGCTCCAGGGGTCCCTAGAGACATGACAATAGACCCAGCCTGATTTCCTCTTAAAATTGGGAACCATCTTGCCACAAAGCCATGAAAAGCTAATTTTGGTTTCACTGTAAATTACTGCAGATTCTGAACCTGCTTGGAATGCCTGCCCCGGGGCCTTGGACTCCCCCTGCCTGGCCATCTGACCCTACAGCAGCCCTCTTTGAAACTGCAGTGACGCCCCATAAACCCTGGCCTTCCCTGGCCAGACAACGCCGCTCTCTGAGGCTCTAATGACCTTCATAAATTCTGATGTCGGGGCCAGCAAAAATGTAAACCAGCCTTTGTGCTCTGCTGTCGAGTGTTGCTAGCTGTAACCCCCTTTGTGGAACTTCCTGAGTATGGAGCTGCGCTGCGAGGGAACTGGGGCTGTCTTTTCCCGTAGTTTTGGGTGGGAGAAGCAGCCCGGATGGTGGAAATAATCAGCTTGATTTCATTTGATTTTAATTGGAGTCACTGGTCTTTTCTTTGCGTCCTGGTCTAACAGTGACCCACAGTGACCCCGAGCCAGGTGGCTCCCTGAGGCAGCTCTGAGGAGAAGGGAGCTATGGGGGTCCCTAGAGACAAGACCTCCAGTGTCCCCAAGTCCAGTGTCCACCTGGGGTAGCTCTGAGGAGAAGGGAGCTACGGGGGTCCCTAGAGACATGACCCACACTGTCCCTGACCCAGGTGGCTCCCTGAGGTAGCTCTGAGGAGAAGGGAGCTACGGGGGTCCCTAGAGACATGACCCACAGTGTCCCCAAGCCCAGTGGCTCCCTGAGGCAGCTCTGAGGAGAAGGGAACTATGGGCGACCCTAGGACCGACAGTGCCCCCCAAACCAGGCGCCCACCTGAAGCAGCTCTGAGAAGGGAGCTCCAGGTGTCCATAGAGACATGACCCCCAGTGTCCCCGAGCCAGGCGTCCACCTGAGGTAGCTGTGAGGAAAAGGGGGCTCGGGCCCTCCCTGAAGGGCGACCCACAGTTTCCAGGAGCCAGGCTCTGCCGAGTGGGTGCTGAGGAGAAAGCTCACCTCTCACCCTGAAGGAGGAGGACTGGCGTCAAAGATGGCAGCGAGGCCCCTCCCCTGATGACCACGCCCCCAGATGGCCAAGTGCCCGGATAGCCACGTGCCTCATGGCCACGCCCCTAATGGCCACCCCTGATGGCCACGCCCCGCAGGACCCTGCTCATGCTCAGAGGTGGTGCCCACCCCTAGTTCCTGGTAAACCTCAGCCCTTTCTCCACTCTCAGCTGTTACTGGATAGAACCTGTCCCCACTGCTGTCACAAGGTCTGGCAGAGTTGGCTGTGTCACCATGGAGTGGAATCTCAGGAGAGGAGAAAAAGAAGCCCACCTCCCCGTTCACCAGAAAGCAGGGAGCGGAAACTCCAAACCCCAGCCCTTGTGCTGCAGCAAAAGAAAATTTCAAGTCAGACACCAAAAGCCATGCAGGAGAGGATTCTGAGAAGTGACAGTGAGGTGGAAATAGACTAAGAGAAAAGTGAGGCTTCAGCAAAAGCACTCTCAAGGGGGACAGTGGGCATCTCCAGGCAGGGAATAAAAGGTGACAAGGCTATCCCCAAACTTCACTACTGTTGATGTTTTCAGGAGAACTGGGGACCACCTCTGTACTCTGCCCATCAGGTGGTCAACTCCTCCTTCACTTTGGGTAGTGGAGTTGTTGACCTTAGATGGTCCTCTGCAGAACTGTCATGGTGACCATCCTATTAGGGGGCTTCATCTACAAGTCAGTCCGTGTTGATGTGGGCACTGGGGTCAATTGCTGGTCAGAAGTTACCTTAGTGTGACTGTGCTACTAAAGGGATCTTCTGTAGTGGCACCACCTGCTCCACAGAAAATCTTAACTTAGTTTCCCCAGAAATCTTCACCATAATTGATTTGAGGACTCTTAGCAAAAGAGTCTCTGTCAACAAGATCAATGTAGGTAAACTTCCTATTTTCCTGTTTCTCTATTTCACTTGGCCACTGCCCTGGAAGAAATCATCACTCCAGGTGCTGAATGCCCCATTACTAGTTTACCACAGACATTTATCCAGTATAGCAGTTTGTAGAAGTGTGGGGAGCCACTCTGAATGACCCACACCTTCCAGTCCTGAAGCAAGAGGCTCTGACTGATCCTTTCAATCATTTCATGGTGACCTGGGTATTGTCCCAGCTCAGAAAGTCGAGGCATGTCTTCAGATGTAGGTCTCTCCCCTGAGGTTGAGCTACACTCACCTGTTGCTCTGTAATCCTACCCCTTTGCCCCGTTTGGGATAGAATGGTCCATGGAAACTCCCTTTGTGTGTCCCCTGCTCTTGCTCTGCCTTTGGGTGTGGCCTTCCTAGATGTCAGTCAACCTGCTGACACAGACAACAGAAAGCTAGACTCAGCCCCTCATTTGAATGGCTTCTCCTCAATAAAAGTGTTCAGCATATGTGTGTGTGTGTGTGTGTGTGTGTGTGTGTGTGTCTGTGTGTTCTCTCTCTCTCTCTCTTTGCAGACCCTTAAGGTTAGAGGAGCCATCACCATAGGACCCAAAGGAAAAGGTATTTTTCTGTCTCCATGTGATTATTTCACACAGCCCAGTTCACCTGGAGTGACCCTGGGTGTTTTAGTCATGAGAAAGGTGACAATTTGTGGCCCATATGGAACCCCAGGATGAATTTTAGAAATTTAGTGGGTTTGGAATTTCTCTCCAGAAGTTAAGCATGCTTAGGATTGCACAGTATTGTGGGCTGAATTGCAGAAAGTAAGTGAAGTAGAAGAAAAATCTGTGACATTAACTTTTTAATGTTTGGGAGTAGTTTGTCTTTAGAAAGAAAAAAAAAATTATAATTCTAGAGACTCTAAATGTAAAGGATTATTAAGATGATTAATGGGATATGTTGTTAAGTCAGGCCTCCCCCATGGGGAAAGTGCTTTTGTGGACTTTTTTGGATTGTTTTTGTGAATTTTTTATATTTTGAAATATTAGGTAAAGATTTGGGGGGTTATATACTAGAAGTCTGTGCTTGGAGAGTGAGAAAAGGGGAAGGAAGATTTTGTGATGAGACTTGATACAAGGATTCTTTAGCTGTAGAGGAGTGAATGTTATTTTTGTGAATACTCAGAAGGTTTATACTGAACCTGTTTGCTACATTCTTGTCCTACTGAATCAGAATGGCTGGAAATCAGCCACTGAGGACAAAAGACTTTAGCTGCTGTTCCCTGTGGTGTCTGTAACTAGGCTCACATGCAGCAGTGCTTTTAACCCTTAAGCAACCTAGCCTGGTGCCAAATGAAGACAGCCCTAAAATCTGAGAGAAATACTGGTGTCTGCCATTAAAACTCACTTTTTTTTTAAAGAGAGAAAGAGAATTTTTTAATATTTATTTTTTAATTTTTGGTGGACACAATATCTTTATTTCATTTTTATGTGGTGCTGAGGATGGAACCCAGTGCCCCGCGCTTGCCAGGAGAGCACACCACCGCTGGAGCCACATCCCCGGCCCCTAAAACTCACTTTTAAAGTCCTCTGTGCTACAAGGAAAAGTACAAAACACAGGAGAATACAAGCTGCAAGCGCAGGTCGCAGAGACAAGGCTAACTGCTACCCGTCCCTAGGATCCTGCCCAGGCAGGGGATAGAGACAAATCTAACAGAGTCCCACCAGCTAGGGGAGCTCAGGGAACCTTTGCCTGACTGTGGGCAGAAGGCTCCGTGCTGTTTCCATCACCTTGGTAACCACTGGAAGCCTGGCAGAGCGGGCTTCCTGGTCCCGCCTCCCACATTTCAGTTATTTTTGAATTAAATAACCTGACTTTTCTCTGTGGTTATGTTACTCAATAATGCTATTGATGGGCGGTTTCCAACTATGCTTTTTTATATTTTGCTTTTAATTTTGAAGGTTATGGGGGTGCACTTGCTTGTCGCAGGAACAAAAGCCGGCAATGTTCCTGTGATGAACATAAGACCCTTACTCTCATTCCTGACTAAGTAATTACAAAAAATAAACATAAGGGTCTTATTTCAGCGACATCATGTGACATCACACATTTATTTATGCACTCCTAGTTAAAAGTAAATTAAAATGGATCCAAATATCTTCAGAACCACGTGGTTACTTAAAGTTAATACAATTATAAGTTATGCCCTGATTATTAATATATTTTTCTAGGTACTTGGATAACCTATAGTTCTTAATTCATAAAATGATTAGCATGTATGCCATATTGTTTAGTTAATATATATTTATCTAATTGCTTTTCTTCAACAGAAAACACATGATTTATATACTTCTTATACATGCATTTATCTGATGTTCTGCCTTAGCTCCTCTGCTTCTGTTTACAGATATTTTAGATACAGACATCTTAGATAAATACATTTTGCTATAAATTTCCTTTCAAGAGAGAATAAACCTTCAAGTAATCTCTAGTTCTCAAAGTTATTATACAAAATTTTTTCTTAAAAATTTTTAGTTTAGTTGTCGTTGGAGACAATATTTGTATTTTTTAATTTTTTCAGGTGGTGCTGAGGATTGAATCCAGCGCACCACACGTGCTAGGCAAGCACCCTACTGCTGAGCCACAACCCCAGCTCCTGTATAAACTTTTATAAGATGATAAACAAATATAATTCTATCTTCAGAAATATTCAAGGGCTTTAACTATATTTTCATTGATATTTCTTCTTATCAAAGTACAAAAATTTGTTTAGATTCTAAGGTTTTCAAAAATTACTCCGAAGTATAACCAGGAAAAATTCTAAAAGGAAAAGATTCTTCAACTGAGAGGAAGCACACATTGGAGGTCCTAAGAAGAATCAAAAAACCAGGGGCTGGGGATGTGGCTCAAGTGGTAGCGCACTCGCCTGGCATGTGTGCGGCCCGGGTTCGATCCTCAGCACCATATACAAAGATGTTGTGCCTGCCGATAACTAAAATAAATAAATAAATATTTTTAAAAAATCATCTTTGGGTGATACAAGGTCTTCTAGATTTTCACTTTAAAAGTATTTTCCTAGACCAGAAAATCTTTACATCATTATCTAGACAGATAATATAAAAAGCTGAAACAATTAAAAAAGAGATTCATATGTACTGTACTGACTATCAAAATTTTAACTGATCAACTCAAGAATATTTCAGGCTATTTCCCGAATTTTACTATGCTAATGTGAGCTAACGTTTTGTCCATATTTTGACATGATAAAAACCTATTAAAATGTTTTTATTTCCTTTAAGGAAGATCTTTATTGCCCAATGATTCTTACTGTTTAATGTGATAAAAACAAATAAATAAATAAATAAAAGACAAATCCTGTAACCAGGCCTCTGGCCCTGAGCTGGAGCCTCACTGAGATGGCTACATCTCTAAGATAAGAGAAGTTACTAATCAGGCTCCATGGTAAGAGCTGGCAGGGGAGGAAGGGAGGGGAGAACCAGCTCCCCCCTTCTCAGTCGCTGTCCTTGAAGGGTTAACTTGCCCAGAACAGTGAGAGAAAAAGCTGCTTGTGTGTGAACTTCTGCAGACTGGGAACTTCTGAGCCCCTCCCCTTACATGCTGGGTATGGAGTTCTGAAACTACTGAACTCAAAGTTCAGGGGGATTTATTGATTACACCAAAAGCTGTGCCCTCTGAACCTGGCTATAGACAAATAAAATCTGCTTCCTGTTTGGTGTCTTGCCTGGTCTGTGCCCTGCAGCACTTCCTTTCCAGACAAATGGAGCCACCTTTAGCCATGATTTCTAGCTTCCCACCAACCTCAGTGGACAGAGTTAGTCCCATTACTCCTTTCTCTTGACATGTCTTCCCATTAGCTCCTCTGTTTCAGTTTATTTCTACAAATTAACTACCACCTTTGCTTTCTCATCTACTTTGGGAGTAGTTTAAAGAACTCTTGGGACCTTGCCTGCATTTCACTGCTCACTGCTAGCTACTACCTAACACCTGCACCCCAGCCCTGCACTCCACCAGGCCAAGCACTGCTGCAGCCAGGGGCCAGGTGGGCAGGGGTGCAGACATGTGCAGCTACAGGAGCTGGGAAATTCACTCATGAGCCCAACAGAAGCCCAGAAACAGCCCACTGCAGAAGTCTCTGGGAAGTGAGGTGTTTGAGACAGAGTGACTTAGCCAGAGGCTGCCCCATTTTCAGATCATGGTTTTTCAGAAAAGAAGTTAAGGCTGGATGCAGTAGCACACACCTGAAATCCCAGTGGCTCTGGGGGGTGAGGCAGGAGGATCACAAGTTCAAGGTCAGTCTCAGCAACTTAGTTAGACCCTAAGCAACTTGGCAAGACCCTGCCTCAAAATAGAAACTGAACAGGGCTGGGTTGTGGCTCAGTTGTTAAGCACCTCTGAGTTCAACACCTGGTGGAAAACAACAACAACAACAACAACAACAACAAAAAAAAAACAGTTTAATCTCAGCCCATGGTGACCACTGTCAAGGGGAGGAGAACTGACTTCAGATCAAACCCTCTGGTGATTCTGGGAACGCAGGCTTCAGCCCCTGCCTTGGGGCATTTTAACTAATTCTAAATAATTCATTCTAGATGATTCAGCTCTAGTCATAGATGCCCCTGGGAGCTGCAGGCTACACTTTCATTCAGAATTCCCAGGGATTCTTGACTGTGAAATCTGGTGTTCTGCCCTCACACTGTAACCACAGAGGACCTGAGAGCTGTGTGACACATGCTGTCCAGGCACCTGGAGGTCCCTGGCAGGGTCACCTGGTGTTCTGCCCACACAGACCTTGCCACAGAGGACCATGGGGCTGTGTGCCACGTGCTGGTCCAGGCACCCTGGAGGGCCCTGGCAGGGTCACCTGGTGTTCTGCCCCCACACTGTAACCACAGAGGACCATGGGGCTGTTTGCCACATGCTGGTCCAGGCACCCTGGAGGGCCCTGGCAGTGTCACCTGCTGTTCTGCCTGAAAGACCCACCGATTCCCTGTCCAGGAAAGACGCACGAGGCTGCAAACGCATGAGGTTTATTCAGACACAGACGCCTGTGGGTGCTCAGCGAAACCTCAGCTGGAGCTTTGGTGAGCTGGCACACCTGGCTTTGGGGTACAGGTCTTTTATAGGGTCAAGGGGCAGGTTTCGCGCGCGCGGTAAGCAACAGGTTTCTTATTGGTTATTTTGAACCCAGCATACAGGTTACCTGAAGGGTAAAGTTATTTTTCATTTTATGTTCCTGGAATTACACCACATGACAGTTACATATGAGCATACTTGGTCATTTTCTATTCCTGCTTATTAGCCCCTGTTTATTCAGGCATGCCCTGGAATCTGTTTTTCTGCTCTTTCCCAACCATCCTGTTTTTCCCTTTTCAATCGGTCACACTTAACTGATTATCTGAAAAACACATTGTCTGCAGGTTTGTGACGTGCCCTAATAATTTTGTAACTAAGCCTAAGGTTGCTGGGCTGGGATCTTTCATGCCCACACAGACCTTGCCACAGAGGACCATGGGGCTGTTTGCCCCATGCTGTTCAGGCACCTGGAGGGCCCTGGCAGTGTCACCTGGTGTTCTGCCCACACCCCCTAGCCACAGAGGACCTGAGAGCTGTGTGCCACATGCTGGCACCTGGAGGACCCTGGCAGTGTAGTCAGGTGTTTTGGCCATGCAGACCTCACCCCAGAAGCCTACAGAGGCTGCAGGTACCACATACTCCAGGATTCTGGCGAGTGCAGTCCAGTATTCTACAATGTGGCCCTCATTGCGGAAGTTTCTGTTCGATGCTACACGGGAGCCCCTAGGGATTCTGGGAAGTGTATTTGGCCCATGCAGCCCTCACCATAGAGGCTCCTGGGAGCTGCAGGCCCCGAAGCACCAGGGACATTGAAGTGTGGTGCTCTGTTGGTGCAGACCACATTATAGTGGCACCTTAGAACTCTGAGCCCCCAGGAATTCTGGGCATTGTAGTCTGTACTACTCAGGCAGCCCTGACCTCAGAGGTCTGTGGGCCATTGATTATTCTGGGTAATGCAGTCCATGCTATCTAAGTGGACCTCACCATCAAGGCTCCTGGGATCTCCTGGACACTCCAGATGCTTTTCCCTGAAGCCCTCGACAGGAAGGTGTCTGGCGCTCCAGAGCTCAGGGATTCTGGGCAGTGTAGTCTGGCCTTCTGCACAGCCCTCACTGTGAAGGCCTGTGGGAGTTGCAGGTTGCACACTCACCTGGACAACACCTACCCCCAAGGATTCCAGGTAGTATAGTTAACTTCTCTGCCCTCCCGTTCTCACCACAGAGGATCCTTAGAGCTACAGCTCTTGAGGGTAGTGAGTCATGTAGTTCTGCCCACTCACATCAGAGGGTTCTGGGAGCTAAATCCCCCCTTAGGGTTGTGGGTACTTCAGTCCCAGGGCTTGCTCAGTCACCAAAGAGGGTTCTGGGAGCTGTAGCCCTGAGGATTGTGGGTAATGTAGTGCAGTGTTCTCGCTCAATTACTACAAAGGATCCTGGGAGCTGCAGCCCCTGAGGGTTCTGGGTAATGTAGGGTAGGTTTGGCCTGCACACCCCTGCTGGGAGGACCACAGGAGCTGCAGACCCCATGCTTTCCCTGGTACCCTAGAGATTCCAGGTAATGCTCTACCCACACAACCCTCACCACAGAAACCTGTAGGAGTTACAGGGTTTGCAGGGATCCCCAGGGATTCTGAGCACTGAAGCCTCGTATTCCGCCCTTGCAGCCCTGCCCCCAGAGGTTCCTAAGAACAACAGGCATCCAAGGGTAATGGGTAGCACAGTTTGTCATTTTGTCAGTACAGCCATCACTCCAGAGGTCCCTGCAAGCTGCATGTCCCCGAGAGTGATGGATACTGCCGTCTGTCATTTGACCTATGCTGCCCTCACTGCAGAGGGCTCTGGTGAGGGCAGGCCCTGAAGGATTCTAGCTAGGGCAGCCATCATAACCTTTGGAGCTCTCACCCCAGAGTCTCCTGGGAGCTGCTGGCTGCATTCTCACAAACCACCCGGGGACTCTGGGCAGTGCAGTCCAGCATTCTGCCGCTCAGCACCCACCAAGGCCTCTGGATGCTTTGGGCCACGTCCTTGCCCTGGTACACTGAGGATTCTGGGTAGCATATCCCAGCGACTACTTGCCCAGCCAAGAATCCTCCACAAAGGCCTCTGGGATCTGCAGGCCACACAGTTGCCAGGAGCCCCCATTATTCTGGGTAGTAGTGGTCTGCCATGCAGTTCTCACCAGAGGCTCCTGGGAACTGTGGGGCCCCGAGGATTCTAGGCACTGCTGTCCACCATTCTGCCCACAGGCCCCTCAGTGTGAGGCCCCTAGGGGCTACTGGTTCTGGTACCCCAAGTATTATGGGTACTTCAGCCAAGAAACTGCCCACACAGCCATCCCCACTGTGGGACTGGTCAGAGGGCCCACCCCACTGGGAACAGACTCACCCAGCAAACCCCAGCATTATCTGGTTTCTTCTAAAAAATTGTAGTCACATAATGGAAAGAAGTCTTTAATACAGCCACAGTTGAAAATAATCATAATTCTTTAATATCTAACACCCAACTGATACACAGATTTCTCCAGCTATTTCAAATAAAATTTAGACAATGACAGATGAGGTTCTAATAGGAGCATGCAGTACACTGGATTAATACATCTTAAGTCCTCCTTTACTTGTGGTTAATTTACACTGTAGATCTTCAAGTCTGTGTTTTGCTTCTTGGTTTGGTTTTATCTCAGAGTGCCTGGGATGGAACACTCCACCCCTGATCTATAACCCCACCACAAGGTTTTTCTTGTAACTGACACAAATACAATATTTACACTTAATGTAACTTTGAATTTTAACACATCGACTTCTCAATATTTCTCAAGTACTTAAACCTATAAGAAAAATTAGTCATTAAAACATGAATAAGAGCAGCAATGAGGTGTACATTAGCCCTTCCCCTCAGGCCCCAGTGGGACTCCTGGCGCTGGGCCTCCCTGCACTATCTTGAGTGGCCATCTGTGTTTCTCCTGTGTCCTTGGTTTTCTCCCCAAAATACACTCAAGCCACACAAAACACACTGAAGTGACATAATGATGAGCAGCCAAAACCTCAGTGAGGAAAACTGTTGTAAAAGAAGTTCTGCTGAAATATTACCTGGGAAAGCAAAGAACATGGCAGAACTTTCTTCTCAGCACACAGGCAGTGCCCAGGAAGCTTCTTCCTCATGTTTTCCTCACCTGGACCTCGGTCATCCTGAATCCACAATGGAGTCTCCATGGGTAGGTGCCAAGGAGAAGGAAGCCCTGGTCTTCACCACAGACATATCCCCCAGGCATCCCCAGGCCATGGTGTCTCCCCAAGAGGGTCCCTAGGATAAGGAAGCCCTGGACCCCACCTTAGACGAGCCCCCAGGCATCCACAGGTCATGATGTCTCCCCAAGAGGGTCCCCAGGGTAAGGAAGCCCTGGTCCCCACCTTAGGCAGAGCCCCCAGGCATCACCAGGTCATGATGTCTCCCCAAGAGGGTCCCCAGGATAAGGAAGTTCTTGTCCTCACCACAGACAGAGTCCCCAGGCATCCCAAGGTCATGATGTCTCCCCAAGGGGGTCCCCAGGGTAATGAACTTCTGCTCCCCACCTTGTGGCCCCCAGGCATCCCCAGATGTGGTATCTCCCACCTGGGTCCCCAGGAGAAGGAAACTTGCAGAGGACACAGAACAGGACCCCCCAAAAGCAGGTGGTGGGAGACAGTTGTTATGCGTGTCCCATTCTGGCCGCCATGGGCAGCGCAGGGAACCGGAGGCTCAGCCTTCAGAGCTGCCTCTGCATACCCTAGTGCCAGTCAACCAGAGAAGCTCTGAAATTTATAGTTTCAAATATCAAAAAGAAACAGAGGGATGGGGTTGTATCAGTGGCAAAGCTCTGGCCTAGCACATGTGAGGCACTGGGTTTGATCCTCAGCACTGCATTATATAAAAAAGATAAATAAATAAATAAAGACATCTACAACTATAAATCTAAAAAAAAAAAAAAATAGAGCCCTTCCTATGTCTTGGTCAGAATGGATGGAGATAGAAAGCTGCAAAGTACATGGCCCCTAGGCAAAATTCCACTGATTTCCTATATAGTAGCATCATGTAGAGGAAAGAGCGGAATGTGTAAACTGGAATAAGAGAATTTTAAATGTGTTAACATGTAAAATAGCATCCTCCAAAATTGAAGTACCTGCTTTCAGAAAATCTTGAAACAGTATAAAGAAATCAAATGCAATATAAATAAATGCAGAGATATTCCTTGTTCAGGTCTCAGTGTCATTAAGATGAACCTCTTCTGCAGATTCAGTGCATTCCCAGTGAAATTCCCAGCAAGCTGTTTCTGAACCTAGGATCCAGACACACCTCAAGAAGGCACACAACTGCAGCCCAGAACCTGTCAAAATACTCCAGAGACTTGCATTTACAATGCAAAACTGCAAACCTCTAGAAGACATGAATGACCACATGCTCCCTCTGTCTGCTGCCAGGCTCCTCCCTCGGCTTCTTCTGGCTCCTCTCCTGGTTTCCTCCAATCTGCAGCCTCAGAGGTGCAAGCCAGACAGGGATGGGTGTGTGTGCATGTATGGAAAGGCACGCAGAGGTGCATGGGATGGCTAGGGACTCTGCGTGTTTCTTGCGGGGGCTGAGGGCGGGCACTCCCCATGGCAGCCAAAGGCAGAGTAGTCACTGCCTCTGCCCTCTAGAGTGGGGTGTGGGGGGGGCTTCCTGGACAGGGATGCATGAGTCTAGTCCTCCTGAGGCAGGTAGGCAGATAGTGTTCCCCCAAGTCCACACACCCTGCTGGAAGCAAATGCCCTGAGCTCAGGGACTCAGCATAGTTTGTGCCTCATGTGCAACACCCCCACCTCCACCTCGTCCCTCAAAACAACTGCCTGAGGAAGCTCAAGGCTTCCAAGAAAACTTACTGTGTCCTGGCCAACACCTGAGGACAGGCCCCAACCTCCCTTTCTCCGGTCATTTAATAGAAAGGACTTGCAATTGACAACATGCACCTCTTGCAACTCAGAGGGGCTCAGAGCCTGAGAGCCATTACCTTGAAATACAATCATCCAGCAGGACAGACCGCTGCCACCCAGCTGGCCTAACTGCATTCACAATGACTGACTCTACTTCTTACTTCACTGAGTCCAAAGCTGAACTCTTCCCTCCTTCCCCTTTTATTAGGCCCAAATTACCTCTGTGCAGATCATAATGGAACTCGGCTCTTTCCTCTACCTTCAGTAGCTACCTAGTGAAATCTGTCCCACTGCTACATCTGATGTCCAATTGTACCCATCGGTGACATCACAGATGTGGACATCATCTGATGTCCAGTTGTACCCATCGGTGACATCACAGATGTGGACATCATCTGATGTCCAGCTGTACCGCAGCTGGACGTTCAGGAGGAGAAAGAGTTAAGGAGACCACCTTCCTAAGCGCCATCCTCTGCACTCAGCCCCTCCAAGCACAGCTGCAGCCCGTGGAGCAGGCAGAGGAATGAACACGCCGGTCCCAGTCAGCCCTGGGTGGCCACCTGCAGCTGGCCAGCACTCCACACAGCACACCCGACTCCCCACCTCTGTGCCCAACTGTGGGAGGCCGCAGAGGCCTCTGGGGAAGCGGGCCCCAGGCATTCTGGGCATTGCAGTCCAGCATCCTGCCCACGCAACCCTCACCATGATGGCCCTTGGAAGCCAAGGGCCTCTGGGCACTGTAGTCCAGCGTTCTCCCCAGGCACCCTCACCATGATGGCCCCTGGAGCATTCTGGGTATTGCAGTCCAGCATCCTGCCCACGCAACCCTCACCATGATGCCCCCCCCCTTCCTGGAAGTCGAGGACCCCGAGCATTCTGGGTAGTCTACTCCAGAGGTCGGCCCACGCAACCCTCACCTTGATGCCCCCCATCCTGGAAGCTGAGGGTCATTAGCATTCTGGCTAGTGTAGTCCAGAGATTGGCCCATGCAACCCCCACCGTGATGCCCCTCCCCGTAAGCCTTGGCCAGATTATTCTGGGTAGTGTAGTCCAGAGGTCTGCCCATGTAACCCTTATGGTGATTTCCCTCCCCCTTCCTGGAAGTCGAGGTCCCCATGCATTCTGGATAGTGTAGTCCAGAGGTCCGCTCATGCAACCATTAGGGTGTTGGCCCTCCCCGGAAGCCGAGGGCCATTTGCATTCTGGGTAGTGTAGTCTAGAAGTCTGTCCATGCAGCTCTCACCAAGATGGGCCTCCTCCCGCGCCAAGCAGCAGGCCCCCAGGGATTCTGGGTAATGTACTTTGGCGCTCTGTGGTGTCACTACAGATACCCTGGGCAGCTGCTGGCTAGGAGGATTCTGGATATTGTAGTCAAGTGTTCTCCTATTCAGCCCCCACTGACCCCTCAGCTGTGTCCATAACAATCCTCCTGGCCCCTCCTGGCATACACTAAGGGGAGCTGCACCCCCCACTAATGGGACACCTGGTGGGACCTACTGGGAATTCCGTAAAAATTGCTCACACAGGTGGGCCCTCAGGTGCTGAGCAGGGAACAGGAGCCATGCTGTCTCGAGGGGCCTGTGATGAGGGGGGATGACCCCTGGCCTGGCCATCCTAGCCCATTTCAGGATGGCTGCTACCAGGCAGAACAGAAGCTGCAGGCCAAGAATGTTGACATCCCAGTGACACCTGTTTTCCCTGGAGATAAGGGGGACAGGCCTGGACCCTCAGGGCTCCTGCCCCCTCGTCTGACTGGGAGCTAACCTCTGAGGGGACCAACAAACCAGGCATATAGAGGGGAACCTTGGGTCTGGGAGATCAAGGCCACTGACCTGAGCTCAGAGGGACTGGGGAGGGGGCAGCGGGGGTCCCCAGTGGAGGCAATGGAGGGACAGTGGTCCCTGTTGTTTAGGTACTTGTCAGCTTATTGCTCGGGCTCAGCAATCCCACCCAGCCTGCCTCCTGGGCAGTGTTTTCTCATCACAACTGGTGTGGACACAGGGCTGGCTCCTGTGTGCACAGGCCCTCAGGGGTGGCCACCACTGCTCCTCTCATGTCCCCTGGGAGAGTGGGTGGTGGGACATGGCATCAGATATTGGGGTGAGCAGATGCCACCTGGGGATGGGGAAGGGTGAGGAAGTTGGTCAATTACGGGGTGATGGGATATTATCGGGGAACGGGTGGTCAGATATAGGGTGGTGGGACATCACCGAGTGTACAGAGAAACCCGAGAGACAATGCGAAGAGCCCAGGGAGATGGAAGTGCAGAGACTTCACGAATTGAGCAGACAATGCAAAGAGCCAAGGGAGGTTGAAGTGCCAAGACTTCACGAAGAGAGCCGAGAGCCCAGCGGCCTCAGAAGGGCCAAGTGTGTACTGAAAGGGCCGAGGGTCGAGGGCAGAGTGGAAAAGGGGGACCCAAAGAGCCGATGTTGGCAGGGAGTAGTCGAGGGCCAAAGAACGGGTTGAGGGGCGGCGCAGAGTATCCAGGTCCTGAGCGGACCGCGGGGGGTCATGCAGAGGGCACCGGGAGGGCCAGAGGCAGTGGACGGGCAGGGGCGATCGGCAGGCGGAGAGGGGAGCACGTCGGTGGGAGGTGATCTGGGTCCGGCAGGGAGTGGGGGTGGCGCAGGCTTGGAGGAGGGAGGCCCTTGAGGACGCTGGGGTCTGGAATGGCCAGGCGGAAGCGGAGTCAGGGGCAGCCAGCAGGGCAGAGCCCAGGGCAAGCGCGGGGGGGAGGGGGGCTGGGGCGGGGCAGTAGGGCGTGGTGGAGGCCCTGGGCATGGGTCCGTCCTTCAGTGGGGACCTCCTAGGGTCGGCCCAGGTCAGTTGTAGCCTGAGAACAGCCAGAGGAACACCACTTTCACTTCTGTGGTCAGAGTGGGAAGAGGACACGTGGGAGCCTGTGTCCCTCAGGAAGCCTCTCTGCAGAAGTACCCAGCGGACACCCCTCAGAGATCTGATGGAGTCCAGGGCACAGAGCCTGAAGAGTCCTGGCAGGGGCGGGGTCGTGAATGTACCCAGGACACTGCGTCCTCCTCCAGTCGGCACTTGGGAAACAGGGTCCTCCTCCAGTCTACACTGTGGACACAGTGTCCTCCTCCAGTCTACACTGCAAACACAGCATCCTCCTCCAGCCTACACTCTGGACACAGTGTCCTCACTAGTCTACACTGCAGATACAATGTCCTCCTCCTGTCTACACTCGGGACACGGTGTCCTCCTCCAGCCTACACTGGGGACACGGCGTCCTCCTCCAGCCTACACTGGGGACACGACACGGCGTCCTCCTCCAGTCAACAGTCGGGACACAGCGTTCTCCTCCAGTCTACACTCGGGACACAGCATCCTCCTCCAGCCTACACTCTGGACACAGTGTCCTCACTAGTCTACACTGTGGACACAGTGTCCTCCTCCAGTCTACACTGTGAACACAGCATCCTTCTCCAGCCTACACTCTGGACACAGTGTCCTCACTAGTCTACACTGTGGATACAGTGTCCTCCTCCTGTCTACACTGGGGACATGGTGTCCTCCTCCAGCCTACACTCTGGACACACTGTCCTCCTCCAGCCTACACTGGGGACACGGTGTCCTCCTCCAGCCTACACTGGGGACACGGTGTCCTCCTCCAGCCTACACTCGGGACACAGTGTCCTCCTGCAGTATACACACCGGACACCATATCCTACTCAGTGACCTTGGCTTCTCATGAGAGTGACCATGAGGAGCACTTGTGTGCACACTCCAGACAGTAGACGAGGCACTTCCCTTGGAGGGCACCTGTATTCAAGGCCGCCCAATGGAGGAGACCCCGGCCTCCAGCCCTATCTGTGAACTCTCCATTCAGAACTTATACTTGCCCTAGCAACAAAGGTACCTGGCCCACAAACCCAGCTAAGACCCAATTCCCGTTTTCCCGGCCAACAGGGTAAGGACTCAGCCCTACTCAGGTCCTCAAGCCCTGGGAAGGGCCCCTGATGGCTCCCCAGGCCGCCTGCCCCCTGCTGGAGCAGCCCTATTTGGCAATCCACGCCCCTGCCTGTGATCCTAGTTTGACTTGCTGGGCTGTAATTATCTGTTAGGAGACCTTCTCCACAGGGAAATGCCAGAGGAAGCAGCTGCCCAAGGCCCCATCCCTGCACCACCCTCTTCCTGGGCTAAGAACAGCTGAATTTTTCCAAGGCAACTTCACCTTTAGACAGAGTGGGTCATGGATCCCCCCAACCAGGAGGGGCTTTCTGTACCATTGTTCTCCAAGGCCTCCAACCTGTCCCCACTGCTGTCTATATCAGGGTACTGACCTTGGCCATCTCCCCAGGTGGGGACACGGCATCCTCCTTCTCAGGGATGGATGGGCCCCACCAGGAACGTCCCCCAGGACTATGAACTGTCTGCTGCTGGAGAAAGAGACTGTGCAGGTGTAATAGGTGAAGGATCTCAAGGTGAAGGGTCTCGGGATGAGCTCCTCCTGGACACGGGGCCCTCATGCAATGGCAGTGTCCTCCCAAGAGAGAAAGAGGGGACACAGACACAGAGGAGGAGCCACATGGAGATGGAGGAAGAGACTGGAGTGAGGGACCAGCAGCCAAGGCCACCTGGAGCCCCAGGAGCTGGAGAGGCAGAAGGAGCCTCCTTGGAGCCTGTGGAGGGAGCTGGACACCATTGAAACAGGCGGGTCCTGTCCACATCTTGACCCCAGAACCTGTGAGTGGGACCTGGTGTGGGAGCAGGGTCTCTGCAGAGGTCGTTAGTGAAGTGTCCTGAGATGGGCTCCTCCTGGGTCAGGTGGCCCTCGTGCAATGGCCGTGTCCTTAAAACAGAAGAGGGGACAGACTCAAAGGAGGAGCCACGTGGAAGATGCAATTCCACTTAAGGCCCCAGGTTGGTGGTCACTGGCTCCAGAAGATCCTCTGCTGTGTGGGTCTCATGAAGGCAGATGGACCCTGCCGCAGCGGTCACCAGGAGCTGTGTGACACAGTCTGGACAAAAGACCGTGGAAGAGCTGGTGTCTTTGGGGTCCTGCCCGTTGCCACATGTGGGCATCCCATCTCGGGTGCTGCACAAGCCCCGCTGAGCAGAGGGCCTTGGGGACCCTCCCCTCACTGCTGAGGGGGCCTCACTGCTTCTGAATCTCAGTTTTGATGTGAAGTCATGGCTGATGCCTGGGGTCACTACCCACTAGACCAAAGGGCCCCAAACACCCAGTGCCCACCCTGGGGGCTGACCTCTACCTGATGATCTTGTGCTGCTTAGCCCCAGGCCCCTTGGCCAGAGGGACTCAGGTGGGTAAGAGTTCAGCTCTGCAGCAGGTGGGGACCCTCAATAGTATAGCAGGACTGAGCAGGGACAGGGAGGGAGGGGTACAGGGGCTGTGAGCAGGGAGAAGGAAGGAGGGGTACAGGGACCTGTGAGCAGGGAGAGGGAAGGAGAGGTATAGGGGGCTGTGAGGAGGGAGAGGGAGGGAGGGGTACAGGGGCTGTGAGCAGGGAGAGGGAAGGAGGGGTACAGGGACCTGTGAGCAGGGAGAGGGAAGGAGGGGTATAGGGGGCTGTGAGCAGGAAGAGGGAGGGAGGGGTACTGGGGGGTGTGAGCAGGGAGAGGGAGGGAGGGGTACAGGGGGGTGTGAGCAGGGAGAGGGAGGGAGGGGTACAGGGGCCTGTGAGGAGGGAGAGGGAGGGAGGGGTACAGGGGATGTGAGCAGGGACAGGGAGGGAGGGGTACAGGGGCCTGTGAGCAGGGACAGGGAGGGAGGGGTACAGGGAGGTGTGAGCAGGAAGAGGGAAGGAGGGGTACAGGGACCTGTGAGGAGGGAGGGGGAGGGAGGGATACAGGGGGGTGTGAACAGGGAGAGGGAGGGAGGGGTACAGGGGCCTGTGAGGAGGGAGAGTGAGGGAGGGGTACAGGGGGTGTGAGCAGGGACAGGGAGGGAGGGGTACAGGGAGGTGTGAGCAGGAAGAGGGAAGGAGGGGTAACGGGACCTGTGAGGAGGGAGGGGGAGGGAGGGGTACAAGGGGGTGTGAGCAGGGAGAGGGAGGGAGGGGTACAGGGGCTGTGATCAGGGAGAGGGAGGGAGGGGTACTGGGGGGGGTGAGCAGGGAGAGAGAGGGAGGGGTACAGAGGGATGTGAGCAGGGAGAGGGAGGGAGGGGTACAAGGGGGTGTGATCAGGGAGAGGGAGGGAGGGGTACAGGGGGCCTGTGAGCAGGGACAGGGAGGGAGGGGTACAGGGGGGTGTGAGCAGGGAGAGGGAGGGAGGGGTACAGGGGCCTGTGAGCAGGGAGAGGGAGGGAGGGGTACAGGGGGGTGTGAGCAGGGAGAGGGAGGGAGGGGTACAGGGGGGTGTGAGCAGGGACAGGGAGGGAGGGGTACTGGGGGGTGTGAGCAGGGAGAGGGAGGGAGGGGTACTGGGGGTTGTGAGCAGGGAGAGGGAGGGAGGGTTACTGGGGGGTGTGAGCAGGGAGAGGGAGGGAGGGGTACAGGGGGCCTGTGAGCAGGGAGAGGGAGGGAGGGGTACAGGGGGGTGTGAGCAGGGACAGGGAGGGAGGGCTACAAGGACCTGTGAGCAGGGAGGGGAGGGAGGGGTATAGGGGCCTGTGAGCAGGAATGGGTGGGTGGGTGCCCCAATTCCCTCTACAAGCAGATGACCTTCCACTGGGCACCCCCACCCCACAGCTGCCAAGGTCTACAGGATGTAGGGTTTAAAGTCACTCCATTTGATAGCCCCCCCTTTTTCCCAGAAGCTCTCCTGGGACTGTGGGGGTCATGCCTTTGGGGCAGGGAGGTCCTTGCTGCCCAGGGCATGAGTTCTGTGGCCCGCTAATGTCAGTGTCCAAATCCACTGCCGGCCCTGAGAATGCAAAACGCCCTCTGCCACCTGGCGATGTAGGGATGCAGATAGGGAGATGACCTGGAGGGTCTTGTGGTCCAAGGAGTCAGCAGGGTGCTGAAAAGAGGGGTAGGTGGAGAAGGGACAGAGGAAACAGGAAGACAAACTAGAGTGAAGAGGACCCAAGCTTAGGGACTGAGGTCCTGAGGGGTGGGAAGATGCAGGAAGGAGCTTCCCAGGACCCTGCAGAGGACGGCCTGCCCTTCAGGACCCCAACCCCAGAGATGTGGACCAGAGGCTGGAGGTGCTTTGAGCCCCGAGGGTGTAGGGCTGACGGCGGCCAGCAGGAGGCGCAGGGAGTTTTCTGAGTATCAGCGCTGCTGTCTGCCTTGAGGCAGTGATTGTGTCCATCACATGCTGACACATAGGGCAGGTGAGCAGGGCTGTCAGGGTCCTGCCGGAGCCGGACACATAGGTCAGGTGGGCGGGGCTGTCCTGGTCCTGCCCACTCTGGACACACCAGGCATGTGAGTCGGGCAGTCTGATGAACAGGTGCTAGTGGAAGGTGACCTTGACACAGACTCAGGGCTGTGATGTGGGCAGCTGCAGGACCCAGAGTCACTCAGGAGAGGCTCAGGTGGAGGCTGAGGCCGCAGCCTGGGGAAGAAGTCAGCCAGTCACTCGTGGGAGAGGAAAGTGCTTCTGCGGGACCCTGCAGACCAGCCAGGGCTCATGAGGGACATGGAGTGCTGGGCGCAGGAGGAGGGAGGCTCAGGCCCTGGGCTGTGGGATTTGGTGATGGAGGAGCACTGAGCCTCTCAAGGAGACTTCTGTCCCCAGGCAGACCACAGCCTGAGCCCCACCTTGCCCCTGTGCCTTTCCCAGGAAGCAGACTAAGGCGAGGTGACCCGAGGCTCTGGCATACCCCATGGTGCTTTCCCGTCTCACAGCCCCTGGGCGACAACCCCATCAGGAAGGAGTTGGGACAGGGGGTGCTCAGTCTCCCAGAGGAGGCCACTCCTAGACAGGAGACATGACAGAGCAGTGCCACCTCTCACAGACCCAAAGAGAGGAGGGCAGGGTCTCATGCTCAGGGACAGAGGGAGCCAGCTGACCCACCAGGGGGCAGGGTGCATGACCCTGGGGCCTAGGCCTGTGTCGGGGTCCTGCGAGTCACTCCAGCAGGTCTCGCACAGGGAGTATCACCTGGTGGGATCACCACAAGCACGCAGGCCATTGCAGCTCCCAAGGTGCCTCAGGGCCACCACAGCTTGTCTGGACAGCCAAGTGGGACATGGGGCCAGCAGGCCGGGTCCAGCAAACTATCTCCAGCTGTCCCACAGGGAGGGAGGAGTGTCACCAGGAGGGTAAGAACTGGACACTGTCCATGTGACTGAGCAGTGCTCTGGTGGGGGAGCCCACCCCATGACAGCAGGGTGGAAGCAGGACATCAGAGGAGTCACTGCAGGGGACACAGGCTCACACTGACTTGGCACAAGGCTCCTGCTCTGGGGGAGCAGACGGGGAGAGGGTGGTGCCAGGGAGCCCTGGTTGAAGAGGCTCCCAAACCCAGGGGTCCAAAGAGCTGAGCAGAGGGGAGGGGGGAAGGAGCCCCAGGGCCTAGGCAGCTGGAGAGCTGGTGGGGGGGAGGCAGGAAGGAGCCCAAGGGCCCAGGGAACTGCAGAGCTGAGGGTGGGGAAGCCCCAGGGCCCAGGGAGCTGCAGAGCTGAGCAGAGGGAAGGCAGGAAGGAGCCCAAGGGCCCAGGGAGCTGGAGAGCTGAGCAAAGGGGAGGGAGGGAGGAGCCTGGTGGACAGGACATCTGGATGGCGGGGATGAGGGGCCAACTTTGGATGCAATTTCATGGCCCTGTTGGTGTACTGCACTTGGAAACAAAGTGTCACAGGGGCAGAAACCATTTCCCCAGTCCAGTGGGATCTTCTCCCCCAGCCTTGGAGGGCAGAAGGCTGAGACCAGGGGTCATAGGGCTTAGCTCCCTCCACAGGCTGCAGGGTAGGCTCCAGACATGACTTGTCCAGCTACAGAGGGAACTTTACAGATGGCAGGAATGCCAAGGTGGCCCTTCAGCACTTGGCCAGTGCAGGGGAACACTGGGGCTGATGTGGGAAATGACCACAAACCAGCAGTTGAAAACCACAGGAAACTGTCCTCTGCCAGCCCTGGAGGGCAGAGGCCAAGAACAGGGGCACCAGGCTGAGATCCCTGCACAGGCTCCAGGGAGGGAGGCTCCTGCCTCTGCAGCTCCTGGGACTCTAAGTGGCCCTGGGCTGGGGGCCCCTTACTGCAGTCTCTGCCTCCATCTCCACAGGGCTCCTCCTCTGTGTCTGTGTCCCCTCCTCTGTCTCTAGTGAGGACACTGCCATTGCATGAGGGCGACCCTTACCCAGGATGGTGTCATCTTGAGATCATTACCTAATTACATCTTCAGAGACCCTAAATGTAAAAGAAGCCCTATTCCGAGGTCTCAGTTGCACTTGGGGTGCTATTCAGCCCTCTGGGGTTGGACATGAGGAGGCATCCCAGGTGGGGAGGAGGAAGGCAGGGGAGCAGGGGCGAGTGGGCAAGCCCATGTCGGATGCCTGATAGACTTCCAAGCAGGGTGCTGGGCACGGAGTCCCATCTGGGAGCCCGTGTGTGCTCATCTACAAACGGGGGAGTCATGGGCAGGTCGGAGGGTGTAAGTCATGAGACAGATGAGATCATCCGCCCCAGGTGCAGAAGGAAGCTGCCCTGGGACTCCAGGCAGGGCCTGGGAATGGGCCAGCGTTTGGCAGGTGGAGGACGAGCACTCTGGAGGTAGGACGGCCGGACCACCAGGGAGGGGAGAAGGGTGGGTGCCTGGTGTCCTGTTGTGGGGTCACAGGGGCATGACAAGCGATTTGGTGCCAGGGCCCCTAGAATGTGGGAGCAAAGGGCGTCTGGGGCTCTGCGCCCTCACAGTGTGTCTCAGGGAGAGCTAGGTCCTGTTGCATGGAGGCCCACCACCCTGCCTGCCCAGCCAAGGGACTGCCTGCCACCTTTGGTTTCTGTCTCTAGCCCACTGTACCTTCCCACCAAGCCAAGGCAGCATGTGTCCTGATGCTCAAGATGTCCTGAGGTCTGACACTGTCCGGCCGCTGCCTGTTCTTGGTTTGTGCATAGAGAGGAGAGCCATCGGGATGGATCAGGGGCCACCTCAGCCATCTTGACCTCAGGGTCCCACATGGCTCCCTAAATATGTCCCCTTAGCTTTGAAGAGTTGTACGTCACTGGTGGTCCTGGGAGGTGTCTGCTCCTACAAGAGCCTCACAGAGTAGGTGTGTGTCCTGCCCACTGTGGCCAGAGAGTGAGTGGACACACCCATGCTGGGGTCAGCTCCAGGGGTAACTGCAGGCTGCCCAGGCTGACCTGTCTTCAAACCCTAAGGGCCAATCAGAAGGACCAGAGGGCCCCTCCCGATCTGGTGAGAGCCAGAGCTACACACTGACCTCCCCTTGAGCAGGAGCCTTCGGGGTGAGGGGGCGCCTCTTGGCTGCAGCCAATGCTCCCAAGAGCCCCAGCACCTTTCATGGAGTGGACGAGCTCCATTCCAGCTCTCCATCCATTTTCCTTTAGACCCCCTCCACCCAGGCGGTGGCCTCTCCTGGGCTGTGGGAGCAGGAACCAGCCCCCAGCACCCACCTTGGAGGTCTCCCAGACAGGCGCCTGCAGTCCGGGGCCCTAAGGAGCTCTGGGATCAGGGCTGGGGTGAGGATGCTGCCGAGCCCTGGCTTGGAACCCAGGAGGAGGAGGTTCCCAAGGGAGTCCTTCACCCACAAGGCCGGTTCTAGCCCACGGGGAGGGGACCGTGGAGCCTGGGGTCCTTGGGTTCCGGGGCTGGAGCCTGGGGTGTGGAGGAGCTGGGCTCACTTAGCGGCATGGAGACGTGGGTGCAGGGACTCCACAAAGCCAGCACCTCTCCTTTCGGGGAAGGGAGACGACATGCCTGTGCCAAGCCCTCCTCCACAGCGGGAGGAACCCTTGGCGTGGGCCTGCAAGAGAGCAGCACCTTCCGCCAAAATCCTCTCCTTGCGGATTGCCCGGGCAATCCTGCTGGCAGAAAGTGGTGGTGACTGGAGACACATAGGGTCCCTGGCCCCCACTACAGTCGTTGGAGTGGCACGTGGGCAGAGGTCGCTGGAGGAGCCTGCAGGAGGCTGGAGGAGTGACGCCCAGACCATCTCAGAGGGCGGAAGAAGAAGCGGGGAGGGGGCGCTGGTGCCTGTGAACGTTTGGGTGCCATGGCCAGGTGTGCGAGGCTGGGTCGAGTCAGCAGGTGAAGCGCGGGGGTCAGCAGTCGGTTCTTTATAGGATGCCTGTGAGTAGAGCCCTGCCCATCGCCCCGCGTGCATGTCCAGGGCTCCCGGTGCCTCCCCTGCGTCCCTCTGCGCCTGCCCAGCGCCCGCGTGCATGCTCAGAGCTCCACGTACCTCCCCAGCGCCCCCTCTGCGCCTGCACAGTGCCCGTGTGCCTGCCCTGGGCTCCCCGTGCCTCCCCTGCGCCCCCTCTGCGCCTGCCCGGACCAAGCCTGTGCTCCCTGTGAGCCTGCCTGGGTGAGCCCCGTGGACCCCCAATTGCAAGCGGGCGCTCTTCTGCAGTAGGAGAGGAGCACAGTGTCCCGCTGCCCAGGTCAGCGCCTGTGCGAGGGGAGAACCCAGGAGGGCTGAGGAGGTGCGTGGTTGGCCCTAAGTTCGGGAAGTCTCATGGATGCCTGGCAGGGCGCTGGCTGCGACCTCGGGGGTCTCTACGGAAGCGAGGTCCCAGGGGCTGCTGCTTCTCCCACTCTAATGCAGAGCGCAGGGGCGACTCCTGCAACTGCTACCTTGGCTCTGCAGGACCTCGGGCTCTGTTGATTTGGCAAAGCACAGAGGGAGGCACCAGGGAGGGGAGGGCGGAAGGGAGTTGCCGCCCCCACCTGGTGGAGCCTTAAGCTGGCTGAGGCCAGAGTGCCGTGGAGTCCCAAGAGCTGAGCAAGCAGGACAGGACCAGGGCTGAGGAGCACGTGAGCCGCCCCAGTATGGGAGCCCTGGGCTGCTGGGCCTCCTGGTGCTGTCCAGGAAGGGCCCTGTGAACTGAGTCCCACGGAGCACAGGGGTCTCACAGCAACCCAATTAACAGGAGCATTGCTAAGTGAGCCCTTCTGGGGCAGAGGTCTCCTGGGCGGAGAGGCCAGGGTGTGTGCTCAGGAGCCAGCTACCTGCAGATCGCACCCCACCCCAGCCTCTGAGCCAGGCCCACCTGGACAGCGGCTCAGCTTAGCAGCCCCTGCTTCCCAGGCTGTAGCTGGGGGGCCTGGAAGGTGGGCACACTGTGCCACCAGAGGGAAAGGGGGACTCCTGGAACCTTGCCAGGGGGTGCCTCTTCAAGTGCCGGGGCACCTGCAAGTTCTGTTGACCTCTCGGGTCATGCAGAGTGCCAGGTGGCACAGAGGAGCCAGGAGGGGAGCGGGCTCGGCTGGGTCCCTCTCTGCATCCCCATGTCTGCCTGGGTGAGGCTTCATGAGCAGAAGAGGGCTGTCCTTGAGACCACAGAATGTGTCACACACCCGGGAGCGCCCAGTCCACAAAGTCCAGCAGGCCTCACCTGATGACCTGGAGAATGGGACAGAGAACAGGGCACTGACAGCCCTGTCCTCCTCCCAGGCCATGGCGTCCCCCAGGATCGAGGCTGTCATCCAGGAGAGGCACAGGATGGGGGAGTGTTCCGTGTGGGAAGAGGAGACCTGGCAGCTGGTGTATGTGGACATAACCGCCAGGACTGTGTGCTGGTGGAATCCACTGTCTGGGGAGGTGCAGACCATGGGCCTGAGTAAGTGGACCTGGGGGCTGCAGAGGGTGGGACAAAGGAAATGGGCCTGGGGGCTGCAGATGGTGGGCCTGAGGTACCTGGGGCTTGCATACCTGTGTGGCTGATGACACCTGTGGGCTCACGCACCTGCATGGCTGACCCCTGTGAGCCCACACACCTGGGAGGTACCTGTGTGTCTGTGGGGCTTGCACACCTGTGTGGCTGACGACTCCTGTGGGCCTTCTGAGGATCAGAAGCAGCACTCTGGGAGCATCCCCCACTCACCCTCACCCTCCCCAAGGGCAGGTGCCACTATCCCCCTTGCAGATCAGGGCTGGCCCCAAGTCTGGGTCTGGCCTCAGGCACTCTGCTGTGGAGGCCTGCCCTAGGCCCAGCAGTCCTACCTGAGGGCTCAGGGGCACCTGCGGCTCTCACACTGGCACTGCCATGAGAAAAGGCCAGTGCTCTTCGCTCCTGCAGTCCTGGTGGCCCTGCAGGCAGGCTCGGCAGCCTCCAGTCCCATCTGGAGGCCCTGTGGTGGCCATTGTGGGGAGGGGGTACAGAGAGGTGGTCCACGCAGGCCCAGCAGGACTGGTCCTGTGCTGAGATGTGCTCTGTGCCCTGACGGTGCGTCCTGGTGGGAGCCCCGTGGGTGGGGTGGCACTGTCTCCTGGAGAAGCAGCAGCTGGGCCACCCTGCTGTCCTGTATCCTCTGTCCTTCCAGGAGACCCTGTGACTGTGTGTCTCTGTACAGAGAGGGCATCTACGTGGTGGCTTCTGGTACCTGCCTTGGCCTCCTGGACTGGGAGACAGGGCAGGTGGAGTGGGCGGCCTGGCTGGACCATGACAAGCCCAACAACATGTTCAACAATGGGAAGGTGGACCCCAATGGGAGGTTTGAGGCAGGTGAGCTGCTGAAAGGACTGGCTGTGGCCTGGTTAGCCGAAGGTGGCCCAGGCCACCTGGAGAACCTCTCGTCATGGCGGGTGCCAGCTCGGTGGGGACCTTAGGAGCCCTCCCCAGGCTGCTGGCAAGTGACACCCGAGGCCATGCAGGTGCTGGGCAGCCCACAGGTTCCCTCCTGCTCCAAAGCCCATGGCTTTCATGTAATTCTTCCTGGGTCCCTGCCCAGAGAGGACCCTGGGAGGGTCGAAGCTGCCAGGGTGGGGCAGTGGTCAGGGCTTGCTGGCCAGAGGCCATTCACGTGTAGCTGAGGGCCCTGCACCTCTGCCTGAGCAGGCCTCTTCCCAGTGGAACATCTCTGGGGTCCCCCCTTGGTCCAGCACAGAGGCTCATTCACAGATGCTGCCTGAGGGCCATTCTGCCTGCTGTCCCCCAACTGAGGGTGACCACAGCTCTCTGCACAGCGGGCCTGTGTGGGGTAGGCAGGGCAGGGTGGGGCGCTGCCCACTGACCTTCCACTCTCTCCAGGCACCATTCCAGAGGCGTCCGCTCCAGGAGTGTGGGAGCCGGGGCACGGCTCCCTGTATATACTCTATGCTGACCGCTCTGTTATCAGACAGCTGGACCAGCTGGGCATCCCAAAGGGCCGGACTGGTCCCTGGACCACCTCACTCTCTACCACGTGGACAGCCTGGTCTACTCTGTGCAGGCCTATAACTACAACGTGCAGACAGGAGGCCTGGGTAGGGGCCTCCCTGGCAGTCCCCCACGCCCTCCCCAGGCGAAGGCCTCCGTGACCAGAACCCCCCATACCCTCCCTGGGGTAGGAGCCTCTATGGCCAGCCACCCACACTCTCCCCAGGTGGGGTCCTCTGTGGCCAGCCCCCCACGTCCTCCCTGGAGTAGGGGCCTCCGTGGCCAGCACCACAAGCCCTCCCTGGGTGGGGCCTCCCGTGGCCAGCCCCCCACACCCTACCCGGGGGGGGAGCCTTTGTGGCCAGTCCCCCGACATCCTCCCGAGTCCCCTCCTGGGGTCCAGATGCACCACCAGGTCTGTAACTCCCTTCCATGGTTGAGGCCATGCAACATGACCTCCTGGTCTGGGCTGTGAGGGGCCACGTGCCTCTGTCCTGCCGCAGCAAACCCATGGCTGGTGTGCCAGCTGGAGCCAGAGCAAGGAATGCCAGATGGGCTGTGCATGGACACCACGGGGACACTTTGGGTGGCCTGCATTGACGGAGGCAGGGTGATCCGCATGGACCCCGAGACAGGTGTGTGCACAGGGCAGTCGGTCAAGGAGGGGCCATGGGGTGCTCTGTGCTATGGTGTTCAGGGTCCGGGAGTGGGAGAGCAGCACTATATGCTTGTCCAGCTACAGGGCGACCTGTGCAGATGGCTGGAGTGCCAGGATGGCCCCTCAGCACTTAGCCAGTGCAGGGAACACTGGGGCTGATGTAGAAAATGACCACAAACCAGCATTGAAAACCACAGGACCTTGTCCTCTCCCACCCTGGAGGGTGGAGGCTGGACCAGGGTCCCAGGCTGAGCTCCCTGCACAGGCTCCAGGGAGGCTCCTCCTGCATCTCCCAGCTTCTGTGCTCCAGGTGGCCCTGGGCTGGTGGCCCCTCAGACTAGTCTCTGCCTCCATCTCCACGGGGCTCCTCCTCCTTTGCTGGCTGAGGAAACCCACCATCTAATGCAGCCCAATCCAGGCCTCCAACCTTGGGTTCGGGCCAGGCTCAGCTCTGGTGGGGCACTCCCCGCTTGACTGCTGTTCACAGCTGACAATAAATGTGGCCACCTCAACTTCATCTCTGCAGCTGCTGCCCTGAGATGTTGTCCCCCCCCCCCAGGACTGCCCCATGCTCTAGTGTCACCCAGCTTCAGGGTCTGTGTCCTCTCTTTTGTCTCTTGGGAGGACACGGCCATTACATGAGGGCCACCTGACCCAGGAGGAGCCCATCTCAGGACCCTTCACTAACGACCTCTGCAGAGACCCTGTTCCCACACCAGGTTCCACTCACAGGTTATGGGGTCAAGATGTGGACAGGACTCACCTCTTACAATGGTGTCCAGCTCCCTCCAGGAGCCTGGCCTCTCCAGCTCCTGGGCTCCAGGTGGCCCTGCTGACCCCTGCAGTCCATGAGGCAGGGCAGAGTTGGGGATCAAGTGCAGCAGGTGCCAGGGAGAACCAGTAGGCCCAGGGCCCCACTGGGGAGTCGGCACTGTCAGGCCACCTGGGGTCCTACAGCAGGCGGGTGGCTGGGCTTCAGGGATGTACCTGAGCTTTACTCACAGGGACGTGGCTGTGCACCCTGGAGATGCCAGTGTTCAGAGTGACGTCCTGCTGCTTCCAGGGTAGGGGGGCTGACTACCCCGGCTTGTGCGTGACCTCTGCAGCAGACAGCCTGAGTCCAGAGCAACTATTGCTGGAGCTGCAAGCAGGACACGTCTTCAAGGTCAGTGGGGTCTCCCTGCCAGGGTCAGCTTGGCTCCCAGCCATGTCTGCTCAGCCAGGTGTAACGCATCTTGACCTCGGGGACTGGAGCGGGCTTGGCAGCATCCATGGAAACCTCTGTCCACCTGGAAAACGGCCCTCCCGAGGCCCCATGTGCCCTGCTGAGCAAAGAACATTTACAGGAAGTTTAGGAAGCTGGTGTGGCTGGCACTGCCGGGAGACTCAGCTGCGCCCAGGGACTCGCCTCCACCCTCTCCTCCTGCAGGTCATGGTCCTGGGGGTGAGAGGCCTTGCATCCTGCCACTTCGCTGGCTGAGGAACCCCACCGTCCAATGCAGCTTGAGCCAGGCCTCCATCCCTGGGGTCGGGCCAGGCTCAGCTCTGGTGGGACGCTCCCCGCCTGACTGCTGTTCACAGCTGACAATAAAAATGGCCACCTCAATGTCATCTCTGCAGCTGCTGCCCTGAGATGTGGCAGGACTGCTCAATGCTATGTCCAGTGTCACCCAGCTTCAGCTTGTAATGCCCCGGTGTGTTCTCCAAGGTCCCCATGGGTCACCTGCTCTCTCCAGAACATGTGGCCACACTGGTATCTCTGAGGTTGGCCTCTCTGCCTCCACTTGGTGCTGGGTCACTGAGAGCAGGAACCTGAGCATGGGCTGTAGCTGTGCTGGACGTGCACAAGTCCATCTGCTAGGGATCGAGCCAGACATCAGGTGCCTTCACAGCACTGGGCGCCCAGTGCCTTAACTTCCAAAACAGCCTATTTACCCCTGAAAGGCACTTGCACTCCAGCAGTGACCCAGTCCCCTGCCCAGCCCTGGCACCTGCCCACTGCCTGTGTCTGGATGGCCTGTTGTGGATAGGTCCTGCCCACGGAGTCCACACTGGGTGACCCTCTGTGTTGGCTTCTCTCACTAAGCCCCATGTCTCAAGGTCTGTCCCACTTGCAGCACGTGTCAGAGCTGCAGTCCTTTTCAGGGCTGAGTAATATTCCATCATGTGGATGGACTCGTCCTGTTCCCCCATTCCTCCTCAGTGGACACTTGGGTCACTTCTCCCTTCTGACCCTTGTGCATGGTGCTGCTGTGAATATTCACACAAGTTTTCATTCCAGCATTTGTTTCTGGGTCTTCAGGGACATACCTAGGCTGGAGGTGCTAGTGGAATGGGAACTCCATGCATAACCCTGTGAGGCCCCTGCACACTGTACCTCCTCAGGGGGCTCCACGCTGCCCTCCCACAACACACATGCTAAGAGTGATGTAGAACTTTGAGTCCCCGACTCCAGAGGACTCAGCACAGAGCTCCTGGAGGTCCCCACACAGGTAGCCTGCAGGTACAGATGGCTCTGCTTGCCAGCTGCCGGGAGTCTCTGTCCTGGGGTCCCTGTGGTCATGGTGGCAGAGTGCAGCTTGTCCTGTGGGCAGGGCCGGGCAGTGCTGTGACCAGAAGGGGTGACCTGGGGCTTGAGCCTCCATCTGGGAGTGCCACAGGAAACCTATTACATTTGTTTTAAATCTATAATAATGATATTAATTATAAATGTCACAGTACAATTATTATATTAGCTTTGAATACTATAGTATGGCTATCATATTCATATCAAAGGAGCTGAACACAAAATTAGTCAGGCAGTCAGTAAAGATAGGTAGATTGAGTAAGATCAGATCGAGGAGGCCAATTACAGTTAGTCCCAGATGTTGGAGAGGGATTGAAATGCTAATGCCTTCAGAGCCCTTCCTCCACCCTTATCAAGATAATCTGCCCCTGCTCCAACCTGTTGCTAAAGTAACCTGCCCAGGAATTGTCCTTCCCTAGAGGGGATTGTAAAAGTTGCTAGTTAATTCACCCTGGGCCCCCTTCCTGCCCAAATGCTCCATTTTGGCCCCTCCAGCCCATCTGCTTCTCACCTTTTGGCCATCCCACTGAGCATCTCCTGGGCCTAGTCATGTATGCAAGAAGGAAAGAGATAAAGGGAAGACAGCAAAAGAACAAAAGAAGCCTAAGACATATAAAAAGGCTCTTGGTGATAGAGAGGTGGGAGGGAAAGGGAGGGAGAAGGGGAATTGCATGAAAGATGGAAGAAGATCCTCATTATTACAGGTGAGGAAAAAGAAAAAAAAAGAACTGTGTCACATTAGATTGGGTAGAGAGAAGTGATGGGAGGGGAGGGGAGGGGGAGGGGGAAAGGAAGGATAGCAGAATAAAATAGACATTATTATTGCTGTATGTATATATTTGACTGCATGACCAATGGGATTCTGCAACCTGTACAATCAGAAAAATGAGAAATTATACCCCATCTGATTCAAATGTATGATATGTCAAGATCATTGTATTGTCATGTGTAACTAATTAAAACAAATTTAAAAAAACAGAAAAAAAAGGCTCTTGGGATTCCAGGATACCAGCTATGGCCCCTTTCTCCCTCTAAGGAGAAGTCTGTTACCCCTTTTTAAATAAATCCTGTTTTATGTGCTTGCTTTGGTGTGCTTCTCTAATGTTATATGTCAACATGTTAAGAAGCAGAACTCATTAATGGTATTACAGCCATTTGATCAATTTTAGATGTTCTAGTATAGATACCATATTAGTATTAAAGGCCAAAGGTAAAAATCATACCACTTTTAGTTGCTTGAGTATGGATATCACATTAGTATTAAAATCAACAGGGTAGTTAATATATTAATTTTAGATAAGATTATAGGAATATCATATTAGTTATTAGCCATAAAGCAGATATTATATTAGTATAAAGTGCAATAGTATGGATGTAATGTTCATATTAAATGCCACAGGGCATCTATTTATCTGTTTTAGATGCTATAATAAATAAATAAATATGAAAATTGACCAGGAAATTTTATATATATATATATATATATATATATATGTTCATGCCCATCTCACATTTCAAAATGCACTGAGCCCACCTTCAAGAGTCAGCACTGTCTTAACAGCCCCAGGGTCACCCAAAATCCAGGTAAAAATCTCCTCTGAGGCTCAAGGCAAACTCCTCATTGTAGGAGTAAAGTTCAAAACCAAGTTACAGGTGTCTGATATATAAAGGTGTAGAGTCAACATCTCCAGTTTGAAAGTTAGAAATGAGGCATAGAATAAAGGGATGGGAGCAAAGTGAGACCAAAGTCCAGCTGGACAAGCAGGTCCTGTAGCTCCGTGTCCAGCACCTGGGACACATGGCATCCTCTGCTTTACCCACAGGGCTGTGCCGCTCAGCTCCAGCGACCTTGCTGGGTGCAGCCTCATGGCCTCTCTCCGGGCTGGTCTCTGCTGGACTCATGCAGTTTCCTTGGCATAAGTTCCATGTTGCTGGCATCTCTCATTGGGGACTTTGCCCCCGGAGTTTCACCTTTCTTCTCACATCTCCATGCACTGGGCAGCTCTTATATTAGTTTAGATGTCATAGTATGGATATTGTATTAAAATTAAAAGTCACAGAGCACCCACTACATTAATTTTAAAATCTATAATATCTATATCATATAAATTATAAATGTTAGAAGGAAGCTATTATATTATTATCAGATACTATAGTATAAATAATATGGATTATGAATATTATATTAATATAAAAGGCCACATAGAAGCTATAATATTAGTTTTAGATTATATAACATGGATATTAATTGGTATGAAAAGCCATAGTTTATTAGTTTTATTTTATTAGTTTTAGAATATATAGTATCAATAATATATTAATATAATCATCAGAGGGTAGCTATTATATTAGTTTCAAATATAATACTGATCACAAGTTTAAGACCAGCCTCAACAACTGAGGAGGCCCTAAGCAAATCAGTGAGACCCTGTCCCAATTTTTGTTTTTAAAAAGGGGGTGGGGTGGGGCTTCTCAGTGGTAGAGCACTTGCCTTGCAAGTGTGAGGCACTGAGTTCGATCCTAGCACCACATAAAGACAAATAAAGGCACTGAGTCTATATACAACTAAAAAAATTTTTTTAAAATGGGGATGATGGTGGTGGCTGGGGATGTAGCTCAGAATTACTTTGGTTTAAATTGCCAATACCAAAAATAAAAAATGACTGGGCAGCTATTATATCAGTTTTAGAAACTATAGTTGGGTATCATAATGGTATTAAAGATTACTGGGAAGTTATTGTATTTGTGATATATTCTATACTATGAATATCATACTTGCATTAAACACATGCTAGTAGTTATTTTATTATTTTCAGATGCTGTGGTATGGATACTATATTAGTATTAAAGGCTGCAGGATAGCTCTTAGGCCAGTTTTAGATGCTATATATGGATGCTATATATGGATATCACATTAGAACCAAAAGCCACAGAGCAGCTATTATGTCAGTTTTCAATGCAATATTATGTTTAACATATAATACAAAAGGCCATAGAGCAGCCATATCAGTTTTTGATACTATAGGATGGACATAATAATAGTGTTAAACACAACAGGGCAGCTATTATGTTACTTTTACATGCTGCAATATAGATATCATATTAGTTATGAAGGCCACAGGGCAAATACTATATCAGTTTTATTTTTATTTTTATTTTTATTTTTATGGTATCAGAGATTGCACTCAGGAGAACTTGACCACTGAGCTATATCCCCAGCGCTATTTTGTATTTTAGTTAGAGACAGAGTCTCACTGAGTTGTTTAGCACCTCACTTTTGCTGAGACTGGCTTTAAACTCATGACTGGCTTTAAACTCATGATCCTCCTGTCTCAGCCTCCTGAGCCACTGGGATTACAGGTGTGTTCACTACACCTAGCCCTATATCAGTTTTAGATGCTATATTATGGAAATCATATTAATATCAGAGGCCTCGGAGCAGCTGTCATATCAATTTTAAATGCTATATTAGTTTTAAAGGACACAGGGCAGCCACTTTATCAGTTTTTAATGCTCTTGTATGGATATCATATCAGTATTGAAGCCCATGGAGCAGGAATTATATCACTTTTAGAAGTAACAATACAGATATTGCATTAGTATTATATTATTATATTAACTTGAAATGCTATTATTTTATTTTATTAATTAATGGATATCATTTCATTATAAAAGGCTATAGTGCAGCTATTTTAATAGTTTTGGAAGCTAGAGCATGGATATTATATTCACATTAAAGGCCAAAGGGAAGCTAGTATGTTAATTTTACATGTACTGTTCTATAATAATATTAAAACCATAGGGCAGTTATTATATTAGCTTAAGATACAATAAGATGGATATTACATCAATATTAAAAACCACAGTTTATGTATTATATTTCTTTCATATGTTACAGTATAGATATTATATTAGTATTAAAGGTCACAGGGAAGCTAAGTATTAGTTTTAGAGTTTATACTATGGATATGATGTTGGTATTAAAGACAATAGTGCAACTGTTATATTATTTACAATGATAAAGTATGGATACTACATCAGAACTATAGGCCATAGGACTGCTATTTTATTAGTTTTAAATGCTATAGTGTGGATATCATAAAAGAATTGAAGGTCACAGAGCAGGTATTTTATTCATTTTAGATGTTGTAGTATGGATTTTATATAGTATTAAAAGGCCACAGGGAAACTATCACTTCAGCTTTAGGAGACACAGTGTTGATATTATTAAAGACCATAGGGCAGCTAGTATATTAGATGCTATATGTGGATATTGTATTAATATGAAAGGCCAGGGGCTGGGGATGTGGCTCAAGTGGTAGTGCACTCGCCTGGCATGTGTGCGGCCCAGGTTTGATCCTCAGCACCACATACAAACCAAGATGTTGTGTCCAACAAAAACTAAAAAATAAATATTAAAATTCTCTCTTAAAAATATGAAAGGCCACAGGAGAGCTATAATATTACCTTTAGAGGTCACAGTATTGTTATAATATTAATAATAGTGTCACAGGCAGCTCCTATAGTCCTTAGTATAGGTGCTGTAGTATGCACACCATATTAGTATTAAAGCCCAGCCAGGCAGTGGCACATGCCTGTAATTCCAGTGAGTTAGGAAGCTGAGGCAGGAGGATTACATGTTCAAGTCCAGCCTCAGCCACTTAGTGAGTCCCCAAGTAATTTATCAAGACCCTGTGTCAAAATAAAAAAAAATTAAAAAGGGCTGGGGATGGGGTTAAATGCCCCTAGTTTCAATTCCTATTGCCAAAAAAAATGTATTAAAGCCAAAACTTCAGTTATTATATTAGTTCTATTAGTTCTTAATACTATATCTTATTAGTATTAAGCTATTATACTAATTTTAGCTACTATAGTTTGGGTATCATATTACAATTAAGTGCCAGAACTATAGGCATTTTGTTAAATTATTTTAACTTTAGATGCTATAGTATGGATATCATAATAGTATTAAAGTCCACAGGGCAGCTTTATATTACTTTTAGATGTCATAGTATAGAGATTTTATTAAATTTAAGGCTAAAGGCCATAGGGCTGATATTATATCCATTTTAAATGCTATATATTATAGATATCATATTATATGGATATTATGTTAAAGGCCACAGAGTAGCTATTATATCAATTTAAGATGCTATAATAAGGTGTCATATTGGTATTAAAGGATTCAGGGCAGCTATTATATCAGTTTTAGAGACAATCATATGGGAACTACATTAGTGGCCACAGGGTAGATATCATATTAGCTTGAGATGCTATAGCATGGATATTAATTTTGTGTTAAAAAACTACAGGCCAGCTATTATTTTAGTTTTGGATTCTATAGTTTGGATATATTATTAACATTAGAGGATACAGGGAATTTATTATATTAGTAACAGTATTAAACCTCAGAACAGTTATTATATTAGTTGTACTTACTATAGTATAGATATTACTTCAATATTAAAGCCACATATAGCTATTATATTAATGTAAATGCTGTAGTATGGATATTATACTAATATTAAAGGCTACAGGAGAGCTATATTATTGTATTCTGCAGGCACATATGCATATATTAATATTAAGTGCCACAAGAAAGTTTTTACAATATTGTAACATGCTACAGTAAACATACTACATTAGTATTAAAGGCCAAGGTTTAGTTGGTATATTAGTTTTAGATACTATATTATATTTAGATAGTATTATGGGTATCATAATAGTATTGGCAGCTATTATATCAGATTTAGATGCTACATTATGGAGAATTTATTAATATTTATGGCCATAGGGCAGCTATCTTATCAGTTTTAGATTGCCAAAACAGGTAATCAAATTATTACTGCAAGACAGCTATTATATTACTATTAAGACCACAGGGGAGATATTATATCCATTTTAGATGATAAAGTATATATATCTTATTTGTATTCAAGGCTACAGGGCAACTATTATATCAGATTTAGATGCTACACTAAGCAGTTTTAGATGTTCTATTAATATGATATCATATCAGTATTAAAGATATCAGGGTAACTATTTGTTTTAGGTGTTACAGTATGTATATTATTATTGTTAAGACCACAATACAGCTATTATATTAATTCAGATGCTACAGTATGATATTATATTAATATTAAAGGTCACAGGGCAGATATTTTATCAGTTTAAGATGACATAATATGAATATCATATTAGTATTATATGTATTATATCGTATTATTAAAGCCTACAGGGCAGCTCTTATATTAGCTTTGGATACTATAGGATGGATGTTTTGTTACTTTTAAAGATCTCAGAACAGCCAGTTTTAGATTTTCGAGCATGGATATTATAAATTAGTATTAAATGCCCAGGTCAACAATTATGTCATTTTTAGATGTTCAAGTATGCATAACATGTTAGTATTAAAGTCAACATGGCAATTGATATATTAATTTCAATAGTATAGCATGGACATCATTAGTTTACTGGCTACAAAGCAGATATTTTACTAGCTTAATGTACTATAATATAAATATCATACTAATATTAAAGGCCACAGAGCACCAGTTTATCAGTTTAAGATTCTATATCATGTATATTAAATATTAAAATCCACCAGAGAGTTATTATATTGGCTTCACAAGCTGTAGAAAAGGTGTCACATTCATATTAAATGTCACAGTACATCTATTACATTGGTTTTAGAGGTCATAATATGGATGTCATATTAGTATTAAAAGCTACAAGGGCACTATTATATTAGTTTTAGATGTCATAGTATGGATATCACATTAAATTTAAAGGCCTCAGCCCAGTTACTATAATAATTTTAGGTACTATAGTTTAGATATCATGATAGTTTTAAAGGCCTCTAATGGCTCTGATATTTGTTTTTGATGCTATAATATGAAAATCATATTAATAGTAAATGCCACAGAGCAGCTATTTTATCAGTTTTCCATGGCATATTTTGGTGATCCTATCAGTAACAAAGACCACAGGACAGCTATCATATTAGATTTAGAGGTCATAATATGGATGACATATTAATAGTAAAGTCTATAGAGTACATGCTATCACAAGGTTATATTAAAGGCAGAGGGAAGCCATAGGATGGATATGATATCAGTATTGGAAGGCCACAGGACAGCTTTTATATTAATTAAAGGGCCATAAGTTTTATATCAGATTTATCTTAAAGGCCATGGGGCAAGGGCTAGGGTTGTGACTCAGAGAGCACTTGCCTGGCATGCATAAGGCAATGGTTGGATCTTCAGTACCACATAAAAATAAAATAATTAAATAAAGGTATTGTGTCCATCTATAACTTTAAAAAATATTTTTAAAAGGCCACAGGGCAGGCTGGGGTTGTGGCTTGGTGGTAGAGTGCTTGCCTAGCATGTGTGAGGCACTGGGTTTGATCCTCAGCACCACATAAAAATAAATAAATTATGGGATGGGGTTGTGGCTCAGCAGTAGAGCACTCACTTAGCACATGTGAGGCCCTGGGTTCAATCCTCAGCACCAACTAAAAATAAACTTATAAATATATAAATAAATAAAATTAAGGTATTATGTCCATCTAAACTAAACGAAAAATTTTAAAAAGACACAGGGAAAGTATTATATTAGTTTTAGATGCTAAATTATGGATATTATGTTAATATTAAAGGTAACAGGGTACCTATATTATTAGGTTTAAATGCTATATCATGGATATAATTAGTACTAAAGAACACAGGGCAACTATTATAATATTTTAAATACTAGAGAGCATGACAGGTTAGTATTGAAGGCCACAGGAAGCTATTATATTAGTTTTAGAGTCCACAGTATGGATCTTACATTAGTATGTAAGGCCATAATGTCACTATAATATCAGTTTCTGATGCTGTATTATGGATTTTATATTACAATTAAAGGCCACAGTGCAGCTATTATATCAGTTTTAGAGGCTATAGTATATATACTGCATTTGAATTAAAGAGCACAGGTCAGCTATTATATTAGCAATAGGTGCTATAGTATGAACATCATTAAGTATTTGAGGCAAAGGTACATGAATTAGTTTAAGATGCTATATACTGATATTACATTAACATTAAAGAAGATCTATTATATTACACAGAAGATCTATTACATGAGACAAGTATGTATGTTACATTAGTATGAAAGGGTATGAGACAGCTACTGTATTAGATTGCGATGTTTTGCTATGGATATCATATTACTGTAAAAGACCAAAAAGCAGTGATTATATTAGTATTAAATGCTATAGTGTGCATACTATATTAGTATTAGAGACCAGCTATTACATTTGTTTTAGATATACATTGAACTCTTTTGTAGATAGAGACTGTTTGCTGATAGTCCTAAAATCAATTATGGTGAAGATTTCTGGAGAAACTTAGTTAAGATTTTCTGTGGAGGAGGGGGTACCACTACAGAAGATTCCTTTAGTAGTGCAGTCACACTAAGGTAACTTCTGACCAGCAATTGACCCCAGTCCCCACATTAACATGAGACTGACTTGAAGATGAAGCCCCCTAAATAGGATGGCCACTGTGACAGTTCTGGAGAGGACCAGCTAAGGTCAAAAACTCCACTGCCCAACATGAAGGAGGAATTGAACACCTATTGGCAGAGTACAGACATGGTCCCCAGTTCTCCTGGTAAACATTAAACAGTAATGAAGTTTGAGGACAGCCAAGAGACGTGGGCGGGGGGAAACCAGGTAAACACTAAGTTGGCAAAGGCATGACAACAATGTAGTAAGTAAGTGACAGTTTTGAATACTTGAACAAAAGCCATATAGACTTACAAAAGTAGTCTTTACATTATCTGAGGAAAGTACTAAGAATCAACCCTAAGAAGTAAGCAGCTTGGCCTTTTGAATGCAATAGAACACAAATGAAGAAAATTGAAGGTTGATGAAGAATCTGGGTAACTAAGGTTTTAGAATTTAAAGAACTAAATGTAAAGGAAATACCTAAAAAGCCAATTACATGGGCAAGTCATTAGAAGACATGGAGAATCTTAAACAACTTCTAGAATAGGTCAGAATCTCAGGAACACAGTTGAGTTGAGGCTGGCTGAGCATCCTTGGGAAGAACAGTTTTGTCATTAGAGGGGGTGGTGAAGGGCTACACTGTAACCTGTAAGAGATTATTGTCAAGGGTTACACAAGGGGCTGAGAAAGGAGGTGGTAGAGAAACATACAGGAGATAAGAGCAGTTGGTGAAGGAAAACACAGGAGTTGAGAGGTGTTGGTGGAGGGCTACAGAGGATGGGATGAGAAGAGATGGTGGAGTGCTACAAGGAAGCCATGAGAGGACATGGTCAAGGGCTACACATGAGCACTTGAGAGGAGGTGACAAGAGAGTACATAGGAGCGGATAAAAGGAAATGGTGGAGGGCTAAATGGGGAGATGAGAGGAGACGATGGAGGGCTACATAGAAATCTGTGAGAGGAGGTGGTGGAGGGTTACACAGATAGAGATGAAAGGTGCTGGTGGAGTGTTACACAGGAGGAGATAAGAGGAGAAAGTTGAGAGCTACACAGGATCAGCAAAAAGAAACAGTGGAGGGCATATCAGAAGCCGTAAGGGATGTGATACAGGGCTACACATGAAGCTGTGAGAGAAGTGGTGTAGGACCACAGAGTAGGTCATAAAATGTGATGGACAAGGACAACACAGTATGGAGGATGCTATCTCAGAAACGCTAAATTCTAAGAAGTCTGGTTTGACCCTGAACCTGACCTCTCTTGCCTACCTGTAACTCTAAAATCTAACTCTATTCCCTATTTCCTAGCTCTTACATCACCCAAGAAACCCTGCATCTAAGTCCACAGACTATGTACTTCTGTTTATCATGTATTCTGTAAATCATCACCACCTATCTGGTACCAACACCTGACCACAACCCAGACCAAATTTGCTACCCAACCCAGACCACAAATTTGCTCAGGCCCAACCCCAACCTTAATTCCCACCAAAACCCTAATGCTCACCATATAATTTTGGTTTCCTGGTCTTCACCTTGTGGAGGGACTGGGCTTCAGTGTGACTGACCTTGAGAAGGGGATGGCCTCAGTATTTATGACATTTGAAGGCTGGCTTTGTTCCTCTATCCAGAGCTAGTTGGTCACATCTGCTCATTTCTTGGAGTATATTCTTCTGGACTAGGTTGGAGAGATCCAAGTCCTGCTTCCCCTTAATATGAACTTGACCTAAGACAATCAAGCCACTTTTTCACAGTCATTGTGAATACTGCACACAAGTGTCACACTAGCATTGTATTGGGACATCTTTATACCATTAGTGGTATTAAAACAGGCTCTGTGTATTGAGGTGGTTGCCCTGTGCCATATGCTTGTAAGTGGTAGAGCTAGAGTCCTGTGCACAACCCCCAGCCTCACTTCCAGCTCCCCTACCACCTTTACTATCTCCAAGACAAGGAAGGAGGAATCTCAGTCCCTGACCAGGACAGTGTTCTCTGGGGCAGGTGTTGCAGGTGATACTGTCCTAGAAGTGGTGGATGAGTGATGAAGCAGGGTGAGGGGGTGTTCACTCAGCTTTACCTAATCCTCAATTTTGGCCTGGATCCCATATCAATTTCAATCCCTATGAGCTCTAACCACAAGAATCTTGGCCTGGAAGGGTTTGAGGTCAGGCTGCACACTCCCCAGACAATGGAGGCTGGTTTCTTACCCAAGAGCATCTGCTAACTTCAAACTCATTTTCTAGCCTATTGGGAGCCAGAAGTGGCCTTCATCAGACCCTCCAGGTGTGTCCTGCCTCATCCCAGACTCCAAACATAGCTTCTTCTCTGCCCAGAATGGCCACAGTCCAACCTGACCAGTCATCTTTGCAGGACAGAAGAGAAGTTTTCCTTTCCAGATCAGGCAAAGAAGGTGTCTGGAGACTGTTGGCATCATTCAGCCTTACCTATATCCCAGGAAAAGAGGAGATGGAGGCCAACTCTGCTGGTCCACTGGAGTTACTAAGGCCCCAACTGGACAAATGGGGAAACCCAGTGCTCTTGTGGCAAGGGTTTTTATACCTGTATACTTGGCCTAAAGAGCATACAAGTGCAACCAGAACTTGGCACAGGACTCTGAACATGTGGGTGTTTGCCAGGTTCAGAGCCTCTTGGGACACTTGGAGATTAATCTATGCAGATGGAAGTCAGTCTCCATTCCTTTCCTCATTTCTCTCATTTGTGCTGCTGCTATTAGTATCAGCAAAAAAAAAAAAGAAACTCAGCTTTTCCTTCTCTGTTTCTTTCATGACTTTCCATACCTCTCAGCCTTCTTTTTCTCCTCAGCAGCCTGTGTTAAATCTGGCTAGGATAGAATATGTGCTCATGTAATCCATAAGCCTCAGAGTCTGGAATCACTGGTACCACAGGCCTCCACACATGTTTATAATTTTGGAAGTTCTGGATTATCTTCTAATTTGTTTCTCCAGATTCCACACAGAATTTATCTTCATAGATTTTTATGTGTGGCCTCTTGTAGTTAACTTCTCAGCCAGAAGAAACATTTTATATGTTACTCATTTCCTATAAGGGTTTCTGTTTTACTTGATATTGTTTCTTCGGTTGTCCTTCACTTACTTCTCCTTTATTCTCTCTTCTACTCTCTCTATTTCCGTATCTATCTCTTTCATGGTGAATAAATGCAGCATGAAAATGGAAAACCTGATTTTTCTCTTCTTTCTTCCATGACTCTACACTCCTCATAAACTCTCTTTTTCTCCATGTTGTCCTGGATGTGTCTTCAGAGTCTGGGCTGATACACTTGCATCCATATCAAACCCCAGCCTTCACCTCTAAAATTGCTGGTACCTCAGGCTACCTTACTTACCATTTCTGATATGGAAGATCTGAATTATCTTCTACCTTGTTCCTCCTGATTCTGCAGGAAATTTTTCTTTGAAGATTTGACTTGTGTCACTTGAACACATTTTTATATTCCTTTTGATATTTTTGTTGTAGTTAACTTCTGAAGTAGAAAAACAATTTTGTAGGTTATAGCATCATATAAACATTTTTATTTAGATTGATTTTGCTACTTGGTTTCCATTCATTCATCATTCATTCACTCATGTATACTGCAGTTCTGGGAAACCAACCCAGGCATCAGTCATTCCAGAGAAAGCCTCCACCACTAAGCTCTATACACAGCCCTGGAAGTTGAGCAATTGACATTATGGAAGACTTATTTTCCCCAATACCACTAAGACTAGGAGAGACAGCCTGAGACATACAGAATTCATTTAGCTAGCCTCAAGAGAAAGCCCAGATTTCCTGTGGTACATGTGTGTGTGTGTGTGTTTATTTCATGTGTAACACAAAGGATACTCTAACTAATCACCTGGGAAGCTGAGGCTGGAGAATAGAAGGATGGCATGTTGCAAATGATCCCGGAAACCTCATGAGACCATGTCTCATAAAAAGGACTCATTATGGCATGGTGACACTCAGAAACCCTGCAAACATGGCACTGGAAGTGGCAAGGAGCACTCCAACTGCTATTAGTATCAGCAAGAAAAAAAGAAACTCAGCTTTTTCTTCTCTGTTTCTGCAGCACTATGCCCACTGTGCCCTGGCAGCTTTGCATGGGACCCACTCTGTTTTTGGTGCATAAATTAACACAGAAACATTAGTAAATAATAGAAGAAAATGGTATTGGAACACTGGGAATCAGTACTTTTGCATAGGAAGTTCTGGGAAATGTTGTTTACTGTAGTCTGCCTGAAGTTGAGACAAAATTGAAAAAACAAGATGAATTTGGTTGTTTGGAAAGTGTGAAAGCTGCCAGTGAACTCTATTCTCTTCTATCAGGAAAAGTAAGTGAAATTAATGAGGCACTTTGCAGAAAATCCAGTGCTTGTGACAAATTCTGTTATGAAGATGGGTGGTTGAGGAAGATGACACTGAGAGAAGAAGAATTTGGGAAGTATGTGAAATCTGTTGGGGAGTAAAAATGGCACTCTAAGTACACTCATTCAACACAGCTGTCTTAAGTAAAAAGACACTACTTTCAATACTGCTACTGGAGAAAGATACGCCTTAACTTTTCAGAAATTGCAGATAAACATAATATGCATTATTTTTACAATTCCTTATGATTTTTAGTGTAAGTTTTAGGCTCTGGTGAAATTATCTGTGGTAAAAACTATTTTTTAAAAATTATGCAATCCAATTATGAGTCTTGATATAAGTCTTATGTAATATTGTACTTTGCTTACAACCATTCCTACATTGGGGTGAATAGACTTCATTATCTTCTCACTGGAAAAAACTAGGAGTGGAAGAAAGTTTTTGTCATGCAGTGTCAGAAGAAAATACTGTCTTAATTGTATAATATACTGTATTTGTTGGTGTTTTTTTTTAATATACTAAAGGAACAGCTTTGCAGCAAGATAAGAAACAAAGTATTCAACTTACAAAAAAGCAAAAAGAGTCTGGGGCTGTGAAGTGGCATGCCCCTGGTTTCCATCCTCATATCTTTTCCTTAGTTATCAATACTGTGCTGCCTTTCTTAAAGAGAGAAACCTGACTTTTTCTTCTCTGTTTCTTCCATAACTCTCAATTCTTCTCAGGTCTTCTTTTCTCCAGTGTCCCAGTTGTGTTCCCCGAGGATGGGCCAGAACATCTGCACTCAGGTCAAACTCCAGCCTAGGCTTCTGGATTCGTGGGTATCACAGGCTACCATACCTACCTGTTTCTGATTTGGAAGGTTAAATTAATTTCTAAATTGTTCCTCCTGAACCCATAAGAACTTTCTAGTTAAAGATTTGACTGTCTTCTTGAAAGCATTTTGATGTTTCTTTGGACACCACCCATAGTAAATATCTCAATTAGAAAACAATTTTTTTTTGTTACTAGCATCCCATACATGTTTTTGTTTTGACTGATTTTGTTTTTATGGTTGCCATTTACTCCTTCATTCATTCACTTATTTATTTCACAGTTCTGGGAATTCAACCTCAGGCATCACACACTCCAGGGAAAGTCTCCAGCCCTGGAGAGTATGCAGTTCAAGGTACAGAAGGATTTGGGTTTCCCAACAACTCTAACCCTAGAAAATACAGGCTGAGGAACAAAAATTTTGTTTTTCTTCTTTAAACAGGAATCATAGAATTCTTTGATATCCATGTTCATTTGTTTAAGAAATTTTCCAGTGTCTAGGGTGGCTGAGATGGGAGAATATTATCGTGGGCAGCTTCATGAAACCCTGTCTCAAAATTAAACATTAAAGAGGCTGGGGCTGCAGGTACTGTTTACCTGGGTTCACTTCTTAGCTTCATAAAAAATAAAATTATTTTGTGCTTTTCCTCTCTCTTTTATTTCCCTGTTTAATGCTGTATTTATTCCAAAAGAAAGAGAAATGACTTTCTTCTCTGTCCATGATTTTCTGTTCCTTTCTCTCCTTTTTCTCCTCAGTTTTCTACTGTGTTGGATGATCATAGGCTTCTGCTTCTGCACTCACATGACCCCCAACCTCAGTTTCTGGAAAAGCTGGTGGACAGGCTGAAGTTACTGGCACCACAGGCTACCACACAGACATTTCTTCTGGCACCAACTTCAGTTAAATTCTTCATTATCAAAAAATTTTGTAGGTTAATCCCATCCCATATTTTTTTGCCTTATATTGTTTTCTGGTTGTTATTCATACATCTAGTAATTTATACTGCAGTCCTGAAAATCTATTCCTAGGCATAACAAATCCCAGGGAATGGCTCTATCACTGAGCTCCATCCTCAGCCATTGGAGTTTTGCACCTCAAGGTAGAGGAGACTCCATGTTCCCCAACAATGTAAAGCTTCCAGGGTGAAAATCAGCATGAGAGATCCTCAACTTTTCCTTCATGATATCTTCCATGACTTTCCATTCTTCTCAGCTTTTCCTTTTCTCCTCAAAGACCTAGCTGTTTTCCTCTGAGCTAGTCTTCTATACCTGCATTCATGCACTCTCCTAGTTCAACCTTCTGGAATTGCTGGTACCACAAGCTCCTCCTCATGCCTGAATCTAATTATTAACAGATTATCTTCTAATTTTTACTTTGATATTTCTTTTGATACTAAACACAGTTAACTTCTCTGCTAGAAAAAAATATTGCAGGCTACAAGCATCCCATAAATGTTTTTGTTTTGCCTTATTATTTTTCTGTTGTTTTTTGGTTGTCATTCATTTACTCATTTATATTGCACCTTGGGAATCCAATCCCAGGCATGACACTTTCCAAAGATAGTCATTAACCCTGAGTCCTCTTCCAATTCCTGGGAAATTAGCATTTTAATTTAATAGTACTCAATGTTTCCCTACAGAGATAAGTTGATGATAGACAACCAGATGCATACTGAATTTGTTTATTTAACTTAAAGATGAAACAGATTTTGTTAATTCCCACATTAGTAATTAAAGAATTGGCCCAGTGACTAGAGAGGCTGAGGCTGGAGAATACGTAGATGGCATGTTCAAAGTGATCCAGGGAAGCAATGCCAGAACCCATCTCAACATAAAACAAAATGGGGCTGGGGATATGGCTCAAGCGGTAGCGTGCACACCTGGCATGCATGCGGCCCAGGTTCGATCCTCAGCACCACATACCAACAAAGATGTTGTGTCAGCCGAGAACTAAAAAATAAATATTAAAAAAAGAATTCTCTCTCTCTCTCTCTCTCTCTCTCTTAAAAAAAAAAAACAGGCAAGGACTGTGAAGTATCGTGCCTTTATGTTCAATCATCAGATATGAAACAAATCATTTCATTCTCCTTTTTCTTATTTCTCTCCTTTGTGCTGCTTTTATTTTCTGGAGAAACTCAACTTCTCTCTGTTCCTTCTATGACTTTCTATTCCTCTCCTCATGGTCCTGACTGTTCACTCAGGGCTGCCTGGTATACCTATACTTGTGTGAACCTACAGCCTCTTCTTCTGGAATCACTGTAACATAGGCTACCACAATTATCCATGTTTATTTTTGGAAGGTCAGAATCATGCACAAATCTTCAAAGATTTAACTTGTGTCCACTTGAGTACTTTGTGATATTTCTTGTGACATCAAAATGTTAAAATCTCCATTAGAAAAAAAAGTTCATATGTTACTAGCATACTGTAAATATTTTTTTTGGCCTGACTTTATTTTTGGTTGCTGTTCATTCATGCACAAATTTACATTACATTTCTCAGAATCATGTCCTAGGCAACACACATGCCAGGTAATGTTCTAACACTGAACTCCATTCCCAGCCCTGGAGGTGAGCCAAGGAAAGACAGTATGAGGCATACAGAATTTATCTTGCTTAAAGAGGGAGCCTAGATTCCTTTGCTACCCATGTATTATACATATAAAAAAAAACTCTGCTCAGTGACAGGGACTTTAAGGATGGAGAATGGGAGCATGCTATGTGCACTGTGATTTGGGGCAACCTTGTGAACATTTCATGAAAATATTCCAGGAAAAAAGGCAACACAAAAAAGCTCTACTTTTCCTTCTCTGTTTTTTCCATGAATTTTCAATCCTCTGTCTATTTTTATCCATGGAGTCCCTGTTATGTCCCCCAAGCTAGCCTCCTACACATATACTACGGAGGTCATCAGCAATAGCTCCTGCAACCACTAGAACAACATACTATTATACAATTTAATTTCTAATTGTGAAAGGTCTGATTTTCTTCTAAATTGTTTTTCTTGACCATAAATGATATTTCTTTTCAATTTTTTTCTTTCATCTTTTTTAAAATATCTTTATTTTATTTTTATGTGGTTCTGAGGATCAAACATAGGGCCTCACACATGCTAGGCACTGAGCCACAATCCCAGCCCTGATTTCTGTCATCTTAATCACCTTTTGATATTTATTCTGACACCATTATTTAAATTTTTTAAAAATTTGTATATGACAGCATAATGTGTTACAATTCTTATTACACATATAGAGCACAATTTTTCATGTCTCTGGTTGTATACAAAGTTTATTCACACCAATTTGTGTCTTCATACATGTACTTTGGATAATAATGGGGCACCAACCATTTTGAAACACTTTGCTGTAAAATGTTTTTACAGGTTAATAGTATCTCAAATCAATTGGTGCTTTATTCCTTCTCCCATCCATTCACTTTCCATATTTCTCTATCCTGATGCCTTTCTTCATGCAATAAAAATCAAACCTTAACTCTTAACACTAACCTTAAACCTCTATCCCATGCCATAAACCCTAACTTAACCCTATCCCTAACCATATTGCTAATCCTAACCCCAAAGCCAACCATTAACCTTAATCCTCTAACTCTAACCCCTAAGTCTAACCCTAAACCTTAAGTCTAATTCTCACCATAAACCTCTAACCATTTCCCTAACCCAGCCCCAACCCTTTTCCCAACAGCAAACCCCTTATCCAACCCCTAACCCAACCCCTAACCCCAATCTTAATATAAACTCTAACACTACCTACCTGAATATGGCAGAGTTCCCACTTGAACTTATGGAAGCAGCAAGTGCCCAGGTGGCTTACAACTTCTAACATGGACACAAATGAGACATTCCATGACCCTCTTCTTTGAATCATTTGCTGTAGTGGCTCACAGCAGACAGAAAACTATTTAGTACTATCAATTCACCATAAAGCATATCTTTCAAACATATTTTAAATAATATATTTAAGCATGCATATGACCACACACATAGGGAAAGGTAAGTGGTAAAGGGCCTGTAGCTTTTATGCCCTCCCCAGGCAGCATCCTGCCAGCACCTTCAGCAACAGAGAGTCCTAAAATGATCTTTTTTTCTTTTTTGGATGCTTCATTAAGTACCCATGATTCATTAAATCATTGATCATTTGTTACCAGTTTAGCCTTCAGGTCCTCTGTTCTCCTTATATATGTGGGAAGGCTCAAGTTCAAACCCTGTAATGATAGTTTTTTTTTTCCCACTGAACATGGTCATCCTGTGTTGCCCAGGAGCCCTAGACCATCAATCACCTCACTGGCATCAGGCAGACACATTGCTTCATAGATTGAAGAATGAGGAGCTAAGAGACAGGAAACTGAAGCAGAGACCAAGAATGTATTTCTTGGCACAACAAGCCACAAAGTAGCTTCAAATTGACAAAGAACTTGAATATATACTTTTTACTAGTAAACATGAAAGATGATTAACAGGATATTGTATTAGTGTCATTATAGATATGCAAGTTAAAACTGCTGTGAAATTTCCTCACTTTTACTAATAAAGCCATAATACAAATATTTAAAAATAACAAGTAATTTTGGGCAACCTTGTGAACATTTCATAAAAATATTCCAAGAAAAAAGGCAATCCAAAAGGTAAGCTCTACTTTTCCTTCTCTGTTTCTTCCATGAATTTTCAATCCTCTGTCTATTTTTATCCATGGAGTTCCTGTTGTGTCCCCCAAGCTAGCCTCCTACACATATACTCTGGAGGTCCTCAGCAACAGATCCTGCAACCACTGGGACAACATGTTATTGTACAATTTAATTTCTAATTGTGGAAGGTCTGATTTTTTTTCTAAGATGAGCTCTACTTTTCCTACTGATTTTCTTCCAAGATAAGCTCTACTTTTGGGTAAGGATGAAGAGAAATCAGCACTCTTTTATATACCTGTAACAATAAATAATGTGAAGTTTGTGTGTGGAATAGTTTGCTACTTCCTCAAAAAGTAAAAATAGAATTATCATACTACTCAACAACTCCATTTCTATGTATTTAACCCCAAAGAACTGAAAGGAGGTATTAAAAGAAAAGTACATGTGTATACTTTCCATCTGTTAAAGTCATGAGAATGAGGGACAGGCTCAAAAGGAGTTTTAGGAAAAGAATCCTATGTATGAGTAAAAAAGGAGTGCTTTTTTTCCCTAGTTGGGCAGGTAGTGAAAGTGAGGATTGATTGTCATGGAGAAGCTTGCTGATGTCCTGATTTGCAGGTTATGTGATGGTCACCTGAGAGTATCCATCCTTACATTGAGTAAAATACACTGCAGTGTTTTACATGGAGATACAAACCTGGCATAGCAATGACCAGTGGGGAATGTGAGTGAAAGGATACAGAGCACTTTGCACCACCAATGCAGGGTTCCTGTAAGCTTAGCACTATGAGAAAGTCAACTGCTTTTTAAAAACCACCATGTCAATACTATGCCAGAAAAACAGACATCAGACTTTATTAGGGAAACTGACCCTTATAAATCCAGCTCAGCCAAATCTCGTAAATACCATTGCAAGAAAATCTTTCATTAGAAGCCACTGTGTGTGTGTGTGTGTGTGTGTGTGTGTGTGTGTGGTGTTACATTAGTATTAGAGGCTAAATTTTGGATGTTATATTACTATAAGAAGGTCACTTAGCAATTATTATAGTGATATAAAACCAATGTGCTCATAGTAGATTGGCATTAAAGACCACAGTCTGGATATCACTGTGAAGGCAGTAAGGGTCCATGGTAAGTAAATATATTACTATTAGAGGCCATCTATTTACACTGTAAGCATACTTTGGGAAACAATGTGAAATCACATTAGTATTAAAGAGCACAATGTATATACTGTATTAATGTCAATGACAAAAGGTCATGTATGCTTGTAATCCCAGAAGCTCATAAGGCTGAGGCAGGAGGATGGCAAGTTCAAGGCCAGCCTCAGCAACTAAGTGAGGCCTTAAGCAACTTAGAGACACCCTGTCTCAAAATAAAAAATAAAAAGGGCTGGCATGTAGCTTAATGGTTAAGTGCCCCTGGATTCAATATCTAGTACAGAAAAAAAAGAACAAAAGATCAACGATTATATTAGGACTAGATGCCTCTGTGAGGACATTGTATGTGTCATGAGTGGCAGAGGATTCAATAAGGATATTATCTGCATTACAGGCCTTAGTGAGGATATTATATAGGTCAGAGGTTTCAGTTTAGATATTATATTAGTGGTAGAGTCCTGAATAAAATATTATATTAGTGTAGCAGGTCTCGTTGAAGATATTATATTAGTATCACAGGTCTCAGTAATAACACTATATGTGCTAGAGATTTCAGTGAGGATATTATATGTTTTGGAGGCTTCAGTGTGAATATTATGTGTGTCAAATACCTGACTAGGGACAATATCTGAGTATCTGAAGCCACTGTGAGAATATTATATTTGTCAGAGGCCCCAGTGAGATTATTATTGAGTATCAGAGGCCTCACTGTAGAATATGATAATTATTAAAGGTTAATTGAGGATATTTGTTAGAGTACTCATTGAGAATATTATATGAGTGTCAGAAGTCTGAGTGACTATATTATATATGTCATAAGCTGCAGTGAGAATATATATACACCTATATATAAATTATATGTTTATATAATGTATGCAAAAATATATTTATGCAAATATAATAGATATATGTGTGTGTGTGTGTGTGTGTATGTGTGTGTGTGTGTGCGTGTGTGCATGTTCTGGGGATTGAACCAAGGAGTACTTTACCACTGAGATACATCCTCAGCTCTTTTTATATTTTTATTTTTATTTTGAGACAGAGCTTCACCAAATTTTTGAGGCTGGATTCAAACTTGCAATCTTCCTGACTCATGCTCCCGATTCATTGGGATTACAAGTCTATGCCAGTGTATTCAAGTTATTGAGAATATTATTGAGTGTCAAAGTCTTCAATAGGTTATTATGAGTTAGATGACTCAATGAGTATATTATATCACTCAGAGGACTCAATTAAGGTATTATTTTTGCCAGAGGCCTCAGTGAGATTATTATATGAATATCAGCAAACTCAATGAGGATAATATATGTTATATCAAGATCATTGTATTGTCATGAGCAACTAATAAAAAAATATATGTGCTATAGTCTCAACTGATGATATTATATGAGTATCAGAGATTTCAGTGAGAATATTATGAGTGTCAAGAGAACTTGGTGAGGTTATTATATATTTCAGAGGCCTAAATGAGACTATTACATGAATACAAAGGGTTTTGTGTGGATATATATGTCTCATCCACCTCATTAAGAATATTACATTTGGGGCTGGGGTTGTGGCTCAGCAGTAGAGCACTTGCCTAGCACATGTGAGACCCTGGGTTCAATCCTCAGCACCACCTAAAAATACATAAAAAATAAAGGTATAATACCTTTGTGTCCAACTACAACTAAAAAATAAAAAATTAATGAATATTACATAAGTGTCAGATAACTCAGTGAGCATATTATATGTATTAGAGTCATCACTGATCATATTACGTTTGTCAGAATCTCAGTGGTGATATTATATGAGTGTCAGAGACCTCAGTGAGGCCAATAGATACTTTAGTCCATTTAGTTAACATATTATATCTGTAAGAGGACTCACTGAGGATATTATATGTCCCCTTATATGTGTCAGAGGACTAAGTGATGAGATAAATTTTAAAGATATCAGCAGGGATATCATATGTGTCAGATAACTCAGTGTGAAAATGTCAGAGGCATCAGTAAGAATATTATATGTGTAGAAAAAAGAATATTATATGTGTGCCACAGGTCTTTTCAGAGCCTCAGTGAGTATACTGTATCTGGTAAAGGCTACAATGAAGATACTATATTAGTGTCATGGACTCAGTGTTGATATTACATGAGATATAGAACTGAGAGAGGATGTTATATGTGTTAGAGAACTCAGTGAGCACATTATATGTGTCAGAAACCTCAGTGAGAAGATTGTATTCTTTAGAGGTTTTAGTGTAGATAGTGTATTAAACAGAGGCCTCAGTGAGATCATTATATAGATTAGAGGCCTCTATGAACATGATATTTGCTATAAACCTCAGTGAAGATATTATATGAGTGCCACAGGCATCAGAGAGGATATTATATAGGTAAGGGCCTTAAATTGCATATTATATGTCAGAGCACTGAGTGAGGACATTATAGATGACAGAGGCCTCATTATATGAGTGTCAGAGGAATCAGTGAAAATATTATATGAGTGTTACAGACCTCAATGAGTATATTCTGTAAAATGCCTCAGTGAGGCATTACATCATTTACATAGATGGAGCTTCGCTGAGGACATTATGTGAATATCAGAGAACTCAATTAGAATTTTATATAAATGTGAAAGCCCTGACTAAGAATATTATGTATATCAGAAGTTTCAGTCCTCACTGAAGCCCTTATTGTTTGTTAGAGACTTTAGTAAGCATAGTAAATTTGTTAGAGTCTACAGGAGGATATTAAGTGTCAGAATTCAGAGCAAGGCTAATACCTGAGTGTGAATAGTATATGTATTAGAGCCCTCAATCACACTGTTATATGGCTATGAACATCCTTATATGAGAAAAATATCTGAGTGCAAGAGGCCTTGTTGAAGGCATTGCATGTGTCTGAGATCTCAGTATGTTCAATCTATGGCTCAAAGGTCTCAGGAAAGAAATCCTATGTGTCAGAGGCCTCACAGGATAAAATAGGAATGTCAGGCTACTGAGTGAGAACATTAATTGTGTTAGAGTCCTCAGGGAAGAAGGTATACTAATGTCACATACTTCAGTGAGGGTATTACTGTGTTGAAGGCCTTGGCATTTGTACTGCTTGGGTGAAAGTCCCAAGTGGAGCTACTGTCTGTGTCAGAGACCTCAAGGAGACACTTAAAAGTGTCAGAGGACCTCAGGGATTTAGAGGCCACAGGGAGTATATTATATATGTCAGAGTCTTCATAAAGATATTACATGAGCCCAAAATCTCATTGAGGCTATTAACTGAGTCAGAGGACTCAACACTGGTACTTCATTGTTGTCAGAGGTTTCAGCAGAGGATAGATTGCTTTTTAGAGGGGTAGGAGAAAATATGTTTTCCTGGGGCCACTGTGATGATACCATGAGTCAGAGGCTTCAGTGTGGGTAGAACATATGAGAATCTGAGTGAAGATTTCATAAACCTCAGGGGGATTATGATGGAGTGTCTCAGAACTCAGTGAATAAAATCTGTTAGTGTCAGCAGCCACATGAGGAAATTCTATGTATTGAAACCTTCTATGAGTATATTATATGGGTTTCAGAACTCTCAGAGAAAATATCATGATACTAAAAGCTGTGAGTGAGGATATTTTAGAGCATCTTTAGGAAGTTGCTTACACGTGTCTGTATACTCAGTGAAATAAAATATGAATATCAGAGGCCACAGTGTGTATAGGATGCAAATGTCAAAGGAGGACCCATTGTGAATATCCTATCAGGGATAAGACCACCAGAAGTGTTCTATTTGAGTAGTCACCATCAGAACAAGGATATTACATGGGTCATAGTTATTAGTGTGCCAATGGTAAGAGTAAGAGGCCTTTGCAAATACAATATATGCCTTCGATACTTGATGTGGAAAGTTAATGCCAGAGTGAGGCCTCAGTAAGAATCATATATGTGACCCAGAAATCAATAATAAAATATTATCCAGCTACAGGCCTCATTGAGGATGAGTCAGGGGCTTCATTGAGATTAATCAATGATTGCCACAGGACTCAGCTAGGGTATTGTCTCTGAGGTCTCCGTGAGTTGAATATATATGTCCAAGAACTCAATGTATCTAATATATTTCAGATCCCTCAATCACACTATTACATGACTATGAACATCCTCAGTGAGGAAAATATCTGACTGCAAGAGGCTTAGCTGGAGGCATTGAATGTGTCTGAGATCTTAGAATGTTTAATCTATGCCTCAAAGATCTCAGGGAGGAAATCCTGTATAAGAAGTCTCACATAGGATGTGACAGGAGTGCCAGGCTACTCAGTGAGAACATTATGAGTGTTAGAGCCCTCAAGGAAGAGGCTATACTGTCACATCCCTCAGTGGGGATACAATGGTGTCAAAGTCCTGAGCATTTGTACTGCTTGGGTGAGAGTCCTGCATGGAGATACTGTCTGTGTCAGAGACCTCAAGGAGACACTTAAAATATCAGAGGAGTCTGTGTTGACAGAAAGATACTGTCTGAGCCCTCCATGATTTTTAAATATGACTAGACAATCAGAAACTCTGCCAGTGAGGCTCTTAGGTGTGCCTGAGCTCTCATTGAGATATTAACTGAGGGACAGACAGAGGCTTGAGGGAGAATATTATCTACATCAAGCAAGCCTCTGTGAATATGTGATGTAAGTGTCAGAGGCAACTTGGAGGAGAGGACATGAGTGTCAGAGCCCTGAGTGAGTTTATTATACATGTGACAGAAGAATTTATGAACTCAGTGAGATGATCAAGGAATTTCAGAGCCCTCAATAAGTACACAATATTGAGTGTCAGAGGAGGACACACTGAGGATATTTCCTGAGTGTCAGTGACCTCCATGAGAATGTTCCATGAGTGCTGCAGGCCTGAGTGAGGATATATATGTGCTGTAATAGGAAGAGACCTGTGTTAGCCTATTATATGTGACAGTGCCTTCATATGGACATTTAGTGTCAGAGTCCAGAGGGAGGCTATCACCTGAGTGTCTGAATCCTCATTGAGCATAATACATTTTTCAGAAGATGTACTGAAGATGTTTGGTCAAAGTCAGAGGCCTTAATAAGGATGTGAGAGGTGTCAAAGTCTTCATTGAGATTATTTTGTTATTACTATAGGTCTCAACCAGGGTATTTTCTCTTAAGAGGCCTCAGAGAATTGAGTATATGTGTTAGAGACTAGGGGTGGAGAATGTAGGTATCATAGCCTCACTCACTGTTATGTGACTATGAAGGTACTTAGTGAAGACAATTTCTGACTTGGAGAGGTGTTATTGAAAATAGTTTCCTCAATAAGTATATTATAGAGATGAAATTTCTAGTTAGTAAGTTTTTAAAATTTTTTTAGTTATACATGGTCACACTATTTTATTTTGTTTATTTATTTTTATGTGGTGCTGAGGATCGAACCCAGGGTCTCACACGTGTAAGGCAAGCGCTCTACTGCTGAGCCACAACCTCAGCCCTCCAGTGAAAAACTTCTATGTGTCAGATGTCTCATTGAAAATAATGGTGGGAGTGCCAAGGTACCCAGTGAGGACACTATGTGATGGAGTTTTCAGGGTTGAAAGAATATCAGTGTGAAAGGCTTCAGTGAGATTATGAAATGAGTATCAGATGCCTTAATGACCAAATCTTACATGGAAGAGAATTTATTGAGAAGACGATTTTTCTCAGACTGGTCTGTGAGGAAAATATGGGCTCAAATGACTCAGTCCCTACTCTACAAAGGTTGGAGCTCTCTGTGGGGATTTCATATGTGTCAGAAACCTCAATGAGACACATGCATGTGTCAGAGGACTCATTGTACATACTATGTAACCTTTGGAGGTCTCACTTATATTTTGAATATCTATCAGAGCATTAATCTGTACAGACATCAGGTACCCCAGAGCACTTTGTAACATAGTACTTAAGTGTTAGAGGTCTCATGGAGGTCATTATCTGAGCTTGAGAAGCCTAAGGTGGATATTATATTCATTTCATTGTCCTGCATGAGGATGATATCCACTGCAGAGTCCTCAGGCTGTATGTTACCAGTGTGAGTGGACTCAGTGCTATATGATGTGAATGTCAGAGGCCTCAGGGAGGAATCATGGGAGTTTCAGCAGAGGATACATTGAGGATATGAGTATCAGATACCTGCTTCAGGCTATTATAAAAGTGTCCAAGGCCACAATCAGTATATCTTATGTGTCAGAAACTTCAGTGATAACACTGTATTTGACATAGGCCTCTGTGAGCATATTGTAGGTGGCCGAGGCTTCTCATGGATATTAAGTGTCAGAGTCTAGAGCCAGGGTGTTACCAGACTGTCTGAGGCCTCAGTAACAATATGAACATGACCAAGGTCACAGTTTAGATATATTATTGATGTCACAGGCCTCTGTGAGGATGTGATATGTGTTCAAGGCTTCAGTGAGAATGTGATGTGTTTGTCACAGGCCTCACATTGGATATTATACTTCATAGAGGCTGCAGTAAACTTACCTGTCAGAGGCCTCAGGTTTCTCCTATGGAAAGAGGCCTCCATAAGTATATGATGGCTGTCAAAAAGATTCTAAGTGGAAGAGACCTCTGTTAGCCAATTACATGTGTCAGATGTCTCCAATACTACATCATTAATATAGGGGCCTCAGTAAGCCTCTTATAGGTCCTGTAGGTCGCAATGTAGATACTGTATGTGTCAAGTCCTCAGGGAGTTAGAGGCCTAAAGGAGTATATTATGTCTGCCAGAGGTTTAAGGTAGGATATTAAATGCTCCTGACTCTTCAGTGGGGCTATTAACTGAGTCAGTGGACTCAGCATTGGTACTTCATTGCTGTCAGAGGCCTCAGTGAGGACACTATTAGGGTCATAGACCTCATCGAGTCAGAAGTCTTAGTGACAATGGAGGATATGTCAGAGGCCTGAGGATATCACATGCATCTGAGTCTTCAAAGAAAATATTTTGTGTATCAGAGGCCTCAGCAAGTATATGGGCTATAGGCCTCAGTGTTGATATTACATGAGCATCAAAAGCCTGAGGGAAGAGGCATTGAATGTGTCCTGAGGGAGGACATTCAAAATGTGTCTGAGGCCTAACTGAGGATAGTTTGCTTTTTGAAGGGCTAAGGGAAGATATTGTTTGTCAGAGGCCCCAGTGCAGATACCAGGTGTTAGAGGCCTTAGTGTGGGTAGAAGGTGTGAGAACCCTGAATGAAGATTTCATTTATTTCAGAAGCCTCAGTGAGACTACAATGTTATTACCACAGGACTCAGTGAATATACTAGGTTAGTGTCAGAGGACAAGAAAGGACTTTCTATACATCAGAATCCTCTGGGAGTTTATTATATGGATTTCAAAGACCTCAGGGAAGATATCACGTGATTTTTGGAGCTGTGAGTGGGGACATTTTAAGTTTCAGAGTCCTCAGAAAGTTGATTAAGGGTATCAGTAGCTTCAGTGTGATTGTATATGAATGTCAGATGCCTCAGTGAGTATGGGATATGAATGTCAGTGGAGGCATGGAGGATATCCTATCAGGGTCAGAGACACCCAGGAGAACTCTATATAAATAGCATAGCCCAAATGAGGATATTGCAGGGGTCAGAGTCCAGTGTAACTATGGTAAGAGTAGGAGGCCTCTGTAATCCTATCATATACCTTAGAATCTTCATGTGGAGATTTACTGTCAGAGACCAGAGCAAGGCTATGAACTGATAGTCAGAAGCCTCAGTGAAAATCATACATGTGATCCAGGACTCTGTGAAAACATTATGTCCAAGTCAGAGGCCTCAGTGAGAATGGGTCAGTCTTCATTGAGCTTACTCCATGATTGCCACAGGACACAGTTAGGACATGTTCTGTGTTCAGGGCCTCAGTAAGTTGAGAACATACATCTGAGGACTCAGTGTGGATAATATATGTGAGAGAACCCCCAGTCACACTAATATATGATGTAAACATCCTTAGTAAGGAAAATATTTGATTGGAATAGACCTTGTTGAAGACATTGCATATGTTTGACATCTTGGTATGTATAATCTATGGCTTAAATGTCTCATGAAGGAAATCCTATGTGTCTGAGGCCTCACAGAAAATATTATGGAAGTGCCAGGCTACTCAGTAAGAACATTGCATGTGTTAGAGTCCTCAATGAAGAGAGTATACCACTGTCACATCCCTCAGTAGGATATTACAATGTGGAATGCCTCAGCATTTGTACAGCTTGCGTAAGAGTCCTCTGTGGAGTTATTGTCTGTGTCAGGACTTCAAGTAGAAACTTAAAAGTGTCAGAAGGATCTGTGTTGATAGGAAGGTACTTTCAGAGTCTTCAGTGATTTTTTAAATATTTTAGACAATAGGGGTCTTTGTCAGTGAGGCTCTTAGGTGTGCCTGAGCTCTTGCTGATATATACACTGATGGCCAAGAGTATTGAGGATATTTTTTGAGTCCCACAAGTCTCTATGAAGAAATTGTGTAACTGTCAGAGGAACAAGGGAGGAGAAGATATGAGTGATAGAGATCAGAGTGAAGATATTGTACACTTAAGAATCCTCAATAAATAGAATAGGAGTGTTTATGGACTCAGTGAGATAATCAAGAAATGCCAGAGGCCTCAGTGAGTATCCGATGTGTCAGAGAAGGACTCACTAAGGATATTACATGAGTGTCAGAGACCTCCATAAGAATGTTTCTTAAGTGCCATAGGCCTGAGTCAGGACATATATGTGCTGCAATAAAAAGAAGACTCTGTTAGCATATTATATGTGAAAGTTCTTTGAGGATCAAAAGCCTGAGTGAGAATAATATATTTGTAAGGGGACATACTGAAGATATTCTGTCAAGGTCAGAGGCCCCAGTGAGGATGTGATATGTGTCAGACTTCACTGAGTTTATTTTGTTATCACCACAGGCCTCAATTAGGGTTGTTAAATATTTGTGTCAGAGGCCTCAGGGTAGATAGTATAAGTGTCAGAATCCTCACTTACTATTTTATGACTGTGAGGTGAAGAAAACTTCTGAATATTAGAGGCCTTCCTGAGGATTTTGTCCTCAGTGAATATATTTTAGGGCTCACAGTTCTCAGTGAGGCAATTCTATGTGTCAGAGTCCTCCTTGAGAATAATGATGGCAGTGCCAGGGTACCCAGTGAGGACATTGTATGTGATGAAGTTTTCAGGGTAGAGAGAATATCAGTGTGAAAGGCCTCAGTGAGATTATGAAATGAGCACCACAGGCCTTTGTGATGATCTAATATGTGTAAGAGGCCTCACTGAGAATAGAATCTCTCTCAGAGGTCAGTGAGGAAAATACGGGCTCAAATGACTCATTCCATACTGTACATAGGATGGAATCCTCAGTGGGGATTTTATATGTGTCAGAGACATCAATGAGACATATATGTCTCTGAGGACTCATTGTACCTCATGTTACCTATAGAGGCCTCAGTGACTTTTGGATGACTCTCAGAGGGTCTAAATCTGTGTGGACTTCTGGTGCCCCAGAGCAGTGTGATATTCCTTGAGTGTCAGGAGCCTTGATTAGGATATTTCTGAATGACAGAAGCCTCAGGGTGGATATTATATTGACCTCACTGTCCTGTATGAGGATGATATCCAATTCAGAGACCTCAGTAAGAATGTCATTAGTGTTTTGGGACTCAAATGAGATAGGGTGTGAATGTCAGAGGCCTCAGGGAGGACTCATGTTAGCATTAGAGGAAGACCTACTGAGGATGTGATATGAGTGTTAGAAACCTTTCTGAGGCTATTATAAAAATATCCAAGGCCTGAGTGTGGTTATTTTATGTGTCAGAGGCTTCATATGGATATTAATTGTCAGAGTCCAGTGCCAGGGTATTACCAGAGTATCTGAGGCTTCACCAACCCATCCCCTTGAATGGGATCAAGGTCACAGTACAGATATCCTGTTCATGGCAGTGGCCTCAATGACGATATGTGGAAGATTCCTCAGTGACAATATAAAGTGTTTGTCACAGGCTTCACTTTTGACATTATATTTTGTAGAGTCGGCAGTAAACTTACTATTCTTGTCAGAGGCCTCAGTTTTCTCCTATAGAAAGGGGCCTCTGTGAGTACATGATGGCAGTGCCAGAGGCATCAAGAAGACATTCTAAGTGGAAGAGACCTCTGTTATACAATCATACATCTCAGATGTCTCCAATACTTTATTGTTAGTATTAGAGACCTCAGTATGCCTCTTATAGATACTGTAGGTGTCAATGGAGACATTAAATATTTCAAAGACCTCAGGAAGTTAGAGGCCTCAGGGAGTATATTATACCTGTCAGATGGTTCAGGGAGTATTTTAAATGAACCAGCCACCTCAGCAAGGCTATTCCTGAGTCAGATGTCTCAGTACCAGTACTTCATTATTGTCAACAGCCTCAGTGAGGATACCATTAGGGTCACATGCCTCAGTGAGAATACTAAATGCATTTGAATCCTTACTAACAATGGGACTTGTGTCAAAGGACTTACGATATCATATGTTTTAGAGGCTTCTCTGAGAATATTATAGTTGTCAAAAGAGTCAGTCAGTAATATATTATACGTCAGAGCCCTCAGTGAAGACAGTGCCTTTTTAAATAGTTCCATGTGTTTAGTGAGAGCTCTGAATAAAAATATTATTGTGTTTCAGAGGCCTCAATGTGGTTTTTCCTTATTTGTCATAGGCTCTCATGGATATTTTATGACTGACACAGGACTCAGTAATGATATTGAGCATGTTAGAAACCTCTGTGAGGACATTATATGTCAGAGCCCTCATTGATTATATGTGTAGAGGAATCATTGAGAATATTATATGTGTCAAAGAACTTAGTTTTTATGTGAATTTTAGAGATCTCATTGAGAATATTTTTATGTGACATAGGCTTCCACAAGAATTTCATATGTGTGTCAAATGCCTCAATGAAGATATTACATTTTTCCTAGTTCTCTGTGAGGATATCTTATGAGTGTGAAGGTTTGACATGTTATTTTCTAGGGGTCTCAATGTGTATGTGATATCAGCCAGTGGTATCATTAATGATATTTATTGATATCATACTCATATTATTTCAGTGCACACTATATACGTTAGAGTCTTCATGAGGATATTATATTGTATTTAAAGCCTCAGTGAAATGTTTTATAAGTGTAAAAGGCTTAATTGAGGGTATTATACTATTCTTTCCTGTTAAAAGAAAACAGGAAACAATAGAAAGAACTCCCAGTGGAAAGAATGGTCAAAGCTATTCCCAAAGGCTTCAAGCAGGATGAAGTAAGCAACAAAGTACTATAGAGTTGGATAACAAACAAAATCTTGGAGTAAATATCTAGATGCTCATTTTATTTACAAATAAATGACTAAACAGATAAACAAAAGAGGACAAATAAAAACCTCTTATGCAGAATTTCAAAAAATTGAGGTGGACATTTGGCCCCCAAGGAGTTAGGCCTAACTTCCCACTTCTTACGAGGGGGCTGTGCATAGTGACTTACTCCAAAACTATACATATTTTATATATATATATAATGTGTACATGTAGAGAAACATAACTTCACAGTGAGAAATCTGGCAAACACTACATCAGTCAGGTGAGCACCTTGAGGATATGAAATGAAGAACAGCACTTCATCTGTAATCTGCTTTCCCCAATCCATAACCTGTCTACATATGAGAAAAACATCAACTGAAAATCTAAAAAGTACCTGACAGGTACTCCTCAACTGTCAGGTCCTCCTCAACCATCAAGGGCATTAGAGAAAGGAAGGTCAGAGAAACTGTCGCCACCAAGAAAAGCCTATGGAGACAGGATGACTGTCTTGCAGGATCTTGGATGGGGTCCTGGAACTGAAAGAGGCTGTACTGAGAATCCAAAGGAAACACAGACATTAGTTAATAAGAGCATATCAGTATCTGTTTATCATGAAAAATTATGTATAAAGTTAACACATCTGAGATAGCTCACGTAAATCATAAGAGAAAAAAAACTGGGTAGAAGTTATATAGTAGATCTCTGCATTTTCTTTGCAATTTCTGCATAAACATAAAACTACTCTAAAATAAAATCTCAAGACATGGCTATATTTTTTCAAACACCTGCTCATTTAATTACTCAGAATGTTAATTACTAATAATTGAAATTCTTAACTAGTTCTGCATTTTGTTAAGAGCATTTATAACAAAAATATGTCAAACTAACATAATGTAAGTACTTATTTTATATGTTTTATGTTAAAGTAATAATATGTTTAAACTTATTTATCATTATTTATTTTGCTATAGCTAGGTTCTAGATTTTCTCTCTAAAAATTTCAAAAATTTAGAGAAAAAAATCTACATTTTAGTGACACTATTTCAAGTCATAGTTGAACTTTTTCAAAAGAGTCATGAAAATAAATATGTTACAAGAGCAGATTGATTCATTGTGAATGAATCATTCATCCTAAAGAATTCTTATCTTTCATTTGTTTCTATGTATACCCTTTAACAGTAATAGCATAAAATGTTTGCCACTGGGAAAAATATTCAAACAAAAAATGTAAACAGAATTTGTGACAATAACATATGATGCTTTCTAAAAATTTAAAATTTAAAAGAATATCAAAGTCAGTTTCCTCCATGATGTTCTTCAGAAATGGTAAAACTAGAGAAACATCAATGGAAGCATGGTTTATGAGTGATCTTAGATATTTTATGGAGAAATTATATTTTAGAAATCACAAAAAATAATTGGATGCCCAAACTCTTGAATGTTTTCAAACGTAGCTGAATTTCTATGTAAGTTTTTCATTGATATAGCTAGTCATAAAGCTAATAAGAGCAAAGAATATATGGGGCTGGGATGTAGCTCAGTGGTGGCATACCTTATACATAATTCAGGAGGCCCTGGGTTTGATCCCTAGCACCACAAAATTTAAAAAAAAAAATCAGTGCCTTATTTGTGCAATCAAATAGAAAATGAACAATTACCACTCTTAGGAAAATGTTAAGCCTGAAAAACAGTTAAGAATCAAAATACTCTTACAATAGAAATAGACTATTGTGAGCAGATGTGTCACATCATAAAGTATATTCACATTAAATATGCTCTCAGAACAATAAAAAAGACTTTGATGACCATTTAGAAGGAGAAAATGGCTATAATATAGATTAGAAAATTATTAAGAAATTAGAAACATGAGGTGAGGGGCTGTGGGCACAGAGAGCGGCTGGCCTAGGCTTGGCGGGTGGAAGGGTCCCTCCTGCAGGGTTTGTGGAGTGAGCCGGGTGCACAGGGGTGGTTGTGTTGTGTCCCCTCTGGCTGTCCGTCTTGAGAAAGAGCTGAGTGGGCCGGAAGGATGGAGGACCAAGGGTAGTTGCTGTGGAGGTGTTCTGAGTGCTCGGAGGCCCTCGTAGGAGGAGTGACCCAAGAATCCCTGAGCTCGGGAAGCTTGGGGGTGTGGAGAGGAGAAGCCCATCCTCAACCAACACCCAGAGCTTGGCGGATCCGATGTTGGGCTGCAGAAATGCTCTGTGTGGCGGGTGGGGTGTGGGTGGTCTTTTTCCTCGGCCCATCTTGCACATCATGCACACCAGGAAGTGAAAGGGGTGCAGCCTCTGGACACCTCTTCAGCTCCCTTGTGACCTGTCTTGTAGGGGTATCCTGCAATCGTGTAGGAATAGGAGACCCTGGCAGAGCCTTGCACTCAGGACAGCAATGATGACACTGAAGAGGTTTCATTGTTTGATGCAGAAGAAGAGAAAACTAATAGACCAAAATCCAAAATCCGACATCCAGTGGCATCATTTTTCCATTTGTTCTTCCAAGTCAATGCCATTATAGTCTATCTTCTCTGTGAATTGCTCAGCAGCAGCTTTATTGCTTGAATGGTGACAATTATCTTGTTGTTGTCATGTGACTTTTGGGCAGTGAAGAACGTCACAGGTAGAGACTGATGGTAGGCCTTGGGTGGTGGAATCATATTGATGAGGATGGAAAGAGTCATTGGGTGTTTGAGTCCAGGAAGGCATCTCCTCAGGAGAATAAAACTCTTTCAGAAGTTGAATCAAGAATCTTTTGGTTAGGACTAATTGCCTGTCCAGTGCTGTGAGTGATATTTGCCTTTAGTGCTCTCTTCTCCTTCAGAGTAAAATGGTTGGCATGGTTATCATGGGTGTGGTGCTACAGGGTGCCAACCTGTATGGTTACATTAGGTGCAAGTGGGCAGCCAGAAGAATTTAACCAGCATGGCTACCTGGTATCTTGGAATGCAGTTTTTAAAACAAAACACCAGAAATGAACGGACTTCTTGAATAGAGAGAAAATTATGTTTTCTGTGATACTGGGGAATGGCCAAAGAGATTTTTGATTATGAATTGTTTAGAGCTCAGTCCAGTTGCAAAAAGGAGCATTGATTTTTTGTTTGTTTTGTTTTCATTTACAAAGTTACTATAAAAACTGGTTTCTTTTTTAAACAAAGTTTTAATTTTCTTTTTCTAGTAGTTGAGGCTGGGAAGTATGATATCATTAAGAACATTGTCAGAATTTATTTTAGGTGTGCATATGTATGCATATAGTAATGTATCCGTATATCCCAAATTAATGTGTTAGTTTACATATGTTAAAGAGATATTTGCATTTTGATCCATAGAATATAGGATGTTCTTAATCTATCTCAAAGGTATGTGTGTTTACATACTATTTCTATAGGTTATTTTCAGAAATAAGTTGATTCCATGATTAAGAGTAAACACTTGGCTTATGTATGAGTTAAAAAGTTAGAAAAAAAATGTTAATTTTAAATATATACTTCATGTTGAAATTGCTTATGTTAGACATGCACAAGTGAAAAACAAATTCAGGCTGGTAGTGTTAACTAGTTTCTAAAATTTTCTTTTATTTTTATACTTAAGGCCTAACTAATAAATGGAATCTTTATAGTTTATGTTTAAGGGATACCCAGGGATTGCTGTTGATCTATTGATTTCACGGAAAGGATAGTCATATTTTATTTTGGAACTTCCTGGAAACTCTTCAGTGGTCTCTGGACTAATAAAATCTTTTACTACTAAATGAATATTATTCTTATGTCATAGTAAAAATAATCATTTAAATACTTGGCATAATAAATGCCTAAAGACATTTTATGAATCTATTTTTTCTTGCTATAATGGGGATATTGTAAATCACACATTTGTATTAATAATTTTTCTTAAACAAGGCAATATATTTAACTGTAAACTAAACCAATCTACAAATTATTGTAGGCAGTTGTAAATTCTGTTGAGATACTGGAAACTTTGTTGGGGTCTTTTAATCAACAGATTATGTTGTGAATGTATTTGTACATTGTTAAAATATTTTTAAAGATGTTTTGTTTTAGTTGAATAAATGTGTATTGGAGTGAAAAAAAATTAGAAACATGATAATGACATAAAAATTCTCTAGGCCATACCAAGCACTTTGAACTGTAATCACAGCTATTTTAGAGACTGAAGCAGGAGGATCACAAAGTTTGAAGCCAGCCTCAATACCTCAGGAACTTAGCAAAATCCCATCTCAACATAATATTAAAAAAGGGCTGAAATTCATTGCTTGCCTAGCATGGTCAAGGTTATGAGCTTAATTCTCATCACCATAAATAAATTTAAAAGAATAACTCCAAACCAAGCATATAATATGAGACAACTGGGGCATTTATAGAAGAGGGTGGAAACCATTATGTTGAACACCCCAAAATAATTCAACTATATTTAATTATTTTTCAGCTCATGATATTAACATGTCTAATCTCCACTTATATAACTTCATTAAAATATGGTAAATAGTGTATGTACTTTTTTAATGATTTCAAAATATGAATTATACTCAACTCTATTCTAAAAACTAGCTTTGAAACACATAGAGCACCAGCATTTATATAAAATGAAATGAGGCCATTTCCTACACAAAGTAATATTTAGTAAGTACTAATATATACACACATTATTTCAAAAGAAATTAAAATTGATGAAATCAAAAGGTCACTGGTATGCTTTTAAATGATATTTTGAATACATGAGAAACACTTAATAGAGTTCTCCAAAAAGAACTTCTGACAATATATAAAGCATGCTTATTAGAAGGTCAATTACTTTGCTTGCAAGGAGTAAGAGAAATTAACTACTTGATGAATGTAAGACTTTAATAAGATATACGAATATGCTTTCTAAATTTGAAAAAGTAGAAAATGTCTGTTTAAAAAAGTCTATTTTTGGTAAATGTATCTGTTTTTTTAAAAGAATCTATTGGCTTTTCTCTTACACACTGTAATTATTTCAGTGGTTTTAAACTGGAATATCATGTAATATCAATAGCTGGAATTTTAAAATAACATCATCCTCTTTCTTTCTATAAAATTGATTAGCAAATTTTGCTTAGAATAATTTCAACCCAATTTGGAAAAGATCTGTGTGTGTGTGTGTGTGTAAATACATAATATTTTGAACAATTCCCCTGACACTTGGGTCCTGTCAAAGACACATTGTCTGTGTGTGGTGCTGGAATGGAACCCAGGGACTCTCACATGTTAAGCAAGTTCTCTGCCACCAAGTTACACACACTGTCCCAAAGACCTTAATAAGAAAAAGATAATTAAAACTTTTTCAGATAATGAGAACTGTCAAACAAGATAATTCAATCAAAACAAGGTAAACTAAAAAGTATATTTAAAAATATTGTTGATAAAAATAGCAGAAGTTCAAAGTTAGAGAAGAAATTAAAAATCAAACTGCAGAAACCTACTACATAAAATTGGAAACCTAGAGGGAATAGGTAATTTCCTAGTTAAAAAAACACATTAATAAAAGATTAAAATAAGAAAACTATGAATGATCAATCAGCTTAAAAAGTTTAAAATGATGCTTACAGATCTCCCATTGGGACAAAAACCAGGAACATAGGGGTCCACGGTTGAGTGTTAACTGACTTTTAACAAATTCCGGATTTACTTAAAATGTTCATGATCTATGAGGAAAGAATGAAATCATTACTTAAAATAAATACTTCAATTAATTAAAATTAATTTCCTCAATTAACTTTGTGGTATAATACCAAAGCATTATATAGTCAAGATATTTCAGCAGATGTAGAATGTCAACACAGTATTTAGCATACCATTACAAATACACTGCCAAATAAACTCAACCGAAGACAAAATGTATTCTCAATCAAAATTTTGATTAATTTAGTTCCATAAAATCCATGAACTATTTTTTCACAAATTCTGGCTTATTAGAAATAACATATTTAAACTTAAATAACCTTGTGGGTTTCATACATCTACTTTTCCATTTTTTTAATATTTTTCCTGCTTTAACACAGTAAAAATAAGCAATTAGAACAATTCCTCCTCCCTCTGTGCCAGAAATCATCCAAGTGGCTGTGTTATGATGACAAGTAATCAGAGCCTCTTGAAGGAATGTTTCCCCAAAGTAAACCTTGCTGAAATAATGAAGGAGAGCAAGGCTCCCTCCTCAGATCTCAAATGGGCACAGGGAGTGAATCTGCTTTCTCTTCACACTTCCCACCTTTTTCTCACCTGCCGCCTACTTACACAGAAGTTTCTGGAAGATCTCTCTGAGGCTGCTCTGGGCATGCCTATAGACATGACCCACAGAATCCTCAAGCCAGGATCTCTCTAAGGCTAGTCTGAGAAGAGCGTCCCTGTAGATATGACTCAGTGTCCCCAAGCGAGGCATCCCTCTGAGGTTGCTCTGAGGAGAAGGAGCTCTGGATGACCCTACACACATGACCCACAGTGTCTCCAAGACAGGCATCTGCCTGAGGATGGTCTGAAAAGAATGGAGCTCTAGGTGTCCCTATAGCCTTGACCCACAGCTGGTCTTAGAACGGAGTTATAGCCTTGATCCACAGTGTCCCCAAGCTGTGAGTCTCACTGAGGCTAAAGAGAAGGGACCCTAAAGTCCCTGTAGACACAACACAAAGTGCCCCAAGCTGGGAGTATTCCTGAGTCTGCTCTAAGAGGAAGCTCCAAGTCCCCATACACATGAACCACATTGTCCCCAAGGTGGGAGTATGTTTGAGTCGGCTGAGAAGAAGGCAACTCTCCATCCCATACAAATGACCCACCAGGGTACCCAAGTTAGGAATAACTCCTCAGACCAGAGGTGCTCAGAGAACCTAGGGTGCCGAGCTGGTGGAGTATTGCTTCAGATAGGAGGCACATGGAGGACTCAGGGTCCCCGAGCTGGGAGTACCGCCTCAGACCCCAGGTACATGGCATACTCAGGTTCCCTGAGCTGGGAGGGATCCCAGACACACTGAGGACCCAGTGTATCCAAGCTGGAATATCTCCACAGATCCAAGGCACACAGAGGACCCAGGGTCCCTGAGCTGGGAGAATTTTCAGACACCAGGCACACCACCAACCCAGGGTCCCCAAGCTGGGAGTACCTCCTCAGACCCAAGGCACACCACCAACCCAGGGTCCCGGAGCTGGGAGGACCTCCTCAGACCCAAGGCACACAGAGGACCCTGGGTCCCCGAGCTGGGAGTACCTCCTCGGACCCAAGGCACACCACCAACCCAGGGTCCCGGAGCTGGGAGGACCTCCTCAGACCCAAGGCACACAGAGGACCCTGGGTCCCCAAGCTGGGAGGACCTCCTCAGACCCCATGCACACGGAGGACCCAGGGTCCCCGAGCTGGGAGGACCTCCTCAGACCCGAGGCACACGGAGGACCCAAGGTCCCCGAGCTGGGAAGACCTCCTCAGACCCCATGCACACAGAGGTCCCAGGGTCCCCGAGCTGGGAGGACCTCCTCAGACATGAGGCACACCCAGAACCCAGGGTCCCCAAGCTGGGAAGGCCTCCTCAGACCTGACGCACACAAAGGACTCAGGGTCCCAGAGCTGGGAGGACCTCCTCAGACATGAGGCACACGGAGGACCCAGCGTCCCGACCTGGGAGTATCTCCTCAGACCCCAGCACACGGAGGACCCAGGGTCCCCGACCTGGGAGTATCTCCTCAGACTGCAGCACTCGGAGGTCCCAGGATCCCGACTGGGAGTATCTCCTCAGACCCCAGCACTCGGAGGACCCAGGGTCCCGACTGGGAGTATCTCCTCAGACCCCAGCACACGGAGGTCCCAGGATCCCGACCTGGGAGTATCTCCTCAGACCCCAGCACACGGAGGACCCAGGGTACCAACCTGGGAGTATCTCCTCAGACCCCAGCTGATAGGAGTATTAGTAAAAATATATAAAATATATTGATTAAAAGGTGATGTCATAATTATTGTGCAGTAGCTAGCTAGGAGAGACATATGCTGTTAGGTAGAAATAAGAAAGTGTGCTTGCAAAGAACTGATATGTTCACCCCATTGGAATGATGTAATGTACTTGCAAAGAACTGATATGAATGATGCAATGTGCTTATGGATTAGTATAAATATCGGCACGGAGGGCTGGCATTTTCACCTTCAGACCTGCCTCGAGAGAGGACACCACCGGACGGTCTGTTGGTCCAACCAGTCTCTGCTCCGGAGCCGCTGTGTGAGGCGTGACCTGAATAAACTGAGCATTCGAGAAAGACATCTGGTGTTCGCGTCTTGCAGTACGTCGTGGGGTTGCTGGACCGGAACGGATACCCGTGAGGGTGAGCGGACTCCTTGCCCATTGCGGGACTCCCGGGAGGTGATCCGGAGCTGAGTTCCAGACATCGGGACCGTCTGCTCGCGACAGTTGTCGTAGTCGGCAGGATACGGTAAGAATTCCCCTCGCAGGCTTAGCACACCTCGACCTGACTCGGAACTGGAGTGACCGTGATCGTCCGGCACCCAGGGAAGGTCAGACTCGAGAGGGGAATACACCCACCAAAATCTTTATGAGGACGGTGGCCCCCGGTGCATGAGCTGGTTGAAGAAAAGGATAGGAGTCTGGGCCGAAGTAAGATATGATACACTCTGCCACGAGTTAATTACAGAAATAGATAGTTGCAGCTGCATAGGTTGGAATTCTAAGTTAATCAAATTAAGGCTTTACGCCAGAATAATATCATGGGCTTTAAAGAAACAGTAGGTCGAGCTTGGAAAAGGTGCACCAAAAAGATTCGAGGCCAGGTAGCCTGTGAGCTAGAGCCTCAGTCGCCATGGCGACCACTGGAACGAAGCGTACAGGCCAAATTGCCTGAGTTCCAAAAGGGAACTTCAGTAGAAGTCCCATTAAGTAATCCACAGACAGTAAAGCCGATCATCGAGAGAGCAGATAAACAAGAAATCCCGGGAATACTTTGCAAAATTATTAATGATGTTGATGAAGATAGAATGAGAGGAAAACGCTTGGTGGGAGAAGCAGTAAAGAGAGGCAGTAAAAACCCATTTTTAATGGATATACTAAATGATAAACAGGGCCCAGAGTATATGGCTGAGCCGGTGTCTGTTATCAAAACGTCCACGCCAGGAAGGGGACGCCCAGATGGCCTGGAACAGTTGATAGAGACTCGGAATATGAATAGGGCAGAACTTTTACAGCTAAGACAGGACTTCTCACAGAGAGGTCAGACGGATGGAGAATTTTTGTTTATGTTATGGTCAAAAGGAGGCGAAAGTATTAGGCTCTCGGGAGATGAAATGAAAATGTTAAATTTGCAGATAGATCAACCAAGTGTAATGGAAGCACTCCAGCGAATAATTGAACTCGGAAACCTGGAGGTGCGATCTCTATTTGATTGGGTGAGAGCAGCATGGAAAGAAGGACTTCCTAATTTAGACTTAGGAGCGTTTGAAGGGAAAATTAGATGGAACTCCCCAGCCGAAGGGATGAAATTAGTAAAGAAACTGGGAGTGTTATGTTACGTATACAATGACCAACAGGGACCACCACTAAGGTGTCCCCTAACACCCATGTTAAGAAGGGTAATACTGAGGGGAGCCCCAGAACAACATAGAGTAATTTTATCCACAATGCTAGCTGGAGCAACCACATTGTGGGATGTGGTAGAATTTTTGAAACAACATAGAGAACTACAAAACGATCAAAGAATGTCATTTGCAGCTACCCTGTCCTTTATGGGGAAAAACGCCTCCGGGCCGGCGCCTGGCCAGCGCCGACCCGGGTGGGGCAGGCCAAATATAGGACGAAGGATTGCTGCTCCCAGGGATGGATTCAGAGAGAATCAAATTTTTCAAAGACCACCTCCCCAAGGCAGAAACAATCAATATCGAGAGCCCCAAAACAGAGGAACATTAAATTGGGGAAGAATGAATCAAGGAAGAATTGGAGGAAAAAATGGTCAGAGCAGTCAGGATTGGAAAAAGATCAAACCAGGACAACCCTGGAAGGGACAAAGCTTCGTGAATATGTCCCGGAGCAACCAGTCCAATGCCAAACCATATGGGAGGCAGACTGCAGGCCATTCATACAATTAAACTTTATAATTTCAGGCCAGGAATGTACAGATTCATTCCTGATCGATACAGGTAACCAAGTAACGATAGTTAGGGATACTTTTGTTAAAAGAAAACTAGTAAAAACTGTCAAAGTACAAGGAATAACTGGAAATATACAAGAAATGTATAAAATAGATGTTATATTTAAGATATATGATAAAAATGTTAAAGTAAATGTATTATGTGGACCCACACCGCATTCGGTTTTGGGAATTAAGGAATTACAAATGATATATGGAGACTGGTTGCCTTTGAAAAGGTTAAAACAAATTTCAAGTGTAAAATTACCTAAAATTGCAATTCAACCAGTAGAATTACCCAGAATCCCAGGAAGTTTTACGAAACAATATCCGATTAAAGGTGGCCATGAAGAAATAACGAAAACTATTAAGGAATTAGAAGAAAGAGGTATAATTGAAAAAACCTCATCCTTTAAATATAATAGTCCTGTGTGGCCAGTAATAAAACCGAATGGAAAATGGAGATTAACCATAGATTATAGAAATTTGAATAAATTAACACCAGCAATGCCAGGTACATTGCCCGATATTGAAGGAATATATGCCGAAATTAGAGCCTTTTCACCTAAATATTTTGCTGTAATCGATTTGTCTGATATGTTCTTTGCTATACCGTTGCATGAAAACAGTAGGGAAATGACGGTATTTACATGGGAGGCACAGCAATACCAGTTTACTAGGGTGCCTCAAGGATATAAGAACAGTCCCATTATAGCACATCAGGCGTTACAATTGACGCTGCAGGAACTAAAGTTACCGGCAGACACACGAATTTGGACATATGTAGATGATATATTGATTGCCGGAAAACAGAAAAAAAGAGACAGGAGAAGCTAAGGATATAGTAGTTGACTTATTAAAATCACAAGGATGGACAATTAACCCAGAAAAAGTACAGGGACCTTGTGAATCAGTTAAATACCTTGGAGTAATTTGGAACACATCAGGACCAAAAGTACCTGATCCTGTTAGGAATAAAATAAAGGAGATTGAGACACCTAAAAACAAGGAACAAGCACAACAAATCATGGGAATATTAGGATACTGGAGGTTACATATCCCATACTTACAAATGCTGTTAGCACCGATATATAAAGTTTGCAGGAAAGCAGCAGATTTTATATGGTCAAAGGAACAGGAAGAAGGTTTAAGGCAAGCTATTGAATATGTAGAAATGTATGCACAATTATATGCGCCACAACCAGGAGAAACCATAATAATAGATGTGGTATTTGCAAATGGATACGGAAATTGGGGAATTTATGTTAAAAGTCATGGACAAACTAGACCAATTGGTTTCTATTCTAAGAAGTTCCCATTTGCTGATAATAAGTACTCTTTCTTTGAGAAAACAATTTGGACGGTATATAATGCATTGCAGTCATTAGGATTTTTAGTGCTAGATAGGGAAATACAGATACGTAGCCAAGTTCCTATTTTAGAATGGGTAAAAATGAGTGATGATAAACTAACAGGCATGCCAATTGAAAAGAAGGTACTACAATGGAAATGGTATTTGTACAATCTTTTAGATGAAGCTAAAATAACTGGGAGTAATAAAATCATGAGACTAACAGAATTATTAGCAGCACAACCATTGAATCCGGTGCCGGTACAAATTAAAGAGATTGCACAAAAACCCATTGGCAAATGGGGAGCCAAAATAGATAGTGGAAACACGTGGTTTACGGATGGCTCATCCACAGTAATTGGTGATAAGTTGCACTGGAAAGCAGTAGCATATAGACCGCAGGATAAAATGATAAAAGCTATGGAAGGAACCCAAAAATCAGCACAAATTGCTGAATTGGAGGCAGTTAGGTTGGCTGTAGAACAATCTTTAACAGAGAAACAAAAGTATGTACATATATTTTCTGACTCCTGGGCTGTATGTAATGGAATAGCAATTTGGTCAAGTAAATGGAAAATCACAAACTATCAAATTAATGGAAAAGATGTATGGGGAAAGGATGTTTGGCAATTTTTGGCAAATGCAAGTATACAAATTTACGTTGCACATGTTGACGCCCATACAGGACGTCAAGACGTTATATCTAAAGGCAATGAAATGGCAGATAAATTGAGTAAGATATCAATTAATGTGATTACATTGAAAAATGAAGCCCCATGGAAAAGTGAACGTCTAGGAGAAACTAAGTTAAGATTACATAGGAATCCAGAATGGAAGCTGGACAAATCAAAGGAAACCCCACTTAGTCTTGAGGAATTGTTGCAGTTGCACAAACATTTAGGACATGTAGGAACACACGCATTGTTTCAATGGCTACAATCTAGGAATATTAAGGCAACATGGCACAAATGTAAACATGCTATTACTCGATGCAAACAATGTGCAGAGTCAGGAACAAGATTTAGGCATAATCCTCCACATAATGGAGGATCACCAAGAGGATTTAACCAAAGGGTTCAAATTGATTATATTGGACCACTATGGAATGGATATTATGTGTGCACAATGGTGGATTGCTGTACAGGGTTAGGAATGGCACAAGAAGCAAGACATGCAACAACAATGTCGACTATTGACACAGTATGGAAATGGTGCTCTTGTTATGGGTGTCCTTGGGTGATATCCTCAGATCAGGGAACGCATTTTACTGATCAACAAATTACAAAATTGGCAGAAACCTTAGGAATAAGTTGGGAATTTCATTTGAGTTATAACCCAACGGCAGCTGGTAATATAGAAAGATTTAATGGGTTGTTAAAGACTAAATTATTCAATCTGAAAGATATGCCTTTTCACAAGGCAGTACTAATTGCAGTTTTTGAACTTAATTCTAGGCAAAGACTGTACAGGCGTTCCCCTTTTGAGGAGGTTTACACAAGAGACGTATACATCGCGCCGACAGTTGAGGACAAACCAGGATTACGCAGTTCCAAACTTTGGATAAGGAACAGGAAAAACAGCAACATTTCTAAAGGTGAAGCATTAGCAAATGGTCAAGGAAATACCATTTGGGTCTCCAGCAACAAGGGAGAACTTAAGCTAGTAAAAGCTAAGGATGTTTCCCCTCAATAAATGTTGCTGCAACACTAAGGTTAAGGTACTCGCTAATATTGTCTGGGTATTATTGATTGTATATGGTTGTCTACTGGTGGGAGGCTATTTTCATTGTAACCACTGGCAGAAGCCAGGTGACTGTGGTAATGCCGATTCCGTTAACACTAGCAACACCACAGATGGGCATATAAATTACTGGAAACACTTATTTTTCTGCAATGTGCTGAATTATACTGTGTGTATATTTTGATGGTGTGTATACAAACAATGATGGTGCCCAAAATGCTTCCACTGGGCATAATTTTAACTATGACTGCAATTATTACTGTTGCTTCTACCAATGTTACTACTACTACTACTGCACCATGGGTAAACATTCTACCTGGACTACTAACCAACAATGCGTCATGGTCCATGAACAGATGGTTCAAGGAATATTTACAATTCCCGCAAACAATGCAAGAGGCAAATGGAGGAACTGTTATACCTAATTATTGGAGATATAAGAAATACCTACAAAATCTAACGGTAGTTCAATACTTGTACTGGCATACACATGCTTTTTGCTCGCATTACACCAGACATACATCGCCTAAAGGCTGTGACGGATATTGGGAATGGAATACAACCGGAATATACAGTCCGTTGTTCCGCACATCAACTGAAGGAAGATATACGAATGCATACGAAGAAAACCCCTTGAGATGTCATCTGATGGAAGGAATTTTGGATGGATGGGCACAAAAACCTCATTTTGTGTATCACTATAGGAGGATCAAAGGAAAACTTAGAGTGACTGAATACAACGCTACTGCGGCGATGAACAGAGATTGGGACAAAGTATATGTGTTAAAAGAAGACACTGAAGATCAAGAGTTCACTTGCAAAACAGCTTCAGAACTTGCGATAGGAGCCTTACAGTTTCAGGCATGGGCCTCCAACACTCAATCAGATGCTATGACTTTTGATTATGAGTATGAAGAAAATAACTATGAAGATGAAGACGAAGGTCCTGGGACAAAAGAAGAATCTATTTCTCAGGCACCTACAACTACACTTGGCATAGACTTATTACTGAAGCTTGAGGAAAAGAAAAGTATATCAGAGTGGAAAGCTTTTCCAAGACATTTGTATGGAGCAAGACCAATGGCAAGATGGACTGCAACACTCAAAGAACCTTATGGAACATGGTGTGATATATCACTAGAGGACTATTTACAAAAGATGAGCACCAAGGACAAAAATATGACATTATACGTGGATAACCTACAAAATAGAACTCTCAACTATACTCACTATGTGACTTGTGTCGCTGACTTCCCAAATTTACCAGTATATGGAGAGTTTGACATCCTTACCTCACCAAATCCTGATTGGAGTATTAAAAATGACTCTTACCCAAGCATTGATAATTGGTGGAAGATATCAACATTGGGACTAGAGACTTGGAGAAATCCAATAATACTGACGGATCCTCTTCCACAACCTTTTACGCACAATGTGGCGAAAAACACGTTCAACTGGCCGGAGCCATCATCGATGGTATACGTTTGTGTACGCTCCATATTCGGAACTATGATCAATCAGATGAAGGGACATGCATTTCTAGGACAAGTGTGTTTTCCGTACGATAAAAACAGTATTTTATACTGTAAATACAGGATGTACTATAAGAAAAAAGGGAGCAATATAACATCGAACACCTTGAATTTTCCGGGTGATAAACCATGTGCATTTAAGGTACGTGGAGGTGTATTGGATACCCAGGACTATGGACCTCAATTCCCCTATTTTCACCATGGTGGATGGATGTTGCAACACAACACATCGGGAATTTATGCATGGAAGTCAGCAACCAACGAATGGAATCTGAAAGAAATAAATAACGGAATACGAGCAACCAGATCTACTAACACATTAGAAGCACAAACTAACATATTTAATAACACTATTTGGAGCATCACAGGGTATAAAGCAACAATTGAGGCTCTATCTTTTTGGAATTGGACCTGGTGCTACAACTTTTCTAAGGACAATTGCCAAACTGGACCACACAAGCTGTTCTTGAATGCAACCCATATACACCTGAGAAAAGATGGAAGATACTGGCAATTCACGAATCAGTCGCATCAACCTGTGCTAGTAATTAACCCAGCGGACAAAAGAAAATGGAACGTTACGTTCTTGCAAGTCATACATGAGTACAATGGTTCCGCAACCCAAATGAAGAATAAACCTTTTTGGAACCTAGGCGATGATGTGAAATTCTATGATACATTCTTCACATCATTGATCCCAGTCTTCAATATCTCTAATCAGACAGTAGCCGATGCATTACATAATATGTCCATACCAATGGGAAAACGAAGCCATGAGTATGAAGACTCATTTGGTGTCCCACTACATTTGGAGCGCTCAAAATGTTCCTGGTTTCCAACGAATATAGCTGTACTACATGGTGTACAAAGATCAGCTTTGTATAATCATTCTAGTTTTTATGATGTACCAATGGACGCCAGAAACTTCTCAACAACCAATGTAACATGGGAAGGATGCAAATTTACTTGGATGCTGGACAAACCATGTAAAGCAACACAATACGTACTACACCCACGTGTTGCTAACCTGAGATACGAACACCCAACAATAAATGAAGTTGGACTTTTTACATCTAATACAGCACCAATGGATGCTAGGCAAGAACCAGAAGAGGGCTGTCCTGCCAATTCCATTTGGGATTCCAATATTAGATATCATGTTATGGAAGCAGATAACCGATCACTGGAATGGTGGTTAACGGCAGGAATGGACTTATCTAGATGGAAGAACAAAGTATACATAGGAAAGCTGCCTTATTATTTCTATATGCTACTCCCTAATTATGCAAATGACAATGACTGGTGGATTTATGATGTGGTTACGCATGATATTATCCATAACCACACTGACCTTCACGACGCTTATGCAGGCAATCATATGGTATATGCCGGAAAACTTACGTTTGAACACTGCCATTTACGCAAGGAATCATTAAAACCGTGTTTGATATCCAGAGGCGGATTTAATAGAACCAGGGAGTGGGTAACAGCCCACTACCCAAGAGCCGTGCTGTTCCCTAAACATAAACATTGGGATCCTCGGACACAACCAACAACAAAGGAAACCACGACTTTTATGCCATTAACGTCTGAGCCTAGAAGGATGTTAGTGGAACCAATGATCCAACCAGTGAAGCTGACGCTTGCGCTGGGGAGAACATTGGGAGACACTAGCGCCTGTGGCACAGACCATTGGCAAATGGTGGTACCGGATCTCTACTTTTCACTACAGAGGAATACTGGTGGACGAAGACCATTGCAGTTTGCTGCAGTTGGAGCATTCCTGGCGGGAGCAACACTAGGAGCAGCTATTGCTGGAGCCATGACGGAGGAACTTCGTGTAGAGATAAACTCGTTAAGATCCTTGCAAGGCAAACAACAGGAGGTTATCTCTGGAATTTCAAAGAATTTGCACTCAGCAAGCCTTTTGATGGATAGATTATTGGTGGAACAGAAACTTCTCAAGGAAAATATGGACACCTTGAAAACGATGATCGACGTCAGAACACATTTTTTATCGACACAGTTGGAAAACCTTAAACAAAATCAAGAATGCGCTCATGTTGAAAGTATGATACATGCTGCAATTGAAGATATAAAAACTTTGTTCCAAACTGGATACGGACTGGAAACTTCTACGCATGTATCCATTCTGGACCCAACAAAGGAGTCACACTGCGAATCTGGCACTTGTGAAATTAATTTATGGCAGATCTCTACAACGAATGCTGTTATTGGATACCCAACAAGGGCTTTTCCACGCAGAATATCTTCAAACACATGGGTTCTACCATATGACAGATATTTTTGGCTCACGTGGCACAATATATCTTTCTTCGTGAATGAAGAAGATATCATGGCAATCGGGAAAAGTACCATGTTAACATACAATTTGATCTCTGATGAACCAAAGACATCCGATATAACCATTACAACACCACAAAGTGCATTAATAGACCTCGGGAATTACAGGCTGGTGTCTTGTCACCCAACAAATTATGTAACCAGAAGGTGGTGGAATGTGTCATATTCGGATTTTGTTACTTTATCGGCTGGATGCCATATACATGAAAATGTTATTATGATTGAACATTGTAACATGACTATACGAAGGCCAACTTATTCCCAGACAGACACATACAAATATCAAGAAGACTTCTCCAGAAGAAAGTTAACAGAAGTGACATATATTTCTAACCATACCTTCGGGCTTAACGTTTTTGTTAAGAGGCCTCCAGAAGGGGATATTTATAGGAAAGCTATTGCAGCTACTGACGCATTGACCAAGTATTATAAAACCCATGGCACAATAATCTATACAGTACATAATGAAACTGTAAAACTGCTTGCTACCTTTGAAGGCGAATCTCACAAAATTAAAGTCTTGATAGACTCAGGACATTTGATACCCAAAGACTTTCATTATATTTATGATTGTTCTCTTGTAGGATTCTTTAGAAGGCTAGTACACGCTGATTTTGCTTGTGTTATGCGATGGAATCCATTTCATTGGTTTAAAGAAATATTGTTTTATTTCTGTTGTTTTGTTTTACTAACCATTCTTATAAAAATCCTTTTCAGAATAAATAGAAACACGGCTAACACTGTCTACGTGAAGCAAGCTAGAAAACACGCTCATAAAAGCTATGAGGAAGCATAATGCAAGGAGAAATAAGCGCCACAGGAAGGAACATCAAGATACGGCTGAAATAATGCATTTTGCCAACTGCAGCCTATGCTTGCAATTTCATGTACGACATTTCTTCATCTATACAGCAGAGCAAGCATTAGGAACTTCAGTCTTCCAGGTGTTGAGACATTGTGTCTCAGTATGGGCTGAAAAGGACTGTAAACTCCATGTAAACCTAATTAATCCTTTTAAGCTACCTTCTTTACTTTGCTTTTTGAATCATGTATGGAATCATGAATGGTATAACCCAGTACATGCTATGCATATATCTAGGAATGATAGATACCCAGAGCATAACAAAGCTCTATTAGGAATTTTTACTGAACTCATGAGATCAACTCATGAGGATAAGAATGTACAATGTTTTGCTTGGGCCTGGTATGTAAATAGTATGTTGATTTATAAGGAAAACTTTGAACATGTTTACCATACAAAATCTATGTGCAGAAGCCTTCGAGATTGTAATCAAAAACAATATCAACCTAGGACCTTGCAGAATTTAGCTCTAAGACAACTAGTAGAACCCGTCTTTGTACGAGCATGGCAATATGCTTTACAACATGCAAGCCTGCCAAGGCTTTGGTCTGACCGAGATGATTTAAACTATAATGTACTCTTCTTCTCAGATCTTTACTAATACTGTTACACCCTGCAACATACAATTGTTGTACAATGTTATTTTTCCCCTTAGGATTATTTAAGGACCTATGTCTTGGGAAATGATGAAAACAAACCTTTTCGGTATGAAGGACGACCGAATCAAGATAATAATTTACAAGGGAGACACAGTGCCGATGGAATGCAAGATAATCCACGGAGCCGTACTGGAGATGGCAGTACTTCCACCGGAGATAAGAAGGAAGATGGAGGACTTCCCCAATTCTAGTATTATCCCATACCCTACTTGTTGTGATATTTGGAATGAAGTGTGTTATTATCTAAAAAATGCAATAATTGGCTTTTCGTGTGTTGCAGGTGGACATCACTGTATGCTTAATTGATACACCCGTGTGCTATGCACCCTCAGTATCAAGGGGGTGGACTGATAGGAGTATTAGTAAAAATATATAAAATATATTGATTAAAAGGTGATGTCATAATTATTGTGCAGTAGCTAGCTAGGAGAGACATATGCTGTTAGGTAGAGATAAGAAAGTGTGCTTGCAAAGAACTGGTATGTTCACCCCATTGGAATGATGTAATGTACTTGCAAAGAACTGATATGAATGATGCAATGTGCTTATGGATTAGTATAAATATCGGCACGGAGGGCTGGCATTTTCACCTTCAGACCTGCCTCGAGAGAGGACACCACCGGACGGTCTGTTGGTCCAACCAGTCTCTGCTCCGGAGCCGCTGTGTGAGGCGTGACCTGAATAAACCGAGCATTCGAGAAAGACATCTGGTGTTCGCGTCCTGCAGTACGTCGTGGGGTTGCTGGACCGGAACGGATACCCGTGAGGGTGAGCGGACTCCTTGCCCATTGCGGGACCCCCGGGAGGTGATCCGGAGCTGAGTTCCAGACATCGGGACCGTCTGCTCGCGACACCAGCACACGGAGGACCCAGGGTACCGACCTGGGAGTGTCTCCTCAGACCCCGGCACACGGAGGTCCCAGGGTCCCGACCTGGGAGTATCTCCTCAGACCCCAGCACTCGGAGGACCCAGGGTCCCAAACTGGGAGTATCTCCTCAGACCCAGGCACACGGAGGACCCAGGGTCCCGACCTGGGAGTATCTCCTCAGACCCCAGCACACGGAAGACCCAGCGTCCCGACCTGGGAGTATCTCCTCAGACCTGACACACACGGAGGACCCAGGGTCCCGACCTGGGAGTATCTCCTCAGACCTGACACACACAGAGGTCCCAGGGTCCCGACTGGGAGTATCTCCTCAGACCCCAGCACTCGGAGGTCCCAGGGTCCCGACCTGGGAGTATCTCCTCAGACCTGACACACACGGAGGTCCCAGGGTCCCGACCTGGGAGTATCTCCTCAGACCCCACGCACACGGAGGTCCCAGGGTCCCGACCTGGGAGTATCTCCTCAGACCTGACACACACGGAGGACCCAGGGTCCCGACCTGGGAGTATCTCCTCAGACCTGACACACACGGAGGACCCAGGGTCCTGACCTGGGAGTATCTCCACAGACCCCAGCACTCGGAGGTCCCAGGGTCCCGACCTGGGAGTATCTCCTCAGACCCCGGCACTCGGAGGTCCCAGGGTCCCGACCTGGGAGTATCTCCTCAGACCCCGGCACTCGGAGGTCCCAGGGTCCCGACCTGGGAGTATCTCCTCAGACCCCAGCACTCGGAGGTCCCAGGGTCCCGACCTGGGAGTATCTCCTCAGACCTGACATACACTGAGGACCCAGCGTCCCGACCTGAGAGTATCTCCTCAGACCTGACATACACGGAGGACCCAGGGTCCCCGACCTGGGAGTATCTCCTCAGACCCCAGCACACGGAGGACCCAGGGTCCCGACCTGGGAGTATCTCCTCAGACCCCAGCACACGGAGGACCCAGCGTCCCGACCTGGGAGTATCTCCTCAGACCCCAGCACTCGGAGGTCCCAGGGTCCCGACCTGGGAGTATCTCCTCAGACCCCAGCACACGAAGGACCCAGGGTCCTGACCTGGGAGTATCTCCTCAGACCCCAGCACTCGGAGGTCCCAGGGTCCCGACCTGGGAGTATCTCCTCAGACCCCAGCACACAGAGGTCCCAGGGTCCCGACCTAGGAGTATCTCCTCAGACCTGACACACACGGAGGTCCCAGGGTCCCGACCTGGGAGTATCTCCTCAGACCTGACACACACGGAGGTCCCAGGGTCCCGACCTGGGAGTATCTCCTCAGACCTGACACACACGGAGGTCCCAGGGTCCCGACCTGGGAGTATCTCCTCAGACCTGACACACACGGAGGTCCCAGGGTCCCGACCTGGGAGTATCTCCTCAGACCCCAGCACTCGGAGGTCCCAGGGTCCCGACCTGGGAGTATCTCCTCAGACCTGAGGCACACACGGAGGACCCAGGGTCCCGACCTGGGAGTATCTCCTCAGACCCGAGCACACGGAGGACCCAGGGTCCCGACCTGGGAGTATCTCCTCAGACCTGAGGCACACACGGAGGACCCAGCGTCCCGACCTGGGAGTATCTCCTCAGACCCCAACACTCGGAGGTCCCAGCGTCCCGACCTGGGAGTATCTCCTGAGACCTGACACACACGGAGGACCCAGCGCCTGGAGCTTGGAGGACCTCCTCAGAGCCCAAGCAGGTCAGAGGAGGAGCTCCGCATCCCCACACACATGGCCCATTGTACCCTCAAGCTGCGTGTATCCCGGAGGCCGGTCTGCCGCTCCCTGGTGGTTCACCCAGCACGCTCCCTGTTTTTCCTGAGACAAGAGCTCTAGTCCTCACCCTGAAGAAGGGAGGACAAAGATGGAAAGTGAGCCACTGTCCCCTGCTACCCCGCCCAGTGTGAGACTCTGCTCAGACACAGGGGCACCAATCCCTGATGGCCACGCCCAGTGCAGGCCTCTGCTCATGCGCAGAGGTACCACTCCTGATGGCCACGCCCAGTGCCAGACTCTGCTCATGCGCAGAGGCACCACTCCTGATGACCACGCCCAGTGCCAGACTCTGCTCATGCGCAGAGGCACCACTCCATGATGGCCATGCCTAGTGCAGGCTTCTGCTAACCTGCAGTGGTAGTAGGGTGGCTGGTCTTTCTTATTTCTCTCAGCGCCTTTCTGTAACCTCAGCTATTACTGAATAGGATCTATTCCCACTTCTTTAACTAAGTCTGACTGTGTTTATTTGTGCCATCACCAGAAGTGGAATCTCAGGAGATGAGAAAAGGGAGGCCAAGAGACTGAGACCCGGGTCCCTGGACTCAACCAGGCCATGCACTGCTGTAGCCAGGGGCCAGGCAGGCAGAGGCACAGACATGAGCACCTGCAGGGAGACCCTGGACACTTCACTCTTGTGCCCAAGGGCAGAAGGCCAAAAGGAGGTCAACACAGAAGCCTCTGCCAAGTGTAGACAAGTGACTGAGTGACTGAGTGATGTAGCCAAGGACTGCCAAATTTTAACGTCATGGGTTTTAAGAAAAGCAGTTAAATCCCAGCCCATGTTGACTGCTTTCAAGGTTGTGAGACCCTGAGCTCACACGACCCCCCAGCAGCCTCTGGGAGCTGCAGGGTGCACCCCTTGCCCTGGGGCATTCTAGATTGAATTATCTCTCCTTGTTTCCCAGCTCTCACCATGAATGCCTCTGGAAGGTGCACAGTTATTCCCAGAGATTCTTGACAGTCTAATTTGGTGTTCTGCCCACACAGCCCTCACCAGGCAGGATCATCAGAGCTGTGTGCCACATGCTATCCCAAGTGCCCTGGAGGACCCTGGCAGTGGAGACTGGGTTCTTCCCATGTAGCCCTCACTCCAGAAGCCTATGGGGAACTGCAAGTAGCAGAATTACACTCATATCCCATGCAGCCTTAACTACAGAGGCATCTAGGGGCTTCAGAACCCCCAGGATCATGGACATTGTAGCCTGATGCTGGGTTGGTGCAGCCCACACTATAGTTGCTTTTCACAGCTCTGAGGCCCCAGGAATTCTGTGTATTGTAGACCACTTTGCTCAAGCATTCCTGACCTCAGAGGTCTAGAGCTGCAGGCTATTGATTATTCTGGGCAGTGCAGACCATCCTACCTAAGTGGACCTCACCATCAAGGCTCCCAGTATCAGCACACCACAACCCTGCCTGGACACCCCTGAGGAGTCTGGGTGGTGCAATACAAATCTTGCCCATGAAGTCCTCAAGAGGTAGGTGTCTGGGAGCTGCAGGCCCTGGGGGATTCTGGTAGTGTATTCTTGCCTTCAGCCCGCACAGCTCTCACTGTGGAGGCCTCCGAGTGGCAGGTCACACAGGCACCTGGACATCTCCAAGAATTCTGAGTAGTGTAGTTCAGTTCTCTACCCAACAGCCCCAACCACAGAGTATTTTGGGGGCTGCAATTTCCTGAGGATTCTGGGTAATGTAAGTCAGTGTTTTGCCTGCGTGCCTCCTGTGAGGGCCAGGATAAATGCAGGCCACATGCTTGCCTTGGTAATGCAGACCTCACTGTGGAGGGTTCTTGGACTGTAGGCTTCACAGTCATCAGGGTATCCCCAGGAATTATGGGTAGTGTAATCTGACCTTTAGCATGAACAGCCTTTGCTGTGGAGGCCTCTAGGAGTTGCAGGCCACATGCTCACCCAGGCAACATGTCCCCTAAATGATTCTGGGTAGTATAGTTAAGTTCTGTTTCCTACAATTCTCATCACAGAGGATCCTGGGAGCTGCTGGAACTAAGATTTGTGGGTAACATAGTCCCGTATTTTGCCCACTCACCACAGAGGGTTCTGGGAGCTATAGCCCCTGAGGATTGTAGGTGATGTAGGCTAATGATTTGATCAACACAGAGGAAGGTACAGCTCATGAGGATTCTGGATAATGTAGTCTAGTGTTGGCCTGCACAGCGCTACTGGGAGGACCACAAGAACTGCAGACCCATGCTTTCCCTGGTACCCTGGAGAGTCTAGGTACTAAAGCTCTCATCCCAGAAACTTCTGTGAGTTATAGGCGGTGAAGACATACCCTGCATTGAGCCTGGCATTCTGCCTTTGCAGCCCTCAACCCAGAAGCTCCTGGGAACAGCAGGCACCCAAGGTATATGAGAAGCACAGTTTGTCATTCTGCCCACACAGACCTCACTGCAGAGGTCTCTGAAAGCTGCAGGTCCCTTAGGGCTCTGGTCATGCAGTCTGTCATTTGGCCCATGCTGCCCTCAATGCAGAGGGCTGTAGGAACTGCAGGTCCTGAAGGATTCTGGGTAGCACAGGCCATCATAACCTTTGCAGCTCTTGCCCCAGAGCCTCCTGGGAGCTGCTGGCCACATTCTCCCTAGCCATTCCTGAGGACTCTGGGCAGTGTAGTAACCAATAAGTGTTCTCTTTCCTACATTGTATCTGACATAAAAGGGCCACACTGCCATTTAAAAACCTGGCTTAAATCTGTTTTAACTATGTCTGTTTCTGATTATTAACAGTGTTTCCTAAATGTTTAAGAGATTGAAAGCTATCCTTTCACTTTTGCTAGTCCTGATAACATGCAAACCCGGGACTATAATTTTTATACACTATGGATTCTAAATTTTACTTTAAAAGTTAATCAGTTAATTGTGACACTAACCATTACTAGCTTTTTCATATTTTGGATATATTCATGTTCTTACAGAATACAAGCCTTTTAAAATGTAAGACTTGGTAGAGCCCTTTACCAAGATGATGTTCTCTAAACTAAAACTGTCTGTAGCAATAGTCTGTTTCAGGTTTATATAGAAATAACAAATTTGATTGATATTTATTTATGATATTTAATGTTTTATAACTGGATAAGGGTAACCTGTTATCAATAAGTTATATATAAAATTTTGTGTTATTCTTTATACTGGGATGGGAATTTAAATGTATTTTTGGAAAGTAATAAGCAGAGCCTGGTTTGTTTAAAGGCTGAAAATGTGGAATATGATTTTGCCATTTTTTCCACAAAAAAGAAGTTAAGAGCTCTCTTAGCCTTTATATTTTATTCATGTTTAAGATGAAATGTTGTTTGTTTGTTTGAATTATAAAGAAAAGAAGTTTATTTGGCTCTAGGTTCTGGTCCAAGATTAAAGAACTGAATCTGGCGATGGCCTTTTTGCTGGCAGAATAATGAGGTGGCTCAGTACATCATATAGTGAGGGAAGGGACTGGGATTCTCCAGATAGCTGGTTTCTATAGCAGCCTCACTCTCAAGATAGCCCATAAGTCCATTAATCTGCTCATGGTATAGATGGATCAACCCTTCTCAAGTTAACTCATAAACTCGTTAATCTGTTCAGGATATGAATGGACCAACCCTGCACCAGGACAAAGCTCTAAAGTGGATCAACCCTGCACAAGGACAAAGCTCTCCTATGGATCAACCCTGCACAAGGACAAAGCTCTCCTATGGATCAACCCTGCACAAGGACAAAGCTCTCCTATGGATCAACCCTGCACAAGGACAAAGCTCTCCTATGGATCAACCCTGCACAAGGACAAAGCTCTCATATGGATCAACCCTGCACAAGGACAAAGCTCTGATTGCTTTGATCACCTCTTAAAGACCCCACCTATTTTTCTTTCTTTTTTTTTTTAACTGGGGATTTTACCCAGGGATATTTTCCACAGAGCTACATCCCCAATTCTTTTTTTTTTTTTTTTTTTTTGAGAAAAGATCTTGCTACATTGATGAGGTTGGCCTCAAACTTGAGCTCTTCTCCCTCAACCTGTAGAGTCATTGGGATTTCAGGTATGTACCACCCTGCCTTGTGGTTCTACCTCATCTATTTATTTATTTTATTTGTTCAAATTAGTTATATGTGGCATATTGACTTATTGTACACAAATGGAGCACACTTTCTCTTTCCTCTGGTTGTACATGGTGCAGAGTCACTCCAGGTCTACAATCATAGACGTACATAGGGTACTTATGTCTGTCACATTCTACTGTCCTTTCCATCCCTGCAGTCATAACCTTCCTTCACAGCCCTCTACACAAACCAAAGTTTCTTCATTCTTCCCTACCTCCCCACCCCACTGTGAATCAGTAAATGCTTATCAGAGATAATGTTCAGCTTTTGTTTTGGAGGAATTGGCTCATTTCCCTTAGCATGATATTCTCTAGTTCCATCCATTTATCTGCAAATGCCATAATTTCATTCTTCTTTTTGGCTGAATAATTTTTCATTGTGTAAATGTATCACTTCTCTTTATCCATTCATTGGTTGAAGGGCATCTAGATTGGTTTCATTGTTTAGCTATTGTGAATTGAGCTGCAATAAACACTGATGTGGCTGCATCACTGTGGTATGCTGATTTTAAGTCCCTAAGGTATAAAATGGGTAATGGGATAGCTGGGTCAAATGGTGGTTCCATTCTGAGTTTTCTGAGGAATCTCCATACTGCTTTCCATAGTGGTTGCCCCAATTTGCTGTTCCACCAGCAATGTATGAGTGTGTACTTTCCCCCACATCTCTGCCAACACTTATTATTGCTTGTACTCTTGATAATTGCCATCTGATTGAGATGAAATCTTATAGTAGTTTTGATTTACATTTCTTTTTCATTTGTTTGTTAATGGATTATATTTCTTCTTCTGTGAAGTGTCTTTTCAGTTCCTTAGCCAATTTATTGATTGGATTATTTGTTATTAGGGTGTTAAGTTTTTGAGTTCTTTATATGTCCTGGAGATTAGTGCTCTATCTAAGGTGCATGTGGTAAAGACTTTCTCCCATTCTGTAGGCTCTCTCATTACATTATTGATTGTTTCCTTTACTGAGAAGAAGTGTTTTAGTTTGAATCCATGCCATTTATTGATTCTTGATTTTACTGCTTGCACTTTGGGAGTCTTCTTAAGGAAATCAGGTCCTAAGCCACCATCATGAAGATTTGGGCCTACTTTTTCTTCTATTAGGTGCAAGGTATCTATTCTAGTGTGTAAGTCTTTGATCCACTTTGAGTTGATTTTTGTGCAGGGTGAAAGATAGAGGCTTAATTTCATTTAGCTATGTATGGATTTCCAGTTTTCCCAGCACCATTTATTGAAGAGTCTATCTTTTCTCCAATGTATGTTTTTGTCTAGTATGAAATAACCATATTTTTGTGGTTTTTATCTCTGTGTCTTCTATTTTGTACCATTGGTCTACATGTCTATTTTGGTATCAATACCATGCCATTTTTGTGACTGTTGCTCTGTAGTATAGTTTAAGGTCTGGTATTGTGATGCCTTCTGCTTCACTCTTCTTGCTAAGGATTGCTTTGGCTATTCTGGATCTCTTATGTTTCCAAATGAATTTTATGATTGCTTTTTCTAGTCCTATGAAGAATGCCATTGGGAATTTAATACGAATTGCATTGAATCTGTATAACAGTTTTGGTAGTTTGGCCATTTGGACTATATTAATTCTGCCTATCCAAAATCATGGGAGATCTTTCCAACTTTTGAGGTTTTCTTCAATTTCTTTCTTTAGTATTCTGTAGTTTTCATTATAGAGGTCCTTCACCTCTTTTGTTAGGTCAATTCCCAAGTACTTTATTTATTTGTTTGTTTATTTGTTTATTTATTGAGGCTATTGTGAGTGGAGTGTTTTTCCTAATTTCTCTTGCAGCATATTCATAACTTAGTATGGAAATGCACTTGATTTATGGGTATTGATTTTTATATCCTGCTACTTTCCTGAATTCATTTATTAGGTCTAAAAGTTTTTCTGGTGGAATTTTTGGATCTTCTAAATATAGAATTATGTCATTGGCAAGTAGTGATAGTTTGTGTTCTCCTTTTCCTATGAATACTTCTTTAATTTCTTTTGTCTGTCTGATTACTCTAGCTAGAGTTTCAAGGACTATGTTGAATAGAAGTGATGAAAGAAGGCATCTCTGACTTGTTCCAGTTTGTAGAGGAAATGCTTTCAATTTTTCTTTATTCAGAATGATGTTGGCCTTGGGCTTAGCATAGATAGCTTTTACAGAATTGAGGTATATTCTGTTTCTCTAGTGTTTTGAGAATGATCTTCATGTTGCTGTTTTTTGACAAATGCTTTCTTTGTACCTATTGTGACAATCATATGATTATGCTTCCCCACAGTCAGAACCCTTACAAGAAAGGCTCTTGAGGGGCTGGGGTTGTGGCTCAGAGGTAGAGCACTTGCCTGGCATGTGCGAGGCCCTGGGTTCGATCCTCAACACCACATAAAAATAAATAAACAAATAAAGATATTGTGTACAACTAAAAAAAGGGGGGCTCTTGATTTATAACAACAAGCTTCAATATCTGGCCACACAGTGACCAAGCAACAGCAGCAGTCACCCTCACTAAGTCAGAGTCCACAAAGGTCCTGAGCAGCAAATCTCAACATCAGTTTAATAGGCAACTTAAAGAACATGTGCCCTCCATAGTTACCTAGTCCTGGATCTTCTCCAGTTCAAAGTCAGAACTTTTCCTTACTCAAGAGTGAGCCTTGCACCTCTCTCTGATCACCACGCCTTGCCAGGACAGTGCAACCGCACCATGCTGTGCTCCTGGAGGGATGGCAAAGATGACCACCACTCCGAGGCAGAGGCTGCCTTTTGTCCACATGTGACTCTCCAGCCTGCTCCCTGCAGAAGTCAAATAGATGGTGTCCTAACTCAAGCAAGGTTCTACCCAGCAACCTCCCACTTCCTGGAGGTAGAGCATGGCATTCTTGAGAAAGATGCTCATACACCAAGTATGTGGAAGTCCAGCTTTATGGCAGCTCTGAGTAGGACACAGCTCTGCAGCAAGTCCAGGCTGTTCCAGCAAGCAGTCCACCCATCCCAACTTGACAGACTCTGGGCTGGAGATGTCTATGGTAGGAAAACATGCTGTATGTGTGGCTCATGTCACCTCCAACAGCGTAGGTTCTTAGGGTTTAGGCACATAGACAAGCTGTTGGCACAAAGAAAAGACATCATTTTAGAAGCTGCTTGGGCAGTCTACTGGGCCGTGGTAGAGAGGTCACCCCCGACTTCAGGCATCAGCCTAGTAGCCTATGTCCATGATGGGCTGCAGCTTTGTAACATTCTGGTTCACAAGAGGGATGAACCTGCTGGCAATATCTTGTAAGCTGCAAGTGGTCCACTGGCAGCTGGGCATAAGATGGAACAAGACACATGTAGGCTGCTTGAGGGCACAGATGGCCAAGGTGCCCTCTGCCGCTCCATTAGCTCGTCTTCCAGTCACCCCTGTGGCCACTCAGGGAACAGGAGTAACCTTTTATTTCCCACTGGTAGAAGAGAATGAAAGATGACCTTGGGTCCTGGATAACGTAGTAGATTGGGTATGGCCTCGTGTGTGTGTGTGTGTGTGTGTGTGTGTGTGTGTGTGTGTGTTATACCAGAAGCATTTGAATGTGGCTTAATTTGGAAATGGGTCTTTGTAGAGACAATGAAGTTAAGGATCTCAAGATGAGCTCATCTTGGATGCCCCTGGTAGGGCTATGTCCAAGTGCCAGGCTCTGCAGGCTGAGCAATATCCTGTAGCTGTGTAGCTTCCAGGTGAGGAGGCCAAGCCCTCCATGTACACACTTGGTTCATAAGCAGAGGCAACTTTCTGATCAATGAGCTTACTGCCAGTGTAAGTTGTTATTCTTCATTCATTAATGAAAATTGCAGGCTTATATTCATTTCATGGGATGCTGTAAAAACATTACACAAACCAGATGGTTTGAGTAACAGAAATGCATTGTCTCAAGTTCTTGAAGTTCAGAGATCAGGTTGTTGGTGGGACCTGCTCCTCTGAGGACCATGACAAATTCCCTCCTGTCTCCAATGGTATGCTGGCCATCTTTGGAGCTCCTGGGCAGTGGAAGTATCACTTCCAAGCATGACCTCAGTGCAATGTGCTCTCCATGCATGCACAAACTCCCTTTTCTAATGAGGATACCTTCATATTGGATCAGGGGCTGAATCCCGTGTGGTTTTGATTTTAACAGGAGTCCTAGCTTAATAGAGAAAGTTATGGCCTGGAAAATATGAGCGACTTCGAGAAATCCCTGGAGGCCATGCATCTCTGCCTGGTTTCATGCTTTTACCTGAAGGGGTGAGCTACAGCTCTGGCGTGGGCCCTTGTGAACCTGTGGCAGCTGCTTCTTGGGGCCTCAGTTTCTCAAAGCAAGAGAGTCAAACCAGCTGACTCCAGGCACTTTGAGAAGTTCATCAAGGGTCAGAAACCATGGTGCCTCCCTGGCTGACACATACCTTCTTACATGGCATCTCATTCTACAGTTGCCAAACCCAGACTTCACTTCCTGCTGCTTCCCCTTGGCTGTCCTGTCTGCAGGAGTTTCTCTGACATGACAGAGACAGGCTTCCTGTTAGCTTCAGGTTGCAGCATCCTAGGTGTAAGCTGTCACATATTCCAGGTGAAGGGGACAAGCAGAGGTATCTTGCCTCTGCTGACCCACATGTGTGCGGTCATGGCCTCTGTGGACAGAGGTCCTCCTCCAGAAGTGAGTGTGAGCGCATGTCGAGGGAAAGCCTCTGAAGACAGGAAAACTCACTCTGACTTACCTAAATCCTCAGTGTCGTCTCCCTCCTGTCACCAAAGAGGAAACAAAATAGACCAGCTCTATACAGTGCCAGATGGATGGCAGAGCCTTTGGAATCTGATGGGACAATCCCAGAGGGAGGGTGGAAAGGCCTAATGCCCATGACAAGATTGCAGGGCAAGCATTCTATGCCACACTGGACCTGGCAGAAGGAGCTGTGGGTGCCACTGCCATGTTCAGCTGGCCTTGCTAGCCACGCTTGACTCTGTGGCATGAGCTATAGCTATGTTAACTTGGTTAGCAGCCTGACCTTGGACTCAAGTGTAGTAAAGTTTGTGAACTTATAAATGGGAAATGACAATAACAATGACATCTAAGTCACAGGCGGATTGGAGGTTGTCATAATAAAATGTGAAAATTCCTGGAACTTAGTGGTTACCAAAAAAACGGCCTAAATTCTTCACCACCATTGAAATTTTCAAAAACTGAAAATTCTTGGTGAAAGCAATTTTGCTTTAATTGAAGAGGGCATATTACAAAGCTGCTTCTATAGTACAAATTCTTAAAATCAGAATTTGGCATTAGAGCAACAAAGACTCAATGAGAACAGGGTACAGAATCATGCTGGTTTGATGTCAGACTCCAAGTGCCAGGGCTGAGGCCTGTTGACTGAAGCCCAAACACCCTCTTTAACTTCAAATCAGGAAACAGTGGTTAAAGTGGTGAAATTGCGGACAAGAAAGAGCACTGGTTGTCCTCAGAGGAGAGCAGAAGTGAAGACTGAGGAAGGGGCAGGCTGCTACCTACCCAGGGCCAGCCTCCTAGGAGTAACCTACCCAGGGCCAGCCTCATAGGAGTGACCTACCTGGGGCCAGCCTCCTATGTGTGACTTACCAGCTTTGCTCTGAGGTAGAGGCTGGCTTTTCAGACATGAGAAACACCCAGGGCCCGGTCTTCCCAGGAGAGCAAGTGTGAGGACCTCTATGCCTGCAGCTCTGAGTGGGTGACACAGAAGTCCTTCCATCCTACAGAAGCTGAGCTCTGGCCCAGGAAGCAGCTACCACTGTGCCCAGCCCACTCTCTGCTGTGGAAGCCCTCACCAGGGCGATCAGGACACAGTCTAGGAGACTCCAGACCCCAGGGGCCATTAGTGTCAGTCAAGTCCTCTCCCTGTGTCCATAGCCTCCCTCCTAATCAATCCTTCTGAACCAATTTGACATTACTATTTCTAGAACTGCCCAGGAAGTGAACAGGACCTACCTGCTTCCACACTCAAGTGGAGGGCCAGACTAGGACAAATGGCCCCATCCATGTCAATACATCAGGAATTTACCAACTCCCCCAAGCCACAGCCAGCAGGGACTCCCATCACTTGTCCTTGCTGGGAAGGGTCTGTGTTGAGGGCCACAGCTGAGTCAGGATGACACATGGCATTTTGCCAGAAGGGAGTGGTTGAGAGGTGAAGCCAGCAAGCCATTGAGATGATGATGGTTATGTTAAGCTGTGTATACAATTTTAGATAGACCTTTACTGTCCAGCAATGGGGCGGCTCTTGCTGCCTCGGGTGCCCGCTACTTTGGAGTTGCCGTTGAGTTCTTGCGGGGTTCCGGGAGTATGTGCATGGAGCCCAGTGGAGGGAGAGTGTTCCCGAGGAGCGTGTGTGGAGTGCTGGTGAGAGTTCGGGAATAAAGAGTTGCTGTTTGAACCTACAAGTGCTTTGTGGTGGCTCGGTTATTTGTGCCCAGCCAGACTGGCATTTGGTGGCCCGTGCGAGGGACGCTTGAAGCTGGGGGTAAGTAAAATTGCTCGCTCCTGAAGGAGAGCAAGAGAATGGGTGACCATTTCAAAAAACAATTTGTTCTTGTTTTGATTTGTTTTGTTTTTGTTTCAAGCTGCCTGTCCCTAGAACTTTCAAGGGGAAACTAGGAAAAATGGTTGGCTCAAGGTTTGAAGTTGTTCGGCCCTGAGGAAGAGATAAAGATAGACCATGAATATACATTTCAAGAAAATAGGAAAATTGATACTGAAGCCAGAGTTAAAGTTAGGTAGTCAGTGTAGTTAGGTAAATCAGGTCTAATACCGAGTGAAATCTAAAATGGAGGCCATGCTGGGAATGATTCCAGGAAACGCAGGACAACTCATGGAATGTTAATGAAGTCCTGAAAAGGCCCTGGGCCAAAGTCCATCCCAAAGAAGTGATAATGAAGTCCTTCCTGCCCAGATTATTTGTTTGGCCCTCCTGTGTCCCAACCCTTCCCCCTTACACTCCATCACCAAAACTGTAAAAAGGGGAGACAACTGCACTTCCACGCATTCCACCTCTTGGGTCCCCTTCTTCCTCTGGGAGAAGAATTTTCTGCTGTCCTTTAATAAACTTTTAATTTCTACTCTGACCTTGCCTCGGCATGCTTCTTTGGTGTTATTCTTCAACATTGGGGAAGCAAGGACTGGTCACCGGTCAACAGCGGTAACATATTGGAGGTCCCAGACCGAGATTCTACACCGAGGTAAGTGCAAGCACCCCATGTCTGTTTGAGGTGCATCTTTCTCTCTCTCTTTCTGGAGGGTAAGGAAGGTGGGCACCCGACGGCTACTTAAATGCAATTAGTGCAGCCACCACTTTTCAAGATGCGGGTGAGAGGTTTCCCGGCCTAGGCAGCTCTCAATCACCTGTTCAATACAGAGCAGGCATGTTGGGTTCTGTCAAAGTCACTTCCAACTTTTCTGTCTGGACCAGGAGAGCAATTGGCGTGAGTACACAGTGTCCCGAATCCCGGTCTGCCTCGGATGCGTGGAGGTGCAGGAAGGAGTTTGGAACAACTGCGGAATTCCAGTCTGGGCTACACTCAGATGATTCCTAAGGTTTCTTTCTCTTGAGCCCCCTCCTGACAGCCCTCAGAGGTATCTAGGGTGATCAGTATATGAATGGCACTCAGGGAAAGCCCCAATCACATTTGCCTCCGTATGGGCTACGCAACACTCCCAACCCCGCATCCATTCCCTCCTGGATGCTCCCCTTCCTTCTCAGGTCAGAAATGTTAGCAATTCAGGTTGTAGGACTGAGAAAGGCATGAGATAATTAGAAAAATCTGCCCAGGTTCCCTAAGGTGCATAGGTAACTTTCAATAGTCTGTTTTACCACCCCAATGTTTAAAATGTTTTTCTGATAAGTTCTATTTTTGATCAACTGTGGAGTTTTTAAACATTGCAATGAGATTTCACGTTAAAAAGCTACAAGGCCTTTACTATTGTGTTGTGTTACACTTGTGTTACATGTTGTATGTCGGTATGTCTGTATGTCTGTATGTGTGTATGTTCATATATCATGGAGTGATATGACAATTGACAAATGAGCGCTCATGAAAAATTAAAAAAATGGATCCAAATATCTTTGATTCACGTGATTTAAATGATTCAATTTAAATTTGGTAAACAGAGTCTTTAAAATTAAGCTTATAAGTTTTTCTAGGTGTTCAAAAAGGCCCTAATAAAATGTTGATGTCTATAAAATTTACAAGTATTGTTTCAAAATGTGAACAGAAGTAGGTTAACAGATGAAAAAGAGAAACTAAAAGGTTCTAGATATGGATTTAATAGAGGGAAAGTGTGTTTCTGGATAAAAGTCTATATGAGTTAAGTAATTAAGAGGGTTTAAGTAAGGGATATAAAGAAGGTCTGTGTTGTAAGTTTTTGAGCAAGTAATCTTAAAGAAATTAAACAGCTCGTGCTGTTGTTTTAGAGAATTGTGCTATGTTATTTCTTTAAAAAGCTAAACTTGGTTAATATAAAACATCAATGTAATTGGTGCTATTAATGTGTTCATGTCTTCCAGGTATACAAGTCTGTAAGGTAGAAGCTTTAGAAAGAGCATTATATCAAGCTGGTGTTCTAAAGTTGTATGGTAATTTTAGGCTTAAAAGAAAAACATATTGGAGATTTATTTATATCATTTGTGTTCTATAACTGGACTTGTTATCAATAAGTTATGTAAAGTTCTATGTTACTTTTTACAATGAGATACAATTTAAATGTATTTTTAAGTTAATGAGAGCCTAATCTGTGCAAAGGTTTTATTGCAAAACACAAGTACTTTGCTACTTTTCTACAAAAGGTTAAAAGCTTTCAGCTTTTCTTTAATTTTTTCATGTTTTAGGTGTGATATTATATTGTGTTAGCTAATATTCATGTGAACTTGAGCAACAATTTATGTAGGCTTTGTAAAATTATGTTTAAAAAGCAAAGATCAGTCTCAGAACTACAGTACTTAAGATTTATGAAGAGCCCCGCCTTACCTGAGATAAGGCTCTGTGTCCCATCTCACTACATGTGAAAGTGACTATGAAAGAAGTAGGCTAGATTTCAGTACTTTTAAAGTTGTGTCCAAAAGTTGATTTTTGTCAAGATTACTAGGATCTTAAACAGGGGATTATAGTGTATAACTACACCAAAATTCAAGGTAGCTATTACATGACCTAAATATGTTTTTACTCTTGATAATTTTATCCGTAGTTTTCAAAATGGCTTAAAGATTGCCTGTTAATGCTTTGCAGAGGTACTGATTTAAGAACTCACAACCTGGGTTAATTTAAGATAAGGAGTTATCACCTATAAGATAGAGAGATAGACATTAAAGCCCAGTACTCTTAATATAAGGCTGTTGAAATTTATTTGCTAGAGGTTTTAGTTTAAGTTTTAAAATTAGTTAAATTAAAAGGGCCAAGAAAACCAATATTTGGCTCTTGCCCTCTGAGTCAGTCTGAATCAGAGAATAGGGGACTTCTCCAAAGAGCTTTGCAACGCTGGGCCACATAACCTCCTGATCAGGGAGATTAATGAGACCAGTGGAGGACAGAAAGCCAATCAGTGCATTTGCTGTGAATAGGAGGGTCATCAGAAAAGGGAGACATCCCTGATGCTTCCGAGGGAAGCCACATGGTCAAGCAAGGCCTGGACCCATCCTAGCACAAATGGCACTAGCGGAACTGAGAAGCTTCTGTAAGTTCCCCGAGGACTCCCAGGGAAACTCAGCTGACTGTTAACAATAGATAGAAACAAAAGTCAGTTTGACTTGCTTCATCTTAAACACTTAGCAAAGACAGTCAAAGCCAAAACACAGCTATTCCTGGGCATTTTAAATGATAATAATAGTTAAATGTAACCTCCCAAAATAAGTAAACTGGAGGCTACAAAAGAGATTCTTAGGTAGGAATGCCTGATAACTATCAAAAAGAACTGCTAGATAGAGTAGTTTTTAGTTTAAAGCCTACAGCTATTTCTAACCAACACAGGTAGGCTTAATGTTTGCTAGTATGGTTATCCAGCCCTAAGTAACAGAATTAAAGATTTCTCTATTAGACACACAGGTCATACTAGTAAAAGGATTTTGCAAGATCAGATGACATTAAATTATTAAACTATCTTAAGGAAAAGGACATCTGTAACCTAAAAGTTAAATGTTGTGCTTATACCCCTGACATTTCTGGCAATGTGACAAATATCCTTAAAGATTTACATGCTCAGATAGAAGCCATGTCCTCAGCAACTTTGTCATGGAAACAATATCTTAGCTCCTGGTTCTTGGTACATCCTGGTGGAAAACAATGTTAGTCTTTGTCTTTGCCATCATACTCATTGGCATATTCCTGTGCTATGGGATTTATTGCTGCATCAATATTGTTCCAGTACTAATGAATTCTTGTTTATTTTATAGACCACCCATCACTCAAATGGCCTTCCAGTCTATTACTTCTCAATCAGACTTCTATCATGGACCACTCTATAGACCCGATTTTTAAAGGGGGACTCCAAACTGCTTGCCCCACACCGTCCCTTTTCAGCCTAAAGAAGTCAGAAAGATCTTCTTCGCCCCCCTTCCTTACAGCAGTAAGGAGTTCCCAAATTAGACGGGGGAATGAAGCCAGATTTAAAGTTAGGTAGTCAGTGTAGTTAGGTAAATCAGGTCTAATACTGAGTGAAATCTAAAATGGAGGCCATGCTGAGAATGATTCCAGGAAACGCAGGACAACTCATGGAATGTTAATGAAGTCCTGAAAAGGCCCTGGGCCAAAGTCCATCCCAAAGAAGTGATAATGAAGTCCTTCCTGCCCAGATTACTTCTTTGGCCCACCTGAGTCCTACCCCTCGGGCCTTCCAATCTACATTCCATCACCAAAACTATAAAAAGGGGAAACAACCACACTTCCACGGATTCCACCTCTTGGGTCCCCTTCTTCCTCCAGGAGAAGTCTTTTCTGCTGTCCTTTAATAAACTTTTAATTTCTACTCTGACCTTGCCTCGGCGAGCTTCTTTGGTGTTATTCTTCAACATCGAGGAAGCAAGGACTCGTCACCGGTCAATAGCGGTAACAATACAACGATTTTTTTTCCCATTTTTGTTTCATTTTGCTTCAGTTTTGTTTTGAGTTATCTTGTTGAGTTGCGTTATCCTTGTAGCAGAAATATGGGGTCAGAAATTAGCAAAAAACAAACCAAAAGAATGTTAAGTAAATTGTTAGAGGAAGGAGGCACCCCAGTAAAACCAAGAAAAGTCAAGGCATACGTTGATACAATACAAAAATATAGCCCATGGCTTTTGAAGGAGGAGTTGTTGAATATATCACAATGGGACCATCATGGTGAAGATTTAATGGAAAAGGATAAGAAAAACCCAGGAACTCTGCCAGTTTGCACATTACCTTTATGGACGTTGGTACAATTTTGTTTGCCTAGTCAAAAGCCTTGAGTTAAAACTATAGTAGAATATCAAGTAAAAGAGAAGGTCTCTCGAGCTAGTCAGACAGAGGAAGAAAATTTAAAGGAAGAAGGGCTATTGGGGGAAAAGTTACAACAAGAGGCTGCTACTAACAACTTTCTATCATGAGAGGACGTAAGTGTCCAACCAACAGCTCCACATATGGAGACAACATATGCTGGGGGAGCCCCAACCCCCATAGTTGATAGATAGGATCCTGAGACAGGACCTCAAAGATTAGCATGCCCTCTACTTGAGCAGGCACAAGGGCAATGAATTCACCGTGCTTTAGATTTCAAAACAGTGAAGCAGTTAAAGGAGGCTGTAACAACCTATGATCCCCAAGCACCCATCACTGTAAGCATGGTCAAATCCATTACCAACTTGGACATGACGCCAGCAGATTGGGCTAGTATGTGTAAAGCTGTGCTAAATGGAGGATAATATATGTTATGAAAGGTTGCCAATGAGGAATTTTGCACGGAGACAGCTAGGCGAAATGCAGCAGCTGGTTATCCTCAGAGAAATCTAGATATGTTGTTAGGAAAAGGACCTTATGAAGGTCAGCTGCACAAATTGCATATGATCCTGCTATATACTCACAAATTGCTGCAGATGCAGTTACGGCATGGAAGACTCCTACCAAGGACATGGAGATTTACAAGGTCAATTTTCTAAGGTAATACAAGGAGCTAATGAACCTTATGCTGAATTTGTAGATAGGCTTATTCAAACAGCTACCAGAATTTTTGGGGATACAGACCAAGCAAGCCATTAGTTAAACAGCTAGCCTATGAGCAAGCAAACAAATGGAGCAGGGAGGTCATTAGACCATGGAAACATGAAGATTTAAACACACATATTAAATTATGTAGAGACATTAATGAACAGGGACAAGTCTTGGCAGCTGTAGTACAACAGGCTTTAGATGCCAGGCCAAAAACATGCTACAATTGTGAACAAACAGGACATTTTAAAAGGAGTTGCCCCATAGGAGGAGGGTTTAACAAAACTAGGTATCAAAGGGGTAGAATACCGGGTATTTGCCCACCATGCCATAGAGGGAGACATTGGGCTAATGAATACTGTTCTCAAACCACCATAGAGGGTACTCCATTATCAAAAAACAGGCAAGGACCAAGTGTTTACCCATGATATCATGGAGAAAGGCATCAGGCTCCATTGCCAAAAAACGGACAGGGAGACCCAATGCTCCGGGGCCCATGAACACAAATATGTGGGGCACTGGAGGAACCCAGGGTAGGGCCCAGGACACATTATACATTAGATCCCACATTAGAAAAACCAGAGGGAGTGCAGGGCTGGACATTTGCGCCCCCGCCACAGCAGTACTAACTCCAGAGATAGGAGTTTAAATCATTCACACAGGGGTAAAAGTACTTCTTCCCCAAGGAACAGTAGGCTTGTTATTGGGACAGAGTTCTTCAACTCTAAAAGGACTTATGATAAGTACTGGGGTAATTGATCCCAATTATGAAGGTGAAATAAAAATTATAGCTAATTCTCCAAGGGGTATATCAGTAATTTCACCAGGAGATAGAATAGCACAGTTATTAATAATACCCATCCTGCATGATAAATTTTCTAGCCATACTATAGAAAGAGGTTCCAGGGGATTAGGCTCCACAGGTGTAGATTGGGCTATGCTGTCTTTAAATTTAGATTCTCGCCCAATGCTAAAACTAAATATTCAAGGACATGAATTTAATGGGCTACTGGACACAGGTGCAGATCTTAGCATCATCTCTCATCAAGAATGGCCGAAACAATATGCAATTGGGGTAAAAATGGGAGTTCATAACCCACTTGAATCTAATGTATAAAATATGATATGTCAAGAGCTTTGTAATGTTTTGAACAACCAATAAAAAAAAAGAATTGCCGAAACATTGGCCATTACAACAAGCCACTCAAACGCTTCGAGGCCTAGGAGTGGCGACTAATCCCCATAGAAGTGCAATGGTATTAGATTGGAAGGATCCTGAAGGATGTGAAGGAACTATACAGCCATATGTATTGGATCATCTTCCTATAAATTTATGGGGATGAGATGTCCTAGATCAATTAGGTTTGACATTAACAAATAACATCAATACAAATGCACCCACTATTATAACTAGACAAGGTTTTAGGAAAGGAAAAAGATTAGGAGAACAAGAACAAGGTATAGCAGCACCAATACAAATAGATCAAGGAATAGATAGACATGGATTGGGTTTTCAGGAGGGGTCACTGAGACAATAAAAATTACTTGGAAATCAGAAAGATCAGTATGGGTTCCTCAGTGGCCCCTGACCAAAGAAAAGATACAAGCAGCCCATGACCTGGTCAAACAACAATTAGTGGAGGGACATATACAACCTTCGATATCTCCCCATAATACTCCCATTTTGTCATCAAAAAGAAATCTGGTAAATGGAGAATATTGCAAAGTTTAAGAGCCATTAATAATGAGATGGTTATTATGGGACCTGCTCAATCGGGGATTCCCCAATTGTCTGCTTTGCCAAAAACCTGGTATGATTTAACTATAGATATTAAAGATTGTTTTTTTTTTTCAATTCCAATTCATCCTGAGGATAGTCCATGTTTTGCATTTACTATCCCTGCACTGAATCATGAAGCTCCTGATCAGAGATATGAATGGAAAATACTCCCTCAAGGGATGGCTAACAGCCCAACTATGTGTCAAATTTATGTTAACAAAGTAATTCAGCCACTTAGAAATCAAAATCCTGAACTACAGATATTTCACTCTATGGATGATGTATTATTAGCACACAAAGCTAAAAACACATTGCTAGACTGTTATGCCACACTTACAAACTTATTAAAAAATTATAATCTAGAGGTAGCAATAGAAAAAGTACAATTAAATTTTCCAATTAATTATTTAGGAGTTCTATTATCCTCAACCATGGTCCACCAACCAAAAATTCAAATACAAGTAGATCAACTCAAATCACTTAACGACTTTCAAAAGTTATTAGGAGACATAAATTGGATAAGGCCTTATCTAGGCATACCAACAGGAGAGTTGGGACCTTTATTTGATATCCTAAAAGGTCCATCAGATCCAAATTCATCCCACATGTTAACTCCTAAAGCAAGAAAGGCATTAAAAATTATTGAAACATATATGGAAAATATGCATTTGGATAGAATTGATATAAGTTTGCCTTTATTATTTATTGTATTACCAACAAAAAATATTCCTATAGGAGTATTTTGGCTAGAAGGTCCATTATTGTGGATACATTTATCTTATTCTCCTAACGCTATTCATACTAGGTATCCTGAGGCTGTAGGACAATTGATACTCAAAGGAATAAAAGCAGCAAAGGGAGTGTTTGGATTTCTTCCAATAAAATTATTTATCCATATACTATGGATCAAATTGATGAGTTAGCTAATGAGTTAAATACTTGGGCAATAATCATGTGCAAATCTAATGTTTCATTTTATAACCACTTACCATCTAACCCTTTGTTGTCTTTTTGGTCTTCTCATCCTATAGTTTTTCCAAAAATGACAAGAAAAACACCTATCATGAATGCTCCAAATATATTCACTGATGGGTCAAATAATGGTACAGCAGCAGTAGTTACCCCTGATCAAACTTTTACATTTTTAGTACCCAAACAATCAGCTCAAAAGGTAGAGCTTAATGCAGTTTTACAAGCTTTTGTGATGTTTAAAATTCTGTATTTAATTTATTTTCTGATAGTCAGTATATAGTTAATGCTATAGTATCCCTTGAAGATGCTGGTAGGATTTCCCCTTCCTCTACTGTTGTCTCTTTGTTTTCCACTATACAAAGTCTAATATGGGACAGAAAAGATCCATTCTTTATAGGACATATCAGGGCACATACTGGATTGCCTGGAGCCCTTAGTTTGGGCAATGATTTAGCAGATAAAACTGCACATGACATACGTATTTTCTCTACACTAGAAGAAGCTACAAATTTTCATAAAAGGTTTCATGTCACTGCTAATACTTTACAAAAGCATTTTAGAATAACTAAGGAACAAGCCAGACATATAATAAAACAATGTCAAAATTGTGTGACCTTTTTACCACAAGTTAATCTTGGAGTCAATCCTAGAGGACTGATACCTAACCATATTTGGCAGATGGACATCACACACTTGCCAGAATTTGGAAAATTAAAATATTTGCATGTTACAGTTGATACTTCTTCCGGATTTTTGATGGGCTCCCTTCATGCTGGAGAAAAAAACTAAAGATATTATAGCTCATTGCTTACAAAATGTTGCCACTGTGGGTGTTCCAAAACAATTAAAAACTGATAATAGTCGTGGTTATACTTCTACCTCTTTTAAACAATTTTGCTCATCATTTGGCATTACTCATATAACAGGAATCCCATACAATCCACAGGGACAAGGCATAGTTGAAAGAGCTCATCAAACTATTAAAATGTACTTATTAAAGCAAAAATAGGGAATTGGGAAGGGGTATATATCCCCCAAGGATAAACTTAAAATAACCCTTTTTAACTCTAAAATTTTTAAATTTGGATTCATCAGGGCTTTGTGCTATGGAAAGGCATATGTGTTCGAAAAATGTACATAAGCCTAAGGTACTTTGGAAGGATATTCTAACAGGACAATGGAAAGGTCCTGACCCAGTGATTGTCTGGAGTCGGGGGTCTGTTTGTGTGTTTCCACAGGGAGAACAGCAGCTGATTTGGATTCCAGAGAGACTAACTAAAGCAATTTCTACAGACCAAAAAGAAGATGACTTGGCTCAAATCCATAACAGCTGATATCCTTACATCTGGAACAGTGGTTCTCCCACACCTGAAGGCTAATGAATAATGAACACCATTAAGGCATATTTTGAATGTAAAAAACCTTGGGTCTTGCTTGTGGGAATACCTTCAGACCCATCTGCAAGTTACAGGAAGAAGGATGAGATATCAAAAGAAGAGTCAAACCCAGGTGGTAACCAGGATGCTTTTTTCAATATCTATTTTATTATTGCCCTTTCCCACATCATAAAGTTCTATTTTATTTTTTGAGCTCATACAGACCTAGGTTAATGTTTTTCTGAGCAGTTTTATTTTTTGACTGTGGAGTTTTTAAACATTGCAATGGAGATTTCACCTGTGTAAATCTACAAGGCCTTTACTACTGTCTTATGTGTTGTATGTTTGTGTGCACACTTGTGGTTTGTGTTGTATGTCTGTATGTGCGTATGTCCATATATCATATATGAGGAGTGCTCATGAAAAAATGGATCCAAATATTTTTTATTATTATTCACTTGATTAAATGGTTTAATTTAAATTAGGTAAACAGCTGTTGAGGACTGTTTTTAAAGGTGGTTAACAGATCTTTTTGTTTACTTTCACCTTTCCTTTTCATTATATCTAATTCTATTCAGGATGATAAATTGTTTAGAAAATGGGGATGTGTGTGGTCAAGACACAAGGTCCCAGCCGGGAGGTCACTTCCCACAGGGAGATCAGGTCCTGCAGGTTCTCAGTCCCAGCAGGTGCTCAAGGCCTGCCGAGGGAGCTCAGGACCAGCAGGGGGAGCTCAGGATCCATGGGGGCACTGAGACCATCAGGAGGCTCAGGACCTGCAGGGTGCCCAAGATCAGCAGAGGGAGCTCAAGTCCAGCAGGGGAAGACCAACACCAGCAGAGAGGGCTCAGGACCTGCAGGTGGCTTAGGAACAGTAGGGGCATCAAGACCAGCAGAAAGCTCTGCACCAGCAGAGGGAGCAGAGGACCAGCAAGTGGAGATTAGGACCTCCAGATGCTCAGGAGAAGCAGGAGGCTCAGGAACATTAGGGGCATTAAGACCAGAAGAGAGCTCAGTGACAGCAGGGGTGTCAGCACCAGCAGGGGGAGCCCAGGACAAGGACATGAAGCCCAGGACAAGGACAGGGTGCTCAGGACCTGCAGGGGAAGCTCAGGGGAAACTGAGTGCAGGGCCAGAACCAGGGGCAGGTGCACAGGCAGTCCGTGCTGGTGCTCAGGGTTCACAGTCTCCTCTCTAGAGAGGAGTCCCCAGGGAGCAACTCTAGCCATGTGACAGTGCTCCAGAATAGCACAGTTCTGAGGAAACAGGAGCTCATTCTCACAGGAACAGAGGCAGAGCTTCAAACATGGGGGCAGAAGTGCCTCTGCCCTAGTCTCTGCGTCAGATGTGAGAAGTTCAGGGGAACCTGGTTGGTCTTCTACCACCAGACAAGCAGCAGACCCCTGGGTTCTCATCAGGACGGTCTCTGGGGGCTGGAAGGAAGCCAAGAGCATCCAAGATCTGCAACCCTTAAATGCAACAGGTTTCAAGTCTTCCCTCCTCCACCTGCAGACCTGCCCATACCAGACTCAGAACTGAAGAAACTGTCTTTTTAAACCAACTCATATTCATTCTTCATGTCTCCCTTTCCCTGTCCTCACCCAGAGAATGCAGGCTCTTGTCTGGGGTCACAGGGCTCAGGCACTTAGCTGGAGCTCAGGTGTGGTGAGCCTTGGCCACTGCAGGCCCCTGGGTAAGGAAAAGGGGATTTCTTAGTCACCACTGCCCAGACCCTCCTGGTGTCCCCTGGAAGGACAGTTTTTGAAAGTGCAAGTGACCAGGGAAAATGTGGCCTGGTTGTGGAAGGGACCTTACTCTGCTCAAACTTTCCTGCAGTCACTGCCACCACCTGGGCTTCAGGGTGACTTGCAGGTCACCCCCGTGGGCTGTGAGCTCTGGGGGACAGCATGCAGGTCTTGCTCAGCCGTGTCCTTGTGGCTGCAGCATGAGGCCAAACCCTGGAAGCCGCAGACTGCTCCATGAATGTCCTCCCCCACTGACCTCTGTGCCAGAGTCCTGGTCCTCCCTGCCACGGATTTCCCTCCTTCCGCACAGAAGAAAGTGATCCCTGCCTCTCCCCTCAATCTGTCAGGAAGAAAACAGTCTCACTTACTGGACAAGGATCTGTTTTCAGCCACATGGGCTTTGGGAGAGCGTCTTACAGAACTCACTTGTTCCATCCGGTGGGGGGGGGGCTCTGGTGCAGAAAGGAAGCAGACCATCCGTCTCGGTGAGAGTTTCCCTGTTTTCTCAATGGTCCTTTAATTGACTTCTGTCAAACTACTGTCAATATAACTTTAGTTTCTATAAAGTCATGGGAAAACTAGGGAGTTTGATAGAGGAAACCAGAAATGGTCTTGCTCTTATTGCTTTGTCTTTAAAGGCCTTGAACATGACACAAGCCCTGTGCTCTCAAAGCCCATGGGAAAGGCATCTGTGTCTTGTTAGACTACCTAGCACAGCACACTCCAGGACCAGGCAAGCTGGCCCAGGGCACGTGGACTGGGGCTGGCCAAGCCCCCATGCAGGCTGTGATTGCTGAAGGGGGAATGAGAGGAGGGTGGAGAGGAGTGTGCCCTGAGGGGTCCCTCAGCCTTGATACCTGGCCCCAAACTCTGAGGGCAATGACTCCTTGGAGGGAAGTGGAGGAAGTTTGGAGTTTTTGGAGTTCTGAAAGAGCACACACTCTGCCCTTGGGAATTTCCCACAACAACCTTAATTCTCTGCTTTTTCTGGTTTGTGGAAACTGTCGCCATGGCAACACTACTCTAAATTGTCCAATTTCCTCCCCAAGGGCTTGGTTTCCCCTGTGCCTGTTTCCCCAGAAACTTGGGCTTTATGTGCCTATCGGACTTCCACCTGTCCCCATGTCCCTGCCGTCCTTACACAGAGCTCAGAGCTGCAGGACAAGGCTCTCGCGGTGCAGACCTAACTGGGCACTTGCACTGAGTAGGATGTGAACAACATCCTTGTCTGTAATCAGGAGGATGAGGAGGTGCCCTCATTTCCACCAACGTGGCCAGGAATCATTCATGTCCAGGGACAGAGGGAAAGGAAGCGGAGGGTTTGTGCAGGAGTGCAAGGGAGACGGACGCTTCAACCTGCAGAATGTATGCGGTGGTGACCTGATGGGGTCCACTGGACAGCGTTAGAAAGTGGGCAAAGTGTTTCTGCACAGTAGAGTGCTGAAGCAGGAGCCGTGCTTCCTCACCAGCAGGAAGCTGCAGCCACAAGTCCCTCCCAGGAACCATGAGGACGCTCCCTGGGGACAGGCGTGATGCGTGAAGGAATCCACATATTATTACTACAGCATGAATGCATTTTGTTGTTCTTCCTAGAAGAAAGAATTATGCAAGATGGCCACCAAGTCTGGAAACCAGGAGAGTCTTTAACAAAGAATTTGTCGTGGGTGACAGAATATTACTATCTTTAGTTCTCAACTAAATGGCCAACCACAGACTGCATCTTTGAAATAGGGGGAAAAAAAAGACAAATTCATCAAAAAAGATGAATACTGGGTAGCTTTAACAGCTTCTCACCACTAGATGCATCTTCTAAACAAAAACTAAAGACTCTTTAGAAATAAAGATATATAATTAAGATTTAACAAACATATACAATATTTCATTCATGAATGACTGAATACACTTTCTTCTCAGCAGCACATGGATCCTTTTCTAAAATAGACCATATTTCATGCCACAAAGCAACTCTTACCAAACAAAAAAAAAATAGAGATAATATCTTGTGTTCTTCAGATCATTATAGAAGTAAATTAAAAATCAATGATAAGATAAAAAATGGAAACGTCTTTACCACAGAGACTAAATGATGTGCTATTAAATGATGAATGGAGAGCAGAAGACATGAGGGCTGAAACTGAAAAACACTTAGAGGTACTGTTGTAGGGACAAACCAGGCCAGGCACCAAAGACAGCAGGAGACAGTTTTATTTGGCTGCAGCCAGGTTCAGAGGGCACAGCTTTTGCTGTGATCAATCAATCCCCTGAACCCTGAGTTCAGGGAGTTTCAGAGTTTTATACCCAGTGTGTAAGGGAGGGGCTCAGAAGTTCACAGTCTGCAGAAGTTCACATAAAAGCAGATTTTTCTCTCACTGTTCTGGGCAAGTTAACCCTTCAAGGACCACACCTGAGAAGGGGAGAGCTTCATCTCCGCTTTCTTTCCTCCCCCTGCCAGCTGTTACCATGGAGCCCAGTTGTAACTTATCTTTAAAATGTGGACATTTCTGTGAAGCCCAGCTCAAGGCCAGAGGCCTTGTTTGCACATTTCTACAAAGTACTATACTGGATACAATTGTGAAAAACTAGTAAGGGGGTGCCCAGCACCTGGAGTGCTGGTATCTTCCCGGCCAGTGGCCAAGTAAACAGGGTGACACGAAAATAGGAAGTTTATCTGCATTGGACTCTTTCGCAGAGACTCTTTTGTTGACAGTCCCCAAATCAGCCATGGTGAAGAGGGCTTTTCTTGGAGAAAGGGGGTGCCACTTCAGTACCTGAGAATACTGATGTAACATATCAAAATTTCTGGGTCACTAGGAAGCAGTTCTAAGAGGAAAGTTTGTAGTGTTACCTGTGTTGAGAATCAGGAAAAACTAGGGAAAGAAGAAACATACGTCAATATTGTAAAAGCTGTGTAGAAAAACCCAGGCCAACATCATGGAGAGAGACTAAAAGCAGTCCCTCTAAAACCTGGGAAAAGACTAGGAAGCCCCCTTTCACCACTTCTACTCCACATAGTCCTTGAAGTTCTTTCTAGTTATTGCAATTTTAAAAAAAGACATTAAAGGGATGTGAGTAGGAAATGAAGAGCTCAAACTATCTCTGTTGGCTGACAACACAATCCTATGTATAGAAGACCCTCCCCCCGCAAAAAAAAAAAAAAAAAAAAAAACCATTAGAAAACATCTAGAACACATACCTGAATTTAGAAGAGTAGCAGGATACAAACTTAACATCCATAAATTGATGGTGTCCTATACACCAAAGTTGAATCAGCCAAAAGAAAAGTAAGGAAACTATCCCATTCTCAACAGCCTCAAAAGCAACCACAACAACGACAACAACAAAACAAGGAATTACTTGGGAACCGATCTAATGAAAGAGGTGAAAGACCTGTAACAATGAAATATAGAGAGCACTAAAGAAAGAAGCTGAAGAAGACCTCAGAAGATGGAGAGATCTCCCTTGCTCCTAAGGCTTAAGACTTTGAACTTAGCATGCAGAGGGAACGTCCTTCGCAGCCCGTCAGGATTCAGTGTGTTTTGCAGTGCGTGGAATTGATCTAGAATTGTTCGCTGTGAACTGATAATGTCTGCGCAGTGCCCAGCATTAAGGAGTAAAATTGTGTTGAGGAATCTGAGTGAATAAAGCATTGAAAGGGGCAGAAGCCGTGGACATCCTTTATTTCTCCCCTCGACTACATACGTCGCAATTTTGCCCCCTCACGACAGTCACCCAGCGGTGTGGAGGGTCCAATCCAGGAGGGAGACTCCGCTCTTCCTTGTCACGTTCACATGACACCAGGTCCCCACTGGATGTCCTGACAAGTGAGGTTCCCCCATTTCCTTGGGCTCTAGAAAGATCAGGGTCTGGGTAGGACAGGAACCTGTCTCCTCAGGAGCTGTGCGGGCGGAGCCAGGGAGACCCTAGGCCCCTCCCACGGCCTGCTCCACTGTGGGTGGAGCTCCTTCCATCTGCAGACTTGAGGCCCCTCATCCAGGGTCTCGCTTTCCATCTCGTGACAAGTACCTGAGGACAACTTGAAGGAGGAAAGGTCTCTGTGGCTCCTGGTGAAGCCGGAATCAGACAGGCAGTCGGTATAGGTGGGTAATGAGTCAGGTCCGTCCAGGAGGCCGACTTTCCCAGAGAGTCCAGGAAGTAGGAGTCTGTCCCCTGAGGGACTGAAATGTTAATCCTTCAGAGCCTTCCTCCACCCTAATGGACCTGCCCCAGGAGTTGCCCTCCCTCCAGGGAGCTCTAGGGTTGTTAATTACTGTGACCTGGGCTGCACCACCTGCCCTTCCCCCTTCAGCCCACCTGGTCCCACCTGCTGGCCCTCCCACCCAGCACTCCTGGACCTAGTCATGTCCACGGGAAGGAGAAAGATAAGGGGGAAAGACGGAGAACAAAGGAATCCTGGGACATATAATAAGGGCAGAACACCTCGCTTCTTGGGATACCAGGACACCCGTCTCCCCCATGGGAGAAGTCTAGGTCACCCTTTCTAACCCAGCCCTGCTTCACCTGCTGGCCTCCCTGTGCTTCTCTAACGTCCACACTTCACCCTGTGGGAGCAGACTCCTCACCCATAACCACCGTGTCGAGGGTCCCAGTGCGTGTTGGGCTGGCTCCCTTGCTCCGGCCCATCTTACAGCAGAGCCTCCTGGTGGAAGGCTGGGGCTGCTGGGTTCACAGGAGCCGGGAGGCAGAGAGAGAAAGAGGCCAGAGGCAGGAAATTCCCCTCATCTCACCCCCCACCTGCTTTGTCCACCTATGCCCAGTGCTGTGGTTTCCACCACCTCCCTGTGTCCACCCAGCTCCTGGAGGACTGACCCAGTGACTCCGAGCCCTCGGGTTCCGGTCACCTCCTCAGAGCCAACGCTGCTGCAGATCAAGCCTCCAGCATGTGAGCCTTCAGAGGGACTCCACGTCCACCCCTGATGGCAGGCACCTACGAAGCCCAGAAGGACAGCTCTGCTACCCAGAGGAGCACAGCGCTGGCTCCCAGGACACCCCAGCTCCAGGGGCGGCTCCACCCCACACTCCTGCTCTGGGCCACTTTCCCAAAGGAGTCCCCATGTGTGTCCCTGGGGAGGGGGGGAGTGTCCAGCTTCCTGCGTCCATGGGAAGGCCCCTTCTCTTTACCGCACCAGCTCTCCTAAGCTTCCCCTGGCCTCTTGGTGTGTCCAGTTAGAACATCTTCCCAGGAAGAAGACACAGATGAGGTCCCTCTCTTACAGCGATATCAGGACAGGGCTCCTCCATTATCCTCTTTGGCAGGTAGAGATGGTAAGGGACATTTTCCAGAACTCCACGTCTTATCTGAGGTGGACTGCCATCAGCCAAGGAAGGCATGTGACCCCAGAGACTGGATGTCCACCCCCACACCCTGTTGATGGAGGCTTTTCTGGATATTAAATCACAACCCACATGGAGACAGCCAGACGGTCATACACACAGGGAACGGACACTGCATGTAAACTGAATTGTGGTTGAAAGAGCAGATCTCGTCTTCCCCAGGGTCAGGAGCGAGTGTGGCAGAGTGGCTGCTTCTTGTGCTGACGCTGTCGGCCACAGGCCACGAAGCCCTGCTTCTGTCATGACTGCTGCACTTGCAGCAGTGGTCCCAGAGGGTCACGGGCCACTCGGGTGGTGTGGGTACATTCTGCCATGCTGGAGCCTTGACAAGCCACCTGCCAAGGTGGTCTTGCAGACATCCCTGCGGTTGAGCAGGGCTGCCGTGTTCCAACCCATAGAACTTGGTCCGTTCAGGACGCGTGCACTCTTTGTGACAATAACATCTCAATAATGAGGTTTCAAAAAGATGGAGAAAAAGCCTAAAAAGCTTTCCAGTGTTTAGCGAGTGAGGAACAAGGCATCTGAAGTCTGCTTTGTGAGCTGTGTTAAGCCTGGAGTTGTGCTGCTGTCAGGCAGACCCCAGCCTCACACTCTCCAAATACCAGGCGGACTTTCACTGGGGACCCACACCGAGGTGCTGGTGGCCTCTTACCGCTGGGTGGACGGACTGGAGGCACCCGGCCTTCAGGAGCCCAGGGCAGCAGAGGGGCCCATGGGCTGCTGCCCAGTAGGGCAGGGAGGTATGTTGGGTCTCCTCACTGTGAGTGCACTGAGCAGACTGTGCCCTGGTGACCTCAGGTGCCGCACAGGGGGTCTGCACCCCGATCTGTAAGAGCAAGTTTAGGTAATTGAGGACGTGCAACTGTTCTCCAAAGTGCACTCACATCTCTGAAGACAGAGGAAACCTCGTCCATGTCTGACGGCTTCTCATTTGTGCCTTCAGTCTGACCCCTGACCTGCTATGATCTTGAGGTTATGGGGACCCAAGGGTCCAGATGAGGGTGCTTGTGTCTCCAATCTCCTCAGATGGGCCTTTCAGACCCCAGGGCTGACAGTCTCCAAAGACTATGCCCTTTCTGGGCACAGAGGCACCATCCCAGCTGCTGGGAGGCTGAGGCAAGAGGAGCCCAAGTTCAAGGTCAGCCTGGGCAACTCAGCGAGAGCCTGTGCCAATATAAAATAAGAAGGGCTGATTAGGAAGTCAAACAGCAACAAGTGCTGGCGAGGATGTGGGGAAAAAGGTACTCTTGTACATTGCTGGTGGGACTGCAAATTGGTGCGGCCAATTTGGAAAGCAGTATGGAGATTTCTTGGAAAGCTCGGAATGGAACCACCATTTGATCCAGCTATTCCACTACTCGGTCTATTCCCTAAAGACCTAAAAAGAGCACACTATAGGGACACTGCTACATCCATGTTCATAGCAGCACAATTCACAATAGCAAGACTGTGGAACCAACCTAGATGCCCTTCAATAGACGAATGGATAAAAAAAATGTGGCATTTATACACATTGGAGTATTACTCTGCATTAAGAAATGACAAAATCATAGAATTTGGAGGGAAATGGATGGCATTAGAGCAGATTATGCTAAGTGAAGCTAGCCAATCCCTTAAAAACAAATGCCAAATGTCTTCTTTGATATAAGGAGAGTAACTAAGAACAGAGTAGGGAAGAAGAGCATGAGAAGAAGATTAACATTAAACAGGGATGAGAGGTGGGAGGGAAAGGGAGAGATAAGGGAAATTGCATGTAAATGGAAGGAGACCCTCAGGGGTATACAAAATTACATACAAGAGGAAGTGAGGGGAAAGGAGGGAAAATATAAGGGGGAGAAATGAATTACAGTAGAGGGGGTAGAGAGAGAAGAGGGGAGGGGAGGGGGGAGGGGGGATAGTAGAGGATAGGAAAGGCAGCAGAATACAACAGACTCCAGAATGGCAATATGTAAATCAATGGTTGTGCAACTGAAGTGATTCTGCAATCTGTATATGGGGTAAAAATGGGAGTTCATATCCCACTTGAATCAAAGTGTGAAATATGATATATCAAGAACTATGTAATGTTTTGAACAACCTACAATAAAAATTAATTAAAAAAAAAAAAAAAAAAAAAAAAAAAAAAAAAAAAAAAGAAGGGCTGGGTGTATAGCCGGGTGGTGGACAACGACTTACCTACCACACACTGGACCTCTGGTTCACCACAAGTAACTCAAAAGGAAATGAGCAAAGAGCACCCTGTGCCCTCGCCTCTGGCCCTATGCAGCTCCACAGTCCTCTAGGGTCCTTCTACCCACAAAGATTTTCAAGACCCCTCAGGTGCAATAGCTCCAAGGCCTCTGAAAGGCCCCTGCCACCTAAAACCAGTCCCAAAGGACTGTGTCCACCCCAGGGTGGGAACTGGACTGAGCTGGAGAGGGGCATGCCTCTGGTGCTGTGAGTGGACCCTGTCATGGCCTGTGCCCTTCACACTCTCGCCCACACACCTGTAGGCAAGGACTGTCATCCCCCAGAGGAGGAGGGACACAAGGTCCCCAACACTTGGGCCCAGCTGGGCTGCAGGAAGCACAAGGTTGGGGAATCCCAGTGCAGGGGTGCGAGGAGTCCTGCCTCCTGCCCAGAGTGGGGTCTGCAACATCACCCACCTTCCCTGGACTCCAGCCAGGACCGAAGCTCTCAGGCAGGATCAGCTCTGCCTTGAACCATCCCTGCCTTCAGCAGCAAACGGAAAACATCCACCACCAAGATGGCGGCAAGGTGGACGCTGTCTGAAATGGCCCCTTCCCCGGGATCCCACACAGTCCAGAGCGGCGGACTCATCCATTTCTGTCTTCTGCGTCACTCAGTGAACACCTTCTCCAGGTTCACTCTCCCTGCCCTCTCAGCAACCAGTCCTGGGCCCAGTACTGAGAGCGCCCTGCCTCGGCTCTTGGGATCTGCTCTCCTGGCGGCAGTGGGGCCCCTGAACCCCAGAAGGACAGATTTGGCCTCCGCCCCTTGCCAATCGGACTCTCAGAGTCCTTACAGCTGCTCCTAGAAGAACCAGAGACCCTGCAGAAGGACCAGGAGTGAGAAGACTGCCCAGTGCTATGGTGAGATTGCAATAAATCACCAAGTCGATCTTAAAGCAGGAGACAGAACCTTTGTTGGCCAGCTGGGGGTCTGCATGCACCAGCTGGCAGGCCAAGGGAGGGCTGCCAGTCTACACCCTTCGCCCTCCTTCCGGGGTTAGAGGACACCTTTATAGTCCAAAACCACATGAATCATAAGTAGCTGCTGCTATGATTCAAAACCATAAGCAAACATCATGAGATCTAAAATCATAAGCAGAAGGGGGAGTGGGCCAAAACGTCCCTAGTTTAGCACAAGTTAAAGAATGGTTACCAGCGTCTGGACAATTAAACTCCAACAGGGTCTATTGTCCAAGAAAAATGGGAACCAAAGAGAGAACAATTTTACATTGTATAAGAATTGCCATTTTATGTCACCAAACATGCTGTGCTAAGCAACTGTAGCTGGGTACAGAGGGAGGTGTTCCCATGGGAGAAGAATCTCTTACATGACGTGGAGCCTCAGGGTAAAATGGAGTTTGGTCACTGTCCATATAGCCTGGCCCATAACAGCAGGAGGAGGGCTCTGCTGGATTTATTAATCCAAATCACCTGGGCAGAAACAGACTGTGTGTGTGTTGCTGAAGGAGGTCATCTGACAAAATCCCTGGGTAAGTTCCTGGTGTCATGTGGGAACTGGATGGAAGACTGGAGGCTACTTCCACCCTCCCCACGTCATCTCTGAAGATCTGGCTGGTCAAAGTAGGTGGCACTGACAGATGGAGAGAGATTCTTCTGTAGGATTCGCTGGGCCTGAGCTCTCTTTGTGGGCTTGCTGGAGCTGCAGGTACCTGAAACACTGAATGTGTGATGACATTTACTATTAAAAAAGGGTCCAAGTCTGGAAAGTTGGAACGTCTGCACTACATAGCCTGTTCTGTGGCCTTTATCATTTTTATGCAAAGTTGTTTCTTTCTTTTTCTATTTCTGAGAAAAGCAAAGCCTGGTGTGAAGTGGAGAAAATACTGGAATGAAGCAACAATGTCAGGGAGGTCAGGGAGAAGGAAAGCCACGGAGTTCCAGACTGGCTTTGCTGATGAAGCTGTCTGGGCAGGCAAATTGTCTGCACCTCTCAGAAAGTGTGATGCAGAGCTCAGGAGGCAGGCGTGGGATGCAGGGGTGGAGGCCATGGTCCTTTTGACTCAGCACACCCTCCTGCCCCACAGGGCAGAGGCCAGGCAGCAGTCTAGCAAGCAACAGAGACACTGGACAAGCATCTCAGGTTTGCAGGAACGCACCCAAGTCCTGGCTGTCCTGATGCATCTTAATGTCAGCTACTTTCCCCAAAAAAGTGCCAAAGGGGATCTGGGGGATAGCTAATTGTGCCCAGAGCAGAAGAAGGCCAGGTGGGGAGTTAACACTGCCCACTGCACAACCTCCTCAGAGGACCCCTCCCAGCCCCCGTGTGTCGCCCTTCCATGGCTATGTTTCCAAATGCTGGGCTTGCTGCTCAGGCACAGCCGATGACTGCTGTGCCTCCATCAGGCTGGATGAACTCTGCTCTTGCCGCAGCATTTGAGGAAAAGTATCCATCCACACGGTTGCCCAAGGGAGACCCTGCACACCGACTTACACATGTGTGTTTGGGGAAAGGAAGGTCCTAACATGAGTTCCTCACCTTGGGGTCCAAATTAGATGGAGTGGACTTCATGGCCTCCCAAGGGATGAGACCACAGACACAGGTCCCTAGAAGACTGCACCCCGTGGTTAAAGAAATGAGACAAGGAGAGAGATCACAGGCCCTGGAGCCAGCCTGGATCGAGCTCCGGCCCAGCAGGCAGCAAGGGTCTGGGATCCATCCTGACCTCGGGGGCTGGTGTGCAAGAACCCCCCTGCAGGAGCAACACCTCACAAGGAGCACCCCGTTGAGGGCCTCCTGTTCTTCAGTGATGAAGCCCCATCATGCCAGGGTGCAGGATGCCGTGATCGCCCCCCAAGGAGAGAGTGAGGGGAACAGGCCAGGGCAGCAGAGCCACTGCCAACAGGTCTCAGTCTGTCAAACTGTAGGAGAGAAGTGGAATCTCCCGGGATGCCGACCTCGCTGAAATAGTACCTGCTGGGACTTCAGGAGTGGAGCTTGGAACAGCTGCAGCCACAGGAGGTCAGGCCAAGTGCAGCAGATGGTGGGTCCACTGCTGGGCGGCCTCAGCTGTCCTCTCCAGGGCTCCAGAATCTCCTGAGGTGCAAGAACACAGCACAGAGCCACAGGCGCTGGGGCGCGACCCCATGCACAGGGAGGGCTCCGATGGGCAATGCCCTGGGATGGTGGAAGTGTGTCTTTGACACTGCACCTGGGACCTGGAGCGGCTGTTCATCTCAGCTGGTTGCCCTGACTTCAGTACGTAGCTGCTAGACCCACTTTGGATAAAGCAGGCACTGCCGTGACGCTCACCCAGGATTCAGTTGTTAAGCCCAAACCACCTGCCAACTCTTCAACCAAACCCCATAGCTGCCTTCCCTGTTCCTCCCTGTCTCCTCACAGCTCTGTGTGTGCAAGGTGAGGGAGGAGGGACACAGTGGCGGAGGCCATGACCACAGGTGGGACCTGCTATGTGCCCAGGGCAGGCTCCTGGGTGCAGCTGGGCAGTGACCTGGAGAGAGGGGACTCAGCCCCACAGGGAGCACGTCCTGGCCCTGCTAAGGACAGCTTTGAGGATAACGGAGGGGAGATGAGGAAGCACGGAGCGGCTGGAGCTCCCAGGCCCAAACACCACAGCCCGAGGACAGGCGGCCATGGGCATTTGACAGCTGAGCTCCGCTCAACCTTCCCCTTTATCTTCACTGATGACACCATCATAAGTACAGGGAGAGGCACAGAGCTGGGCAGGGAGGGGTGTACTTGGAGGAAGCTCAGGGCAGCGTGTCCAGATGTGCTGGAGGAAGGAGGAAGTCCTTCTCCAACACCCGAGGGAGCAGGGTGGTTTGAAGGTGCCCTTCACCGGGGCCTGGAACTCGTCTTCCCTGGGAGGTGCGAGGCCTCATTTCTGAGGTCTGTGGGTGGGGCGGGATCGGCACCTACAGTGCAGGGGAGATTCTGCGCTGTGCGTTTTCCCTTTCTCTCTTTATTTAAAGGGTGCTGACACAGAGCGCTTCAGATGCCCTCCACAGCAGCCTGCTCTCCCAGGAGCCTGGCCCTGCTGCTCCGAGGCTCTCGGTTACCTCCACCCTGAGTTCAAGGGGATGTGGACCCAGCATGGAGAGGAGGAGTGAGGTTTGGACAGTGCCCCACGAGGGCCAGAGGCTGGCTGCTCCCCTCCACTGGCCTTTCTGGTTGATTTCTGTGGAAGGCAGTGTCCACCCAGAGCTCCATCTTCCACCAAGGGCAATCTGCACTCAGCTTGGGCCTGGTGGGCATTGGAGGCTACCTCCCTGGCTCCCCCAGCCCCCAGCCGTCCCCCACTGCCGCTGTGGAGCAGGCCGCTTCGGCTGGAGGCAGGCCTCAATTCCCTGAGCTCCCTTTGGGTCTAGAGGAGAGGCCACCTAGAGAGTCAGTGCTCAGCACCCTGAGAAAGAGAGGAAGTGTTGGAATACCGTGGACATGACAACTCCCACTGGCCCCAGGGCCTGCAGCCTCGGGTCTCCTGCAGCCAGAGGCGCAGGCTCAGCTTGGAGACCTAACCAGCACCCAAAGATGTGGAAGACACTCACTGTGGTGTGGAAATGTTTATTTCAGAGTGCTGATCGGTGATCTCTCAAGGTCAACTTGTGCCAGGAGGAGGAGGACTGTGCGTCTCTCTCTCTGCCTCTTCTTCATGGATGTCACTTTGGGTGCTCTGTATTCCACAGGGGTCAGGAGGCTGGCTGGCTGTCTGTTATTAAGCTTCTTCTCCTCCTGCTGCTTCTCCTTCTGCTGCTTCTTCTCCTCCTGCTGCTGCTTCTTCCTCTTTGACAGTCTTGATAGTCTTTGCATTCAATGCATATGCAATGAGCAGTGCCGCGATGAAGACATAGAAACGGCCATACAGCAGTCTCAAGTAGATGATCAGTTCTGGGTTCCGGTCTACTGTCCGCACTCTCTTTGGAAGCTGCCCACTCTCCACACTCCCACCATGACCTAATTTGTCACAATTAGGAGGCTCCCAGCCTACGTGACAGTGACAGTGCCTGTGATTGTTGCAGACCCCTTTATAACTGCACTTTTCAGGGAGACAGTCATAATCCAGTGCATTTATTGATGTGTTACATGAACTGCCAATGCACATCTTCCCCATGCCACACGGGGTTCCTGTCCTCACTTTTCCAGCATCAGTGGTCCCTGTTGAATGGTGTTCGTCCAGTCCAAAGCAGTAGGCCCCGTCGATGTAAGACTGGTGGAACGAAACGTGCTCCTGTAATACGGGGAGGCGGGTGACGTTATTACACTGCAGCCTTCCGCACATCTTGTCAGCTCCAGTACAGGGAGTGTACACCATCTGATTCTCTGATCTCCCACAGTGTCCAAATCGGTGCGTTGCCAAGTTTTTAGAGTAACAAGCATCCTCAGCATTCATAGCAGATTCACCAAAGATCTCCTTGCAGTGCATGGTGCGGTCGGTACAGTTGCCATTGTAACAGTAGCCGTCTTGACTGCATGGAGTTCCATCTTGCAGGTGAGTATCTTCAGGGCAGTTGCTGTCACTTCCAGAGCAGTGCTCTGGGAGATCACACACGTTTTTGACAGTTCTGCAAAGTGTCATCATGGGGCTGTGGGTGCAGTTGGCACAGCAGGCTCCTCGATCACAAGAGCTTCCCTCTGTAAATGTACACTCGGTGTTGCAACAGCCACTGGTGTAACACTCCTTCAGGGGCCCACAGTCACACTGCTCCTGGCCTTCCACTACGTAATTCCCACAGCGGTTCATTGTTATGCTGCTATTATGAAGAACCCGCTCAGAGCGGTAATAGCACGTATTAAGTGCAGGATTACTAACTATATGCTGTACATGGGTGAAGGAACAATTACTGAATGCATCTGTTATCCCAGGCCACCTGAACATAATACATGTGTTCCTTCTCTGGCAAACACAGTGGCTTCCATCATACAGCATTCCAATCATTCTCCCCTGATGGTTGGCAGCAATGATAGCTAACAATATCGCAGGCCTGTATAGTGCAGCGACAAAGGTGATGGATCCTCTATTGCACATACTATATGGAACTGGTTCAAATGCAGATTCATGTGGGTTTTCTTTAAGTACTAGTGTGCAGGAGGCAGGTCTAAATGGCCAGTAGAATATATCCTCGTAATGTTTGTGTATAGGCATCCCTGACGAATACCATTCACCACTAGGAAATGAAACAGGATCATGCTCGGAATATACAACCACCATAGAAATATAGAACCTGAACTCAACTCCCCTCATAAGGGTGTCGACTGTGTTAAACATGTGTATTAGGAACTCAGAACACTTGCTGACATTGTCGTATCTGCCATACATGGAGCGGGAACACTGCACGATCCCCTTCAGGGCAGCTTCATGGGCACTATACATCATGCTAGAAATCCGAGGCTCTGCACTGTAGTTCACTCCAGGGTTCAGGGGGCTTGGGACGTCCTTGTGGTCCAGACCGTACATTGGTCCCATGGCGTTTTTATCGGCCACCAACTGTGAAACGATGTGTTCAAACCTGTTTGAAGCCCTGAGAGGTGAGATTTCATACGTGAGGTCATCCAACATCATGACACCTTCCATGCCCCCAGAGCACGTCTCAACAGTGACCGTGGACAGAGGGATGTCCTCCAGGTAGCCGAGGAAGTAACAGTCTTCAGGGAAGTAGGGGTAATCCATCTGCAGGGCTCCTTGGTCATCCTGAGTGGCCAACACCATGTGTCTGGGCCACAGAAGACGTTTTCTCCAAAGATGGATGACATGTCTCTGGCCCCCGAAACGCAGGCTGTAGGAAATATGTCCTGGTGGGAAGGTGTCTGTCCTGCTGCTGAGAAAGGACTTAAGGATTCTGAGGTGCCCCTTAAGGTCAGGACTCACAGTGTCCTAGTAATACGACCAGGAAGCACTGAGGTGGGGCCTGGGTTGTGGGGTGCTGGGGGAACTGATGAGGGGAACAGACGCAGCCCCTCGGGGCCCTGGCGCAGTCTCTGCACTGAGCACATGAGGTCTGGTTTCCCTTGATGGCCCCTGACCTCACAGGGGAGCCAGCAGAGGGCAGCACCTGGGGCTCAGGAGAGGACAGGCCCCAGGTGGGTGTCCACCTGCAGGAGGACCCTCCTCAGGCAGCACACTGAGCTCGGCCCAGGAACGGACTGGGCACCAGGAGAATGGCTCATGCTGCTCAGGAAAGGACCCCACAGGGACCATGGAGATGTGCAGAGATAAGGCAAGGACTGGGCACTGCAGCTGGTCAGACGTTCCCATACTCCAAAGAGCAGGGTCTTCTCCTAAGTCCACTGCTGAGAGGGACCCTCAGTTTTGTTGGCAGCATTTTGACTGCTCAGCTGTGCACCCCATCTTCCCTGGGGCAGGAGTGTCCCCACCTTCCCTCCACCCTCCCTCCTGAGGATGATGGGGAATGGGCACTGCTCCTGGGACCAGAGCAGGGCTGGCCCCTGGGTCTGCAGACACATTTCCAGGTGAGACGTGTGGGGAGGATGGGGCTGGAACCTGACAGGCAGGTGGTGTCACAGCTGAGGGTTCAGACAGCAGCATCCTGGGCCTGGGCTGCTCTACACTGCCACCCCCGTCCAGCACAGGCAGCTGAACTTAAGTCACTGTGTGAATTTGGGGTGACACACAGTACCACAGACACAGAATACTTTTTATAAGCTTCATGATGGCTTTCTCCATCCCCCAGCCTCAGGGTCCCCAAAAGGGGGACAAGAGAAGGTCAGAGGGCTGACAGGAGAGAGGGGGCACGTTCAGAAGTGGACTTTTATTTTGGGTGATGCTGTTTCTTAGAATTTTCTATCTGAAAAAGGCAGAAGGGCAGGATTACAAAGGAACAGGTGAGTGTGACTGAACCCCATCAGGTGACGCCTACTCCTGGAGCCACACCCTGGTATCCCAGCTGGGGAGCCCCCAAGTTACTGGACCTGGCACTACCCTGCCCGACTGAATGCAGTAACTGTTCAGACCCTGGAGCATCAGGACTTAAGGAGGTTCATGGAGGGCGGCTTCCCTCACTAATGACTCTCCTCACCTGGGACCTACGCTGAGCTGAGCCCTTGGAATCCAGGGAAACCTCTGCAGATGGAGAGGGAGCTGGGCATAGAGAGGAAGTCACATGTCAGATCCTCTGGGGACAGCCATTTAGACAGTCTGTCTCCTCCTCTTCCCAAATGGTCTCCATCACATGTTGCATCCAGTCTCCCTGCTGGTGCTGATGTGTCCTGGATTACAGGACATTAGAAGATGAGGAAGGCTACACCTATGTCACACAACCTACATGACAGTGTCACAAGTTCTCCAGGAACAGAAGGACCATGTCACAGTAGCAGACAGTGGGAGAGAAAGCAGTGTGCTGGACTCAGAACTGAGCACTCAGCACCCAGAGCCTGAGAGGGTGTGGTGATCGGTGATCGAGACAGGGCACCAGGAAGGGAGCAGGGTCCTGAGGAAGGTGCTGGGCTCAGGAGGGTGGGCTCCCCCTCTGACAGCCTTCCAGCTCCCTGAAACCACCTGCTCTCCTCCCACAGGTAAAGCTCCACCTGGGTTCAAGACAGGGACACACCTCAGGGGCACAGAGGACCTGGGCAGCCTGACCCCAGCCTCTCCAGATATCAGAAGAGCCTCACCCACATGCAAATCCCTCCTCCTGCTCTGGGTTCAAAGGCCCTCTGGGCTGTGGGAGCTCCCAGCTCTCTGCTCAGACAGGGCTGAGGTCTCTGGGAAGCAGGTGTGGTCTAGAAGATGAGGCTGCTGGGTCTTGTCCTGTGCCTGGTCACAGCTCCCCAAGGTGAGTGTCCCCAGTGTCAGACCTGGGTCCATGGGGAGGTTGTGGCTGCAGGTGACTGACAGGGTGTCTCTCTACTTGTCCCCAGGTGTCCTGTGCCAGGTGCAGCTGCAGGAGTCAGGACCTGGCCTGGTGAAGCCCTCGCAGACCCTGTCCCTCACCTGTGCTGTCTCTGGTTACTCCATCACCAGTGGTTACTACTGGAGCTGGATCCGTCAGCCCCCAGGGAAGGGGCTGGAGTACATAGGGTACATACATAGTGGTGGTAGCACTTACTACAGCCCATCCCTCAAGAGCCGAGTGTCCATCTCCAGAGACACGTCCAAGAACCAGTTCTCCCTGCAGCTGAGCTCCCTGACCACTGAGGACACAGCCACCTATTACTGTGCCAGAGCCACAGTGAGGGGACCTCAGTGTGTGCCCAGACACAAACCTCCCTGCTGCTCACCCAGGGCCAGCAGGGGGCGCTGAGCACACAGAAGCTCAGCTATCCTAGAAGCAGCTGCAGATGTGAGTTGGGGCAGGTTTCCTCCATCTGGAGGCCTGTCCATGTACCAGCTTCCCAGGGGATCTCTGTGGCCTTGTGGTCTCTACTTATCTCTGATGTGTCTGAAGATAATCATTCTGTTTTTGTGATGTTCTTTTTCTTTAGAAATAGTGCATCTTACATATATTTATTATAGGTTTTCACTTTGACACAGTCACATATATTCATTGTCTATAAAACCTCTGTTGCTCTCACAGCACCTCCTTTTAAATTTTCCTCCTTCTCCCCATTATTTAACCTACTGATCTTTCTTCCACGACTTTCTGATTTTCATTAAATTTACACTCTGTGTGTGTGTGTGTGTGTGTGTGTGTGTGTGTAGAAACTCACAGTGGTTCACTCCCACAGGTGCAGGACTCCCAGGTGGGCAGAATTGACCAATAATATCTGCTCAGCTCACTCCTGGCCCCTCCCTTCTCCTGTCCCTCCTCCCTCACCCTTAGTCACTTCCTGATCCCCACTGACCTCTTCTGTGCTCTTGGGGTTCCCCTTCCTTTATCTCCCTTATTTGTGGCAGCTCCCACCAAGGACAGCCCACACTCACCCTGACTCCCTGAGCCTCTCTCATTCCCCTTCCCTAATGTCCTCCAGCTCCGTCCACTCACCATCATCTCACTCCTCCTATTGGCTGAGCAGAGCTGCAGTGTTGGTGCATGACCCACATTTCCTTTATCCATCCACTAGTGAAGGGCACCTGGGCTGTGGCATAACCTGGTCTTGGGAACTGCACTGTATAAACCCTGCAGTGGCCGTGTCCCTGCACTGTGCTGACTTGGGTCTTGGGGTAAATACCAAGCAGCAGGAGAGCTGGGTCCCACTGTGGCTTCCTCCCTGTTGTCCTGAGGGGTCTCCACCTGCTCTCCTCAGGGTGGTTCTCATCTGCTGTCCCACCAACAAGGTGTGAGGTCCTCTCCCCAGGTTTTCTCCAGCACCTGTTATTACTTGTATTCTTGATCACTGTCATTCTGGTGAAGTGAGAAGGAACCTCATTGTCATTGGCATTTCCCTAATTGTTAGAGATATGAGCTTTTATTCATATATTCATTGTTCATTTGTTTTTCTTCTATTGAGAAGTGTCTGGTTAGTCCTTTGTCATCTAATATGTGGATCATCTGTTTGGGGAGGTGAAGGTTTTTGAGCTCTTTATATATTCTGGATACTACTCCCTGCCTGAGAAGTGGGGCAGAGGGCTCAGCCAATCTCTAGGCTCTCTCCCTGCACTTACTTGTCTCCTGTGCTGTGCAGAACCTTCTGCAGGCCCTGCCTTCCCACTGACGTCCCTGATCTTTATCTGGTTGGTTTATTCCCTCATATTCTGACTCTGCATGTTCACATCATTCACCAACAGCCATGGGTAATCTCATCCTTCCTGACTTGGATGACATTCTCCAACATTCTTACTGGCTATACCCCTGGCTAGGTTCCAGCCCTTTGTGGAAGAGGAAGGCTGAGGGTCCTTCCATGCCCAGGTCCAGGTCTCATGGAAGAGCCCTCAGGGCCTCCCACTGAAGTGGATTTGCTCTGTGTTTTTCACAAATGACCCTCACTCTGCTGTTCTTCCTCTGAGTAACTTGCTGGTTCCTTTCATCATGGAAAGTGCTGGATTTCGCCCAGTGGTATACTCTAGGTTAGTTGAGATGCTCTTGTGACGTTGGCCTCTGCTGTGCTGAGGAGGGAACCACAGTGGGCTGCTCCTTTAGCTGTCCCTGCACCCCAGGCAGGTGGCCCCTGTCAAGGTGTGGCTCTCTCACTGTGCCCTGCCCTTCAGCCCCAGCCTGCCAGGACTTCTCTGCAGAGTCCCAGCCCCTAGTTCATCATGGCTGTTGGACTGCAGTTGGCCTCACTGCGGTCATCTGGGTTTTGGACCAGCCTGTGTCTGGCCTCCTAAGGTGGTTTCCCATCAGTTCTCCTCTCATGTGTGGCAGGACCATCCTGAGGTCCCCTGCCCTGGCTCTGCTCCTTCACTCATTGTTAGTCACCATCAGTCCATCCTGCCATGTCTCTGTGCCTGCTGTTTACTACTCCCAGGTACAGTCCTGGCAGACCTGGTGGGACCTGGCCATCCCCCTGTCCTGTAGCTGGCTGTGACATCATGGCTGTGGGCAGAGGGGCAGAAGGGAAGCCGTGGGCAGGGTGAGCTCTCTGGGGAAGGCAGGTGAGGACGTTGACTGGACCTGAGTGGTGCTGGGCAGGCTGTCTGCATGGTCACCCTGACACCCTCAGGCAAGAGTGGGGGACTGGGCCTCAGGATTGTGTCCTCTGCAGTTCTCCTCTGACTGCAGCTGCCCAGCCAGGCCCTGTAGGGTGAGCGTCCCACATGGAGGGCATCTGTGGTCATGGGGTGCCATGTGCACACAGAACCACCAGCTGATGCTCAGTCACAGACCTGGAGATTGTGGTGTGACAGGTGGACACGTCACTCTGACTGGATCAATATTATGAAAAAGAGGAAGAAGAAGAAGAAAATGTTAGTACCACCTTTGAAATTCTAGGAGGTGTTTGGTGTCAGAGGGAATCCCCTGCCCTGGGAGTGGGGCACAGAGAAATCTTGGAATAGATGAGGTGGTTTTCTTTTACTTGGGGAATTTCTGGGTTAAATTGTGGCTATGAAGCCAGGCCATCTTCACAGGAGAAAGCTCATTGGCAACTAATAGTGGCCCTTTTAATCTTAAATCCTGATTTTGAGGAAAGGCAGTGAAGGCCTGGTCACAGGCAGCAGCTCTTACGCTCTTACTGCTTCCCAGGACTCCCTGGCCCCCTGGCAGCAGCTCAGATGGGGAGGACGCGGGGAATGGAGTTTCCTAACAGCCTCCAGAACAGAGAAGGAGGATGGGGTGGGCGGGGAGAAGTGCACACCTGGGGGCCATGATCACAGAACTAGAGACACCACCACACACTGGCTCCCCCTGAAGCTGGGCACCAGGCCTGGTCACTGCTCAACAGCTCACACCCTCACAGGTCTGAAGTGGGCTCAGGACTTCAGGTGGTTGAGAAGGACAGGGATGGTGAGCTTGTCCACCCCACAGGAAGTGACCCTCCATGACTCCTAGAAGCTGCCCACCTACTCCTGTGTGTCCTTTGAACTTTCCTCTTTCCTCCTCATGACAGGTCCAGGAGGTTCGGACTGGGCAGCAGGTCCTCAAATAACTACATAAACTTATGAAAAGATGACCTTGCCAGATGCTTCCTCCTCTGTGACACTTGATGAATCACCCTCATCCTGACCTGATTATAGGTAGCTCTGTAGCTCACTTATCATCTCAGAGTGAACTACACCTCCTGGTTCTTAAGAGCTGACCTGGACCTCAGGGACCACTGGAATCTGAGACCCCCAGCTCCCAGCAGCTGATGTTATGCTTGAATTCGGGACCCCCAAAGACCACCAGAGACCCAAGATCGATGCAAGCAGCAAAGAGGTGTTTATTGTGAGCTAGCTCGGTCCTCCGCATGCACACACAGCAACTGGTGACCCTGAGAGGCCCCGCACCCAGGGTTTGCAGCATTTTTATACATTCTTTGGAGAGGGCAGGGACTTCACATACATCATAGCAAATCATCACACACCACGGGAAAATCAGATAACAACTCTAAAACATGATTAGCACATTCCCTGGCGGGAACAAGTTGTCTAGGGGTGATTGGTCAGTACAAAGGGGGTATTCGTTTGAACTGATTGGTTTAAGCCGAGAGGGGTGTATGTGCTGAACTACATGGTTTACCAACACCATAAACTACTGGGAGGGTCATCTGGCATCCCAGGTATTTCCCTGTCTCATGCTGATTGGTGGCTGCTAGGGGGCTGCTATGGGTCCCCACCTAGCCTTACTGAGTCAGGGACACCTGGCACAGCAGATCTCTCCTGTAGATAAACAACTCAGCAGGGTGGGAATGTGCGTAGGAGTGCTCTGTGGGTTTTTCCAAGGACAAAGGTCATGTCCCTTCCTTGAACAGGCTTTGCTCTGAGATAGAGGCTGGTTTTTTACTGACAGACCCTGTCTAGAGGTGGTCAGAGGTAACTGCCAGGGTCAGCTAGAATTCAGGTCAGGACACCCAGAGGAGGTGCCTTCCACTTCCTAGAACCACGACCCTTTCCTGTCCTCCCTTCTCCACCCCAGGTGAGGACACATCAGGAGAGGGCTTCTCAGCTGCAGTGTGACATGGTAGTGCCATCCCCTCTCCACAGAAAATCTTCATGAAGTTTCTCCAGAGACCTCCCCATGACTGTTCTTAGACCATCAGCAAGAACTTCTGCACAGAGCTTCCAGGCTGAGGTGAGGGGCAGAAGCAGGACGTGATCACAAAGTAACCAGGGCCTTCACAGAGGCTTTGCATTTCCATGGACACTAGTCAGGTCCTGTGGAGCCAGCAGGCTGGAGGGAAGGGAAGGGGACACTCCCTGTCCTGGGCACTGATATTGCAGAGTGTCCTTGTCATGGACACTCATGGGGTGCCACCTTGTCACCTAAAGCCTCAACAATGCCCAACAATAGCTGTCATTTAGTCATTCACAAGAACTTTGGATTATGAGTAAAGTGTTCTCATACAAGAGGGCACCATTGCCAGCTGAAGGGTCTCCCTAAGGAGCTTCTACATAGTGAGATTGTGGCTCACAGATTTTACCATAAACCACTGAAGGCAAAGACGAATACATAGGATGTTAGACTAATGAAGGGCCTTAGAAAGTAAACTGCAGCCCCTTGTTGTACAGGTGAGGAAACCAACTTGAAAGGTATTTGCTCAGTGTTACTTGGTGGTTGGCAGAGCTTCGATGAGGACTCCTGGGTGCTAATTTATAATTTTGGAGGTCTTCTGGTGAGGGGTCTGAGTTTCTAGGTATGTGATCATGCCATTAGCAAACGCACAGAGGATGACTTCTTCTGCTATCTGTAACTCCTAGCTTATTTCTCTTGCGTATTGCTCTTGTTAGAATCTTGAGAACTATACTGCCTAGGAATGGTGACAGTGGCTATTCTTGCCTTTTTCTTGATTCTAGAGGAAATGCTTCTGTCTTTCTGCATTCCCTGTGGGGTTGGCAATGTCATGTGAAGTATTCTGATATTGTGGTACTGAAGCCAGAATTAGACAGGCAGAGGGGCAAGGGTCCATCCAGAGAATGGGGGAATTGAAATGCTAATTCCTTCAAAGCCTTTCTTCCAGCCTGATCAGGAAAACCTGCCCTGCTCCACTGGGTGATAGGGCAACCTGCCCCAGGAATTGTCCCTCCCTACATGGAGTTGTGAAAGGTGTAAGTTAATGCATCCTGGGCCCCCTCCTTGCTGGATCCCTCCACCTTGGCCCCCCTGTCCCATCTGCTAATCACCTTTTGGCCATCCCCTGAGCTTCTCCTGGGCCTAGTCATGTATGCAGGAAGGAGAGAGATAGGGGAAGAGAGCAGGGGACAAAGGAACCCTAGGACACATAAACATGCAAGAACTCTCCCTTCCTGAGACAGCAGGATACCAGCTGTGGCCCCTTCTCTGTCCCTGAAGAAGTCGATGTCACCGTGTTGTAAATAAACCCTGCTTTATGTGCTTCCTGGGTGTGCTTCTCTAGTGGTTCACCCTGTGGGGGTGGGAGAAGTGGTCAATGGTAACTGACAGTTTCACTAATGAGACTTTTCATAGAAAACAATTCATAGTGATAAATGCCTACATAACAAAAGAGAAAGATCCCAAAGAAACATTCTATTATTTTATCTCAGGATCCTGCAAAGAAGGAAAAAATGAATTTCCAAACCAATAGAAGAAAAGAAACAGTTAACATTAGAGAAATATTGGATGAAACAAGAAATGAAAATTTCAGTGATTCAATGTAACACAGGATTGGTTCTTTGAAAATATAGACAAGTTGATCACTCCTCAAACTAACCAGACTAGAAGAATGCAGACTGTAATAAATAAAACTAGAGAAGAAAAAGGGGGTATCCTCACAAATATCTCTGAAATCCAGACAATAATCCAGTTCATTCACAATTCTTATAGATGACCATTAAAGTCTGGGCTTTGGGGACATTAACATGATAAACTCCCAGAAGCAGTTTCCCATCTCCCAGACTCAAATCATACTGTGTATTCTCCTTCAGACCCAATTTCCCTAGCTCCACTAATTATCTATCATTTAAATCTGGCTTCAGAGTTAACATAGATATGTGCATCATGTGATTTTTTGCATGTAAAAATGAATAAATTAATGGATGACTAGATCACAACAGAAGAAGCTCAATCTTCCTGTATGTTCTTCTGTCCACCATGCTTCCCCATAATACTCTCATCTGCCCTCAGAGCTGCTCTACCTGGGCCTCCACCCAGAGCTGCTATATAGCAGGAGGACATGCAAATAGGGCCTCCCTCTGCTCATGAAAACCAGCCCACCTGACCCTGCAGCTCTGCACAGGAGCCCAGCCCTGGACTCCCAGCTCAGCCCACTCAGTGACCAGGACTGAACACAGCTGCTCACCATGGAGAGTGTGCTCAGCTGGGTTTTCCTGGTGGCTGTTTTCAAAGGTAATGAATGGAGAACCAGAGATCCTGAGTGTGTGAGGGACAGGAGTGAGAGGGAGAGTGGGTGAGTGACAGTGTCCTGACCAGGCTGCCTCTGTGTTTGCAGGTGTCCAGTGTGAGGTGCAGCTGGTGGAGTCTGGGGGAGGCCTGGTGCAGCCTGGGGGTTCCCTGCGACTCTCCTGTGCAGCCTCTGGATTCACCTTCAGTAATTACTACATGCACTGGGTCCGCCAGGCTCCAGGGAAGGGGCTGGAGTGGATCTCACGAATTAGTGATGATAGTAGTTACAAATACTATGCTGATACTGTGAAGGGCCGATTCACCATCTCCAGAGACAACTCCAAGAACACCCTGTCCCTGCAAATGAGCAGTCTGAGAGCTGAGGACACAGCCACCTATTACTGTGCTAGAGACACAGTGAGGGGACCTCAGTGTGAGCCCAGACACAAACATCCTGCAGGGTTTCCAGGGCCAGCAGGGGGCGCTCAGCACACAGGGAGCCCAGAGTCACCCAGGAGCAAGTGCAGAGGGAGGAGGGAGCAGCTCAGCTCAGGCCCTGAGGTCCCTGCCCACCCAGCACCCCTGACTCCACCTTGCCTGCAGATTCTCGAGGTCCCTCCTCTGCCAGACCCTCTGTGAGGTGGTTCTTCTCTAGGTCTTGCTTGTCTGGAATTCTCTCTGCACAGACCAGGCAATTTTATAGATGGAGATGAATTTTCAGTGACATTTCCTGAACAGCACCTTTAAAGTGAACTGAATGGATCTTTCTTTTCCTCATTGGGGATTGAATCCAGGGTGCTCCACCTTGACGTCCATTCTAGGTTTTATGTGTCTTATTTGGAGACAGGTTCTCCCAAAGATGCCCAGACTGACCTTGAAGTTATGATTCTCCTCCCTCAGCCCTCAGTGTCCCTGGGTCTACAGGTGAGCCCCCCCACACCTGTGAACTTTACACACTCCTGACGCCATGTCTCACTCCCTGCCTGTTTAGGTGATTCCCAGTCCCCTTCCCAAGACTCCTTCCCTTTCCCCCTCCACCCAGTGACCTTCCTGTGCTGGATCAGGGCACAGAACACAGTTCTCCTGGGGCCCACCTACTGCCAGAACTTTCCACCCATGGGGACCATTTGCAATGTCTGGAGGGAGTTGTTTTCACATGTGAAGGAGGGATTTTCCCGGCTTCTCATTTTTATTGACCAATGAGGCTGCCACACCTCCAGCCATCACAGGATATCACCCACAGCGAGGAATTATCTGACATGAATATCTATGGAGTAAACAGGAAAAGGGTGACAGAAAACCTAAACTTTATTGAAATGCACAGAAATGTGTGTATTCTGAGTGAACCTTGGTGTGTGAGAGCTGTGTGTCCCTCATGATGAGGCTCTGTGACACCCACACCTCAAACCCAGGGCTCCATATGGTGGACACACCCACTCCTCATGCAGCTGTGCATGGCCTGTGGACAGGGGTGACCTAAGCAAGGTCTTCAAGAGAAAGGGGCTCCCTGGGCAAGGACCCAGTAGGAAGGATGGTCTGCTATTCAGGTCAGCTCAGCCACTGGCCTCAGGCCCCAGAAGAAACACTGTGCCCAGAACCACACTGACCCCATCTCACTATGAGCTGACCCTGAGCCTGAGATGCCCCAGGACAGCTGGCTGCTGGGGAGAGGCAGCGTGGAGCCTGCCTGGGTTTCTGGCCACTGTGGCTGCATTGCAGGGTCACAGACAGGGACACCTGGGCTCTGTCCCTGCTCACGTCAGTGCCCACCCTGTCCTGAGGGTCTGCTCCAGTCTGGGTGAGGATGAGCAGAGGCAATGTTTACATCCCAGATGGTCCTAAGAACACAGCAGCTGTGGGAAGACATGGAACCCCCAGTCCCCTTTGACTTCAGCACTGACACCACCAGTCAGCACACTGTGTTTTACTTTCATTTTAATACACTTTTAGCTGTAGGTGGGCACAATGCCTTATTTAGTGGTGTGTTTCCCGGGTGCTGAGGACCAGACCAGGCCTCCCACAAGGGCTCTGCCCTGGCCTCAACCCAGCCCCACACACTCCTCCTGCTGTTGTGATGCATTGGTTTTCCTTGACAGTCCCTGGGTCTCTTCCTGATGACTCCCAGTGCCAATGGTCACACAGGACAGTGAGGCTCCTCTGACATGGTCACAGCAGGTGGGACAAGGTGGCTGCACTCTCTCCCCAGTGCTTCCTCTTCCTCCACCCTCCCCCCCACCCCTCCCTCTTCTCTCCTAGTTTTCTGCTATTTATTTATTTATCTTCTCTATTTAGTGCCACTCAGCTTCTGAGTTGGTCCACACACAGCTGGACCCCCTTGTCTGACCACCTGTCTTGGAGGGTGGGGAACTGCCTTTCTCCTTCACAGTGGCTCTGCTGCACCAGGTGAGACTGGGTCTGCGAGGGTAACTGACCACCACCTGCACCTGTGTCCTGTGTAGAGATGTGGCTTGAACCCCTCCTTCTGGGGGTCCCTGTCCCTGTGTTGTAGGGCCGAGTGCTGGACATCACTCCCTCCAATCCTCCTGAGACCCAGCCCCAGCCCTGTCCATCACACTCTGTCTCCCACAGGGCAGTCTGTCCATTCACATGGAAGTGCCCGTTGATCTCATCCACACTAGACCTCCAGCCAGGACCCAGTGCCTCTCCTACTCCCAGAAAGGGGCTGGGGCTGGGCTCCGAGGACCCAGTGAAGAGTGGACCTAAGTGGCTGTCCAGTCTGGACACTCAAAAGCACGTCCTCCTGTGCAGGAGAAATAATAGGAAGGGGAGAGTGGAGGGGATTCTGAAGTGAAGTGTGTGAGCAGAGGTGCCCTGGAGGGTGTCCACGCTGCCCCCTGAGTCCCTTCAACTCCAGCCCCTCCCAGCTCTGGCACCTCTGCTGGAAGGCCAAGTCCTGCATGGGGGTTGCAGGCCCTCTCCAGACAGGGCCCTGGGCTTTCCCTGGTCAGCACAGCCCAGCTCCCCTGAGGTCAGTGTCTGCTGGGCTGAGGTCTGTTACTGACCCTGCTTCTCCAGACCTGGTGGGAAGTGTCCTCCTCCTCTGAGGGAGGGCTTGTCCTTCCTGTGGTCCATGACCCCAGACCAGCTGCAGTCTGTCTCCTGAGCCAACCTTCTTTACTCTGGGAGCCAGTGCTTTCAGCTTTCTCTGAACACCAGCTCACCGAGGTGCCGCCTGCCCTTCCTGTGGCCCTGCCTCAGTTCCTGCTGCTCAACTGCTGAGCTCCTTCTCTCCTGGGACCTGCTGCAGCACCGTGGGGTCCCCTCAGCTGCCTTCCCCATTCCTGCTACCTCATTTTCAAGTCCAACTTATTGTCTGGGGAAGACTTAGTTCCCTGTTCTCTGTGTTTGCATTTCACAGAGGAGCTGTCCATATGATTAACTGACCATGTTCTCATCAAGGGCTTCACACTGAAACATGGTGATTGACACCTACAGAAGAAGGCCCTGGGAATTCCAAACTGTGTGCAGACCCTCCCTTTGCTTTACACGTGCAAGGAGGGTCCACACCTCCATGGATTAGTGCAACTGTGCAAAGGTAACATGAAGTCTAAGTACCAGTTTCAGATTTCTAATGCAATAGTGCCCCACCCTGGGGGCAGTAGTCCCTGATGCCACAGATTCGGGATTTGAAATTTCCATCTGGCTCAGTGTGGTGAGGAGAATGAAATACTGACTCCATAGCTCACATATGAATGGTGGGTGAACTTGCTGATGCTCTTGGCACGCACACCCTGGGGAGGCTTGAGGCCCAGAGTGTGCGCAGCGAGCTGAGGTCACCCACTCCTCTCTCAGCTTTCTTCCTGCCCTTCAGGGGCAATTTAGTGTAGGAATTCCACATTTTTTCTGCGTTGGCAAGTTGACATTCACATTAGATCCAGGGATGTTGGTATAGTGCCCTTTGTCCTTCCTCAGTGTTAGAAGGAGGGAAGATTCTAAGAGGGTGAGTATGTGAGTAGAAGTGATTCTCTGGTATTGCATGTTGGCCATGAGCTCAGGGTGAGTGAATCACAAATTTGATGTTACAGAAAGAGGCAGAGAAATCAGCTGACCTGAGCCTGAGGGTGCTCTGGGAACTGGTCACTGACCCTAACTGGGCATGTGACCCTGGTGACATGTGGACTGACCAGATTATTAGGTTCCCCCAGTGAAAATACAGAAGTGCCACCAACGGTGTCTCTTGGAGTTGAGGCTGAAGTGTGCACGGCCAGGCTGCTCAGGGTGAGGGAGATGAGAAACCTTCCCTGGATGGAGCTGCTGGTTTCACACATGCCAGAAGGTGAGGCAGGTGCCAAGGCTGAGCCTGGGGGTCGAGCATCTTCTGGGGACAGGAAGAATGTGGCAGGATTTTCTCTAATTTCTTGCAAGTGCTGCATAGGAGGTGGTGGTGATGGAGCAGGTTGTGAGTTTACATGGAACTGACTAGTTTACAAGGACCACTATGACCCAAGGTGTGATTTCAGGGATGAACATGTGACCAGAGGTCAGCAGGAACCAGCCCTGTGTGTCCCTGGGAGCAGCAGGTTGTCATCCAGTAACTGAATGTCTGCAGAGGCCTTGAGGATTGGAAGTCCCCACAGAAGGGGGTGGACTGCACAGTGTTGTGGGTGTTACACTCACACAAGAGGCAGAAACCATCTCTGTCTTCCCTTCATTTTACCATGAAATACACACAGAAGTTTATGGATCTCTCTCAGAACTCACGTGTCCCCATCCTGCTGATGGGCAGCTCAGTGGTTCCCTCTGAAGGACACTTTCCTGGTGCCTGGGTGGACAGCTCAGGACGCGTCCTCTCCTGCACACATCTGTGGATGCACTAGTCAGGTGGACAGGCCACATCAGAGAGTGGAGAGAGGGGAGTGTGCACAGAGCAGGCAGCTCTTCCTCCTGAGGCCCCGACTCTCCTCTCTGCTGTGTCATCCCAGGGCTTGCTCTGACCCCGACTCTCAGCAAGGTGAGCACCTGAGCTGTGCTTGAGAGACCATCAGTACTCACTGGTCCAGGATGTGATGGACAAGGGCCTCAGCTCTGCCACCTGGTTCCATCATTGGGAGGAGCAATCTGGACCTCCACCCCATGCTGAAGGCACCACTCTTCACCACAGCAGGATACAGCACCCACCTGTGCCCTCAGCAGGAGCAGGGGAGCCTGAGTAATCATGGAATACTACTCAGACAGGAACAATGGAGGGCTCTCATTTGGGACAACTCAGGTGACCTGAGGACACTGCACTCATTGACATAAGCCAGGCACAGAAAGACAGGAACAACTGCCTTACTTACAGCTCTGATCTAAAGTTTCCCAGAGGTGCACAGAGGAGAAGGAGGCTAGCAGGGCCTGGGGCAGTAGCCCTGGGAGAGGCTGGTCAGAGTGGCTCACTTCTGATAAGCAGGAGGAGAACCTCCAGGACAGCAGCTCTGCAGGAGGCTCTGGTGAGTCCCACCTACTGTGCACCTGCAGCAGTGCTGAGAGAGCAGGCTTTGATTTCTCACCATGGAATGGTGGAAGTCAGAGCTGCAGCATCTGCTAATACCTGGATCAGCCTTCCCCCCACGGGTGCCCATGGGGAACCTTCATCCCAGGTAAAGGGTCTCCAGGGGCCCTGCTCTGCCCTCTGTGGGCTTGATTAGAATTACATTTAAATAGTGATGGCAGCAGACACTGAGACCCAGGGGTTCAGTGCCCTCCTTGTTTGCAGTGCTCTCTTTGGAGCATGGTGAATGCGTTAACTCAGAGAACACGGCATGACCTCAGGTCAGAAGACTGAGCTTCATAAGATTGTGGAGTTGATAGTTGACAGAAGGAGGCACATGAGGTCCACCTGTCAAGTGGACCACTGAAGTGTCCCTGCTGCCCTGGAGTCAGTGTGGGCACAGAGGGCCTGGGCTAAGGAGAGGTCCAGGCCACCCCTCCACAGGGCTCTGACGTGTCCCTTAAGGTCAGGACTCACAGTGTCCTAGTAATACAACCAGGAAGCACTGAGGTGGGGCCTGGGTTGTGGGACACTGTGGGAACTGATGAGGGAACAGATGCAGCCCCTCGGGGCCCTGGCGCAGTCTCTGCACTGAGCACATGAGGTCTGGTTTCCCTTGATGACCCCTGACCCCACAGGGGAGCCAGCAGAGGGCCGCACCTGGGGCTCAGGAGAGGACAGGCCCCAGGTGGGTGCCCACCTGCAGGAGGACCCTCCTCAGGCAGCACACTGAGCTCGGCCCAGCAACGGGCTGGGCACCAGGAGCATGGCCCATGCTGCTCAGGAAGGGACCCCACAGGTACCATGATGATGTGCAGAGATAGGCAAGGACTGGGCACTGCGGCTGTCAGACGTTCCCATACTCCAAAGAGCAGGGACTTCTCCTAAGTCCACTGCTGAGAGGGACCATGGGTTGTGTTGGCAGCATTTTGACTGCTCAGCTGTGCACCCCATCTTCCCTGGGGCAGGAGTGTCCCCACATTCCCTCCACCCTCCCTCCTGAGGATGATGGGGAATGGACACTGCTCCTGGGACCAGAGCAGGGCTGGCCCCTGGGTCTGCAGACACATTTCCAGGTGAGACGTGTGGGGAGGATGGGGCTGGAACCTGACAGGCAGGTGGTGTCACTGCTGAGGGTTCAGACAGCAGCATCCTGGGCCTGGGCTGCCCTACACTGCCACCCCCGTCCAGCACAGGCAGCTGAACTGAAGTCACTGTGTGAATTTGGGGTGACACACAGTACCACAGACACAGAATACCTTTTATAAGCTTCATGATGGCTTTCTCCATCCCCCAGCCTCAGGGTCCCAAAAGGGGGACAAGAGAAGGTCAGAGGGCTGACAGGAGAGAGGGGGCACGTTCACAAGTGGGCTTTTATTTTGGGTGATGCTGTTTCTTAGAATTTTCTATCTGAAAAAGGCAGAAGGGTAGGATTACAAAGGAACAGGTGAGTGTGACTGAACCCCAGCAGGTGATGCCTACTCCTGGAGCCACACCCTGGTATCCCAGCTGGGGGAACCCCCAAGTTACTGGACCTGGCACTACCCTGCCCGACTGAATGCAGTAACTGTTCAGAACCTGGAGCATCAGGACTTAAGGGGGTTCATGGAGGGCGGCTTCCCTCACTAATGGCTCTCCTCACCTGGGACCTACACTGAGCTGATCCCTTGGAATCCAGGGAAACCTCTGCAGATGGAGAGGGAGCTGGGCATAGAGAGGAAGTCACATGTCAGTGCACAGCTCCTCTGGGGACGGCCACTTAGACAGTCTGTATCCTCCTCTTCCCAAATGCTCTCCATCTCACGTTGCATCTAGTCTCCCTGCTGGTGCTGATGTGTCCTGCATTACAGGACATTAGAAGATGAGGAAGGCTACACCTATGTCACACAACCTACATGACAGTGTCACAAGTTCTCCAGGAACAGAAGGACCATTGCACAGTAGCAGACAGTGGGAGAGAAAAGAGTGTGCTGGCCCCAGAACTGAGGATTCAGTACCCAGAGCCTGAGAGGATGTGGGGAGTGAGACTGGACACCAGGAAGGGAGCAGGGTCCTGAGGAAGGGGCTGGGCTCAGGAGGGTGGGCTCCCCCTCTGACAGCCTTCCAGCTCCCTGAAACCACCTGCTCTCCTCTCACAGGTAAAGCTCCACCTGGGTTCCAGACAGGGACACAGCTCAGGGCACAGAGGACCTGTGCAGCCTGACCCCAGCCTCTCCAGATATCAGAAGAGCCTCACCCACATGCAAATCCCTCCTCCTGCTCTGGGTTCAAAGGCCCTCTGGGCTGTGGGAGCTCCCAGCTCTCTGCTCAGAGAGGGCTGAGGTCTCTGGGAAGCAGGTGTGGTCTAGAAGATGAGGCTGCTGGGTCTGGTCCTGTGCCTGGTCACAGCTCCCCAAGGTGAGTGTCCCCAGTGTCAGAACAGGATCCATGGGGAGGTTGTGGCTGCAGATGACTAACAGGGTGTGACTGTCCTTGTCCCCAGGTGTCCTGTGCCAGGTGCAGCTGCAGGAGTCAGGACCTGGCCTGGTGAAGCCCTCGCAGACCCTGTCCCTCACCTGTGCTGTCTCTGGTTACTCCATCACCAGTGGTTACTACTGGAGCTGGATCCGTCAGGCCCCAGGGAAGGGGCTGGAGTACATAGGGCACATACATAGTGGTGGTAGCACTAACTACAACCCATCCCTCAAGAGCCGAGTGTCCATCTCCAGAGACACGTCCAAGAACCAGTTCTCCCTGCAGCTGAGCTCCCTGACCACTGAGGACACAGCCACCTATTACTGTGCCAGAGCCACAGTGAGGGGACCTCAGTGTGAGCCCAGACACAAACCTCCCTGCTGCTCACCCAGGGCCAGCAGGGGGCGCTCAGCACACAGGAGTCAGGTCAGCCCAGAAGCAGCTGCAGATGTGAGTTGGGGCAGGTTTCCTCCATCTGGAGGCCTGTCCACGTACCAGCTTCCCAGGGGATCTCTGTGCCCTGTGGTCTCTACTTATCTCTGATGTGTCTGAAGATAATCATTCTGTTTTTGACATGTTCTTTTTCTTTTGAAATAGAGCATCTTACATATATTTATGATAGGTTTTCACTTTGACATAGTCACATATATTCATTGTCTATAAAACCTCTGTTGCTCTCACAGCACCTCCTTTTAAATTTTCCTCCTTCTCCCCATTATTAACTGACCTTTCTTCCACAAGTTTCTAATTTTCATTAAATTTACACTGTGTGTGTGTGTGTGTGTGTGTGTGTGTGTGTGTAGAAACTCACAATGGTTCACTCCCACAGGTGCAGGACTCCCAGGTGGGCAGAATTGACCAATAATATCTGCTCGGCTCACTCCTGGCCCCTCCCTTCTCCTGTCCCTCCTCCCTCTCCCTTAGTCACTTCCTGATCCCCACTGATCTATGCTCTTGGGGTTCCCCTTCCTTTACCTCCCTTATTTGTGGCAGCTCCCACAGAGGACAGCCCACACTCACCCTGACTCCCTGAGCCTCTCTCATTCCCCTTCCCTAATGTCCTCCAGCTCCGTCCACTCACCATCATCTCACTCCTCCTACTGGCTGAGCAGAGCTGCAGTGTTGGTGCATGACCCACATTTCCTTTATCCATCCACTAGTGAAGGGCACCTGGGCTGTGGCATAACCTGGTCTTGGGAACTGCACTGTATAAACCCTGCAGTGGCCGTGTCCCTGCACTGTGCTGACTTGGGTCTTTGGGGTAAATACCAAGCAGCAGGAGAGCTGGGTCCCACTGTGGCTTCCTCCCTGTTGTCCTGAGGGGTCTCCACCTGCTCTCCTCAGGGTGGTTCTCATCTGCTGTCCCACCAACAAGGTGTGAGGGTCCTCTCCCCAGGTTTTCTCCAGCACCTGTTATTACTTGTATTGCTGATCACTGTCATTCTGGTGAAGTGAGAAGGAACCACATTGTCATTGTCATTGGCATTTCCCTAATTGTTAGAGATGTGAGCTTTTATTCATATATTCATTGTTCCTTTGTTTTTCTTCTATTGAGAAGTGTCTGGTTAGTCCTTTGTCATCTAATATGTGGATCATCTGTTTGGGGAGGTGAAGGTTTTTGAGCTCTTTATATATTCTGGATACTACTCCCTGCCTGAGAAGTGGGGCAGAGGGCTCAGCCAATCTCTAGGCTCTCTCCCTGCACTTACTTGTCTCCTGTGCTGTGCAGAACCTTCTGCAGGCCCTGCCTTCCCACTGATGTCCCTGATCTTTATCTGGTTGGTTTATTCCCTCATATTCTGACTCTGCATGTTCACATCATTCACCAACAGCCATGGGTAATCTCATCCTTCCTGACTTGGATGACATTCTCCAACATTCTTACTGGCTATACCCCTGGCTAGGTTCCAGCCCTTTGTGGAAGAGGAAGGCTGAGGGTCCTTCCATGCCCAGGTCCAGGTCTCAGGGAAGAGCCCTCAGGGCCTCCCACTGAAGTGGATTTGCTCTGTGTTTTTCACAAATGACCCTCACTCTGCTGTTCTTCCTCTGAGTAACTTGCTGGTTCCTTTCATCATGGAAAGTGCTGGATTTCGCCCAGTGGTATACTCTAGTTAGTTGAGATGCTCTTGTGACATGGGCCTCTGCTGTGCTGAGGAGGGAACCACAGTGGGCTGCTCCTTTAGCTGTCCCTGCACCCCAGGCAGGTGGCCCCTGTCAAGGTGTGGCTCTCTCACTGTGCCCTGCCCTTCAGCCCAGGCCTGCCAGGACTTCTCTGCAGAGTCCCAGCCCCTAGTTCATCATGGCTGTTGGACTGCAGTTGGCCTCACTGTGGTCATCTGGGTTTTGGACCAGCCTGTGTCTGGCCTCCTAAGGTGGATTCCCACCTGTTCTCCTCTCATGTGTGACAGGACCATCCCGAGGTCCCCGGCCCTGGCTCTGCTCCTTGATTCATTGTTAGTCACCATCAGTCCCTCCTGCCATGTCTCTGTGCCTGCTGTTTACTTCTCCCAGGTGCAGTCCTGGCAGACCTGGTGGGACCTGGCCATCCCCCTGTCCTGTAGCTGGCTGTGGCATCATGGCTGTGGGCAGAGGGGCAGAAGGGAAGCCATGGGCAGGGTGAGCTCTCTGGGGAAGGCAGGTGAGGACGTGGACTGGACCTGAGTGGTGCTGGGCAGGCTGTCTGCATGGCCACCCTGACACACTCAGGCAAGAGTGGGGGCTGGGCCTCAGGATTGTGTCCTCTGCAGCTCTCCTCTGACTGCAGCTGCCCAGCCAGGCCCTGTAGGGTGAGGTTCCTACATGGAGGGCATCTGTGGTCATGGGATGCCATGTGCCTACAGAATAAACAATACTCGGTCACCCTCCTGGAGATTGTAATCTGGCCAGGTGGACTCAGCACCCTGACCAGGGCAGGTAGGACACATGAGGAGATGGCAGACCTTGCTGGAAGGTGGGCCACAGAATAAAGCTTGAACATTGAGCACACCCTGCAGAACACAACAGGCTTTTTCACCAAGATGCAAAGGAGCTCTCTGGAGCTCACCCCGACCTAAATACACGATTTAGCAAATACCAGGGTGGACAGCCCTCTGCAGCCAGGAGAGTGACAAGCAGTTTCCACAGACGCTCCTTGACTGCACTCCCTTGCTGGATCCTGCACTTAGGAACCTCCTTCTCGGGAGCTCCATAGAGAGGGGAGCAGAGTAGCAAGAGGAGCAGAGTCCTGCCACACCCTCCATGGCAGGTGATGGAGAGGACGGGGCGAATCTCCTCAGTGAAGGGCATTCTAGAATGTCCCCTGATGAGCTGGGAATGAGGCTCCTGTGAAGTCCCTCCCACACCTCACTCTCCCCATGAGGACAGCATCAGACAAACCCAGGAGGAGACTCGCTCAGCATAATGTCTGAAAACCCTCCTCCTCCTGGGGTCTCCAGAGGAGAGAGCAGAGGAGCCGTTCTGACATGGTGACGGCGCCCATCAGACCCCACAGGTGAGGTCTGTGTCCATCAGTCAGGGCGTCCCCTCCAGTGCCACCTGCGACCTCAGGCCACCCAGACATGCTCCAGGGCCACACAAGAGGTCCCTTGTGCTGGGGAGCAGGATGGACCTCAGCAGCCCAGCCTGGACACACTCACTGTGCACTCCTGCAGGAGGGGCCCTCACGTGGCCACACTTCACACCCACTGTGCAAGGTGGTCCTGGCAAGTGGGCAGGGCAGCCAGAGTGGACAAGTGGAGGACACAGGTCTTCTCCTTGTCCACTCAGCAAGCCCAGGAGCCCTGGACCTGCACCAGTGCAGTAGGTGGGCCCAGACCACCCAGCAGGGCTGGCAGGACCACACAGACCTGGGCGTCCCTCAGCATCCCCAGGTGCTGTCCAGTGTGGCCAGGGTCACTCTTGGCTCTGGGTGTTCTTGTGCCTGCTCTGCTGGCTAAGGTTGGAGAGGCTCCCTGGGTTCCCAGCAGTCCTCATCTTCAACAGTGGCCATCACCTGCAGGGAGGGACTGTCCATGCTATGTCTCCTGTCCCCCTACCCAACCCCAGATGGGTTTTCTGCTTTACTTTAATTATCACCTAATTTTGCCATAATCACTAATTTTCAGTCCTGATTATGTTATAATTTATTCATAGAAAATTTTTTACAGCAAATGAAATACTTATTTAGGGAAATCTCACATTCAGTTTGAAGAGCAAGAGTCAGTCTTCCTTAACCATGACCACTGGGCTCCTGCCTGACTCCAGCTCCCTGGATGGAGATGTTCCTATTGTGTCCCAGGACATGGGCTTCCCCTCCTGGAGCCCAGGCACAGGGCCATCTTCTTGGGAGGAGGAAGGCAGCAGCAGTTTTTCCCTGTGGTCACTGTGCTGTGTGCAGGACTGAGGTTCGGTCCTGGCTCCACCATGAAGGTGACTCTCAGAACTTGACAGTCAGGTCCCACCTCAGGCCTCTCTGCAGCATGGACGTCCTGGTGTGGAACAGGTGGCCCCACTGGCTGAGGCCGCTGTCCACTCACTGCCCTCCCAGGGCCTGTTCAGGCTGAGACGTTTGTGCAGCTGAGTCAGAGCAGAGCAGTGGTTAGAGTCTTCTCCAGACTCACTGCTCTCTCAATGCCTGTGAGCTCCCTCCTCTCCAGGTTGTGAAAAGGTGGTGGGTGTGGTGAAGGACTTCCCAGGTATGAAGCATCTCTCATGTGGATTCTGCTGCTGGATGAAGGTCAGTGCTGGCTGAGGGACCTCAGCACATGCTGGACCTTGTTCCCACGTGTCCTGGGTCAATTGCAGATGCTAGTGTTGGGATCTTCACTGGGAGAGAGTCAACATCACCAGGGACACCTCCCAGGGCCAGGATTCATTAGCACTCAACAGGGTGAAACCTGAGGATATGGCTGCATATTCCAGGTGGGGGGACACAGAGTGAGGGAACTCAGTGTGAGCCCACTCACTCACCTGCTTGTAGGGGGCACTGAGGACCAGCAGGGGGCACTGAGGACCAGCAGGGAGCTGAGGACCAGCAGGGGGCACTGAGGACCAGCAGGGGGAGCTGAGGACCAGCAGGGGGCACTGAGGACCAGCAGGGAGCTGAGGACCAGCAGGGGAACCTCAGAATCAGCAGGGGACTTGGGGAGTTCAGGACAAGGAGGGGGAGCTCAGGTCCAGCTGGAGGCTCAGGACCACCAGGGGGCTCCAGACCAGTAGAAACCTCAGGAGCAGCTGCCACCTCAGGGCCATCAAGGGGTGCTCTGGTCCAGGAGAAGGTCAAGAAACATCCAGAGAGTGTTTGTATTAAGAGGCTAATTTTACCAATAAGGTATTTCTTGTCTCTGGTTGGGGTTCTTCATTGTTAAATGATACTATCAGGATATAATATTCTGTTTGTCTACTCTGAGTTCATGGTCTTGGGGGGTTTAATGTACATCTAAATTTCAAGGGTAAGTTCTGAACCTGGATGACTATCCAATAAGATTGAGGATTTCTAAATACCGTGTGACTCCTTCTCCTTATTTGCTGTACACACAGAGGAGGAGCCACACCTGTGTGTTTGAAGCAGCATCACAGGAACATGAAAAAGAAGGTGAGCTTGTCCTGCCCCTGACTTTCACAGCAAGTGACCCAGCTCTGGAGGCCACGTCACACCTCCTCAGCCCTGGGAGCCGGGTCAAAGTCAAGTTCAAAGCTGCTGTGTTTTCACAGTTGTTCATGGACATGAGCTGCCTGGGAAGGCATTTTCCCCCAGGGACCCATTCCCAGGAGGCTCCCTCCACCCACCCTCTTGTTCCTGTCTCATGCTGTGAACAAATGTCCTTCTGAGCAGCGATGGAGGCCAGGTTCCCTGCAATGTCTGTGCATTGTGATGGTGCTGTTTGCATTGGCTCCAAGAGTTCTGCTCCACTGCTCTCTGAGTTTCCAATGGAAAAATTGCAATAGGGCTTAGTAAGAAAGTGAGATATAGGGAATTTTCAATTGGAAATTACAGTAATCCTGGCCATGGCTCCACCATTTGTTGATCAGAAATGTCAATCATCCATGAACTAAAAAAGGATTCATCTGAACTGAGCAGAAAACCACTAAGGAAAGTTCCAAAGTAACAAGGGTCAAGGGATATGAAGTCCTGGAGGAGACTAGGAACCAAGGTGTTAATCCGTGAACTCTTGCTAATAGGAGTAATGCAGATCACAGCATCCAGTGAGGCTGATGGTCACTACAGTCAGTGGACATGTGACCTCGGGAAGGGCCATGTGAAGTCCTGACTTGTGGAGCCCAGTGACTGACAGCTGGAACAGGTGAGCTGGGGAAGTCAGTCACATAGAGGGCTCCAGGTTCCCCAGATCAGGAGGTGGGATCATCTGAAGATGCCTTCCTTTGGTCTGCCTGGAAGAAGAGCTTTCAAAACCTATGATTTTCAGGATGTGGAAACTTCACGCAGTGGCACACGTGGCATTGCAGGATGGTGAAAACAAGGAGACCCACAGATCTTACCTGAGCCACCCCAGGACCAGGAGGTGGGTGCTGCAGGCTCAGTGTTTGCAGGGAGCTCATGGTCAACACCACAGGGAACAAGGAGAGGAGCCCACATGTCTTATTAGTGGGCTGTGCTCACTCAGTTAGGCAGGAGGTCAATTCCTGAACCTCATCAGGAGGTCAGCAACTACACCTGCCCTCTCAGTGACCCCACCTCACTAAAGACAGTGTCCACTGTTCTCTCCAAATGCTGGGCTGTGGGCAAGGCAGGTCTCACTGCAGTGATGCTGCACAGGGAAGGGGACCTGGGCCTCCTCCCTCAGCCACCTGCCCTGCATGCCGTCCTGTCTGCTGTCAGCCTGGCTCTGCTGCTCTGGGGGACTCAGGGGCTCTCAGCCTCAGGCTGCAGCTGAGAGCTGCCTCTGCTCCCAGGACTCTCACCTGGGCCAGCACCTCCCTCCTGTCCTCTCCTGGTGGAGACCAGAGGGCAGGACAGGTGAGGGTCACAGCTCAGGGCAGATTCCCACCCACTGCTGTCCACAGGCATTGGCTGGACAGTCAGGAGGACAAGCAGGACAGAGGGTGGGGAGGGCAGTGGGCACACAGCAGGAAGCCCCTGCCCTCCTGAGACCCTGCTCCCTCCTCTCCTGCTCAGTCAGTAGCCCCCAAATCTCACAGAGATGAAAGAGAAGAACTAGTCCTGAGAACAAAGGGGGGCTCTTCTCCTGGACGTGGGGAACCCCATCCTCAGCCCTGGGCTCTGTTCAGTCATCACTGAGGGCTTCTCCTTCAGGGCTGGGAGGTGAACCTGGGCCTCTTGCATGCTGGGCACGTCCTGCCACTCTGAGACCCTCCCAGGTGCAGGAGGAAGGGCTTGGAGGAGGCAGGGCTGGGCTCAGGAGGGTGGGCTCCCCCTCTGACAGCCTTCCAGCTCCCCTGAAACCACCTGCTCTCCTCTCACAGGTAAAGCTCCACTTGGGCTCAAGACAGGGACACAGCTCAGGAGCACAGAGGACCTGGGCAGCCTGACCCCAGCCTCTCCAGATATCAGAAGAGCCTCACCCACATGCAAATCCCTCCTCCTGCCCTGGGTTCAAAGGCCCTCTGGGCTGTGGGAGCTCCCAGCTCTCTGCTCAGACAGGGCTGAGGTCTCTGGGAAGGAGGTGTGGTCTAGAAGATGAGGCTGCTGGGTCTGGTCCTGTGCCTGGTCACAGCTCCCCAAGGTGAGTGTCCCCAGTGTCAGACCTGGGTCCATGGGGAGGTTGTGGCTGCAGGTGACTGACAGGGTGTCTCTCTTCTTGTCCCCAGGTGTCCTGTGCCAGGTACAGCTGCAGGAGTCAGGACCTGGCCTGGTGAAGCCCTCACAGACCCTGTCCCTCACCTGTGCTGTCTCTGGATTCTCCATCACAACCAGTGGTTATGCCTGGAACTGGATCCGTCAGCCCCCAGGGAAGGGGCTGGAGTGGATAGGAGTCATAGGTTATGCTGGTAGCACTAACTACAGCCCATCCCTCAAGAGCCGAGTGTCCATCTCCAGAGACACGTCCAAGAACCAGTTCTCCCTGCAGCTGAGCTCCCTGACCACTGAGGACACAGCCACCTATTTCTGTGCCAGAGACACAGTGAGGGGACCTCAGTGTGAGCCCAGACACAAACCTCCTGCAGGGTGCCCAGGGCCAGCAGGGGGCGCCCAGCACACAGGAGCTCAGGTCAGCCCAGGAGCAGGTGCAGAGGAGGAGAGAACTTGACCCCAGTCCTGAGCCTCCTCACCAAGCAGCTCCTCCTGAGGGCCCCAGCCATGGGGTCCTAGAGCAGCCTCCTCCCCTTGGACACCACTCGTTTCTCTCCAGGTGAGGTTGTCAGGAGCGCTCCTCTTCAGCAGCGGCTGCACAGTCTCCTCTCTAACTGAGGCTTTCTGTGCAATGACAGGCTCTGCTCAGGGCCATCACGTGAGCTGTGTGGCCACTTCATGGCTTGGGGAACTCCCTCCACTCTCAGAAGGGTCTGGATGTTCCCCTGCCCAGTGTCCCTCCCAATCCAGTGTTCCCTGTGACCTTCCTGTGACTGATCTGTGCACTTGGCACATGTCGAGGTCATAGCCCACATTGTTCCTGAGCCTTCCAGCCACAGGGGACCTTTGACAATGACAAGGCACAGTCTGTCTTGTCACAGGTTAATGAACAGACGGTTGAGCCACAATGTAGGTGATAGAGACCATGGATGCAGCTGATAGTCTAAAGCCACCGTCAGCAGGCACAACAAGGTGTCCTCTGTCCCCAAACATAAGCAGGACTGAGCTGAGGGATGCCAACATGAAGCCCTAAACCTGGTCTCAATGCACAGAACGTGTGTATTCAGAGTGAACTTTGGTGTACGTGAGCTCTAACCTCATGATGAGGCTCTGTGACACCAGAACTCCAACCCATGGCCCCAAAGGGCAGAGGTGCCACTCCTCATGCAGCTGTGTGGCCTGTGGACGGGGGTGACCTGAGGAAGGTCTTGAAGGGAAAGGGGCTCCCTCGGCACAGACCCAGGAGGGAGGGTGGTCAGCTCTGCATGACTGTGGGAGCTGCAGGTTGGCTCTGCCACTGGCCTCAGGACCCTGAGACATGCTGTGCCCAGGACCAGTCTGATCTCATCTTGCTGGGAGCTGACCCTGAGCCTCAGAAGTCCCAGGACACCTGCTGCTGGGGAGAGGCAGCTTGGAGCCTGCCTGTGTTTCCAGCCACTGTGGCAGCATTGCAGGGTCACAGACAGGGACACCTGGGCTCTGTCCCTGCTCACGTCAGTGCCCACCCTGTCCTGAGAGTCCAGCTCCAGTCTGGGTGAGTATGGGCATCATCAATGTTAACATCCCAGATTGTCCTAAGCTTGTCCTGGAACATGCCATTAAGTAGAATCACTTTATGTATTTTCAAATTATGGTTTGAGAGCTAGAGCACTGATTTTATGTAAAACATTAATAATTTGCTAAGTTAAAGTTTTATGTTCTGTATCACCATAAGCCTCTTATGTATTTATTAATAATGAATCCAAGTTTTATTCACTTTTAATATTCTATTTGAGCATCATAATCATAGAAAAATGGTGCTTCATTGTCACACGTTGGTAGAGGATAAACAGATGGTGAAGAGGAAATGCTTCTGTGTGTCCTGTGTGTCTGACATTTCTGTATGGGGCTTACTCCTTTCAATTTATTATCTTTCTTTACACAAAATATAAATGCAATGATTTGCCTTTGTAGCCTTACAATTAACTCACTATAATCATAATTCTACACTTTTTTTGTTTTTTAGCAAACAAAGAAATATTGCATTTTAATTAAGAGAGAATTTCCACAGTGGTGTAGTTTCTGTCTCTCAGGACTTGCTCTGGGGGATCTAGGCTTCTCCCTGAGCCTGGTAGATGCTGGGAGCACTTTTAACATACAAAACGCCCCTCACTAACACAAAGCTTGCATTTGATTGCTTAAGCCTGTTTTTATGAGTATAATATATTCACTTAGATACATAAACTAGACTTATAGATTTGACATTTGAATATATAATTTAAAAACATGAATAAGCATGTTGTATGTTGTGGTCTTTCTCATGTGAGGGTGTTTGATTATCAACATCTCTAAGAATGTCAGCATCTCTCTCAATCAGACACGGAGTGGTGATTCCAGCTGTATTTTCATACTTACACTGAAACCCAGCCCTAGTGAGGCAGAGGACAGCACCCTGACACAGGGGTGCCAGGCGCTATGATGGGTCCCAGGCTGTGCACACCCAGCTGTCCATCACCTGTCCCTCCTGAGTGTGGGGAGCCCACCAGCTGCTCTGCCCCAGTCACTGTGAAGCACAGCCTGGCTGTGGGCACAGGTGCCCTGTGAGCTGCAGAGCCCCAGGACAGGGCCCTTTCTGCACGTGGCCCTCACCACCCCCCTCACCCTCACCCTCCCTGCACCTTCCCATCTCCAGGGCCACTGTCCTCTCTCTTTCCAGGACCTGATGCAGTAGCCTCCCCACATGAGGGATGGTGTGGTGATGGTCTCCCTCTGCCTGACCCATTCCAGCTAGGTCCATGTGCTCCAGGGCCATGCCCAGGGCCAGCAGGGACAGGATGCCATTCTTTTTTGCTAAATTACATTCTTCCCCTCTATTGACAGCGTATTTTTGAAATATCCACCAAGGGACAACTGGGTGATGATGAAAACTTCTTTGACACTCATGGGACTGGAGTTAAGGACAGGCCTCTTGGGCCCTATGACTCAAGTATTGGGCACATTGGGCAGAAGTCCTGTCCCCAAGCCTTGGGCTGTCCCTCCCCATGTCTCTGCTGGCCTCAGGCCATGCTTTACAGGGTGGGGTCTCCTGCCTGCTGCCCTCCAAGCTGGCCTTGTTCCTGGTGGACCTACAGTGCTGGGGTCTTAGGAGGACTTACTCTCAGGATCCACTAGCCATTGCCCTAGGGGGCCTCTGTGTAGGGGACACACCTGGGACAGAGCTCTGCCTGAGCCCAGGTCTACCCAGGGCATCCTCTGCAATCCAGGTGGAGGAGGACCCAACTCCACACTATGGCACCCTGTGTGCCTGCAGAGTTACCCCATGGGTGCTGCCAGATTAGCTGCTGAGTGACTATCCAGCTCCCAGATCAGAGCCAGCACAGACCAACTCTTCACCCAGTCCCAGGGCTGTGTCCACCTCTTTAGATGCTCACTATGACCACCTCAGGCCCCAGTACCAGTGTGGCTGAGTCCAGTCTGTGCTGCTCTGAGCAGCTCCTGAGGCTGAGGGTGCACAAGGAGAGAGCTGTGCTGCAGCAGGTTCTGGAGACCAGGATGCAAACACCCAGGTGCTGCTCCTGACCAGGGCCCTGAGGCTGCAGCACCACATGGCAGGAGGCAGGAGGCAAAGAGAGGAGACGGGGCTGGACCCCTGAGTGGTGCTGGGGTCCCCTGGGGCTCAGGGTGCCAGGAAGGCTCTACCAGCCCTGGGGGACTCAGGTGACCAGGACCAGGGTGTCAGCTGTCCTCTACATTCTGTCCACCCTCATGGACATGCTGAGGATGACAGGGCAGCTGCATTGATGACAGGTGGCTGTGCTCCCTGAAAGACACCAAGGCAGTTCTTCCAGAGAGAGACCCTGCTTCCCCCAAGCCTACAGTGCCCAGGGGGGAAATGGAGGCTGAGACCACAGAAGACAGACAGATAGATAGATAGATAGATAGATAGATAGATAGATAGATAGATAGATAGATTGATAGATATAGAGAGACAGATAGATAGAGAGAGAGAGACAGAGAGAGAGAGAGAGAGAGAGAGAGAGAGAGAGAGAGAGAACTGTTAATAGATTATATAGATAGGTGGGAGATGGTAGTTGTTTGGTGGATGATAGATACACAGATAGAAGCTGAGAGTGAATGAGGATAAATTAAAACTGTGCCTTGACACAGCACCATGTCCATGGGGATGTGGCCCCTCACAACAGAGGGCGCCCTCATATGTGGCCCCCTGTGGACTCAGTCCACGACACCTGAAAGTGAGGACAGAGGCTGGGTTTCTCCCTGCCCACACTTGGGGTCTGCGCCCACCACAGATGGCAGCAGCAGGTGCACCTGAGGGCTCTGTGCCAACTGGATGCTCCTGAGCTGAAGGAGGCCCTCACAGGGAGGCACAGCCTTCCCCCTGCAGGGAGCCTCTGAGGCCCTCAGCTGGACGCCTCCCTGGAGAGCAGGTGGCCGCAGAGGGGAGAAGACACACAGCACATTTCCAATGCAGGACGGTTCAGAGGACCTCACCAGTGTGTGCACCTGCGAGCTGGAGGAGGGTCAGGGCAGCAGTTGTGTCCAGGGTGAGAGCAAAGACCAGGTAACCAGTCACTCTTGCCACACATGAGCTGTTGGACAGTGAACCAGCACTCAGGCTTCTGGGTGATTTTACGTCTGCACCAGGGAGTTAGCACAGACACCTCCACCATATGATCTATTTATTATTATTAAATAAATAAAATAACAGACAATAAAATCAAAATAAAAGAAATACTTTCCTCCTGAACGCTCTCTGTCCACCATGCTGCCCAAGACACTCCCATCTGCCCTCAGAGCTGCTCTACCTGGGCCTCCACCCAGAGCTGCTATATAGCAGGAGCACATGCAAATAGGGCCTCCCTCTGCCCATGAAAACCAGCCCACCTGACCCTGCAGCTCTGCACAGGAGCCCAGCCCTGGACTCCCAGCTCAGCCCACTCAGTGATCAGGACTGAACACAGCTGCTCACCATGGAGAGTGTGCTCAGCTGGGTTTTCCTGGTGGCTGTTTTCAAAGGTAATGAATGGAGAACCAGAGATGCTGAGTGTGTGAGGGACAGGAGTGAGAGGGAGAGTGGATGAGTGTCAGTGTCCTGACCAGGCTGCCTCTGTGTTTGCAGGTGTCCAGAGTGAGGTGCAGCTGGTGGAGTCTGGGGGAGGCCTGATGCAGCCTGGGGGTTCCCTGCGACTCTCCTGTGCAGCCTCTGGATTCACCTTCAGTGATTACTACATGCACTGGGTCCGCCAGGCTCCAGGGAAGGGGCTGGAGTGGGTCTCATACATTAGTGGTGGTGGCAGTACTTATTATGCTGACTCTGTGAAGGGCCGATTCACCATCTCCAGAGACAACTCCAAGAACATGCTGTACCTGCAAATGAGCAGTCTGAGAACCGAGGACACGGCCACCTATTACTGTGCCAGAGACACAGTGAGGGGACCTCAGTGTGAGCCCAGACACAAACCTCCTGCAGGGTGCCCAGGGCCAGCAGGGGGCGCTCAGCACACAGGAGCTCAGGGTCAGCCAGGAGCAGGTGCAGAGGGGGTTTGAGGGCTGGTTTCCTGCATCTGGGGGCCTTTCCCTGTGCCTGCTTTCCAGGGGAGCTCTGTGGCCTTGTGCTCTATGCTTACTTTTTATTTGTCTGAAGGTCATTATTCTGTTTTTGTGATGTAGTTTTTTTTAAATAGTGTATCTTACATATATTGATTGGAATACATTATACATACATTTTGACATTATCACATTCATTCATTGAATATAAAAGCTCTTGGTCTGTCCCAGTACCTCCTCTGTCCTTCCTCTCTTACTCCTCAGTTACTGTACCCCAGTGATTTTTATTCCATGTTTTTATAATTTTATTTATTACGTCAACACTATGTGTATGCCTATCTACATGAGAAACTCACCGTGGAACATGCTACATGTGCAGGACTCACACGTGTGCAGAACTGGCCATTCACATCTTTTCACTTCACTCCTGGCTCCTCCCTTTTCCTGTCCCTCCTCCCTCACCCTTAGTGACCTCTTTCATGTCCACTGATCTCTTCTATTTCCTTGGGTTCTACCTGCCTTTATTCTCCTTATTTGTTCTAGATTCTACATAAGGGAGAAAACACTCAACCCTGACTTCCTGACTTTTTTGCATTTCCCTTTCCCTAATGTTCTCCAGCTCCACCAATTCACCATCGTCTCACTAATGTCGGAGTAGCTCACTGTTGCATACAACCCACATTCCCACCCTAAAGTCCACGGAGTCAGCTGAGAGGCACTGAAGGAAAGCCCTAAACCCGACCACAATGTGAAGACATAACCACTCAGAGTGAACCTTGCTGCATGTGAGCTGTCTCCCTCATGATGAGGTCTGTGACACCCACACCCCACAGCCAGGCCCCCAAGTTAGAGGTGTCCAGTTGTCCTGCCGCTGTGCATGGCCTGTGCACAGGGGGGACCTGAGCAACATATTGGGGAGAAAGGAGCTTCCATGTCAAGGACCCAGGAAGAAGCATGGTCAGCTCTGCATGGACTGTGGGAGCTGCAGGTCTGCTCTGCCACTGGCCTCAGGCCCTGAAGACACACTGTGCATGGACCTGTCCTCTCCTGGTTGACCTAGTGTGACCCATGGCTTCTCCTGCACTAGCTCTGCCCCCAGAACCACAGGCCAAGGAGCCCAATGTCTGATCACACTTGAGATCCTGCCCAGGTGATCAGAGGCCAAGGGTCTGATTGACCCTGAGGAACAGCAGCAGTGACTCTGGGAAGAGCAGCCTGGGTTCCACTTGCTCTGCCCCAGTCAGACGTCCCCAGAGGCAGAGAGGCCCAGAGACCAGGGAAGGCAGGACAGGAGCTTCACAGGTGGGCAGGGGAGGGCTGCACAGTGTCCATGCACTTTGTTCCAGGATGAAGGAGAAGCCCAAATTCAGGGGCCCTGCAGGGAAGCTCCTGGCATCTGGGACGCTGTAGCTGCTGCAGACAGTGGGGACCTGCTGCCTGGGACACAGCACATGGGTCTGCAGAGCAGAGGGGAGAGGTGGACGAGCTGAGCCCTCCACATCTGTGGTCCCAGCTGAAGGACTTTCCTCATCTGCACCATCACGGACTGAGGCTGAGAGGACAAGGGACCAGGGACCTGTGCTCCACCCTGCACTCACTGCTGCCCTGGTGGGGACGATGGCACAGCTGTGCTCACACCCTTATGTATCAGTACAGCTGCTTCAAGTCAGCCAAGGTGCACAGGGGAGTGGGAAGCCAGAGGCAGACCCAGTGAGCTGACAGGGGCCCAGAATTCTGAAGATGGGCTGTCATCCACCAGGACCTTCATGGTCCTTAGATGGACACTGGGTGCTGCAAACCCAAACCCTGTTCTTCATCCAAGAAGGGGCTCCAGTGACCCCACAAGCCCTGTCCTGTACTGTCCATGAGCTGCTTCATGGAGCAGAGGGATTGAGGGGAGAAGCACATGCCCAGACACAGGACTATTCCTGTCACATCTTCCTGGACAGTGTGAGCAACACGCTTAATACTATGAGTTAATCTTTCATGAATAAAATGCCACCAACCATATCTAACATGTTCAAGTTTGCTCTGAAAACAGATATCTCTAAGGCCTCCACCCAAGGCTGCTATATAGCAGGAGCACATGCAAATAGGGCCTCCCTCTGCTCATGAAAACCAGCCCACCTGACCCTGCAGCTCTGCACAGGAGCCCAGCCCTGGACTCCCAGCTCAGCCCACTCAGTGACCAGGACTGAACACAGCTGCTCACCATGGAGAGTGTGCTCAGCTGGGTTTTCCTGGTGGCTGTTTTCAAAGGTAATGAATGGAGAACCAGAGATCCTGAGTGTGTGAGGGACAGGAGTGAGAGGGAGAGTGGGTGAGTGACAGTGTCCTGACCAGGCTGCCTCTGTGTTTGCAGGTGTCCAGTGTGAGGTGCAGCTGGTGGAGTCTGGGGGAGGCCTGGTGCAGCCTGGGGGTTCCCTGGGACTCTCCTGTGCAGCCTCTGGATTCACCTTCAGTGACTACTGGATGCACTGGGTCTGCCAGGCTCCAGGGAAGGGGCTGGAGTGGGGTTGGTCAAATTAACCCAGGTGGTGGTACAACAAACTATGCCAACTCTGTGTAGGGATGATTCACCATCTCCAGACAGAACTCCAAGAACTCGCTGTACCTGCAAATGGGCAGTCTGAGAGCGAAGGACACAACCACCTATTACTGTGCCAGAGACACAGTGAGGGGACCTCAGTGTGAGCCCAGACACAAACCTCCTGCAGGGTGCCCAGGGCCAGCAGGGGGCGCTAAGCACACAGGAGCTCAGGTCAGCCAGGAGCAGGTGCAGAGGGAGGTTGAGAGCTGGTTTCCTGCATCGGGATTCCTCTCCCAGGGAACCACCTGGACTTGTCTGTACTAAACATTGGTTTCTATGAAAATATGAATCCTGGTGTTTGAGATGTATTTTCCTTGTTAATATTAGTGCATCATAGTTATCCTCATTATTGCTTTTCCATTAACCTAGTGATAGACATCCACTGAGAATCAAAGCAGGTCCTCCCTGTGGTCACTGTGCCGTGTGCAGGACTGAGGTCCAGTCCTGACTCTACCATGAAGGCCACTCTCAGTACTTGACAATTAGTCAGGTCCCACCCTGGGCCTCTCTGCAGCATGGACGTCCTGGTGTGGAACAGGTGGCCCCACTGGCTGAGGCCTCTGTCCACTCACTGCCCTCCCAGGACCTGTTCATGCTGTGACGTTTGTGCAGCTGTCAGAGCAGAGCAGTGGTTAGAGTCTTCTCCACACTCACTGCTCTCTCAATGCCTGTGAGCTCCCTCCTCTCCAGGTTGTGAAAAGGTGGTGTGTGTGGTGAAGGACTTCCCAGGTATGAAGCATCTGGACGTTTCTCTCATGTGGACTCTGCTGCTGGATGAAGGTCAGTGCTGGCTGAGGGTTTCCACATCACTGCACTCACAGGCCTCTCTCCACCATGGAGCCTGTGGTGCTGGGCAGGTGTGGGGTTTGCTGAAACCCTCCCCACATTCACTGCATGGGAAAGGCTGGTCTTCAGGGTGACCCTTAGGTGTGCAATGTGATTGGCATTTCTGCTGAAGACCTTCCACATTCACTGCACCTGGGTGTCCTGTCCAGTGGGCTCTCTCTGGAGTGTGAAAGGCTGGACTGATGGTGAGCAGCTGCCCACATGCTCTCCATTCCTGGGGCCTTTCCCTGTGAGAGGCCCTGCACTCTCAGTGCTCCCTGGAGGCTGCCCTCTGGTGAGTCCCTGGTCCCTGAACACACTTGAGCTGCTGAACGTCCTTCCCACCTCCTGCTCCCCAGGCCTCTCCCACAGGTGGTTCTGCAGCTGCTCAAGGCTGGGACCCCGTCCTCCTCTTTTAAGTGTCGCTCCCAGGGCACAGCATGGGGTGCTGAGGGTCCCACTTAGCTCTCCTCCTGTGGTGCCTCTGCCCAGATGGAGCTCCACAGCCTCTGCTCTGGGCCCACAGCCTTCACCATCCACAGGGGGTTCTGCAGCCTCAGGAGCCCAGGCCAGGTCCTGCCCACAGCTGATGACCTCAGACTCTCTCCCTGCTGGTGCTGTCACGGCTGCCACCACAGACATCTGGTCTCTGTGTGGACACAAAGTCCTGCTCAGTGCTGCCCTCCTGCCCTGGCCACCTCAGCAGAGACAGCTCTCCCCTGTCCACTCTTAGAAGAGTCTAAAATCCCTGATTTCCACCCTACACCTGACTGACCAGATGAGGACATTAAGTAACTCCTGTTGTGTTAAGTGCTCTGGGGGAGAGAGGGAGAGAGACTGGGGGAGAGAAAGTAGGAGGTGACCCCAGGCCCAGAGTCCCCGTGGAGCAGCTGTGCAGGAGACACAGGAGGCCTCAGACGTCCTCTGAGAACTTGGGAATCTCAGGATCCCAGGGGTGTGAGCAGCTTCATCACGAGGGGTTTATTTTTTAATTGTTTTTATTTTTTAAATACATGACAGTGGAATGCATCACAATTATTATTACACACATAGAACACAATTTTTCCTATCTCTGGTTGTGTACAATGTATGCTTACACCAATGCATGTCTTCCTACATGTACTTTGGATAATGATGTCCATCACATTCCATCATCATTGCTAACCCCCTGCCCCCTCCCTTCCCCTCCCACCCCTCTACCCTATCTAGAGTTCATCTATTCCTCCCATGCTCCCTCTCCCCAGCCCACTATGAGTCAGTCACCTTATATCTGAGAAAACCTTCACCATTTGCTTTTGGGGATTTGCTAACTTCACTTAGCATTATCTTCTTCAGCTGCATCCATTTAACTGCAAATGCCATGATTTTATTCTCTTTTATTGCTGAGTAATATTCCATTGTGTATATATGCCTCATTTTTTAATCCATTCATCAACTGAAAGGCATTTAGGTTGGCTCCACAGTTTAGCTATTGTGAATTGTGATGCCATAAACATTCATGTGGCTGTGTCCCTGTAGTGTGCTGTTTTTAGGTCCTTTGGGTATAGCCTGAGGAGAGGGATAGCGAGGTCAAAGAGTGGTTCCATTCCAAGATTTCCAAGGAATCTCTGTACTGCTTTCCATATTGGCTGCACCAATTTACAGTCCCACCATCAATGTATGAGTGGGCCTTTTCCCCACATGGTATCACGAGGGGATTTAAGCAGGAGTGCTGCAGAATACAGTGACCCACTGACCCTGGGGGAACAAGGATGGGAGCTGCCGTCCCCAGCTCTTGCAAGAGCCACACAGGCACACCACACCACCCATCCAGAACCTTCCTGTGGCTGACAGAGCAGAGCAAAGGCCCTCAGGAGGCCACCCCCTGTGTCCTCCCTCTGCATGGCCGTGCACTCCTGCAGGGAACACCCCCTCTGTGTGGTGCTGCCACCCCTGACCACTGGGCCTCCCCATTCCTGGATGGCTGGCAGGAGGAGGACCAGCAGGAAGCAGGAAGGAGCCCCCAGTTCCCCCACCCCAGCCCCCAGTGCCTCTGAGCAGCAGGAGACAAACACCTCTCTAGGAAGGACGGGGTCCTACCCTGTGCTCCCCACCTTATCCTCGTCTTCAGTCTCAGGATGAAAGGCAGCCCTGACTGAGCAGCCCTGTCTCCTCCTCATGGGGCCTGCATTGTAGCATTGAGGTCCTGACACTGCCCCTCGGCCTGGGGACAGCACCTGTGTGAATGTCCAGGGATGTCAGGAGCAGGGTGAGGGCATGCAGTTCTGCTGTGACTGACTGAAAGTGAGGCTGCTCTTCCCTCACGTCCCCACCCAGGTGTAGGTCCAGAAGTTGGGGCCAGGCCTGGTGAAGTCCCTGCCCACCCTGTCCCTCACCTGTGCTGACTCTGATTCTCTCTACCCAGCCATGGTGTGAGCTGGACCCACCAGGCTTCAGGGAGGGGCCTGGAGTGGGTTAGAAGGATGGATGGAGGTGGAACAGATCCCATTCCACATGTGGTCCTGAGTCCTTGCTGGTCCTCAGTGCTCCTTGATGGAGTTGGGCACATGCTGGTCCTTCCCCCAGGTGTCCTTGGCCTACTGCAGCTGCAGGGGTTGGCACCTGCCTGGTTGATAGTCAGATTCACCAGGGACCCTTCCAAGAGCCAGGTTTCATTAAGCACTCAACAGGGTGAAACCTGAGGATATGGCTGTGTATTCCAGGGGGAGACACCCAGTGAGGGAACTCAGTGTGAGCCCAGTCACTCACCTGCCTGCAGGGGGCGCTGAGGACCAGCAGGGACCTGAGGACCAGCAGGGGGAGCTGAGGACCAGCAGGGAGCTGAGGAGCAGCAGGGGGAGCTGAGGACCAGCAGGGAGAGCTGAGGACCAGCAGGGGAGCAGAGGAGCAGCAGGGAGCTGAGGACCAGCAGGGAGCTGAGGACCAGCAGGGGGAGCTGAGGACCAGCAGGGAGCTGAGGAGCAGCAGGGGGAGCTGAGGACCAGCAGGGAGAGCTGAGGACCAGCAGGGAGCTGAGGACCAGCAGGGAGCTGAGGACCAGCAGGGGGAGCTGAGGACCAGCAGGGGGCTAAGGACCAGCAGTGGGCGCTCAAGACCAGCAGTGGGATCAGGACCACCAGGGCCCCTTAGGGTCTGGAGAGAGCTGAGGCTCAGCACATAGAGTGAGGACCAGCAGAGACATTTAGGATCAGCAGGGGAAGCTCAGGACCACCAGCTTCACATCTCAGCCCCAGGAGAAGATAGAGCAGTGTCCTGGGTGGGGTTGTTTTATGTATGTAGTTTCCCTATAAAAGTCAGCAATTCTTCCAGCATTCTAATTCTACTTCTTAATTTTTCTTTCAATTATATTTTCAGTAAATAATATTCTATTTTTCTACTCTAGATTCAAATTTATGTGATGCTTAACATATTCCTGAATATTGACCTTAAGTCCTGAGCCTTGATGACTATTCCAATAAGGCTGAGGAATTTAAATACTGTGTGACTCCTTCTCCTTATTTGCTGTGCACACAGAGGAGGAGCCACATATCTGTGTTTGAAGCAGCATCACAGGAACATGGGACAGAACCTGAAGCTTGTCCTGCTGCAGACGTGTACAGCAACAGTGCCCCAGCTCTGGAGGCCACATCAGACCCCCTCAGTGCTGGGAGCCAGGTCAAACTCCAGTTCAAAGCTGTTGTAATTTTGCAGTTGACTATGGACACGACCTTCCTGGGAAGGCAATTCCCACCCAGGGCCTCATTCCCAGGAGGTTCCCTGGGACCAGTCCTCTTGTTCCTGCCTCATGCTGTAAACAAATGTTCTTCTGACCAACAATGGAGGACCATGTTCCTTGTAATGTCTGTGCATTGTAGTTGTATTGTTTCCAATGGTCCCAAGAATTCTGATCTAGAATCCTGGGCTTCAGATGAGAAAGAACACTGGAATGTGCCTTACACAGAAAGCATGTGGGGAACAGGAACTTTTATCAAGTGTGACTCAGAAATCTTGGCCATGGTGCCTGTGTCAACAGGTCTGCAATGTCAGTCATCCATGAGTGGGAGGAAGAACCACCTGAATTGAGCATGTGGCCACTCAACAATTTAAAACCACACAAGTCACAGGAGAAGAAGTCATGGAGGAGCATGGAGGGACGCAGATGTTGGATCCATAAAATCTTCAACATATAGAAATGCAGGGCACAGCCTCAAGTGAGGCTACGGTAAAAGTAGAGAATGTTCAAATGACCTCAGGTAGGTCGATGAAAACAGTGGGTGATAAAGCACACTGACACCTGGAGAGAGGTACAGAAAACAGTGTCATGACAGGGGTCCAGGTTCACAGATGTGATGCAAGAACAGTAATATAAATAGATGATTTGCTGGGACTTGGAAACTTCACCCAGGGGCACACATGGCTTTGTAGGTGGTGAAAACATGGAGACCAGCAGGTCTCACCTGAGCCACCCCAGGACCAGGAGGTGGGTGCTGCAGGCTCAGTGTTTGCAGGGAGTTCATGGTCAACACCACAAGGAACAAGGAGAGGAGCCCACATGTCTTATTAGTGGGCTGTGCTCACTCAGTTAGGCAGGAGGTCAATTCCTGAACCTCATCAGGAGGTCAGCAACTACACCTGCCCTCTCAGTGACCCCACCTCACTAAAGACAGTGTCCACTGTTCTCTCCAAATGCTGGGCTGGGGGCAAGGCAGGTCTCACTGCAGTGATGCTGCACAGGGAAGGGACCTGGCCTCCTCCCTCACCCAGCCTGCCCTGCATGCCGTCCTGTCTGCTGTCAGCCTGGCTCTGCTGCTCTGGGGGACTCAGGGGTTCTCAGCCTCAGGCTGCAGCTGAGAGCTGCCTCTGCTCCCAGGACTCTCACCTGGACCAGCACCTCCCTCCTGTCCTCTCCTGGTGGAGACCAGAGGGCAGGACAGGTGAGGGGAAGAGCTCAGGGCAGATTCCCACCCACTGCTGTCCACAGGCATTGACTGGACAGTCAGGAGGACAAGCAGGGCAGAGGGTGGGGAGGGCAGTGGGCACACAGCAGGAAGCCCTGCCCTCCTGAGACCCTGCTCCCTCCTCTCCTGCTCAGTCTGCAGCCCCAAATCTCACAGAGATGAAAGAGAAGAACTAGTCCTGAGAACAAAGGGGGGCTCTTCTCCTGGATGTGGGGAACCCCATCCTCAGCCCTGGGCTCTGTTCAGTCGTCACTGAGGGCTTCTCCTTCAGGGCTGGGAGGTGAACCTGGGCCTCTTGCATGCTGGGCACGTTCCTGCCACTCTGAGACCCTCCCAGGTGCAGGAGGAAGGGCTTGGAGGAGGCAGGACTGGGCTCAGGAGGGTGGGCTCCCCCTCTGACAGCCTTCCAGCTCCCCTGAAACCACCTGCTCTCCTCTCACAGGTAAAGCTCCACCTGGGTTCCAGACAGGGACACATCTCAGGGGCACAGAGGACCTGGGCAGCCTGACCCCAGCCTCTCCAGATATCAGAAGAGCCTCACCCACATGCAAATCCCTCCTCCTGCTCTGGGTTCAAAGGCCCTCTGGGCTGTGGGAGCTCCCAGCTCTCTGCTCAGACAGGGCTGAGGTCTCTGGGAGGCAGGTGTGGTCTAGAAGATGAGGCTGCTGGGTCTTGTCCTGTGCCTGGTCACAGCTCCCCAAGGTGAGTGTCCCCACTGTCAGACCTGGGTCCATGCGGAGGATGTGACTGCAGGTGACTGACAGGGTGTGACTGTCCTTGTCCCCAGGTGTCCTGTGCCAGGTGCAGCTGCAGGAGTCAGGACCTGGCCTGGTGAAGCCCTCACAGACCCTGTCCCTCACCTGTGATGTCTCTGGATTCTCCAGTGGTTACTACTGGAGCTGGATCCGTCAGCCCCCAGGGAAGGGGCTGGAGTGGATAGGGTATATAACTTATGGTGGTAGCACTAACTACAACCCATCCCTCAAGAGCAGAGTGTCCATCTCCAGAGACACGTCCAAGAACCAGTTCTCCCTGCAGCTGAGCTCCCTGACCACTGAGGACACCGCCACCTATTACTGTGCCAGAGACACAGTGAGGGGACCTCAGTGTGAGCCCAGACACAAACCTCCTGCAGGGTGCCCAGGGCCAGCAGGGGGCGCTCAGCACACAGGAGCTCAGGTGCCCCCTTCAGAGCAGCAGAGGAGAGTGGATGGTTTCTCTCCAGGTGATCAGCGTCTCCCTGGATCCCATCATGGAGAATCTGGAGGTCTGTTCTGCCTCAGATCATCCCATGCTCTTCTCTTATGGAGTCAGGAGTGTTTCTCCACCTGTCTCAGGTCAGGCTGCACAGTACATGTGTGAATCTATGTCCATGTGGGTATATCTGTATGTTACGTGTGTATGTGTGCAGGAGTGTTGTGTGTGTGTGTGTGTGTGTGTGTGTGTGTGTGTCTCTCTGTGTGGGTGAGACTCCTGGAAGGCAGACTCTGCTACCTTGTCACATTGCTGTCCCTGAGCTCCAGGCCTGCCCCCTGCTCCAGCAGCCAGTCCCTGGGCAGCTGCAGAGGACTCACCTGGGGAAGGCTCAGCAGCTCTCAGACACCTCCACCCATCACAGCCATGACCCTGACCCTGCCAGGTGCTCTCTACACACTGACCTGGCTCACCCTCCCCAGGGCAGGCAGCTGTCAGCTCACACCAAGGCTGCAGCCTCCTCTTCCAGACCAGAGCAGGGGATCCCAGAGTCCTCAGCCCACTTACACACACACACACACACACACTTACACACACAGAAACACACACACACACACACTCACACTTGCAATGGAGACCTATGTCTGCTACTCAGCTTACCACACAGTGTCCTTTGTTGTCATCATGGAAATGTCCTTTGACACAGTGGTTCTCCTGGTGACTGCACAGCTGCACTCCACCCTTGGCCACATCTCCACCTCATCTCTTCCTGGTGAGCTCTCCCACCCTGGTTCATGGGTTGCCTGAGGCTTTCCCTGGGCAGGCGTCCTGCATGTGGATGTGGTGTCCACCTGCTGCTGCTGGGCTCCACTCCAAGGACCATGGCAGTGTCTGGGGTCAGTCTGGGTGTCTGCAGGGCAGTGGGCCTCTCTTGATTCTGGGTAGTAGAGAGCTCCCTGCTGCCTCCCACCTCACAATCTCAGAGCCCAAATGCCAGCTCTGCCAGGCTCAGGAACCTGTGCCTATCTTAAGCCTCATCTCAGTTCACCCTACAAAATGAATTGGCTGTGACTCACTGACCTGGACACCCTCAGCTCACCTGGTCTCAGTGTGCACAGAGGACACTGGCTCCCTCCTCACCCCTGTGTCCCTGGAGTGTGGGGTGAGTGACCTGAGTGTGCACCTAGGAAGGAGCAGGTGCCCACAGCCAGACACAGGTGCAGCACGGGGCAAGGCCACACACCTGTGGGAGCTGGAGCCCACTCTGCCCTTCCTGAGGTCCTTGATGATGAGGCTGGGTCAGGCCTGGCCTGTGTCCACCCAGCTGGGCACTGATGGGAGCCTTGGAGCCTGGGTTTCAGGACCTGGGAAAATGGTCAGCCCTGATTCTGAAGAAGCAAAGTCATTGTATGAGATCCACCAAGGTCCACAAATACAGAGCCAGTCCCCCACCTGTGGATCCTCCAGACAGCAGAGCCTCAGCTGAGGCACTGACCTCTGGCTGATGGGCTGCTACCAGGTCTCCGTGTCTGTCTCCTGTGCCCTCTGCCTTTCCGACCTACAATCTGCCTGTTTCTTCTCTTCCCTCCTTGCCTTAAGTCTGGCTGGGGACGAATAACTGAGCCGCCACAAAGCCTTGTAGGTTCAAACAGCAATTACTTTATTTCAACTCTTACTGGCACTTCACGCGCGCTTTTCCGCCAAATCCACTCTCCTGGCCTTCTCTCCGGACACACCATACACCAACCTGAAATCTCTCCTCCAGAAATCCCTCCTTCGGCACTTCCCCAACCAATGGGAACTCTCCGGGAATCCCCGAGAGAACTCCAAAGTAGCTGGCTGGTGCCCACCACCAGGAGCCACCCCATTGCCCGACAGTAAAGGTCAAATATACAATACAATCAGTCCAGCGTCACAGCAATTATATATAGCATAACTCAAATCATCATCTCAATGGTTCCCTGGCGTCACTTTTCAAACATTCCCTCTGGCAAATGCCAGGCATCATTCTGACCAGCTCAACACCTCCTGTTCTGCCTGGAGTCTGGGGCCCTGAGCTCTGCTCCCAGTCACCCAGATCTGTTTCATCCACAACTTATCTGTCACTGTGTAGCCACCGTCCCTGTGTCTGTGAATCCCTGTCACCTGCTTGAGGTACTGTGACTCCACCCTCTGTGAGGACGTGGTGTGTGGCACTGCTGTGAGTGCAGGTGAGGAGGGACACAGCAGGGCCCTCTCTGACCTCAGGGCCCTTCCCCTCATGCTTCTCTGAGTTTATGTCCTTGTCTGTCCGTCTGACATTCACTTTCCTAGTGCATCAGAGCTATGCACAACCATGAGTCAAGCGTCACAGATTAAAATGACGGAGTTGCTCCCTTTCACCCCAGGACCCCTCTGTCCCCCTCCTTCCTCCCTGGCTCCCCTCCTCCACTCCATGGTCTTCCTCTCTTTATTTATCCCCTGTCTGTTGGTGCACTGCAGCGACACAGGGAGTGGGTTCCTGTGATGACTCCTCTGGGCTCACAGGATGCTCTGGTGGCCTTCATTCTGCAGCTCCTCCCTGTCCCCAGCCCTCCTGCGTGTCCCTCAGGCCCTTCCTCTTCCCCACTGCCCTCAGACTTTTGTGAGACCCCATCCAATTGCTGTCCCTCCCTTATTCTCTGCACATTAAAGGAAACCCTCTGCTCTCTGGGTCTGGCTGGCTTCACTCAGCAGGATGGTCTCCATTTCCGTCCATTCACCAGAAAACCCCATAATTTCCTTCCCTGTGTGGCTGAGCCTAAATGCTGTGCACCTACGCCCCATCTTGCCCCCCACTTGCCTGTGCTCAGGCACCTGGGCTGTGTGCAGAGCTGGGCTCTGTGAATTGTGCTGCTGTGGACACTGGAGGGCATGGGACACGGGGCTAGGTGACTTCCTGTCTTCACAGGAGTGACCACGTGGGGCAGCTGGGCCATGTGGTGGTCCCTCTCCCTGTCTCTCCTGAGCCCCACTGCTTCCCAGGAGGGTGCTACTCTGAAGGCCCACTGTGTGTGAGTGGGCTTCCCCACAACCCCCAGCAGTCATTGCTCTCCGTGTTCCTGAGGACTCCCTCTGCCTGGAGAGGCGCTCAGTGTGCGTCCATGTGCCTGTCCTGGGCGGCTGAGGAAGCCGAGGGTGTTTCTCACTATTTCCTGGCCATTTGTGATCTCCTGTGGAGAAGAGTCTGTGGAGACCATTTGCTGACTGACTGATGGGGTGAGTTTCTTTGTGTGATTTTCTGGTCTCTGTGTTCTGGGTGTCAGCTGTCCTGCAGAAGTCCAGCTGCCACAGACCTTCCCCACCCTGCTGGCTCCCCCTCCCTCCCTCCTGGGCTCTGCAGACCCTTTCCACTCCGAGGCCCTCCCATTAGCTGACCCTTCTTCTGGACCTTCACCTTCACGGTCTTATTCAGGAAGGCTGTTTCTGCATTTGTGCTTTGGGGTGTGGACCCTGTTTCTTCTGCCTTTCACAGAATTTCTGGTGCAATTGCCACGACTTTGGTCCACTTGCAATGACTGGGCAGCGTGAGGGAAGGGTCCAGCTTCCTTCTCCTTCCTGAGCACGTCCATGTCCTTGGGTACAGAGGCTGGTGATCCCAGAGCATGTCCCTGGCACCTCTGTGTCACATGGCCGTGTCTGTGCAGGACGGCCTCTGTGCCTTCTATGCTGTCCCATGGGCCTTCCGGTCTGCCTTGGTGCCAGTGCCATGCCCCTCTGTCCCTACAGCTCAGTGGTGCAGCCCTCAGTGGGGCATTGGGATGCCACAGCCTTGCTCCTTCTGCTCAGTTCCCTTCATGCCATGGAATTTGAATTGCTTTCTGAATCCCCTCCTGGGTAGAAGGTTTTCAGTGCACAAAAATAAAACTCAATGATCCTTGTTGACTTTATGTCCTCTGATTTCTGAAACTTCTTGTTACATATTAAAAATATTCCTTTTTTAACGTTTAGAGCATTACATTTGTGCCACATGGAGCTCATTTTGACAGGTTTGGCTCTCTCACTGTGCCCTGCCCTTCAGTCCCAGCCTGCCAGGACTTCTCTGCAGAGTCCCAGCCCCCAGTTCATCATGGCTGTTGGACTGGAATTGGCCTCACTGTGGGCATCTGGGTTTTGGACCAGCCTGTGTCTGGCCTCCTCAGGTGGATTCCCATCAGTTCTCCTCTCATGTGTGACAGGACCATCCCGAGGTCCCCTGCCCTGGCTCTGCTCCTTCACTCATTGTTAGTCACCATCAGTCCCTCCTGCCATGTCTCTGTGCCTGCTGTTTACTTCTCCCAGGTGCAGTCTTGGCAGACCTGGTGGGACCTGGGCCATCCCCCTGTCCTGTAGTTGGCTGTGGCATCATGGCTGTGGGCAGAGGGGCAAAAGGGAAGCCATGGGCAGCGTGAGCTCTCTGGGGAAAGGCAGGTGAGGACGTGGACTGGACCTGAGTGGTGCTGGGCAGGCTGTCTGCATGGCCACCCTGACACACTCAGGCAAGAGTGGGGGCTGGGCCTCAGGACTGTGTCCTCTGCAGCTCTCCTCTGACTGCAGCTGCCCAGCCAGGCCCTGCCCCTGAGCCCCATCACAGCCCTGAAAACTTCTTATTTTGAGGCAGGTTCTCCCTAAGAAGCCCAGTGTCACCCTGAACTAGTCGTCCTCCTCCCTCAGTGTCCTCAGGGCCTGGGGATATAGGTGAGGCCCACCATGCCCAGCTGGACTTCATGAACTCTGAGGCCACGTCTCATCCCCTCATGTTCACATAGGTCCCCTCTCCCCTTCCCGTGACTCCTTCCATTCCCAGTCCCTCCAGTGCCCTTCCAGTTATGGATCAGGTCACATTCACACCTTAATACTGACGCCCACATAATACCAGAACTGTCCACCGCCTGGGCACCCTTGGCCATGACTGGAGGCAGTTCTTGCTCTCCTATGATAAGGAGGGATTGTCCTAGGCAACCAGTTGTTGGAGACCATTGAGGCTGCCAAACCTCTAGCCATCACAGCACAGCACCACAGTGACATATTGTCTCACCCACGTGCCCATGGACTGAGCTCAGAAATGCTGAGAGGAGTCCCAACCTTGTCAGAATCCACAGAGCTCTGTGTAGTCAGAGTGAGCTTTGGTGGATGTGAGCTGTCTACCCCTCATGATGAAGCTGTGTGAGAGCAACACCACATACCCAGGGCTCCCAATGGCAGGGAGTGTCCACTCCTCATCTAGCTCTGTGTGGCCTGAGGGCAGGGGTGGCCTGAGCTAGGTCTTGGAGGGAAAGGGGTTCCCTTGGCAAAGACCAGGAGGGAGGGTGGTCAGCTCTGCATGAATTGTGGGAGCTGCAGTCAGCTCTGCCATTGGTCTAAGGGCCCTGAAGACACAAGATGTCCAGGACCACTCTGAGCCCATCTTGCTGTGAGGTGACCATGACCCTGGAAGCCCCAGGACACCTGGCTGCTGGGGAGAGGCAGCTTGGAGCCTGCCTGGGTTTCAGCCCCTGAGGCTGGACTGCAGGGTCACAGACAGGGACCACTGGGCTCTGTCCCTGCTCCTGTCCTGAGAGTCCAGCTCCAGCTGGGTGGCCATGAGTGTAGGCAATGTTTATACCCAGATTGTCCTAAGGTACTTCTGGCTCATTCCATGGGATCAGATCATTTGTGTATTTTCAAATGACGTGATTAGAGCTGTAGTGTAGATTGTTGTGTGTGATCAATTTGTAAGTTTCAAGTAAGAGTGTCATGCTGTCTAACAACTGCAGCCACTTATATTTCTGTCAGTAATCCTTCCATGTTTTTGTACAGTTTAGTATTTTATTTGTGAATATAACTGTGCAAAATGTGTGAGTCATTTGATGTATTTATACATACATGAGCAAAATTTTATAGATTTTAAGATTTGTTTCTTTTTGCCTATATTTCTTCCTGAATTTCCTTGCCTGTTATCATCTCTGGATTTACTATGTATTTTTCTTCATATTAAATACAATACCTTGGGCTGGGGTTGTGTCTTAGCGGTAGAGTGCACTTCTAGCACGCGCAAGGCCCTGGGTTCAATCCTCAGCACCACATAAAAGTAAATAACTAAAGTAAAGGTATTGTGTCCAACTACTTCTAAAAACGATGCTAAGAAAATAATAAATAAATACAATACCTTGATGTTCTTTTGATGTATACCTCTGGTAGCCTGAGACATACCTGAATAATAATTTAGAACTGTAAATTTTATTGTAGTTTTATGAACAATAGGGATATTTCACCTAAATAAAGACAGAATTTTCCCCATATCCATCTTCCCCAGTGTCTAGTTTATGTCTGCTTTTCCTTGTTGAGACCTTAAAACTTGCTCTGGGGGCCTCTCTCAGCTTATAACCAAGCCTGGTGGGTGCTGTGGTCACCTCCCATAAACATGATGCCCCTCACTTGCAGAGACTCTGTGTTTGATTGATTAAGGTCACATTTCTGACTACAACAATTATAACCAGTTAAATAAATTATATTTATGAATTGACAGTTGAATATATTTTGAAAAATCTGAATATGAATTGATATGTTTAATATTGTTTTCTTTCTCATGTGAGGGTGTCTCATCACCAACATCACTAAGAATGTCACCATCTCTCTCCATCAGACAACAGCTGGCCACTCCAGCTGTATTTTCATACTTACACTGAAACCCAGCTCTAGTGAGGCAGAGGACAGCACCCTGACACAGGGGTGCCAGGCGCCATGATGGGTCCCAGGCTGTGCACACCCAGCTGTCCATCACCTGTCCCTCCTGGGTGTGGGGAGCCCACCAGCTGCTCTGCCCCAGTCACTGTGAAGCACAGCCTGGCTGTGGGCACAGGTGCCCTGTGAGCTGCAGAGCCCCAGGACAAGGCCCTCTCTGCATGTGACCCTCACCACCCCCCTCACCCTCACCCTCCCTGCACCTTCCCATCTCCAGGGGCCACTGTCCTCTCTCTTTCCAGGACCTGCTGCAGTAGCCTCCCCACATGAGGGATGGTGTGGTGATGGTCTCCCTCTGCCTGACCCATTTCAGCTAGGTCCATGTGCTCCAGGGCCATGCCCAGGGCCAGCAGGGCAGGATGCCATTCTTCTTGACAAATCACATTCTCTCTCTGTGGACAGCATATTAACCACATCTCCATTAAGGGACACATTAAAAGGGCTTCAACACTCATGGGACTGGAGTTAAGGACAGGCCTCTTGGACACATGTCCCACCTGACGTGCATATTGCTTAGAAGTCCTGTCCCTAATCCCTAGGCTGTCCCATCCAATGTCTCTGCTGACCTCAGGTGATACTGCACAGGGTGTGGTCTCCTGCCTGCTACCCTCCAAACTGTTCCTCTAGCTGGTGGACCTGCAATGCATAAGGGGATTCTGTAGGGGCCACACCTCTGACAAAGCTCTGCCTGAGCCTGAAGCCTACCCAGGGAATCCTCTGTAATGCATCCTTGTGGGAGGCCATCCTCGCACATGATTTGCGTTACCTCCCTGGCTGGGTGAGAGGTGCTTAGACATAGCTTTGTCAGAGCTTTCCCCACCCTTTTCCAGGTTCCAGGGCTTGTCAATGCAGAGGCATGTCTGGCCACTTCCCCGAAGAGCCAATTGTCGCCCCTGACCTTGGGATGCTGCCCCCCTTGACCTTCATTGGATGGGATTTTCCCTGGAATTTTTTGTTCCCTAATAAAAGTCCACTCCCTGGCGTGTTCTCCCTCTCTCGCTAGCCTCATCAGTAAACCTCACTACAGCATTAGTTGGCTGGAGGTGGGAGCTAGGAGGAGCAGTCCTGGAGCTGGTGTTAAAGTTAATGAGAGTCTTGTCTCTTTAATTTAAAATTCCCTAGCATTTACTCATGAATTTAACCTTCATTAATGAAGCCACTGCTGGTCATGTGGCAGACATCCTCTAGAGGAAGGGCCACCCCCACACTCTGGCACCCTGTGTGCCTGCAGAGCTAACACCATGGGTGCTGCCAGGTCAGCTCTGGGGTGACTCTTCCAGCTCCTGGATCAGTCCCAGCACAGAAACACCCTTTACCCAGTCCCAGGGCTGTGTCCACCTCTTTAGATGCCACTATGACCACCTCAGGCCCAGCACCAGTGTGGCTGAGTCCAGTCTGTGCTGCTCTGAGCAGCTCCTGAGGCTGAGGGTTCACAAGGAGAGAGCTGTGCTGCAGCAGGTTCTGGAGACCAGGGTGCAAACACCCAGGTGCTGCTCCTGACCAGGGCTCCTGAGGCTGCAGCACCACATGGCAGGAGGCAGGAGGCAGAGAGAGGAGATGGGGCTGGACCCCTGAGTGGGGCTGGGGTCCCACTAGGGCTGAGGGTCCCAGGAAGGCTCTACCAGCCCTGGGGGAATCCAGGTGACCAGGAACAGGCTGTCAGCTGTCCTCTACATTCTGGGACCAGGTGGACATGTGAAGAGTGACAGGGCACCAGTACTGAGGGCATGTGGCTGTGCCTTCAGGAGGATTCCAAGACACTTGAACCACACAGAGAGTCCCTGATTCCCCCAGGTCTTCAGGGCACAGGAGGAGGACAGGAGGTCTAGATCACAGGTGATAAATTAGTTACACCAAGTCCATGGAGACAATGGCTGGTCCTTTTGCCAGGCACCTCATAACAGGGGGCTGCATGTAGCCCCCTGTGCACTCAGCCCATGACAACTGAAAGTGAGGACAGAGGCTGGGTTTCTCCCTGCCCACACTAGGGCCCTGTGCCCACCACAGATGGCAGCAGCAGGTGCACCTGAGGGCTCTGTGCCAACTGGATGCTCCTGAGCTGAAGGAGGCCCTCACAGGGAGGCACAGCCTTCCCCCTGCAGGGAGCCTCTGAGGCCCTCAGCTGGATGCCTCCCTGGAGAGCAGGTGGCCGCAGAGGGGAGAAGACACACAGCACATTTCCAATGCAGGACGGTTCTGAGGACCTCACCAGTGTGTGCACCTGGGAGCTGGGGGAGGGTCAGGGCAGCAGTCATGTCCATGGGGAGAGCAAAGACCAGGTAACCAGTCACTCTTGCCACACATGAGCAGTTGGACAGTGAACCAGCACTCATTCTTCTGTGTATGATTTTACATTTGCATCAGGGTGTTAACATTGACACCTCCATCATAAGATTTTGTGTTTATATTAAATAAATTAAGATTATGCACAATAAGATCATAGTAGAAGCAATTGGACTTCCTGAATTCTCCTCTGTCCACCATGCTGCCCATGACACTCCCATCTGCTCTCAGAGCTGCTCTTCCTGGGCCTCCACCCAGAGCTGCTATATAGCAGGAGGACATGCAAATAGGGCCTCCCTCTGCTCATGAAAACCAGCCCACCTGACCCTGCAGCTCTGCACAGGAGCCCAGCCCTGGACTCGCAGCTCAGCCCACTCAGTGATCAGGTCTGAACACAGCTGCTCACCATGGAGAGTGTGCTCAGCTGGGTTTTCCTGGTGGCTGTTTTCAAAGGTAATGAATGGAGAACCAGAGATCCTGAGTGTGTGAGTGGACAGGAGTGAGAGAGAGTGGGTGAGTGACAGTGTCCTGACCAGGCTGCTCTGTGATTGCAGGTGTCCAGTGTGAGGTGCAGCTGGTGGAGTCTGGGGGAGGCCTGGTACAACCTGGGGGTTCCCTGCGACTCTCCTGTGCAGCCTCTGGATTCACCTTCAGTAATTACTACATGCACTGGGTCCGCCAGGCTCCAGGGAAGGGGCTAGAGTGGGTTGCTGTTGTAAGAACCAAAGCTAATAGTTACAGCACAGCATATGCTGCATCTGTAAAAGACCGATTCACCATCTCCAGAGAGGACGCCAAGAATACCCTGTACCTGCAAATGAGCAGTCTGAGAGTCGAGGACACAGCCACCTATTACTGTGCTAGAGACACAGTGAGGGGACCTCAGTGTGAGCCCAGACACAAACCTCCCCGCAGGGCAGCTGGGGCCAGCAGGGGGCGCTCAGCACACAGGAGCTCAGGGTCACCCAGGAGGACCAGATGCAGAGGGGGTGGGGGCAGATTTCCTCCATCTGGGAGCCACTTTTCTCCATGACCCAGCTTTCTAGGAGAGCTCCCTGGACATATTTTTCCTACTAATCTCTTACATGTCTGAAGAGAACATTTTGGGATTTTAATTTTTACTTTCTTTTTTCATTGTTGCACCATAATTATAAATAATATTGCATTTCAATTGGAGACAGCTACACAATCATGGGATATAATCTCTCCACTTCTGTGCCCTGCCATCTCCCTTTCCCTTCCTCCTCTCTACCCCTCCTCCTGACCCTTTTTCCCTTTCTTTTCTTGGCAGGCCTTTTCTATAATTTGGTTCATTAGTGCCTCTTAGAGCACATAAAGGGGACACCCACTGTGCCATCCTCACACAGGACACAGGAGTGCTTCCTCAGTGTCATTCCACTGCTTGTCCCATTTCTGTCCCCTACCTCACCCTTGATCCCTTTCCTCTCCTCCTGCTCCCTCTTCTGTTTCCAGGGGACTCCTCCCAGACTTTTCCCCTTTTGTGATCTGCAATTTGCATTTGAGATTAAACACTTGACATTTCTTTCTCTGAATCTGGCTGAATAAACTTGATATTATCCAATTTCATCCATTGACCAGGAAAAGGCACATTTTCCCTCTTCCCTGTGGCTGAGTGAAACACTGTTCTGTGTATACACCACCTTCCCTTTATCCACTCATCTGTTGATGGACATCTGGGAAAGTTATGTAATATGGCTGTTTTCAGGCCCACTGGTGTAAACACTGATGTGGCCAGATAGCTGTGCTGGGCTGATCTTGGGTCTTTTTGATAAATACCAAGGAGTGGCAGCTGGGTAATATTGTGGCTCCATTCCTGGTCTTCATGAAATGTCCATTCTGCTTTCTGGAATGGCAGCACTATTTTGAAGTCCCAGCAATAACACATCTATACACCTCTTTTCCACATCTTTGCTGACATTTGTTATTATCTGTGTTCTTCATGATCGCCTTCTGATTGGACTGAGATGAATTCTAAACATAATTTCAATTTTCATTTCCTGATTGCTAGAAGTATTGGCTATCTTTTCCTATATTTGTTGGCCACTTAGATTTTCTCTCTTGAGAAATGTCCCTTTAGCTCTTTCCTATTTATTTATTGGGCTATTTGGTCTGATTATTAAGTGTTTTGGGTTCTCTATATATTCTGGGTATTAGTGCATTATCTGGTAAGCAGGTGACAATGATGTCCCATTTCCCAGGCTCTCTCCTCACACTGTGGTGGCATTCCATTGCTGTACTGAAGGTTTTAATTTGATACTGTCCACTTACTGATTCCTGGTTTTGACCCCTGAACTTTAGTGACCTGGTTGAGGAAGTCGGTGTCTGTGTCAGTACAGAGGAGGTTGGTGCAATATTTGATTCTAGCCCTTGCAGAGTGCCTAGTCTAATTCTTGAATTTCTGATAGACTTTGAGATGACTTTTGTAGGGTGAAAGTTAGTGATCTATTGAATCTTTTTTCATATTGGTATATTTAATTTTATCAGCTCTGTTAGTTGAGAACACTGTCATGTCTCCAACAGGATTTTGAAAACTTTGTCAAGTGCCCAATAACTGCACTTATGTTGGCTTGTCTCTGTACCTTCTATTCTCTTCTTCTTCATGTCTGCTTTGGGGTCAGTGCCTGCTGGTTTTGTTACTGCAGCTCTGTCAAATCGTGTGAGGTCAGATATTTTCATAACTTTAGGTTCAATCTTCCTACTTAGAGTTACGTTGGCTATTTTGTATTTTTAATATCTCCACACAAATATCAGGATTTTTTTCTGGTTGTTTGAAGAATATGTTTGGTATTTGTTGGAGATCTCATTGAATCTCTGTGACATTTTTGGTAGTTTGGCCATTTGATAATAATCATTCTGACAATAGCAGAAATCGGCAGTTCTTTCCATCTCTAAGGTCTTCAGTTTTTCCCTGTGTTGTTAGTCACTGATTCCATTGTAGAGATTTTTCACCTCCTTGGTTGATTTCTTTTCAACTACTTTTTAAGGTATTTAGAATGAAAATATTTTCCTGATTTCTTTCTCTGCAGACCTGCTGCAGTCTGTCTGGGCACAAATTACGAGCCACTCAAGAGGAACAAACTTTATTTCTAAACTCCACCAGCACACTCCACACATGCTTCCCAGGAACTCTCCCAAATGCCACGTGGCTCCTCCAGGAACCACCAACCGGAAATCCCTCCTCCGGCACTTCCCCAACCAATGCGAACTTTTCAGGAATCCCCATGAGTGGTCTACTGGAACTCAGCGGGAACTCCACAAGAACTCAAAAGTCATCATCTTAATGGTTTGCTGGCATCACCTCTCAACCCCTACTTCTGGCAAAAATGCCATGCCTGTTAGGCTGTCCATTACTTCATATGGTCCTTACCCATCATCAGATGAGCTGACCTCAAGGCGTCAGCCTCCTGTCTTAGGTTGGTACCACTGCAATTGGATCTTACCTGTCACTGACTACCGGTCCAGCATACAGCCATACTTGTGGATAGGCCTATGCACCAGTGGGGGGGTGAGGTTCTTTGCCTCACCTCTGTTGGCCCCCAAATTTGGGCTTGGTGCCAGTGTGGGGGGGTGAGGTTCTTTTCCTCACCTCTGTTGGCCCCCAAATTTTAGACCATCACTAGCAGAAGGGAGGAGGATACAGAAATGCCATGACACCAAGCCAATTGATGTCTCCTTTGGAAAAATTGTACCACCGGTGACACCATCAGCAAAGATACACCAGCACTACCACAATTTGATGCACCAACAGATAGTTCACAATGCATACAAGTGATACATAGTCCAGGCAAGTTCTGCAAGCAGTTCAAAGCAGAGAAATCTATCAATATGTCCATTTCCTCCCAAAGTAAATCGACTCCTTGATCGAGCATTACTTGTTGAGTTATTATTTATTGATGCATCAGTTTACAGTTTACTGTGATAGCTATCAAAGAAGCTGTAGTTTGGTTTTATCTTTGTCTTCACCGGCACTGGGATGAAGATAGGAATTCTGGCAATGATGGCTAAAAAAATTATGTAACATTCCAACAGGCACTAAGAAAACAATTTTCTGAACAATTTACATTATCCTGAACAGAATTATTAAATATAATGAAAAGGAAAGGTGAAAGTAAACAAACAGATCTGTTAACCTCCTTATTTGTTCACATATTAAAATGATCCTCAACAGCTGTTTACAAAATTTAAATTAAACCATTTAAATCACATAATTAAAAAATATTCAGATCCATTTTTTCATGAGCGCTTCTCATATATGATATATGGACATACACACATACAGACATACAACACAAAACACAAGTGTGCACAAATAACATACAACACATAAGACAATACTAAAACCTTTGTAGCTTTACACAGGTGAAATTTCCATTGCAATGTTTAAAAACTCCACAGTCAAAAAATAGAACTGATCAGAAAAACATTAACATAGGTCTGTATGAGCTCAAAAAATAAAATAGAACTTTATGATGTGGGAAAGGGCAATAATAAAATAGATATTGAAAAAAGACATCCTGGATACCACCTAGGTTTGAATCTTATTTGGATGTCCCATCCTTTTTTCTGTAACTTGCATATGGGTCTGAAGGTATTCCCACAAGCAAGCCTCAAGGTTTTTTACATTTGAAATAGGCCTTAATGGTGTTCATTATTCATTAGCCTCCAGGTGTGGGAGAAACACTGTCGCAGATGTAAGAATGGCCAAGTTGGAGCTCTTTATATGAGCTGTTATGGATTTGGATCAAATCATCTTTTTTTGGTCTGTAGAAATCGCTTTGGTTAGTCTCTCTGGAATCCAAATCGGCTGCTGTTCTCCCTGTGGAAACACACAAACAGAACCCCGACTCCAGACAATCACTGGGTCAGGACCTTTCCATTGTCCTGTTAGAATATCCTTCCAAAGTACCTTAGGCTTATGTACATTTTTTGGATACATATGTCTTTCCACAGCACTAAGCCCTAATGAATCCAAATTTAAAAAGTTTAGAGTAAAAGGGTTATTTTAAGTTTATCTTTGGGGGACATATACCCCTTTCCAATTCCCTCTTTTTGCTTTAATGAGTACATTTTAATAGTTTGATTAGCTCTTTCAACTATGTCTTGTACCTGTATATTGTATGGAATTCCTGTTATGTGAGTAATGCCAAATGATGAGCAAAATTGTTTAAAAGAGGTAGAAGTATAACCAGGACCATTATCTGTTTTTAACTGTTTTGGAACACCCACAGTGGCAAAATTTTGTAAGCAATGAGCTATAATATCTTTAGTTTTTTCCTCCGGCATGAAGGGAGCCCATCAAAAATTCGGAAAGAGTATCAACTGTAACATGTAAATATTTTAATTTTCCAAATTCTAGCAAGTGTGTGACGTCGATCTGCCAAATATGGTTAGGTATCCATCCTCTAGGATTGATTCCAAGATTAACTTGTGGTAAAAAGGTCACACAATTTTGACATTGTTTTATTATTTTATTTGTCTAGCTTGTTCCTTAGTTATTTTAAAATGCTTTTGTAAAGTATTAGCATTGACATGGAACCTTTTATGAAAATTTGTAGCTTCTTCTAGTGTAGAGAAAATATGTATGTCATGTGTAGTTTTATCTGCTAAATCATTGCCCAAACTAAGGGCTCCAGGCAATCCTGCATGTGCCATGATATGTCCTATAAAGAATGGATCATTTCTGTCCCAGATTAGACTTTGTATAGTGGAAAACAAAGAGAAAACAATAGAGGAAGGAGAAATCCTACCAGCATTTTCAAGGGATACTATAGCATTAAGTACATACTGACTATCAGACAATAAATTAAATACAAAATCTTTAAACATCACAAAAGCTTGTAATACTGCATTAAGCCTCCCTTTTGAGGTTATTGTTTGGGTACTAAAAATGTAAAAGTTTAATCAGGGGTAACTACTGCTGCTGTACCATTATTTGACCCATTAGTGAATATATTTGGAGCATTCATGATAGGTTTTTTTTTGTCATTTTTGGAAAAACTACAGGATGTGAAAACCAAAAAGACAATAAAGGATTACATGGTAAGTGGTTATCAAATGAATCATTAAATTTACACATGATTATTGCCCAAGTATTTAACTCATTAGCTAACTCATCAATTTGATCCATAGTATATGGAGTAATAATTTTACTGGGAGAAATTCTAAACACTCCCTTTGCTGCTTTTATTCCTTTGAGTATTAATTGTCCTACAGCCTCAGGATACCTAATAAGAATAGTGTTAGGAGAATATGATAAATGTATCCACAATAATGGACCTTCTTGCCAAAATACTCCTGTAGGAATATTTTTTGTTGGTAGTAAAATAAATAATAAAGGCAAACTTATATCAATTCTATCCAAATTCATATTTTCCATATATGTTTCAATAATTTTGAATAATTTTGAATACCTTTCTTGCTTCAGGCAAGAAAGTGAATTTGGATCTGATGGACCTTTTAGGATATCAAATAAAGGTCCCAACTCTCTTGCTGGTATGCCTAGATAAGGCCTTATCCAATTTATGTCTCTTAATAACTTTTGAAAGTCGTTAAGTGATTTGAGTTGACCTACTTGTATTTGAATTTTTGGTGGATGGACCATGGTTGAGGAAAATTTAATTGGAAAATTTAATTGTACTTTATCTATTGCTATCTCTAGATTATAATTTTTTAATAAGTTTGTAAGTGTGGCATAACATTCTAGCAATGTGTTTTTATCTTTATGTGCTAATAATACATCATCTATATAGTGAAATATTTGTAGTTCAGGATTTTGATTTCTAAGTGGCTGGATTGCTTTGTTAACATAAATTTGACACATAGTTGGGCTGTTAGCCATCCCTTGAGGGAGTACTTTCCATTCATATCTCTGATCAGGACCTTCATGGTTCAGTGCAGGGATAGTAAATGCAAAACGTGGACTATCCTCAGGATGAATTGGAATTGAAAAAAAAATACAATCTTTAATATCTATAGCTAAAACATACCAGGTTTTTGGCAAAGCAGACAATTGAGGAATCCCTGATTGAGCAGGTCCCGAAATAACCATCTCATTATTAATGGCTTTTAAATCTTGCAATGATCTCCATTTACCAGATTTCTTTTTAATGAAAAAAATGGGAGTATTATGGGGAGATATGGAAGGTTGTATATGTCCCTCCACTAATTGTTGTTTGAACAGGTCATGGGCTGCTTGTGTCTTTTCTTTAGTCAGGGACCACTGAGGAACCCATACTGGTCTTTCTGATTTCCAAGTAATTTTTATTGTCTCAGTGACCCCTTCTGAAATCCCAATCCATGTCTATTTATTCCTTGATCTATTTATATTGGTGCTGCTATACCTTGTTCTTGTTCTCCTAATCTTTTTTCTTTCCTAAAACCTTATCTAGCCCTAATACTGGGCGCATTTGGATTGATGTTATTTGTTAATGCCAAACCTAATTGATCTAGGACATCTCGTCCCCATAAATTTATAGGAAGATGATCCAATACATATGGCTGTATAGTTCCTTCACATCCTTCAGGATCCTTCCAATCTAATATCATTGCACTTCTATGGGGGTTAGTTGCCACTCTTAGGCCTCAAAGCATTTGAGTGGCTTGTTGTAATGGCCAATGTTTCAGCCATTCTTGACAAAATATGATGCTAAGATCTGCAACTGTGTCCAGTTGCCCATTAAATTCACATCCTTGAATATTTAGTTTTAGCATTGGGTGAGAATCTAAATTTAAAGACAGCATAGCCCAATCTACACCTGTGGAGCCTAATCCCCTGGAACGTCTTTGTACAGTACGACTGGAAAATTTATCATGCAGGCTGGGTATTATTAATAACTGTGCTATTCTATCTCCTGGTGAAATTACTGATGTACCTGAGAACAAGCTATAATTTGTATTTTACCTTCATAATCAGGATCAATTACCCCAGGACTTTTCATAAGTCCTTTTAGAGTAGAAGAACTGCATCCCAATAATAAGCCTACTGTTCCTTGGGGAAGAGGCCCTTTTACCCCTGTGGGAATGATTTCAACTCCCATCTCTGGAGTTAGTACTGCTCTGGTGGAGGCACAGATGTCCAATCCTGCACTCTCTGGTTTGTCTGATGAGAGATCTAATGGACAATGTGTCCTGGGCACTACCCTGATGGTGTCGCTGGATTCTTACAATGTCCCGTGTATTTGTGGTTGGGAGCCCTGGAGCATTCGGCTCACCTGTTCGTTTTTTGGCAATGAAGCCTGATGCCTTTCTCCACAATATCATGGGTAAACACCTGGTCCTTGTCGGATTTTTTTTTTTGGTTGTTCAAAACATTACAAAGCTCTGGACATATCATATTTCATACATTTGATTCAAGTGGGTTATGAATTCCCATTTTTACCCCATATACAGATTGCAGAATCACATCGGTTACACACCCATGTTTTTACATATTGCCATTCTAGTGACTGTTGTATTCTGCTATCTTTCCTATCCTCTACTATCCCCCTCCCCTCCCCTCCTATCTTCTCTCTCTACCCCATCTACTGTAATTTATTTCACTCCATTTTTTTCCCTTTACCCTCACACCCTCTTATATGTAATTTTGTATAACAATGAGGGTCTCTTCCATTTCCATACAATTTCCCTTCTCTCTCCCTTTCCCTCCCACCTCTCGTCCCTGATTAATGTTAATCTTTTTCTCATGCTCTTTCTCCCTGCTCTGTTTTTAGTTACTCTCCTTATATCAAAGAAGACATTTGGCATTTGTTTTTTAGGGATTGGCTAGCTTCACTTAGCATAATCTGCTCTACTGCCATCCATTTCCCTACAAATTCCATGATTTTGTCATTTTTTAGTGCTAAGTAATACTCCATTGTGTATAAATGCCACATTTTTAATCCATTCATCTATTGAAGGCATCTAAGTTGGTTCCACAGTCTAGCTATTGTGAATTGTGCTGCTATGAACATCAATGTAGCAGTATCCCTATAGTACGCTCTTTTAATGTCTTCAGGGAATGGTCCGAGAAGGGCGATAGCTGGGTCAAATGGTGGTTCCATTCCCAACTTTCCCAGGAATCTCCATACTGCTTTCCAAATTGGCCACACCAATTTGCAGTCCCACCAGCAATGTACAAGTGTACCCTTTTCTCCACATCCTCGCCAGCACTTGTTGTTTGACTTCATAATGGCTGCCAATCTTACTAGAGTGAGATGGTATCTTAGGGTGGTTTTGATTTGCATTTCTCTGACTGATAGCGATGGTGAGCATTTTTTCATGTACTTGTTGATTGATTGTATATCCTCCTCTGAGAAGTGTCTCTTCAGGTCCTTGGCCCATTTGTTGATTGGGTTATTTGTTTTCTTACTGTTTAATTTTTTGAGTTCTTTGTATATTCTGAGTATTAGGAGTAAAGATTTGTTCCCAGGATGTAGGCTCCCTATTTACCTCTCCCAGCCTTCAGAATCTGACCCTGTCACCTCTGCAAATTCTTCCAATGTTTCACACAAGAGGCTTTAGAGCACCTCAGATCTCAAATAAGCTGATACTCAGCTTCCACATGGCTCTTTGAAAGAATTGATAGGAAGGGGATCTTCAGAGAATGATGGACCTATATCAGTAGATGTATATGAGAGGGCACAGGGCTGGGGTTCTGGACCTGCCCAAATGATAGCTGTGGCATGTCAGGGCAACAGCAGAGCAGGTGACCTTGTGGGCTCCATGATGAGGGTCACACAGAAAATTGAAGTGTCCAAAAGAGAATCATGGCACCAAAAGTAGAGGACAATATTTTTTCCTAAGGTCCCTGCTATAGACATCACACATAGAGATCCTGCTACATCCCCAATGTGTGCCTTTCCAGCCTGGAGATCACATGTGCAGTCCACCTCCTCAGGGTCTCATGGTGAGGAGGGCTGGGCTGGGCTCTGTATTCCCCCACCACTCACCACAATCCAGGAGATCTCACCACAATCCAGGATGCAGTGACACATGGTCATTAAGGGCTAGTTACAGAATGTTGTTTACAGAGACCTGAGTCTGGGCACAGGTAGCCCCTCGGCCACATGAGCTTAAGGAGACAATTTACAGAGACCTGCTATGACACTAGTAGCCTCCTGGGTCCAGGTGAGCTTGTTCCTTCTGAGAAGCTTTGGCTGTGCAGATGGACTGAGTGACCAGGAAGTCCTCTCTCCAACATGGTGGGGACACTGCAGTGAAGGTGAAAGACAGAGACAGAGAACAAGGTCTGCCCCTTCTGGAGAGCTGGGAGGGCTCCTGCAGGACACTGAGCTCACTTCCCTGAGCTGAGGGTCTCTCACCAGAGGCCTCTGCTTCCCTCCTGAGAAGGCCCTGGCTCCTCACTGCTCCCCACCAAGGGCAGAATCCACAGGACCAGCTGCCCCTGCAGGACCTCGTCTCTCCACAGGAAAAGACAAGAACCAGGCCTGAGTGCTCTGCCCACAGTGCTAGGAGTGGACCCAGGTGAGCAGGGTCTACACCCCACTGAATCACAGTGTCTGCAGCTTGTTGAGCACCTACCCTCCCAGGGACGTCCTTTTCACCACACAGTCCAGATCAAGGTCCATGGAGAAACATGGAGCTCAGTCATGAGTCACCCAAAGTCCTCCAGCACCTGATGAGCTTTGGATCTAAGGGAATCTGCTCTGAATGACATAGATTGCAACATGCAGATGTTCCATCAAACTCTGGAACCCCAAAGCTAAACAGGAGCTAATGGTGACTGCACATGTATTAGAATCATAATTCTGTAACTTAGGGTAAGATATAGGTGTGTATAGCCTGCACTTCTGTGACCTGTTCACACACACACACACACACACACACACACACACACACACAGCCATTAGCCTGGACTGGACTCAGGGCAGCATCCAAGATCTTCAGCACTAGAAGGCCTTGCTCAGGGGAGCAGCAGAATCCCTCTTCTTAGCTCTCCTCTGGTGGACTTGTGGAGTTTCCTCTTGGAATTTGTTCAGGTAACTCCCAGGGACACGGTCACTGGCTGTTTCTTGGTGTCTGAGTGGAAACTGCACGGGACCTGCTCCCTGTCCTGGTGTAACTGATACTCACTGTGCCCCTCTGGTGCTTCCCTGTGCTGCATTTCTGTTGGCTTCTGTCTCTCAGTTTCCATTTCCAGCTTCTGCTAACTTCTTGATCCTGGGACCTGGGGACATTTTCCTTGCAGATTTTAACATCATAATCAAATGACTTTATGATCTTTGTTACCCCTGTGCAGCCCAGGGTCCTGTGCAAAGTGGAGCCTGCTCTACCTGTGGCCACACTCCAGGGCTGTCATTTCAGTTTGTGAAACCAGCTGCATATCTTGGAGAGGCAGGAGCAGAGGTCCAGGTGCCTGAGCATGGCCTGTTGGTCAGCTCAGGACTTGTGGTCCACCCATCACCCCACACTCTCCCTCCTGGGAGGAGAGCCCTCCTGATCCCTCCTGCTGGCTCGCTGGGTCTGCAGGGTGAGCGTGCTGCCCACAGCCACCCTCTGGGTGAGGACAGACAAGTGCTCCTGGGTCAGCCATGGCCTTGTGCCTCTTGTCTCAGCCCCTCCCTCTCCTGACCTTGCTCACCACCACAGCCACTGTCCAGCTCTGCCCCTGTGAGGCCAGCTTCTTACATGGACAGGAGAATGAGGCCAGGAAGAGGCTGTCCTTCAGGCCTGGCCTTTTCTCCTAGCACTGTAACCTAAATTGGGCTCCTCAGCTGTGCACCCCTGTGGCAAGTGCCTGAGGCCATCAGCACATGAAGAGGGGCTTTCCTTTGGCTCCTGACTTCCAGTGCTCTAGTCCATGAAGAGAGGAGTCCACTGCATTCACTCCTTTCCTGGGTGTGCCAGGGGCAATGCAGAGAGCCCACTGTGGGGACAGCCACTCACCTAGGTTGAAGGACTCCAAAGGGAAGGAAGAAGAGACAGGGTCTGACAGTCCTCTGCAGGGCATGTCCACAGTGATTGATATAAATTCCATGGTGTCCCCAGGTCCTAATGTATCCACTACTTCCCCACAGCCCAAGAATCTACAGAACCATCTTAGAACATGGCATTTTGAAGCACAATTATACACACTAATCATTCTATCTCTGGATACAAAGCTTTCACATCTATCTCATAATGCAGACACATTCAGTCCTCATCCTTGAGTCTCTAAAGGCAGAAATACTTTAGCAGAACCCAGAAACCCAGTGCAAAGACTTTAAAACATTCATGGAAATCCTACTGTGGGCCTTAAGATCAAAGAGGGCTTCCATGCTTTCACGTTTTATGGGAGGGCTCTTGGCAGCAGGGACTCTGACCCCTGAACCCCCATCTGACCTCCCAGCCCTTCCTTTCAAGTATCCATGTAACCCTCCCTGACCCTGTAGCTCTCACAGTCTGCCCCCTGCAAAGCCAGCATGGTGTGGCTGAGGACAAGGTCACCCTCAGCAGGGAGCAAGTCCTGGCCTCCCTTGAACCAGGGCTGGGAACCCCTGAGTCCCTTGCTGGCTGAACAGGGGAAACCATGCCCCGGGCAGTCCTGGGTCAGGAGCCCAGACTCTCTCCCACAGGCCCTGCCCTGGAGGGTCTTTCAGATCTTCATCTCTGCCTCTGAGCTGGGGAAGCTGGGCCTTGTTGATCCCTGGGATCCTGAAACCACCCTGCATCCTCTGGGTGCAAAGCCCTGGGCTGCTCCCAGTGGAGCTGCTGGCCCCACCCTCCTGGCCACAGCTCCTGGGCAGCACCACAGTGTGCTGCTCTCCTGGCCAAAGTGCAAAGCCCCAGCTCTGCCTGCACTGCCCCTCTCTGCCCCTCCCTGTCCTGCACGTGGCCTGAAATCAGTCAGGGGGTCACACGCCAGGGCCTCCCCTGTGCCCTTGAGATTGTCCAGCCACAGTCTGCTCCAGCCTGAGCGGGTTCAGCTCCCCCCAAGTGTGGGAACATCCAAAAAATGGGGCTCTGAGGTTGTCACCAGATGTGTCTGCCTGGGAGTTGGAGGAAGGTCTTTGGGGCAGTGATGTCCAAGGTGAGAGCAAAGCACAAAAACTCCTCTAACTCTTGCCAGATATGTGCTGTTGGACACAGTGACCACCACTCATGATGCTGTGTGTGATTTTACATTTGCACCATGGAGTTAACACTGTCCTAGATCATGATTTTGTACATGTGTAAAAGAAAATAATGGGTGATAAATGCCAAGGAGAAAAATAGGCAAAAGTAATCATATTCTCTTAACCCTACTATCTACACAGTTCTAACCCATGACACTGCCACCTGCTCTCAGAGCTGCTCTTCCTGGGCCTCCACAAAGAGCTGCTATATAGCAGGAGGACATGCAAATAGGGGCTCCCTCTGCCCATGAAAACCAGCCCACCTGACCCTGCAGCTCTGCACAGGAGCCCAGACCTGGACTCCCATCTCAGCCCACTCAGTGATCAGGACTGAACACAGCTGCTCACCATGGAGAGTGTGCTCAGCTGGGTTTTCCTGGTGGCTGTTTTCAAAGGTAATGAATGGAGAACCAGAGATCCTGAGTGTGTGAGTGGACAGGAGTGAGAGAGAGAGTGGGTGAGTGCCAGTGTCCTGAGCAGGCTGCCTCTGTGTTTGCAGGTGTCCAGTGTGAGGTGCAGCTGGCGGAGTCTGGGGGAGGCCTGGTGCAGCCCGGGGGTTCCTTGCGACTCTCCTGTGCAGCCTCTGGATTCACCTTCAGTGACTACTGGATGAGCTGGGTCCGCCAGGCTCCAGGGAAGGGGCTGGAATGGGTTGGCCAAATTTACCCAGGTGGTGGTAGCACCTACTACCCAGACTCTGTGAAGGGCCGATTCACCATCTCCACTGACAACTCCAAGAACACAATGAACCTGCAAATGAGCAGTCTGAGAGTCGAGGACACAGCTATCTATTTCTGTGCCAGAGACACAGTGAAGGGACCTCAGTGTGAGCCCAGACACAAACCTCCCTGCAGGGCACTGAGGGCCAGCAGGGGGTGCTCAGCACACAGGGAGCTCAGGTCAGCCAGGAGCAGGTGCAGAGGGGCTGGGGCTGGACTTGTGCATCTGGGGCCTCTCATGAACCATCTTCCCAGGGGAGCTCTATGTACATATTTTCTGTACTGACCTGTGACTTCTCTGAAAGTAATACTTTGGATTTTTAATTATCACTTCCATTTGTATTAGCACATTAATAAGTAATACTGCATTTCAATTTGACATAATTTAATAATTGTGCAATAAAATTTTTTTCCCTTCACAACCTAACATTTCCCTTTCCCTCCCTCCTCTTTATCCCTCCCTCCTTACACTTTGTCTCTTCCTTTTCTTAACACATCATTTTAGTGATCTGTTACATTAGTGCTTCTTAGAGCACATAAGGGAAATCCCCTGTGGTGTCCTTATGCAGATGCACAGGTGGCCGGTCAATTTCTTTCCACCTCCCCTCCCATCTCTGTCCATCTTTCCTCACCCTTGATCCCCTTCCTCTCCTCCCTCCTCCCTCTTCTTTTTCCTTGGGATTCTTCTTAGTACTGTTTTTTTCTTTCTTTTTTGGTCTGGAATTTGCATTTGAGAGTAAACAGTTGACATTTCACCCTCTGAATCTGGCTTAATAAACATGATATTCTCCAGTTCCATCCATTGACCAGAAAATGCCCTAATTTCCCTCTTCCTGTGGCTGAGTGAGACCCTCTTCTGTGTATACACCTCTTCCTCTTTATCCAGTCATCTGTGATGGGCATCTGGGACATTACGTATATAGCTGTTTTAAGACCCTCTGGTGTAAGCACTGATGTGGCTGTACAGCTGAGCTGTGCTGGATTTAGTTATTTGGGACAAACACTGAGGAGAGGAGAGCTGGGTCACATCTTGTCTCCATTCCTGGTCTTTCCTGAAACGTCCATTCTGATTTCTAGAATGGCAGCACTAATTCAAAGTCCCACCATCATTAAACCCATGGATCTCTTTCCCACATCTTTGCCAACATTTGTTATTACTTGTGTTCTTGATGATTGTCTTCTAATTGATGTAAGAAGAAATTTAAATGTAATTTTATTTGCATTTCCTAATTGCTGAGATTATTGAGCATGATTCCCTATATCTGTTGGCCATTATTATTTCCTATTCTGAGTAGTCCATTCAGTTCTGTTCCACTTATTTATTGGGTTATTTGTGTCTCATCATAAAGTGCTTTGGGTTCTTTATGTATACTGGATATTAGTGCCTAACTGGGGAGCAGGTGGTAAAGATCTCCCATTCTGAAATCCCTCTCTCACACTCCTGTTCCCATTGCTGTACTGAAGGTTTTAACTTGATACTGTCCCACTTACTGATTCCTGGTTTTGATTCTTGCACTTTAGTAACATGGTAAAGGAAGTCGGTGCCTGTGTCATACAGAGGAGGGTTGGTGCAATACTGGATTCTAGATCTTGCAGAGTGTCCAGTTTAATTCTCTGGTTTCTGATGAACTTTGAGTTGACTTTTGTGGGGTGAGAGGCAGTAACCTATTATATTCTTTCAAAAATTAATATTCAGTTTTCCTAGCTGTATCTGTTGAACAGGCTGTCATCTCTTCAATATAAATTTGAAAACATTAAGTGTCAAAAAAAAAAAAAAGCGCACTGCCCTTATGTTGGTTTGTCTCTGTATCTTCTGCTCTATCCCACTGGTCTTCATGTCTTCTTTGGGGCCAATACCATCCTGGATTTGATAGAGTAGGTCTGTCAAGTAATGTGAGGTCAGATGTTGTCATATCCACGTTCACTCTTCCTTCTTAAGATCGCTTTGGCTGTTGTGCATTTGTAATTTCTCCACACAAATATTAGGACTCTTTTTTCTATTCCTTTTAAGAATGTATTTGGAATTATTTGGAGATGTCAGTGAATCTGTGTGACACTTGGGTTAGTTTGGCCACTTGATAATACTCACTCTGACTGTACAGGAACATGGTGGGTCTTCCCATATCAAAGTTCTACAGTTTCTCCCTGTGGTGTTCGCTGTTTCCATTGCAGGGATTTTTCACCTCCTTGGCTGTATTTTTTCCAAGTACATTTTAAGGCTATTTAGAAAAGATCATTTTCCTGATTTCTTTATCAGCAGATATATTTTATTTTTAGTTGTAGGTGGACACAATACCCTTATTTTACTTATTAATTTTTAGGTGGTGATGAGGATCAAACCTAGTGCCTCATGCATGCTAGGCAAGTGCTCAACCACTCGCTACAACTCCAGTCCCAGTAGACCTATTTTAGTAGAATAAGAAAGTGGTTTATTTATGTGTGTGTGATGTATTCAGCTACATTGCTAAAGTTGTTTGCAAAATTTGGAAGCATTTTGATGGAGACATTAGTTCTTCTAGAGTGTAGATCACATCTCCAGCAGGGAGCATATTCAGACTTCTGTCCTTCCTTCTTCTTTAACCTATAATTTCCTTCTCTTGCTTAATTACTCTGGTTAAGAGTTTTTAGAAAGTATGTTCACAATACAAACAATCAAAGAAACAAAGATATTCTTCCTAGAAAACATGAAGAATATTGAAAAATACTTGATGAACTATGGAAAATAAAAAACAGAAGATCCAAATAAACAGAATTAGTGATGAATTTTCCTCTTAGCACTGCTTTCATTGTGTTCCATAGATTCCGATAGGTTGTGTCTGTGTTTTCATTTATCTCTAAGAATTTTTTAATTTCCTCCTTGATGTCTTCTATAACCCATTGATCATTCAGTAACCTATTGTTCATTCTCCAAGTGATGCATGATTATTCCTTACTTCTTTTATCGTTGATTTTCAGTTTCATTCCATTATGATCATATAAGATGCATGGTATTATCTCTACTCCTTTATAATGTCTAAGAGTTGCCCTGGGACATAATATATGATCTATTTTTGAGAAGGATCCATGTTCTGCTGAGAAAAAAGTGTAACTGCTTGATGTTGGGTGGTATATTCTATATATGTCAATTAAGTCTAGCTTATTAATTGTATTATTGAGTTCTATAGTTTCTTTATTCAACTTTTGTTTGGAAGATCTGTCCAGTGGTGAGAGAGGTGTGTTGAAGTCTCCCATAATTATTGTATGGTGGTCTATTAGACTCTTTAAGTTGAGAAGAGTTTGCTTGATAAACATAGCTGCACCATTGTTTGGAGCATATATATTTATGATCGTTATGTCTTGTTGGTGTATGGTTCCCTTGAGCAGTATGTAGTGTCCCTTTTTATCCCTTTTGATTAACTTTGGCTTGAAATCTAATTTATTTGATATGAGTATGGACACTCCTGCTTGTTTCCGAAGTCCATATGAGTGATATAATTTTTTCCCAACCTTTCACCTTCAGTCTATGTATGTCTTTTCCTATCAAATGCGTCTCCTGTAGGCAGCATATTGTTGGATCTTTTTTTTTTTCTGATCCATTCTACTAGCCTGTGTCTCTTAATTGGTGAGTTTAAGACATTAACATTTAGGGTTATTATTGAGATATGGATTATTCTTCCAGCCATATTTGTTTATTTATGTTACTTAACATGGTTTGTTTTTCCTCTTTGATTATTTTTTCCCTTTACTGTACTACCTCCCACTGTTGGTTTTCATTGTTATTTTCCATTTCCTCTTCCTGTAATGTTTTCCCGAGGATGTTATGAATAGATGGTTTTCTAGCTGCAAATTCTTTTAGCTTTTGTTTATCATGGAAGTTTTTAATTTCATCTTCCATCCTGAAGCTTAATTTCGCTGAATACACAATTATTGGTTGGAACCCATTTTCTTTCAGTGTTTGAAATATGTTGTTCCAGTATATTCTAGCTTTCAGAGTTTCTGTTGAAAGATCAGCTGTTATCCTGATAGCACAAGAGTTAATAACTAGAATCAACAAATGGGACTTACTCAAACTAAAAAGTTTTTTCTCAGCAAAAGAAACAATAAGAGAGGTAAATAGGGAGCCTACATCCTGGGAACAAATCTTTACTCCTCACACTTCAGATAGAGCCCTAATATCCAGAGTATACAAAGAACTCAAAAAATTAAACAATAAGAAAACAAATAACCCAATCAACAAATGGGCCAAGGACCTGAACAGACACTTCTCAGAAGAGGACATACAATCAATTAACAAGTACATGAAAAAATGCTCACCATCTCTATCAGTCAGAGAAATGCAAATCAAAACCACCCTAAGATATCATCTCACTCCAGTAAGATTGGCAGCCATTATGAAGTCAAACAACAAGAAGTGCTGGCGAGGATGTGGGGAAAAGGGTACACTTGTACATTGCTGGTGGGACTGCAAATTGGTGTAGCCAATTTGGAAAGCAGTATGGAGATTTCTTGGAAATCTGGGAATGGAACCACCATTTGACCCAGCTATTCCCCTTCTCAGTCTATTTCCTGAAGACCTAAAAAGAGCATACTACAGGAACACTGCTACATCAATATTCATAGCAGCACAATTCACAATAGCAGGACTGTGGAACCAACCTAGATGCCCTTCAATAGATGAATGGATAAAAAAATGTGGCATTTATACACAATGGAGTATTACTCTGCATTAAAAAATGACAAAATCATAGAATTTGCAGGGAAATGGATGGCATTAGAGCAGATTATGCTAAGTGAAGCTAGCCAATCCCTAAAAAACAAATGCCAAATGTCTTCTTTGATATAAGGAGAGTAACTAAGAACAGAGTAGGGACGAAGAGCATGAGAAGAAGATTAACATTAAACAGAGATGAGAAGTGGGTGGGAAAGGAAGAGAGAAGGGAAATTGCATGGAAATGGAAGGAGACCCTCAGGGTTTTACAAAATTACATACAAGAGGAAGTGAGGGGAAAGGGGAAAAAAGGGGGAGAAATGAATTACAGTAGATGGGGTAGAGAGAGAAGAGGGGAGGGGGGGATAGTAGAGGATAGGAAAGGCAGCAGAATACAACAGACACTAGTATGGCAATAGATAAATCAATGGATGTGTAACCGATGTGATTCTGCAATCTGTATATGGGGTAAAAATGGGAGTTCATAACCCACTTGAATCAAAGTGTGAAATATGATATATCAAGAACTATGTAATGTTTTGAACAACCAACAATAAAAATTAAAAAAAAAAACAGAATTAGTGATGAAACAGAACACATTGCTACTCTAAAATCCAGAAGATTATTTGAAACTATTATTTAAAATATTCTCCAGTAAACTAGAAAAACTTGAAGAGATGGAGGAAAATTCTAAACACATGTGACCCACACAAAAATGTAAAAACCTAACACAGAAAAAATATCAAACAATAAAGTTGAAAAGCCATTAAAGTCTTTCCAAGAGAGAAAAGCCCAGAACAGATTGATTTTCAGCTGATTCAAAGGGAACTTTAAAAAAGACATAAGGCCAACCTCCTCATATTACTCCATGGAATTAAAAAGGAGAAAACATTGAAAAACATATTCTAAAAAGCCAGTAACAAACTGATACCAAAACTTAACACAGACACATCCAGGAAAGAAGGCTTCAGACCAACATTACTTGGGACCACTATAAATGCAAGATTCCTTAATAAAACATTGGCACACTGCATTCAAGGGCAGGTAAGAAGGTAGTGCACCATGATCAAGTGGGTTTCCTCACAGGGTTGGGAGACCAATAATGTAATTTTCATATGTGACTAACCACATAAACAGATCTGAGGACAAGGATCACACCATCCATCAAATGATTCAGAAAAGGCATTGGACAAAGTCCAGTGCTCAATCATGTGTAAGGACTGGAGAATCCAGGGGCATGGGAACCTGACCTAAACTTCATAAAGACTACAAGTGACAAACCCAAGGCCACCACCATCCTGAATTGAGAAAACAATTCCTCTCAGCTCAGGACAGAACAACACTGTCCACTCTCCCACTCTGATTCCCCGGAGTCCCTGTGCTGCACACTGTGACACAGGAGCATTTTCACATGAACAACATGCAGAACAGCTTTACTGAGGCTGAAGTGACTTCCCTGTGGTCACCAGGGACAGAGGCTGAGGAAGCTCAGAGGACCCTGGTGAGTCTTTTCCATCATCTCAGGTGATGGTCTACAATGAGATTCCCTGATTAGGGTCATCCTTGAGATTCTCTGTAAAACAAAAGGTAATCACTCTGGGTTGGTGCCCTGGACAACTGGTGAACCTCAGGCTCATTGTCCTCCTGGTTCCAAAGAGTCCCTGAGACTCAGCACACATCCTCTGGCACTTTTGCTCCTTGTTAATGGAAGGAGTGGGGCTGAGGATCAGGTGATGTTCCTGCAGGGGGACAGGCAGCCAGGCTGGGTCAAGAAAGCAGCTAAGTCCTAGTGAGTGTCAGGGGGCCCCTGACTAGCCCATTCAGTAAGCCCTGTCCTAACCAAAGTCTGACCACCTCAGACCTGGCACCTCAGAACAGGAGCCTGACTGCCCAGGCCCTGCCTGAGACTGTAGGTGACCCTGAACCTGAATTGTCCACAGAAGTCCTAGGAGGGGCAAAGGGGAGAGCTGATGGACATCCAGGGAGGGAGTGTGATGAGACTGTGCCAGGAGCCGCTGAGAGGGTGACTCAGATGTCCTCCATCACTGCCCTGCTGGACTCTGGGCTAGAGAACAGCCACCACCATGACCAGCCCAGCCAAGAGCTCTCTGCTGTGGAAGCCCTCACCAGGACAATCAGGACACAGTCTAGGGGACTCCAGACCCCAGGGCCATTAGGGTCAGAGTCAGGTCCTCTCCTTGGTCCTGTGGCCATATTCTGCCTCTGCATCAATCATCCTGAATGAATTTGTTGTTGATATTTCTAAAACTGCAAGGGAAGTGAACAGGACCTACCTGCTTCCACATTTATTTGGAGGGCCAGACATGTCAATACATCAGAATGACAGAGGGTAACGTGTCCCCAAGGCAGAGCCAGTAGACGGTTCCATCAATTGTCCATGTTGGGAAGGGTCTACCTCCTTCCTGGGTCATTCTGGGCGCATAGAAGGGGCCAAGGCCCTCACCCATGACCACTTTCTCTTGGGTGCAGGAGCGCGCCTGCTGGCCCACATTTGTGGCTGTGTCCTCCAGAGGTTCTTCTGTAATGCTCATCATTTTTACTGCTTTAGAGTTAATCATAACATGAGGGTTTGTGTTCACATAATTATTAAATCTGGAATATAACGGGCTCCTTTTCAGTCCAGCACTCCTTCCACAGACCCAGAGGACTTCAGGGACACTTTGAGTCCCCCACAGGGACTCCCAGGGAGAGTGGAGTGAGTGCAGCTGGACTCATCTCATTGGGGGCAGAAGGAGAGAGAGCTGACCCCAGAGTGAATGTGAAGCTCGTCCTGCTCCAGACTTCAATGGCAAGAGTGTCCAGCTCTGGAGGCCAGGTCACACCTCCTCAGCAATGGGAGCCAGGAAAATTCACATTCAAAGCTGTTGTATTTTCGCAGTTGTCCATGGACATAAGCATCAAGGAAAGGAAATTCTCACCCAGAGCCCCATTCCAGAGAGGTTCCTTTCAATTGTCGGCAGCAGTGTGGGTATCAATACGCTATAATTAGGTGTGTTTTAAGTGCAGTGAGAGTGAACACAACCTGAACACACACAGAACAGTGCTATCTGCATTCTACCAAGCCAGAAAGTCCCTCAGACATTACAGACAGTGATCAGCTGATAGTGCGGTGTCTCTGGGCACACAGGGAGGTCCCTGGATGGTCTCTGATAGTGTGGTGCCTCTGGGCCCACAGGGTGGTCTCTCAATGTTCTCTGATAGTATGGTGTCTGTGTACCCACAAAGTGGGTCTCTGGATGGTCTCTGATTTTCTGGTGTCTCTGGGAACAAAGGGTGGTCTCTGAATTGTCTCTGATAGTATGGTATCTCTTGGCCCACAAGGTGGTCTCTGGATGGTCTCTGATAGTGTGGTGTCTCTGGGCCAACAGGGTGGTCTCTGGATGTTCTCTGATAGTGTGGTGTCTCTGGGACCACAAGGTGGTCTCTGGATGATCTCTGATACTGTGGTGTCTCTGGGCCCAGAGGGTGGTCTCTGAATGGTATCTGATAGTGTGATGTCTCTGTGCTCACAAGGTGGTCTCTGGATGATCTCTGATGCTTTGGTGTCTCTGGGCCCACAAGGTGGTCCCGGGATGGTCTCTGATAGTGTGATTTCTCTTGGCCCAGAAGCTGGTCTCTGGATCATCTCTGACAGCTGGTCTCTGGATCATCTCTGGTGTCTATAGGCGCACAAGGTTTTCCCTGAATGGTCACTGTTAGTGTGGTACCTCTGACACACAAGGTGGTTTCTGGATAATCTATGATACTGTGGTGTCTCTGGGCCCACAAGGTGGTCTCTGGATGATCTCTGATAGTGTGGTGTCTCTGGGCCCACAAGGTGGTCTTTAAATGGTCTCTGATAGTGTGGTGTCTCTGGGCCAACAGGGTAGTCTCTGGATGATCGCTGATAGTGTGGTGTCTCTGGGCTCACAAGGGGGTCACAGGATGGTCTCTGATAGTGTGGTGTTTCTGGGCAGAAATGGTGGTCTCTGGATGGTCTCTGAGAGTGTGGTGTCTCTGGGCCCACAAGGTGGTCTCTGGATGGTTTCTGAGAGTGTGGTGTCTCTGGGCCCACAAGGTGGTCTATGGATGATCTCTGATAGTGTGGTGTCTCTGGGCCCACAAGGTGGTCCCGGAATGGTCTCTGATAGTGTGATGTCTCTGGGCCCACAAAGTGATCTCTGGATGATCTCTGATAGTGTGGTGTCTCTGGGCCCACAGGGTAGTCTCTGGATGATCGCTGATAGTGTGGTGTCTCTGGGCTCACAAGGTGGCCTCTGGATGGTCTCTGATAGTGTGGTGTCTCTGGGCCGACAAGGTGGTCTTTAAATGGTCTCTGATAGTGTGATGTCTCTGGGCCCACAAAGTGGTCTCTGGATGATCTCTGATAGTGTGGTGTCTCTGGGCCCACAGGGTAGTCTCTGGATGATCGCTGATAGTGTGGTGTCTCTGGGCTCACAAGGGGGTCACAGGATGGTCTCTGATAGTGTGGTGTTTCTGGGCAGAAATGGTGGTCTCTGGATGGTCTCTGAGAGTGTGGTGTCTCTGGGCCCACAAGGTGGTCTATGGATGATCTCTGAGAGTGTGGTGTCTCTGGCCCACAAGGTGGTCCCTGGATGGTTTCTGATAGTGTGGTGTCTCTGGGCTCACAAGGTGGTCTCTGGATGCTCTCTGATAGTGAGGTATTTCTGGACCCACAGGGTTGTCACAGGATGGTCTCTGATAGTGCGGTGTCTCTGGCCCACAGAGTGATCTCTGGATGGTCTCTCATAGTGTGGTGTCTCTGGGCCCACAAGGTGGTCCCTGGATGGTCTCTGATAGTGTGGTGTCTTTGGCCCACAAGGTGGTCCCTGGATAATCTCTGATAGTGTGGTGTCTCTGGGCCCACAGGGTGGTCACCGGATGGTCTCTGATAGTGTGGTGTCTATGGCCCACAGAGTGATCTCTGGATGGTCTCTGATACTGTGGTGTCTCTGGGCCCACAAGGTAGGGTCTCTGGGCCCACAAGGTGGTGTCTCTGGGCCCACAAGGTGATCTCTGGATGGTCTCTGATAGTGTGGTGTCTCTGGCCCACAAGGAGGTCCCTGGATGGTCTCTGATAGTGTGGTGTCTCTAAGACAACAAGGTGGTACCTGGATGGTCTCTGATAGTGTGGTGTCTCTGGCCAACAAGGTGGTCCCTGGATGGTCTCTGATAGTGTGGTGTCTCTAAGACAACAAGGTGGTCTCTGGGTGGTTTCTGATAGTGTGGTGTCTCTGGGCCCACAAGGTGGTCTCTGGATAGTCTCTGATAGTGTGGTGTCTCTGGCCCACAAGGTGGTCCCTGGATGGTCTCTGATAGTGTGGTGTCTCTGGCCCACAAGGAGGTCCCTGGATGGTCTCTGATAGTGTGGTGTCTCTAAGACAACAAGGTGGTACCTGGATGGTCTCTGATAGTGTGGTGTCTCTGGCCAACAAGGTGGTCCCTGGATGGTCTCTGATAGTGTGGTGTCTCTAAGACAACAAGGTGGTCTCTGGGTGGTTTCTGATAGTGTGGTGTCTCTGGGCCCACAAGGTGGTCTCTGGATAGTCTCTGATAGTGTGGTGTCTCTGGCCCACAAGGTGGTCCCTGGATGGTCTCTGATAGTGTGGTGTCTCTGGCCAACAAGGTGGTCCCTGGATGGTCTCTGATAGTGTGGTGTCTCGGGCCCACAAGGTGGTCCCTGGATGGTCTCCGATAGTGTGGTGTCTCTTCTACAATAAGGTGGTCCCTGGATGGTCTCTGATAGTGTGGTAACTCTAAGACAACAAGGTGGTCTCTGGATGGTCTCTGATACTGTGGTGTCTCTGGGCCCAAAAGGTGGTCTCTGGATGGTCTCTGATAGTGTGGTGTCTCTAGCCGACAAGGTGGTCTCTGGATGGTCTCTGATAGTGTGCTGTCTCTGGGCCCACAAGGTGGTCTCTGGATGCTCTCTGATAGTGTGGTGTCTCTAGCCGACAAGGTGGTCTCTGAATGGTCTCTGATAGTGTGGTGTCTCTGGCCCACAGAGTGATCTCTGGATGGTCTCTGATAGTTTGGTGTCTCTTGGCCCACAAGGTGGTCTCTGGATAGTCTCTGATGGTGTGGTGTCTCCGGCCCAAAAGGTGGTCCCTGGATGGTCTCTGAACTCTAGTGTCTCTGGCCCACAAGGTGGTCCCTGGATGGTCTTTGATAGTGGGGTGTCTCTGGGCCCACAAGGTAGGGTCTCTGGGCCCACAAGGTGGTGTCTCTGGGCCCACAAGGTGGTCACTGGTTGGTCTCTGATAGTGTGGTGTCTCTGGGCCCACAGGGTGGTCTCTGGATTGTCTCTGATAGTGTGGTATCTCTAAGACAACAAGGTAGTCTCGGGATGGTCTCTGAGAGTGTGGTGTCTCTGGGCCCACAGGGTAGTCTCTGGATGGTCTCTGATAGTGTGGTGTCTCTAAGACAACAAGGTGGTCCCTGGATGGTCTCTGATAGTGTGGTGTCTCTGGGCCCACAGGGTGGTCTCTGGATGGTCTTTGATAGTGTGGTGTCTCTGGGCTCACAGGGTAGTCTCTGGATGGTCTCTGATAGTGTGGTGTCTCTGGGCTCACAGGGTAGTCTCTGGATGGTCTCTGATAGTGTGGTGTCTCTAAGACAACAAGGTAGTCTCTGGCTGGTCTCTGATAGTGTGGTGTCTCTGGGCCCACAAGGTCATCTCTGGATGGTCTCTGATAGTGTGATATCTCTGGGCCCACAACGTGGTCTCTGGATGGTCTCTGATAGTGTGGTGTCTCTGGGACCACAAGGTGGTCCCTGGATGGTCTCTGATAGTGTGGTGTCTCTGGGCCCACAGGGTGGTCTCTGGATGGTCTCTGATAGTGTGGTGTCTCTGGGCCCACAAGGTGGTCTCTGAATGGTCTCTGAAAGGGTGGTGTCTCAGGGCCCACAAGGTGGTCTCAGGATGGTATCTGATAGTGTGGTGTCTCTGGGCCCACAAGGTGGTCTCTGGATGGTCTCTGAGAGTGTGGTGTCTCTGGGCCCACAAGGTGGTCTCTGGATGGTCTCTGATAGTGAGGGTCCCTGGGCCCACAAGGTGGTCTCTGCATGCTCTCTGATAGTGTGGTGTCTCTAGGCCCACAAGGTGGTCTCAGGATGGTCTCTGATAGTGTGGTGTCTCTGGCCCACAGAGAGATCTCTGGATGCTCTCTGATAGTGTGGTGTCTCTGGCCCACAAGGTGGTCCTTGGATGGTCTCTGATAGTGTGGTGTCTCTGGCCCACAAGGTGGTCCTTGGATGGTCTCTGATAGTGTGGTGTGTCTGGCCAACAAGGTGGTCTCTGGATGGTCTCTGATAGTGTGGTGTCTCTGGGCCCACAAGGTGGTCCCTGGATGGTCTCTAATAGTGTGGTATCTCTGGCCACAGGTGGTCCCTGGATGGTCTCGGATAGTGTGGTGTCTCTAAGACAACAAGGTGGTCCCTTGATGGTCTCTGATAGTGTGGTGTGTCTTGCCAACAAGGTGGTCTCTGGATGGTCTCTGATAGTGTGGTGTCTCTGGGCCCACAGGGTGGTCTTTGGATGGTTTCTGATAGTGTGGTGTCTCGAAGACAACAAGGTGGTCTGGGTGATCTCTGATAGTGTGGTGTCTCTGGCCCACAAGGTAGTCTCTGGATGGTCTCTGATAGTGTGGTGTCTCTGGGGTAACAAGGTGGTCTCTGGATGGTCTATGAGAGTGTGGTGTCTCTGGCCCACAAGCTGGTCTCTGTATGGTTTCTGATATTGTGGTGTCTCTGGGCCCACAGGGTGGTTTCTGGATGGTCTCTGATAGTGTGGTGTCTCAGGCCCACAGGTGGTCTCTGGATGGTCTTTGATTGTTGGTGTCTCTGGGCCCACAGGGTTGTCTCTGGATGGTCTCTGATACTGTGGTGTCTCTGGCCCACAAGGTGGTCTCTGGATGGTCTCTGATAGTGTGGTGTCTCAGGCCCACACGTGGTCTCTGGATGGTCTCTGATAGTGTGGTGTCTCTGGCCCACAGGTGGTCTCTGGATGGTCTCTGATAGTGTGGTGTCTCTGGCCCACAAGGTGGTCTCTGGATGGTCTCTGATAGTGTGGTGTCTCAGGCCCACAGGTGGTCTCTGGATGGTCTCTGATAGTGTGGTGTCTCTGGCCCACAGGTGGTCTCTGGATGGTCTCTGATAGTGTGGTGTCTCTGGCCCACAAGGTAGTCTCTGGATGGTCTCTGATACTGTGGTGTCTCTGGCCCACAAGGTGGTCTCTGGATGGTCTCTGATAGTGTGGTGTCTCAGGCCCACAGGTGGTCTCTGGATGGTCTCTGATAGTGTGGTGTCTCTGGCACCACAAGGTGGTCCCTGGATGGTCTCTGATACTGTGGTGTCTCTGGCCCACAAGGTGGTCTCTGGATGGTCTCTGATAGTGTGGTGTCTCAGGCCCACAGGTGGTCTCTGGATGGTCTCTGATAGTGTGGTGTCTCTGGCCCACAGGTGGTCTCTGGATGGTCTCTGATAGTGTGGTGTCTCTGGGCCCACAGGGTGGTCTCTGGATGGTCTCTGATAGTGTGGTGTCTCTGGGCCCACAGGTGGTCTCTGGATGGTCTCTGATAGTGTGGTGTCTCTGGCCCACAAGGTAGTCTCTGGATGGTCTCTGATACTGTGGTGTCTCTGGCCCACAAGGTGGTCTCTGGATGGTCTCTGATAGTGTGGTGTCTCTGGCCCACAAGGTGGTCCCTGGATGGTCTCTGATACTGTGGTGTCTCTGGCCCACAAGGTGGTCTCTGGATGGTCTCTGATAGTTTGGTGTCTCAGGCCCACAGGTGGTCTCTGGATGGTCTCTGATAGTGTGGTGTCTCTGGCACCACAAGGTGGTCCCTGGATGGTCTCGGATAGTGTGGTGTCTCTAAGACAACAAGGTGGTCTCTGAATGGTCTCTGATACTCTGGTGCGTCTGGCCCCACAGGGTGGTCACCGGATGGTCTCTGATAGTGTGGTGTCTCTTGGCCCACAGGGTGGTCACCGGATGGTCTCTGATAGTGTGGTGTCTCAGGCCCACAGGTGGTCTCTGGATGGTCTCTGATAGTGTGGTGTCTCTGGCCCACAAGGTGGTCCCTGGATGGTCTCTGATACTGTGGTGTCTCTGGCCCACAAGGTGGTCTCTGGATGGTCTCTGATAGTTTGGTGTCTCAGGCCCACAGGTGGTCTCTGGATGGTCTCTGATAGTGTGGTGTCTCTGGCACCACAAGGTGGTCCCTGGATGGTCTCGGATAGTGTGGTGTCTCTAAGACAACAAGGTGGTCTCTGAATGGTCTCTGATACTCTGGTGCGTCTGGGCCCACAGGGTGGTCACCGGATGGTCTCTGATAGTGTGGTGTCTCTTGGCCCACAGGTGGTCTCTGGATGGTCTCTGATAGTGTGGTGTCTCTGGCCCACAAGGTGCTCCCTGGATGGTCTGATGCAGGTAGCTAAACCAGAGTGGTGATGGGTTTGGCAATAACAGGGAGGAGCATGGATGCTGTTGCTGGGAGAGTGTGTCTGCAGTGGCCTCCCTGAGTGCTCCCTCCCTTCTGATGGCTTAGGTGGACAGTGTCAGGAGAGGGCTCTGTTACTAGGCCAGCTCCCTGGGCAGCACCATTGGGGAGGGTGCTCCTGTGATGGCCTCATGGAGTCTCTGGGTGTTCGTCTCCCTGGGAGCCTCTCTCTGGGGAGCTGTGCTTCTCTGGGCTTATATAGGCCCCTCTCAGTCTGCGTGACCTCACTGTCACCTTTATCACCAGCTACCTTCTGCTACTTGCAGAAGGACAGAAGGAAAAGGCAGAAAGTGGGTCCTCCAATGTCCAAGGTAACTGTCAGCTCGTCCTGTTAGGTGTTGCTCTTAGAGTGCTCCTCACACCAGTCCTCTTCCTTCTGTCTCATGCTGTGAACAAATGTCCTTCTGACCAGCATGTCCCCTGCAAGGCCTGTGCATTGTGGCTGTGCTGTTTGCATTGGTCCCAAGAGTTGTGCTTACTGCTCTCTGGGTTTCCCATGTGGAAGTCTGGAGCAGGCCTTAGAGAGAAAGCAGATGAGTTAAGGATTTTTTTTTAAATGGAACTTACAGCAATCTTGGCCATGGCTCCAGTGTTAGTTGGTCAGAAATGTCAGTCTTCCATGAATTGCAGGAGGAGTCATCTGAACCAAGCATGAGGCCACTGAGGAAAGTTCCACAGCAACATGGGTCACTGGAGGGGAAGTCAAGGAGGAGACTGGGGAGACCAAGATGTGGGATCCATGAAACCAGGCTCACACCTGGCACAGGTGACGTGAGGACGATTGTCACATAGAGGGCCCCATCTCTGTACACTGATCCTCTCTGCCACTCACTGTCCTGCACATGGCATGAAATCAGTCAGAAGGTAACACACCAGGACATTTCCTGTGCCCTGGAGATTGTCCCAAGCCACTGTCTGCTCCAGCATGAGAAAGCTCAGCTCCCTCCAAGTATTAGGCCATAGACAAAATGGGGCTCTGAGGACCCTGAAGCCATAATTAAGCAGGCAGCCTGTATAAGTCAAGTCAGGTGGGATCCAGAAGGCAAATTTAAGTGAGTCTGGGAAGTTGGAGATGGCTCCCTGAGGGACTGAAATATCAGGTCAATGAAGGTGACTGAGGAACAAAGCAGCAAGCAGCCTGCGTGTGGGAAAGAAACACTGATCAGTCACTGACGGAACCACCTGTCAATCAGCAGGGTCTCCTGGGCAATCCTGGATCTTAGTCACCTACCCCTGACCAACCCCGGTAGGACTAGGGACTCTAAAATCCCTTTTCCTGTTTCAAGCCCTCCCTTCCTGCTTTTGGGCCACTCTGCCTGCTATCATGTCTCCCACCTTAAAAAGGCACCTGTTCCAAATGTCCAATCCTGGACTTCCTCCCTGCTGAGGCCCACCAAACTCAAGATTTCTCACCAACCTTCTTCTTCTTTTACTAAAACCTTCTATTTCAACCCATAGATGGCACTTCTAAATCCAAGCGAAATGGCAGCAGGATGGCACCACCCACTCTCAGCTTATGGATTCTTGAGGTTTTGCCAAGCACCCCTCAGCCTCTATCAGAATATGAAAAACTTACACACAAGTGTTTCCTCAAATTCACACGACCATCCAGGATCAAGAGAAAGAACTCCAACACCAGGCTGGATGTAGTTGCCCTTTGTAAAGCTGACCCTATCTCATGGATGGTCCTAATACACCAGGGCCTTCAGCTTCTCAATTCATCCAAAGTCTGTTCCCTCTGTGCAGGTTTTGACTGTACTCCATTAACTGTGATTCCCATTGATCTTCCTTCCAATACCTCAACCATACCCCAAAAACCCCCCTCTCCAGTTTTTTAGTAAGTACCTATTTTTTTTTCCATCTCATCAGGGAGTTTTCTGCAGATGCTACACTTCCTCTGGTTCAGCACCCTGTGACCAGATCATTAAAATTTCTTCCCCAACCTTTGCTCTTCTGGGGTACTTTTTTCTGGGGCAATGGTATCCTAACAAAAAAATCTAAGCCTCAACATGCCCTTTGCTTTTTGTGTTCCTTCTACCTTGGTCCCTCAATTAACTGTACAGTGAGGCTGAATTAACATGGCTTGTTACTACCTCCCTTTCCAGGACAAGATGGGCCTTCTTTCTACCAGTAGTAGTTGGACCCTCCTTGACCTCCTGAACTGCTGCCTCTGGCCTGGGGGCAGGAGGACTTGGCTATACAGTAACCTCTACTCAGAAGCTTTACAACAACTTCAGGAATTGGTAGAGGCATCAGTCTCCTCTCTTGCTTCCCTACAAAGGCAAATAACATCTATTGCCCAAGTTTCATAACAGAACCATTGAGCTCTAGATCTCCTGATGGAAGACAAAGGAGGAACCTGTCTATTCCTGAAAGAAGAATTCTGCTATTGTATCAATGAAACTGGATTGGTCAAAAAGAATGTCGACACCCTTTGTTTTCTGGGTGAAAAACTTAAAAAGCAACAATCAAATGACACCTTGGCCAGGTTGGCTAAACTCAACCCTCATTATGTAGCTGACTCCCATTCTCCCTCCTGTATTAGTAATAGGACTTCTATTAACGATTGCTCCCTGCCTCCAAAAGCACGTGGGTGAAATCGCAAGAGTGACCTACAACCAGATGCTCCTACACCTCTACAGTCGCCTTGCACGAACTAACACCCAAGCCATACCCTTCCCCCCAGTGCCCTTACCCAGCAGGAAGTAGCCAGATAAAATTCACACCCTATAACATCAAAAAGGCCTGGATGTCAGCTTGATGAAGGTGACTGAGAAACAAAGCACCAAGCAGCCTGTGAGCACTAAAGAAACATTGATCAGGCACTTATGGAACACCCTGTCAATCAGTGGGTCTCATGGACAATCCTGGAACTTAGCCAGGTATCCCTGACCAAGTCCAGTATGACAAGGGACTCTAAAAGGCCCTTTTCCTTTTCCAAGCCCTCCGTTCCTGCCTAGGCACAATAAAAATTCCAGTCCTGTCAACACCCCTCCCCCCACCCTCACGCTTCTCCTCAGACCCTCTTCTTACCCACTCTGTTGTTCTAGGGTTCCTCCTGGGAGCAAAATTTCAATAAAGCCTCATTCATCATCCTTTTAAATCTGCCTCATTTTGGTCACCACTGGCTGACCTTACAGCTAACAGGGATCTGGCCAGAGTAATTCTAGTGCAGATAGCAGGTTAGTGATCTACACAGGTTAATATTTCAAGGTAGGGAGTAAATTCAGACTCCAACATCAGAATTTCTGAGGTGCCACTGAGGTTTCAGGGAGGGTTGTTATCTGGTCAAGGAGAGCCAGGCATGGCTGAGTTCAGAGCATGGTCAGTAATTCCAAACTAGTTTACACATCATAGTAACGCCAGCATTAGACAGTCAGTGTAAATAGGTAAATTGAGTCAGGTCGGATCAAAGAGGCTGATGAGAGTGAGTCTGAGAAGTGGAGCATGTCCTCTGAGGGACTGAGATGTTAACTTCTTCAGAGCCCTTCCTCCACCCTTATCAGGAACCTGCCCCTGCTCCAAACTGTTGCAAGGTAACCTGTCCCAGGAATTGCCCCTTGATATAGGTTGTTAATGTGTCCTTGGCTACTCCACCCTGCCCTTCCCCCTTCAGCCCACCTGTTTCCCACCTTTGGGCCCTCCCCCACGCATTCCTGGGCCGAGTCCTGGGCCTAGTCAGGTACCCAGGAAGGAGAAGATAAGGGGGAAAGACAGGAGAACAGAGGAGGCCTAGGACTATAACAAGGGCAGAACACCTTGCTTCTTGAGATACCAGGACACCAGCTATGGGTCCTTCTCCCTTCCAGGAGAAGTCTAGGTCATCCTTTCTAAATAAACCCTGCTTTGTATGCTTGCCTCAGGTGTTTCTCTAATGTTCAAACCTCAGCATGTGGGGAAGCAGGACTCCTCACCAATAATCAGCAGTAACATATTTGGAGGTTACACCGGATCTACAGTGAGATAAGCTCCTCTCCATGCACCCCACCCCACATCTGTTTGAGGTGCATCTTCCTGTCTCTTTCATTTTGGAGGATGAAGGGCACTTGTTGGCTATTTAAATGCTGTTAATGCAGCCACCACTCTTCAAGACTCAGGTGAAAGTTTTCCCGGCCTAGGCAGCTCTCAATCACCTGTTCAATACAGAGCAGGCATGTTGAGTTCGGCTAAAGCCACTTCCTACTCTTCTGTCCAGGCCTGGAGAGTAATTGGTGTGAGTACACAGTGTTCCAATCCTGATCTGCCCTGGATGCATGGAGATGGAGAAAGGAGTATGGAACAACTGCGGAATTTCTGGCTTGGGCTACACTCAGGTGAAAATCCTAAGGTTTCTTCTCTGGAACCTTCTCCCAACCACCCTAAGGGGTATCTAGGGTGACCTGTAGATGAGTGGCACTGAGGGAGAGCCCCAATTACATTTGCCTATGTGTGGGCCACACAGCACTCCCAACCTGCATCTACTCCCTCCTGGATGCTCCCTTCCTTCGCCAGTCAGAAACACTAGCAATTCAGGTTGTAGGACTGAGAGAAAGACATGGGAAGATTAGTAAGAAGGAGTCCATGTGGGAGACCAACTTATATGTGACTGAGTCACACTCCCTGGCTGAGTGCTGAGGTGCTCAATCGCAGAAATGTGACAGAGCTTTCCCCACCCTTCTTGGGTTCGAGGGTCAGTGTGTCATGCATGGGTGTGTCTTGCTACAGCCCCATGAGTGAAGCTATGCTCACCTGTTCCTTTGTAATATAATTCCTTGCCCTGTTTAGGATAGAATCTTCCAAGGAAGTGCCTTGTGTGTTTGTTCCCTTCTCTTACTGTGCCCTTGGGTGTGGCCTACCCAGGTGTCAGTCAACCTGCTGACAGTGGACATCATGAAGATAGATTCAGTCCCTGAAACCTGACCCCTTGCCTCATTTGAATAGCTTCTCCTCAATAAAAGGGGTCAGCACGTGCTCTTTCTCTCTCTCTTCCTGCAGAAGAATTAGGAAGTTATTGGTTAATGGGTAGAGAGTGTCTGTAGGAAGATAAAGGTCAGAGGAACTGTCACAGTGACCCCAAAGTAAAAGGTATTTGTGTCCCTTGTGTGGTTATTTTGTGCAGCCCAGTTAGCCCAGTTTAACTGGAGTGACCCCTGAACCTTTTAGTCGTGAGAACAGGCATGTCCCTGTTCTTCTCGTGCGCATAGGAAACTTTCAATAGTCTGTTTTAAAATTTCCCCATTACCATTCCGATGTTTAAAATCTTCTCTGTTCTCTTTAAGCTGCTAGAGGGAGACATTCTTTTAACCAACCCCTCTTGTAAACTCGTCAGGAAAAGGGTGTTTTTTTTAAAATTTATTATATTTTATTTTTTTAATTGTAGGTTGTTCAAAACATTACATAGTTCATGATATATCATATTTCACACTTTGATTCAAGTGGGTTATGAACTCCCATTTTTACCCCGTATACAGATTGCAGAATCACATCAGTTACACTTCCATTTATTTATATATTGCCATACTAGTGTCTGTTGTATTCTGCTGCCTTTCCTATCCTCTACTATCCCCCCTCCCCTCCCCTCCCCTCCCCTCTTCTCTCTCTACCCCCTCTACTGTAATTCATTTCTCCCCCTTGTATTATTTTTCCCTTTCCCCTCACTTCCTCTTGTATGTAATTTTGTATACCCCTGAGGGTCTCCTTCCATTTCCATGCAATTTCCCTTCTCTCTCCCTTTCCCTCCCACCTCTCATCCCTGTTTAATGTTAATCTTCTTCTCATGCTCTTCGTCCCTACTCTGTTCTTAGTTACTCTCCTTATATCAAAGAAGACATTTGGCATTTGTTTTTTAGGGATTGACTGGCTTCACTTAGCATAATCTGCTACAATGCAATCCATTTCCCTCCAAATTCTATGATTTTGTCATTTTTTAATGCAGAGTAATACTCCATTGTGTATAAATGCCACATTTGTTTTTATCCATTCGTCTATTGAAGGGCATCTAGGTTGGTTCCACAGTCTTGCTATTTTGAATTGTGCTGCTATGAACATCGATGTAGCAGTGTCCCTGTAGCATGCTCTTTTTAGGTCTTTAGGAAATAGACCGAGAAGGGGAATAGCTGGGTCAAATGGTGGTTCCATTCCCAGCTTTCCAAGAAATCTCCACACTGCTTTCCAGATTGGCTGCACCAATTTTCAGTCCCACCAACAATGAACAAGTGTACCCTTTTCCCCACATCCTCGCCAGCACTTGTTGTTGTTTGACTTCATAATGGCTGCCAATCTTACTGGAGTGAGATGGTATCTTAGGGTGGTTTTGATTTGCATTTCTCTGACTGATAGCGATGGTGAGCATTTTTTCATGTACTTGTTGATTGATTGTATATCCTCCTCTGAGAAGTGTCTGTTCAGGTCCTTGGCCCATTTGTTGATTGGGTTATTTGTTATCTTATTGTCTGATTTCTTGAGTTCTTAGTATACTCTGGATATTAGGGCTCTATCTGAAGTGTGAGGAGTAAAGATTTGTTCCCAAGATGTAGGCTCCCTATTTACCTCTCTTATTGTTTCTTTTGCTGAGAAAAAACTTTTTAGTTTGAGTAAGTCCCATTTGTTGATTCTAGTTATTAACTCTTGTGCTATGGGTGTCCTATTGAGGAATTTGGAGCCCGACCCCACAGTATGTAGATCGTAGCCAACTTTTTCTTCTATCAGATGCCGTGTCTCTGATTTGATATCAAGCTCCTTGATCCATTTTGAGTTAACTTTTGTGCATGGCGAGAGAAAGGGATTCAGTTTCATTTTGTTGCATATGGATTTCCAGTTTTCCCAGCACCATTTGTTGAAGATGCTATCCTTCCTCCATTGCATGCTTTTAGCCCCTTTATCAAATATAAGATAGTTGTAGTTTTGTAGATTGGTTTCTGTGTCCTCTATTCTGTACCATTGGTCCACCCGCCTGTTTTGGTACCAGTACCATGCTGTTTTTGTTGCTATTTCTCTGTAGTATAGTTTGAAGTCTGGTATCGCTATATCGCCTGATTCACACTTCCTGCTTAGCATTGTTTTTGCTATTCTGGGTCTTTTATTTTTTCATATGAATTTCATGATTGCTTTCTCTATTTCCACAAGAAATGCCGTTGGGATTTTGATTGGCATTGCATTAAACCTATAGAGAACTTTTGGTAATATCGCAATTTTGATGATGTTAGTTCTGCCTATCCATGAACGGGGTATATTTTTCCATCTTCTAAGATTTTCTTCTATTTCTCTCTTTAGGGTTCTGTAATCTTCATTGTATAAGTCTTTCACCTCTTTTGTTAGGTTGATTCCCAAGTATTTTATTTTTTTGAGGATATTGTGAATGGGGTGGTTGTCCTCATTTCCATTTCAGAGGATTTGTCGCTGATATACAGGAATGCCTTTGATTTATACGTGTTGATTTTATATCCTGCCACTTTGCTGAATTCATTTATTAGCTCTAATAGTTTCTTTGTAGATCCTTTTGGGTCTGCTAGGTATAGAATCATGTCATCTGCAAATAGTGATAATTTAAGTTCTTCTTTTCCTATTTTTATGCCTTTAATTTCTTTCATCTGTCTAATTGCTCTGGCCAGTGTTTTGAGAACTATGTTGAACAGAAGTGGTGAGAGAGGGCATCCCTGTCTTGTTCCAGATTTTAGAGGGAATGCCTTCAATTTTTCTCCATTCAGAATAATGCTAGCCTGAAGCTTAGCATAGATTGCTTTTACAATGTTGAGGTAAGTTCCTGTTATCCCTAGTTTTTCTAGAGTTTTGAACATAAAGGGATGCTGTACTTTGTCGAATGCTTTTTCCGCATCTATCGAGATGATCATATGGTTCTTATTTTTAAGTCTATTGATGTGGTGAATAACATTTATTGATTTCCGTATATTGAACCAGCCTTGCATCCCAGGGATGAATCCTACCTGATCATGGTGCACAATTTTTTTGATATGTTTTTGAATCCAATTCGCCAGAATTTTATTGAGGATTTTTGCATCTAGGTTCATTAGAGATATTGGTCTGTAGTTTTCTTTCTTTGAAGTGTCTTTGTCTGGTTTAGGAATCAGGGTGATGTTGGCCTTGTAGAATGAATTTGGAAGTTCTCCCTCTTTTTCTATTTCCTGAAATAGCTTGAAAAGTATGGCATTAGTTCCTCTTTAAAGGTATTGTAAAACTCTGCTGTATACCCATCCGGTCCTGGGCTTTTCTTAGTTGGTAGTCTTTTGATGGTTTCTTCTATTTCCTCAATTGATATTGGTCTGTTTAGGTTGTCTATATCCTCCTGACTCAATCTGGGCAGATCATATGACTTAAGAAATTTATTGATGCCTTCACTATCTTCTATTTTATTGGAGTATAAGGATTCAAATTAATTTCTGATTATCTTCTGTATTTCTGAAGTGTCTGTTGTGATATTGCCTTTTTCATCCCGTATGCTAGTAATTTGAGTTCTCTCTCTTCTTCTCTTCGTTAGCATGGCTAAGGGTCTGTCGATTTTATTTATTTTTTCAAAGAACCAACTTTTAGTTTTGTCAATTTTTTCAATTGTTTCTTTTGTTTTGATTTCATTAATTTCAGCTCTGATTTTAATTATTTCTTGCCTTCTACTTCTTTTGCTGTTGTTTTGCTTCTCTTTTTATAGGATTTTGAGTTGAAGTATGAAATCATTTATTTGTTGGTTTTTTCTTTTTTTAAGGAATGAACTCCAAGCAATGAATTTTCCTCTTAGAACTGCTTTCAATGTGTCCCATAGATTCCGATAGGTTGTGTCTGTGTTTTCATTTATCTCTAAGAATTTTTTAATTTCCTCCTTGATGTCTTCTATAACCCATTGATCATTCAGTAACCTATTGTTCATTCTCCAAGTGTTGCATGATTTCTCCTTCCTTCTTTTCTCGTTGATTTTCAGTTTCATTCCATTATGATCAGATAAGATGCATGGTATTGTCTCTACTCCTTTATATTGTCTAAGAGTTGCCCTGTGACATAATATATGATCTATTTTTGAGAAGGATCCATGTGCTGCTGAGAAAAAAGTGTAACTGCTTGATGTTGGGTGGTATATTCTATATATATCAATTAAGTCTAGGTTATTAATTGTGTTATTGAGTTCTATAGTTTCCTTATTCAACTTTTGTTTGGAAGATCTGTCCAGTGGTGAGAGAGGTGTGTTGAAGTCTCCCATGATTATTGTATGGTGGTCTATTAGACTCTTGAACTTGAGAAGAGTTTGCTTGATGAACATAGCTGGACCATTGTTTGGGGCATATATATTTAAGATTGTTATGTCTTGTTGGTGTATGGTTCCCTTGAGCAGTATGTAGTGTCCCTTTTTATCCCTTTTGATTAACTTTGGCTTGAAATCTATTTTATTTGATATGAGTATGGACACTCCTGCTTGTTTCCGAAGTCCATATGAGTGATATGATTTTTCCCAACCTTTCACCTTCAGTTTATGTATGTCTTTTCCTATCAAATGCGTCTCCTGTAGGCAGCATATTGTTGGATCTTGTTTTGTGATTCATTCTACTAGCCTGTGTCTCTTAAATGGTGAGTTTAACCCATTAACATTTAGGGTTATTATTGAGATATGGGTTGTTCTTCCAGCCATATTTGTTTATTTATGTTACTAAACATGGTTTGTTTTCCTTTTTGATTATTTTCCCCCCTTTACTGTCCTACCTCCCACTGTTGGTTTTCATTGTTATTTTCCATTTCCTCTTCCTGTAATGTTTTGCCGAGGATGTTTTGAAGAGATGGTTTTCTAGCTGCAAATTCTTTTAACTTTTGTTTATCGTGGAAGGTTTTAATTTCATCTTCCATCCTGAAGCTTAATTTCGCTGGATACACAATTCTTGGTTGGAACCCATTTTCTTTCAGTGTTTGAAATATGTTATTCCAGGATCTTCTAGCTTTCAGAGTCTCTATCTCCCTGTATAGTTGATCTTTTGCTTCTTGGAATTGTTTATGTAATTCATTGTCGAAGTGGTTGAAGTGATCTTTCATTGTCTGATTTTGCTGTCTAATGTCTTCCTTGAGACTCCAGATCATCTGAAGCATGTATATCCTAAATTCTTTATCTGACATTCCATCTGCTGCAGCTATTACCTCTTCTAAAGTTGAGTTGACCTGCATTGCTTGTGGTCCTTTCTTTCCTTGTCTTTTCATATTGCTCGTGTTTCTTTCTGCTTGGTGAAACTGTTGTGTTTTTGAAATTTTCCCCCTATATATTTATATTGCTCTTGTATAGTTGAAAAGTCTCCCTTGCAGGGGCGGGCGGCGGCTCTGCTCCTCCTCCAATTGGGGTGATCTGTCTACCATGCTAGAGGGCCGCTGGGACTGTTCTGCTGGTCGGTCGCAGGTCTGCCTACCTTGGAGGCGCGGGCGGCGGCTCTGCTCTGCCCCTCCTCCAATTGGTGTGACATGTCTACCATGCCTGCGAACCCCTGGGCCTGTTCTGCCGGTCGGTCGCAGGTCTGCCTACCTTGTGGGTGTGGGTGGCGGCTCTGCTCTGCCCCTACTCCAATTGGGGTGACGTGACTACCATGCCAGCGGGTCGTTGGGCCTGTTCCGGATGCGGGTGGCGGCTCTGCTCGGCCTCTACTCCAAATGGGGTGATGTGTCTACCATGCTGGGAGGCCACTGGGCCTGTTCTGCCTGTCAGTCGCAGGTCTGTCTACCTTGTGGGCTCGGGCGGCGGCTCTGCTCTGCCCCTACTCCAAATGGGGTGACGTGACTGCCACGCCAGCGGGTCGCTGGGCCTGTTCCGGGCGCGGGCGGTGTCTCTGCTCTGCCCCTCTGGCCTCCACAGTATTCAGCAGGACCCAGACCTAGAAGCAGTTTCCACGGGCTCTTTATCCCTGGGCCAGAGCAGTTCCGAGAGCCAGAATTCTGCCACTCTGGGCTCAGTGTATGTTCTGATAGGAGCAGGCTCCAAGAAGCAGTTTCCGCAGGTTCATTAGCATTAAGTCTGAGTAATTTGTCTGCGAGATGCAGACAAATGTCAGCCTGAAATTACCTGTTCTATAGCTGAAAGAGCTGTGATCAGTCAAAAACAGGGATGGTGACGTCAGCTCTCCAAGATGGTGGCCGCTGGCTTCCTCTGTGGTCTGACCGGTGTGGAGAACCGAATTGGACCTCTTCCTTCCCCCGTCTCAAACCCAGAATTCAGCTCTGAGTACAGTAATTGCACAGCTGGCAGGAGCCCGCAGAATCAGCAGTGCTGTATCTTGCATTGCTAGCTCATCATTTCCCAGCACGCTCCTCAGACTCTAGCCGCGGGGCGATTTGCTGAATAAGCAGCGTGACCCTCCGTGCGGACAAATCGCTCGCACTTGAGCCCCCATAGCTGATCCTTGTGTTATGAAAATCCTTCCACTAGGTTTTGGAGCACCCCAATTTTGCTGGAAATTTCTAACAAGATAGCTTTTAGCCATCCTAACTCATCATTTTCCCACACAGTGACACCGTACACGGAGGTGATGCACTCCCTTTGCCGCCATCTTCCCTCTCCCAAAAGGGTGTTTTTTTTAATAACCAATAGATGTTCCCTTTACCCTCAGGAGATGCCTTTAGTCTACAGGACAGCAGTTAGGCACAAGAGGTTAACACACATACAATTATCCTCTTTTTTTATAATCAGGAGTTATAGTGGCAGAGAGGAAAGCAATAATATGACCAACCTGATTCGATTTACCTATCTACGCTGACTGTCTAATGCTGGCTTTACTATGATATGTAAAATAGTTTGGAAGCAAGGTGTTCTGCCCTTGTTATAAGTCCTAGGCTTTCTTTGTTCTCCTGTCTTTCCCCCTTACCTTCTTCTTCCTGGGGAAACTGGGACCCTAGTGCTTTGTCAAAGGATGCCAGAAATAACTTTGGCAAACCCAGGTCATGAGAGATAGGTTTTCACAACCATAATGAAGCTCAAATTTAGGGATATGTCCCTAATATATCAGATAATGAGTTTTCTCTGATGTGGAGGATAACGTAAAATTTCCAGCACTCAGGTGGGTGCTTCTCCCTCAAGTCAGTGTGTAGATTGACCACTAGTCGACATTCTGGCAAGTTACAAATGACCAGGAAAGTGCGGCATTTTCATGTGTTGTCAGCCTAACCTCAGTGTCTCCCAGGAGAGAAGGCTCAAGGAATCACCTATTAAGGAAGAGAAATCAAGGGGATGACAAGCTCCCCCTCACTTAAAACAAATAAGAACAAATTCAGGGAGATTTTCAGAGGAACTAAATAAATGTATTGAGATGTTTCAAAATTTATGCCAGGTGCTTGACCTCACTTGGAAAGCTCCGGTAACCTAAGCATGGCCTGTTGGTCAGCTCACGACACATGGTCCACCCATCACCCCACACTCTCCCTCCTGGGAGGAGAGCCCTCCTGATCCCTCCTGCGGGCTCTGCTGGGTCTGCACGGTGAGCGTGCTGCCCACAGCCACCCTCTGGGTGAGGACAGACAAGTGCTCCTGGGTCAGCCATGGCCATGTGCCTCTTGTCTCAGCCCCTCCCTCTCCTGACCTTGCTCACCACTACAGCCCCTGTCCAGCTCTACTCTTGTGAGGCCAGCTTCTTACATTTATAAGAGAAATGAGGCCAGGAAGAGGCTGTCCTTCAGGCCTGGCCTTTTCTCCTAGCACTGTAACCTAAATTGGGCTCCTCAGCTGTGCACCCCTGTGGCAAGTGCCTGAGGCCATCAGCACATGAAGAGGGGCTTTCCTTTGGCTCATGACTTCCAATGCTCTAGTCCATGAAGAGAGGAGTCCACTGCATTTACACCTTTCCTGGGTGCGACAGGGGCAATGCAGGGAGTCCACTATGGGGACAGCCACTCACCCTGTTTCTAGGAATCAAAAGGGAAAGAAGAAGAGATGGGTCTGACCATTCACTTGCAGGGCATGTCCACAGTGATTGGCATAAATTCCATGAGTCCCCATATCCTAAGGAGTCCCCACTCCCCCCAGCCCAAGGTGCTAGAGAACATCCTTAGCACATGAAATTTTGAAGGACAATTATGCACACTAATCATTCTATCCTTGGATACAAAGGTTTCACGTTCATCTTATAATGCAGACACTTTCAGTACTCATCCTTGGGTCTCTAAAGGCACAAATACTTCAGCTTAGCTCAGAAGTCCAGTGCAAAGACTCCAAAAGATTCAGGGAAACCCTACTGTGTGCCTTAAAATCAAAGAGGGCTTCCATAGTCCCATGTTTTATGTGAGGGCTCTTGGCAGCCCCACCAAACAGCTCAGCTGGACATAGCCCCCTGGCCTCATGCTTAGTGAGCCTATCCTGCAGCTTCCTGAGCAAGTGATACGGCTGGCTCCTGTGATCCAGGGGTCTCCACACCAACACTGGATCCATCTCACAGCCATATGCATCACCAGCCAGAGCCACCAGCAGGGACTCTGACCCCTGACCCCCACTTGTACTCCCAACCCTTCCTTTCAAGTATTCATGTAAGCCTCCCTGACCCTGTAGCTCTCACAGTCAGCCACCTGCAAAGCCAGCATGGTGTGGCTGAGGACAAGGACACCCTCAGCAGGGAGTAGGTCCTGGCCTCCCTTGAACCAGGGCTGGGAACCTCTGGGCCCCTTTCTGCCTGAACAGGGGAAACCATGACCTGGGCAGTCCTGGGTCAGGAGCCCAGAGCTCTCTCCCATAGGCCCTGCCCTGGAGGGTCATTCAGATCTTCATCTCTGCCTGTGAGCTGGAGAAGCTGGGCCTAGTTGATTCCTGGGATTCTGAAACACCCTCCATCCTCTGGGTGCAAAGCCCTGGGCTGCTCCCAGTGGAGCTGCTGGCCTCACCCTCCCGGCTCAGCCCACTCAGTGATCAGGACTGAACACAGCTGCTCACCATGGAGAGTGTGCTCAGTTGGGTTTTCCTGGTGGCTGTTTTCAAAGGTAATTAATGGAGAACCAGAGATCCTGAGTGTGTGAGTGGACAGGAGTGAGAGAGAGAGTGGGTGAGTGACAGTGTCCTGACCAGGCTGCCTCTGTGTTTGCAGGTGTCCATTGTGAGGTGCAGCTGGTGGAGTCTGGGGGAGGCCTGGTGCAGCCTGGGGATCCCTGTGAGTCTCCCTTCAGCTTTTACATTGACCTTTAGTGACTATTGGATGAACTGGATCACCAGCTCTAGGAAGGGGCTGGAGAGGATGTCAAATGTTACTAGTAGTAGTGGTGGCAGCATCTATTACCCAGATACCATAAAGGGTTGATTTACCATCTCCAGAGACAATGCCATTTGTTGTACCTGCAAAGCAGCAGTCTGAGAGCAGAGGACACGGCCACCTCTTAATGAGCCAGAGACCTTTGGGGAGACCTCAATATGAGCAAGACACAAACCTCTCTGAAAAGACACTAGGATCCAGCAGGGGGCACCCAGCACACAGCAAGCTCTGGGTCAGGCCAGGAGCAGGTGCAGAGGGACATTGAGGACTGCTCCCCTGTTGATTGTGGAGGTTCCTCTCTATCCCAGGGTCCTAGGCAGAAATTTCTCTAGTTCATGATTCAGTTGTATATCTGAAGATTCTGAATAAGATTTTCACTTTGTTATTTTGCAAAGTGACAGGACATAGGGTTGTTCAGAGCCCCCAAACCACAGGCTTCATTTAAAAGCTGGTCCCATCCACACTGTTGGAGCTTTGTCTTCACCCATAGATCACCAGTGATCCTTTCCAGATAGAGATTCCTGGTCCTCTGCTACACTTTTAAATTGGTATAACCACTGCAACAGAGCAGAGATTCACCCTGTACAAGCTCAGGGTGAGGCCACACCTGCTCCTGTGAGTGATGTCACAGGAAGCCACATGATCTCCTGAGCACTGTTCAGAGTTGAGGACAACACCTGATGGGACACACAATCAGTTCCAGAGTGACTTGCTTCTCTGGACTCATTGTCAGACTAAATGGACAGTGGGTTGGGACACAGCTTACTCTAGGACACAGAGAGTTCACAGTCCAGGTACATTACCAATGGCCACCAAGGGAGGGACTTATTCCATATCCTGTCCCTGAGAACAACTTATAATCAGAATTTCTTCCACCATCAGGTCACAGAGACTCAGGAGGGCTCCACAGTCCAGCACAGGGCAGTGTGTCCCCCATCACAAGTGTGCACAGGCAGAGCTCATGGAGCCTGATCCCTCCAGAGAGAACCCTTTAGCAGAAAGAGCAAGAAGAGAAGATCCCCAGAGGTATGGGGGCTCACGTGCCCTGTCCTGTCCTAAGCCCTGTGTTAAGACCTTCCTGCAGAATCAGGAGGGACTTCTCATGACATTCCACTGTGACGTCCAGTCTGTGGACCATCCACAGACACACAAAATTTAAGGGGCACTTTGAGTCCCCCACAGTGATGTGCACGGAGATGTGGGTGGGTGCAGCAGAAGTCAGCTGACCGGGGGGAGCAGGGGAGAGAGCTGAGTCAGTGTCGGGCTCTGCAGGGAAAGCTCCACCTGGATGCTTAACATTAGCCAGCACCAGAGGAAGAGGCACCCAGGGCTTCCTCAGCCCTGTGCTAAGAAGTGGGCCGAGGAGGTGGGCCAGGGGTGTGGGCTCAGCATGTCCCAGGTCATGAATGCCCAGGTGATGATGGCCGAATAAAATCAATCCAAGCTAACTAGTGAATGTGGCATTGGCTGTCCTCCAATAATTGGTACAGTCTTCCTGTGCAGCATCTGAACTTGGCCTTGTCTTTCCTGGGATTTGACCCATCATGTGACCTGTGTGTCTGTCCCTGCTCTGATCAGGCTGCCTGCTGCTCCTAGGCTCAGCTGGGCAGGGGGCACACTTCTGGAAATGCATGCATCTGCCCCTGCATGTCCCCCTGTGACCAGGGAAATACATACAGGTGGCCTCATGACCAGTTGTATTCCTAAGGTCTCAGAAACACCTGGTTGAGCAGGTATTTTGTCTTTAATTCTTTACCCCTCTGTGTCACCCATAACATAAATAAGTTTTTGCTAAATGGTGGCTGAGAGTCCCACGGGCTCCTTGCTCTTTCCCCCTGAGGAGTGCATTCACTGCACCTTGGTCAGGTGTTCCTGGAGCAGCTGGGCATCACAGTCCTGGGGGCTGCATGGTGCTGGGGCCACTCTGGCAGCCTGGACAGCTGAAGAGCAGCTAGCAGAACAGTAGAGGTGCAGTGCCCATCTGTTCCCAAGGGCTGCCTGGGGTGGGCCTCCAGCAGGCCCAGGTCAGCAGTGCAGCAGGCCCCATGGGTGGAGAGGTGGCTGTCAGTATAGAGGACAGCACAGGGCAGGCAGCACCTGGGGACAAGGGCGAGATGCTCTCAGCACCCAGGGTTGGCTTTGCATCTCCACAGGGACTCTGTGCAGTGGCTGCTCAGGGCCTGCTCAGCTGCCCTGGGGACCTTGTTAGGGGTTACAGTTTCCTGCAATGCTACCTGGGGTCCTGGGAAAGGTGGGTGTCCCTTACAGCTGGCCCTGATCTCAGCATGCCCTGCCCTGCCACTCAGGGAGGGCCCAAGGCTCTTCCCTCCTTTGTACAAGTGTGGACTTATGGCCAGCTGTGTCCTGTGTCTGCAGGTGGATGGACAGTTCCTCCCTGACCAGCACACAGCTGGGTAGGGAGGCTGAAGGGAGCAGCCAGCCAGCTGCTTCCCAGGACCCTGGTGGGGTCCCTGCATGGCTCTGTGCAATGGAGCCTGGTGTGGAGCCCAGGCTGGCTCTGCTCTGTCCCCACCACTGCTGGGGCCTGTTTCCCAGAAGGTCCCAAGCTGTGCTGAGGGCTGGGGGCTCAGAGGCTCCAGCAGCACAGGTGCCCCCTGTCAGGGGTGAAGGATGATTGACAGCTCCTTGTGTGGTAGGGCCATGGCAGACACAGTGCTGGTCCTGGACAGCAACAGCATGGACACGCCTTGTCCCTACCTGCACATGAGCCTCTTACACCATTAGTTATTTCCCTGGGATCTTCATGTCAATATGAAATGAGGTGATTAAATCCCCTGGAAATTAACCATTTGGAAGGATTATCAGGGAGAGGAATTCACTCTCATGGTTCACATATGAGGTGGCCCACAAGCTCATGTATGAGACAAAGGTGAGAGGACTAGATTACCATAGCTCAAACCTAAAGTGGATTAATCCACTACCACGGATTGACTCGCAGCAACTGTAGGCAGGTGTGGGTGGCTGGAATACTTGAGTCACTGGGGTGTGCTTTTGAGGGATACTGGAGCTCACCTGCTTCCTGGTGGCCATGTCCTGAGCTGCTTTCCTCCTCCACGCCCTTCTGCCATGGAGTTCTCCCTCCCTGGCCAGAGCTGAGGACTTGCCACCATGCACTGCAACCTCCTAAGTCATGACCCAAGGGAAGGTTTTCCCCCCCTGTGTTCTCAGAATTTTGGTCAGGTGACAAAACTATGTCAAAATTTTGATATAATTTTAGGAGGATTTTATGACCACATCATATTTCTAGAAACTTTTCTGATTTTCACCAACACATTTTGTTGAATGGTGAAAGCAAACTGAAGCCCTGGCACAGATGGGAGAGGTGAGGTGGGGAAGACTGTCACATGGAGGGATCCTTGATCCCCAGGTCAGAGAGCGGGATTATCTGAAGGTGTCTCCCATTATGTATCCCTAGAAGAACATACCAGGTTATATGGTCTGCCTAGAAGAACAGCTTTTTAATCAGATGATTTGCTAGGACTTGGAAACTTCACCAAGTGGCTCACCTGGATCTGCAGATGGTGAAACCATGGAGACCAGCAGGTCTCAACTGAGCCACCCCAGGACCAGGAGGTGGGTGCTGCAGGCTCAGTGTTTGCAGGGAGTTCATGGTCAACACCACAGGGAATAAGAAGAGGAGCCCACATGTCTTATTAGTGGGCTGTGCTCACTCAGTTAGGCAGGAGGTCAATTCCTGAACCTCATCAGGAGGTCAGCAACTACACCTGCCCTCTCAGTGACCCCAACTCACTAAAGACAGTGTCCACTGTTCTCTCCAAATGCTGGGCTGTGGGCAAGGCAGGTCTCACTGCAGTGATGCTGCACAGGGAAGGACCTGGGCCTCCTCCCTCACCCAGCCTGCCCTGCATGCCGTCCTGTCTGCTGTCAGCCTGGCTCTGCTGCTCTGGGGGACTCAGGGGCTCTCAGCCTCAGGCTGCAGCTGAGAGCTGCCTCTGATCCCAGGACTCTCACCTGGACCAGTACCTCCATCCTGTCCTCTCCTGGTGGAGACCAGAGGGCAGGACAGGTGAGGGGAAGAGCTCAGGGCAGATTCCCACCCACTGCTGTCCACAGGCATTGGCTGGACAGTCAGGAGGACAAGCATGACAGAGGGTGGGGCAGGGCAGTGGGCACACAGCAGGAAGCCCCTGCCCTCCTGAGACCCTGCTCCCTCCTCTCCTGCTCAGTCTGTAGCCCCCAAATCTCACAGAGATGAAAGAGAAGAACTAGTCCTGAGAACAAAGGGGGCTCTTCTCCTGGATGTGGGGAACCCCATCCTCAGCCCTGGGCTCTGCTCAGTCATCACTGAGGGCTTCTCCTTCAGGGCTGGGAGGTGAACCTGGGCCTCTTGCATACTGGGCACGTTCCTGCCACTCTGAGACCCTCCCAGGTGCAGGAGGAAGGGATTGGAGGAGGCAGGGCTGGGCTCAGGAGGGTGGGCTCCCCCTCTGACAGCCTTCCAGCTCCCTGAAACCACCCGCTCTCCTCCCACAGGTAAAGCTCCACTTGGGTTCCAGACAGGGACACAGCTCAGGGCACAGAGGACCTGGGCAGCCTGACCTCAGCCTCTCTAGATATCAGAAGAGCCTCACCCACATGCAAATCCCTCCTCCTGCTCTGGGTTCAAAGGCCCTCTGGGCTGTGGGAGCTCCCAGCTCTCTGCTCAGGCAGGGCTGAGGTCTCTGGGAAGGAGGTGTGGTCTAGAAGATGAGGCTGCTGGGTCTTGTCCTGTGCCTGGTCACAGCTCCCCAAGGTGAGTGTCCCCAGTGTCAGACCTGGGTCCATGGGGAGGTTTTGACTGCTGGTGACTGACAGAGTGTGACTGTCCTTGTCCCCAGGTGTCCTGTGTCAGGTGCAGCTGCAGGAGTCAGCACCTGGCTTGGTGAAGCCCTCGCAGACCCTGTCCCTCACCTGTACTGTCTCTGGTTACTCCATCACCAGTGGTTATGGCTGGAGCTGGATCCGTCAGCCCCCCAGTGAAGGGCCTGGAGTGGATAGGGTACATATGTAGTAGTGGTAGTACTTACTACAACTCATCCATCAAGAGCCGAGTGTCCATCTCCAGAGACACATCCAAGAACCAGTTCTCCCTCCATGACCACCCAGGACACAGCCACCTATTACTGTGCCAGAGACACAGTGAGGGGACCTCAGTGTGAGCCCAGACACAAACCTCCTGCAGGGCACCCAGGGCCAGCAGGGGGCGCTCAGCACACAGGAGCTCAGGTCAGCCAGGAGCAGGTGCAGAGGGAGGTGGGGTCCCTTCCCCTCAGTCACATATTCTCTCCAGGCAGCTCCTTCTGGGGTGCGACCATCCATAGTCTTCTGGAGATGCCCGTGTCTCAGGACATGACAAACTTTTAAGTTCTTCCATCAAGTTTTCCTGAATTTCTCATGATTAAGGAAGGCTAACACAGTAAGTTTTCTGAAGAGGACTTTGGTTACCTTAGTGTTGCCAACCTAGTGTCATTCATGCAAATCTGTGACATTTAATTTCTCCTTCTATGTCACATGGATCTCCAGGGTCTCCCTTCCAACAGCTGACTATTCCATTATTATATTATATTCTCCCCATTTTTGTATCATTATTCATTTTATTTTTTGTTCTTTTTATTTATTTGTAACTTTTGCATTCTTTTTGACAAAATGGTAGAAGCATGAAATATAATTTGTCTCATTTGTGCCCCAATAAGTCCATTTTCCCTCCGCTCTCCCATTCTCCTGTCACCTCCCCTCAACTCTACTGATCTTTCTGCAATTTAAGGATAGATTTTTTATTAATGTTTTCTGGATATACTGATGGGGGTCATCACTTACCTGTACTAATATGTAAATAAGGAAGACTGCTAAGATTCATTCCACTGCTCTTCCCCTATGCTCTCCCTCCTCCCTTTCCCAAAATGAAAAAAAAAGTGCTGAGGACGTGATTCTGGACTCTGGATTAGTCCCCAGTAAAAGTCAAACAAGACGAGGACTCATGCTCCTTGGTTTTATGTCAGTGAACTCAATTCTCAGAGTAGAGCAAGTGCTTCCTACAGAGGTACATTTGGGTCCTCACTGGGTGGTGGTATCTTGATTTCAATCTACTACCCATTTTCCTTCCTGTGACATAAATATGACTCTTCTCCATCATCTCAGCTCTCCATCACACCCACAATTATCATCTGTTAATTCCCTGATTATTTCTGCTACTTGGGATTGAATCCAGGAGCACTTTACAATGAGCTGCATCCCGAGGTCCCTCACAAGGGACTCTGCATTTGAAACATGGTCTTGCTAAGAAGCCCAGCTGGTCTCAAACCTGCAATCCTCCTGCCTCAAATCCTGAGGAGCTGTGATCAGAGGGGTGCCTGATCATGCCTGGAAAACAATTTTATTATTAATTACAAGGTTTTTTAACCTATAATCAAAACAATGATATCCCACCTGAAAACTGAGGATTTCACCCAATGCTTTAATTCTCGTCTCCTTTGCCTCATTGAAACCTCGTTGCTTGCTCTGAGGGCCTTGCTCAACTCCTTCCTCTGCCTTGGTGGATGCTGGCATCACTTTCCATAAACAGGACACCTGCCATTTGCACAGACTCTGTATTTGACTGCTTAAGCATGCTTTGTGGTTATTAAATTTACACTTAGTTATGTGAGTCAGATTTTTTGGATCAACATATGAATATGTTTTGAAGGACATGAATATACAGTGATGTGTTCTGTGTTCTTGTCTTTCACACCTGATGGTGTTTGATGATCACCTAAAAGCATCAGCATCTCTCTCCACCAGACAGCAGCTGGCCATTCCAGCTGTATCTTCACACTTACACTGAAACCTTGCTCTAGTGAGGCAGAGGACAGCACCCTGACACAGGGGTGCCAGGCACCATGATGGGTCCCAGGCTGTGCACACCCAGCTGTCCATCACGTGTCCCTCCTGGGTGTGGGGAGCCCACTAACTGCTGTGCCCCAGTCACTGAGAAGCACAGCCTGGCTGTGGTCACAGGTGCCCTGTGAGCTGCAGAGCCCCAGGACAAGGCCCTCTCTGCACGTGGCCCTCACCACCCCCCTCACCCTCGCCCTCCCTGCACCTTCCCATCTCCAGGGGCCACTGTCCTCTCTCTTTCCAGGACCTGATGCAGTAGCCTCCCCACATGAGGGATGGTGTGGTGATGGTCTCCCTCTGCCTGACCCATTCCAGCTAGGTCCATGTGCTCCAGGGCCATGCCCAGGGCCAGCAGGGCAGGATGCCATTCTTGTTGGCGAATTACCTTCTTCCTCTGTGGACAGCATATTATCCACATCTCCATTAGGGGACACATGGTGATCATGAAAAGTGCTTCAACACTCATGGGACTGGAGCTGTGGACAGGCCTCTTGGACACAGTCCCACCTGATGTGCACACTGGGCAGAGGTCCTCTCCTTAAGCCATAGACTGTCCCACCCAATGTCCCTGCTGACCTCAGGTGGGGTCTCCTGTCAGGTGCTGGGGCTTCGTGGTCATGCTCCCAGGGCCCACTACCCATGGCATGAGGACACTCTGTAGGGCCACATTCTGACCATGTGCTGCCTGAGCTGAGGCCTACCCAGGGAATCCTCTGTAATGCATCCTCTAGAGGAAGAGCCACCCCCACACTCTGCACCCTGTGTGCCTGCAGAGTTAACACCATGGGTGCTGCCAGTTCAGCTCTGGGGTGACTCTTCCAGCTCCTGGATCAGTGTTAGCACAGACCAACCCTTCACCCAGTCCCAGGGCTCTGTCCACCTCTTTAGATGCTACTATGACCACCTCAGGCCCCAGAACCAGGGTGGCTGAGTCCAGTCTGTGCTGCTCTGAGCAGCTCCTGAGGCTGAGGGTGCACAAGGAGAGAGCTGTGCTGCAGCAGGTTCTGGAGACCAGGGTGCAAACACCCAGGTGCTGCTCCTGACCAGGGCCCTGAGGCTGCAGCACCACATGGCAGAAGGCAGGAGGCCAAGAGAGGAGACAGGGCTGGACCCCTGAGTGGGGCTGGGGTCCCACTGGGGCTCAGGGTGCCAGGAAGGCTCTACCAGCCCTGGGGGAACCCAGGTGACCAGGACCAGGCTGTCAGCTGTCCTCTACATTCTGGGACCAGGTGGACATGTGAAGAGTGACAGGGCAGCAGTACTGAGGGCATGTGGCTGTGCCTCCAGGAGGATTTCAAGACACTTGTTCCAGACAGAGGCCCCTCTTCCCCCAGGTCTGACTGCACACAAGGAGGACGGGAGGCCTGGTTCACAGGTGGTAGATAGATAGATAGATAGAGAGATAGATAGATAGATAGAGAGATAGATAGATAGATGATAGATAGATGATAGATAGATAGATAGATAGATAGAGAGATAGATAGAGAGATAGAGAGATAGATAGATAGATGATAGATAGATGATAGATAGATAGATAGATAGATAGAGAGATAGATAGAGAGATAGAGAGATAGATAGATAGATGATAGATAGATGATAGATAGATAGATAGATAGATAGATGATAGATAGATGATAGATAGATAGATGATAGATAGATAGATAGATAGATAGATGATAGATAGAGAGATAGATAGATAGATAGATAGAGAGATAGATAGATAGATAGAGAGATAGATAGATAGATGATAGATAGATGATAGATAGATAGATAGATAGATAGAGAGATAGATTAGAGAGATAGAGAGATAGATAGATAGATGATAGATAGATGATAGATAGATAGATAGATAGATAGATAGATAGATGATAGATAGATAGATAGATGATAGATAGAGAGATAGATAGAGAGATAGATAGAGAGATAGAGAGATAGATAGATAGATGATAGATAGATGATAGATAGATAGATAGATAGAGAGATAGATAGAGAGATAGAGAGATAGATAGATAGATGATAGATAGATGATAGATAGATAGATAGATAGATGATAGATAGATGATAGATAGATAGATGATAGATAGATAGATAGATAGATAGATAGATGATAGATAGAGAGATAGATAGATAGATAGATAGATAGATAGATAGATAAAGAGAGAGATAGATAGATAGATAGAGAGATAGATAGAAACAATCATAAATACTGAAATAGAATAAACTGATCCTGACCCTCAACACAACAACAAATCCATGAAGACATTGGCTGCTCCTTCTCCCAGGCCCCTCACAAGATGGGGCTACTCCTGGCCCCTGTGGACTCAGCCCATGACAACTGAAAGTGAGGAGAGCCTGGGTTTCTCCCTGCCCACACTTGTGCCCTGTGCCCACCACAGATGGCAGCAGCAGGTGCACCTGAGGGCTCTGTGCCAACTGGATGCTCCTGAGCTGAAGGAGGCCCTCACAGGGAGGCACAGCCTTCCCCCTGCAGGGAGCCTCTGAGGCCCTCAGCTGGACGCCTCCCTGGAGAGCAGGTGGCCGCAGAGGGGAGAAGACACACAGCACATTTCCAATGCAGGACGGTTCTGAGGACCTCACCAGTGTGTGCACCTGCGAGCTGGAGGAGGGTCAGGGCAGCAGTCATGTCCAGGGTGAGAGCAGAGACCAGGTAACCAGTGACTCTTGCCACACATGAGCTGTTGGACAGTGAACCAGCACTCAGGCTTCTGGGTGATTTTACGTCTGCACCAGGAGTTAGCACAGACACCTCCACCATATGATCTATTTATTATTATTAAATAAATAAAATAAGAGAAAATAAAATCAAAATAAAAGAAATTCTCCCCTCCTGAATTCTCCTCTGTCCACCATGCTGCCCATGACACTCCCATCTGCCCTCAGAGCTGCTCTACCTGGGCCTCCACCCAGAGCTGCTATATAGCAGGAGGACATGCAAATAGGGCCTCCCTCTGCCCATGAAAACCAGCCCACCTGACCCTGCAGCTCTGCACAGGAGCCCACCCTGGACTCCCAGCTCAGCCCACTCAGTGATCAGGACTGAACACAGCTGCTCACCATGGAGTCTGTGCTCAGCTGGGTTTTCCTGGTGGCTGTTTTCAAAGGTGATGAATGGAGAACCAGAGATCCTGAGTGTGTGAGTGGACAGGAGTGAGAGGGAGAGTGGGTGAGTGACAGTGTCCTGACCAGGCTGCCTCTGTGTTTGCAGGTGTCCAGTGTGAGGTGCAGCTGGTGGAGTCTGGGGGAGGCCTGGTGCAGCCTGGGGGTTCCCTGCGACTCACCTGTGCAGCCTCTGGATTCACCTTCAGTGATTACTACATGAGCTGGGTCCGCCAGGCTCCAGGGAAGGGGCTGGAGTGGATCTCACGCATTAGTGATGGTAGTAGTTACAAATACTATGCCGACTCTGTGAAGGGCCGATTCACCATCTCCAGAGACAACTCCAAGAACACCCTGTACTTGCAAATGAGCAGTCTGAGAGCAGAGGACACGGCCACCTATTACTGTGCTAGAGACACAGTGAGGGGACCTCAGTGTGAGCCCAGACACAAACCTCCTGCAGGGTGCCCAGGGCCAGCAGGGGGCGCTCAGCACAGGAGCTCAGGTCACCCAGGAGCAGGTGCAGAGGGAGGAGGGAGCAGCTCAGCTCAGGCCCTGAGGTCCCTGCCCACCCAGCACCCCTGACTCCACGTTGCCTGCAGATTCTCGAGGTCCCTCCTCTGCCAGACCCTCTGTGAGGTGGTTCTTCTCTAGGTCTTGCTTGTTGGAATTCTCTCTGCACAGACCAGGCAATTTTGCAGATGGAGATGAATTTCAGGGACGTTTCCTGAGCAGCACCTTTAAAGTGAACTGAATATATTTTTCTTTTCCTCATTGGGGATTGAATCCAGGGTGCTTCACCTTGACGTCCATTCTAGGTTTTATGTGTCTTATTTGGAGTCAGGTTCTCCCAAAGATGCCCAGGCTGACCTTGAAGTTATGATTCTCCTCCCTCAGCCCTCAGTGTCCCTGGGGTTACGGGTGAGCTCCCCACACCTGTGAACCTTACACACTCCTGACGCCATGTCTCACTCCCTGCCTGTTCAGGAGATTCCCAGTCCCCTTCCCATGACTCCTTCCCTTTCCCCCTCCACCCAGTGACCTTCCTGTGCTGGATCAGGTCACAGCACACAGTTCTCCTGGAGCCCACCTACTGCCAGAACGTTCCACCCCTGGGGACCATGTGCAATGTCTGGAGGGAGTTGTTTTCACATGTGAAGGAGGGATTCTCCTGGCTTCTAGATTTTAGAGACCAATGAGGCTGCCATGCATCTAGCCATCACAGAAGAGCACCCACAGTGAGGAATTATCTGACATGAATATCTATGGAGTAAACAGGAAAAGGGTGACAGAAAACCTAAACTTTATTGAAATGCACAGAAATGTGTGTATTCTGAGTGAACCTTGGTGTGTGTGAGCTGTCTGTCCCTCATGATGAGGCTCTGTGACACCCACACTTCAAACCCAGGGCTCCATATGGTGGACACACCCACTCCTCATGCAGCTGTGCATGGCCTGTGGACAGGGGTGACCTAAGCAAGGTCTTCAAGAGAAAGGGGCACCCTGGGCAAGGACCCAGGAGGGAGGGTAGTCTGCTACTCAGGTCAGCTCTGCCACTGGCCTCAGAACCCTGAAGACACGCTGTGCCCAGAACCACACTGACCCCATCTCACTATGAGCTGACCCTGAGCCTGAGATGCCCCAGGACAGCTGGCTGCTGGGGAGAGGCAGCGTGGAGCCTGCCTGGGTTTCCGGCCACTGAGGCTGCATTGCAGGGTCACAGACAGGGACACCTGGCTCTGTCCCTGCTCACATCAGTGCCCACCCTGTCCTGAGGGTCTGCTCCAGTCTGGGTGAGGATGAGCAGTGGCAATGTCTACATCCCAGATGGTCCTAAGAACCCAGCAGCTGTGGGAAGACATGGAACCCCCAGTCCCCTTTGACTTCAGCACTGACACCATCAGTCAGCAACTGTGTTTTACTTTCATTTTAATACACTTTTAGCTGTAGGTGGGCACAATGCCTTATTTAGTGGTGTGTTTCCCGGGTGCTGAGGACCAGACCAGGCCTCCCACAAGGGCTCTGCACTGGCCTCAACCCAGCCCCACACACTCCTCCTGCTGTTGTGATGCATTGGTTTTTCTTGACAGTCCCTGGGTCTCTTCCTGATGACTCCCAGGGCCCATGGCCACACAGGACAGTGGGGCTCCTCTGACATGGTCACAGCAGGTGGGACATGGTGGCTGCACTCTCTCCCCAGTGCTTCCTCTTCCTCCACCCTCCCCTCCCCACCCTCCCTCTTCTCTCCTAGTTTTCTGGTATTTATTTATTTATCTTCTCTATTTAGTGCCACTCAGCTTCCGAGTTAGGTCCACACACAGCTGGATCCCCTTGTCTGACCACCTGTCCTGGAGGGTGGGGAACTGCCTTTCTCCTTCACAGTGGCTCTGCTGCACCAGGTGAGACTGGGTCTGCGAGGGCAACTGACCACCAGCTGCACCTGTGTCCTGTGTAGAGATGTGGCTTGAACCCCCTCCTTCTGGGGGTCCCTGTCCCTGTGCTGTGCTTTGGGGCTGAGTGCTGGACATCACTCCCTCCAATCCTCCTGAGACCCAGCCCCAGCTCTGTCCATCACACTCTGTCTCCCACAGGTCAGTCTGTCCATTCAGATGAAGTGCCCGTTGATCTCATCCACACTAGACCTCCAGCCAGGACCCAGTGCCTCTCCTACTCCCAGAAAGGGGCTGGGGCTGGGCTCTGGGGACCCAGTGAAGAGTGCACCTAAGTGGCTGTCCAGTCTGGACACTCAAAAGCAGGTCCTCCTGTGCAGGAGAAATAATAGGAAGGGGAGAGTGGAGGGGATTCTGAAGTGAAGTGTGTGAGCAGAGGTGCCCTGGAGGGTGTCCACGCTGCCCACTGAGTCCCTTCAACTCCAGCCCCTCCCAGCTCTGGCACCTCTGCTGGAAGGCCAAGTCCTGCATGGGGGTTGCAGGCCCTCTCCAGCCAGGGCCCTGGGCTTTCCCTGGTCAGCACAGCCCAGCTCCCCTGAGGTCAGTGTCTGCTGGGCTGAGGTCTGTTACTGACCCTGCTTCTCCAGGCCTGGTGGGAAGTGTCCTCCTCCTCTGAGGGAGGGCTTGTCCTCCCTGTGGTCCATGACCCCAGACCAGCTGCAGTCTGTCTCCTGAGCCAACCTTCTTTACTCTGGGAGCCAGTGCTTTCAGCTTTCTCTGAACACCAGCTCACCGAGGTGCCACCTGCCCTTCCTGTGGCCCTGCCTCAGTTCCTGCTGCTCAACTGCTGAGCTCCTTCTCTCCTGGGACCTGCTGCAGCACCCTGGGGTCCCCTCAGCTGCCTCCCCATTCCTGCTACCTCATTTTCAAGTCCAACTTATTGTCTGGGGAAGACTTAGTTCCCTGTTCTCTGTGTTTGCATTTCACAGAGGAGCTGTGCATATGATTAACTGACCATGTTCTCATCAAGGGCTTCACCCTGAAACATGGTGATTGACACCTGCATAAGAAGGCCCTGGGAATTCCAAATTGTGTGCAGACCCTCCCTTTGCTTTATACGTGCAAGGAGGGTCCACACCTCCATGGATTAGTGCAACTGTGCAAAGGTAACATGAAGTCTAAGTTCCAGTTTCAGATTTCTAATGCAATAGTGCCCCACCCTGGGGGCAGTAGTCCCTGATGCCACAGATTCGGGATTTGAAATTCCCATTCTGGCTCAGTGTGGTGAGGAGAAGGAAATACTGACTCCATAGCTCACATATGAATGACGGGTGAACTTGCTGATGCTCTTGGCACGCACACCCTGGGGTGGCTTGAGGCCCGGAGTGTGCGCAGCGAGCTGAGGTCACCCACTCCTCTCTCAGCCTTCTTCCTGCCCTTCAGGGGCAATTTAGTGTAGGAATTCCACAGTTTTTCTGCGTTGGCAAGTTGACATTCACATTAGATCCAGGGATGTTGGTACAGTGCCCTTTGTCCTTCCTCAGTGTTAGAAGGAGGGAAGATTCTAAGAGGGTGAGTATGTGAGTAGAAGTGATTCTCTGGTATTGCATGTTGGCCATGAGCTCAGGGTGAGTGAATCACAAATTTGATGTTACAGAAAGAGGCAGAGAAATCAGCTGACCTGAGCCTGAGGGTGCTCTGGGAACTGGTCACTGACCCTAACTGGGCATGTGACCCTGGTGACATGTGGACTGACCAGATTATTAGGTTCCCCCAGTGAAAATACAGAAGTGCCACCAACGGTGTCTCTTGGAGTTGAGGCTGAAGTGTGCACGGCCAGGCTGCTCAGGGTGAGGGAGATGAGAAACCTTCCCTGGATGGAGCTGCTGGTTTCACACATGCCAGAAGGTGAGGCAGGTGCCAAGGCTGAGCCTGGGGGTCGAGCATCTTCTGGGGACAGGAAGAATGTGGCAGGATTTTCTCTAATTTCTTGCAAGTGCTGCATAGGAGGTGGTGGTGATGGAGCAGGTTGTGAGTTTACATGGAACTGACTAGTTTACAAGGACCACTATGACCCAAGGTGTGATTTCAGGGATGAACATGTGACCAGAGGTCAGCAGGAACCAGCCCTGTGTGTCCCTGGGAGCAGCAGGTTGTCATCCAGTAACTGAATGTCTGCAGAGGCCTTGAGGATTGGAAGTCCCCACATAAGGGGGTGGACTGCACAGTGTTGTGGGTGTTACACTCACACAAGAGGCAGAAACCATCTCTGTCTTCCCTTCATTTTACCATGAAATACACACAGAAGTTTATGAATCTCTCTCAGAACTCATGTGTCCCCATCCTGCTGATGGACAGCTCAGTGGTTTCCTCTGAAGGACACTTTCCTGGTGCCTGGGTGGACAGCTCAGGACGCCTCCTCTCCTGCACACATCTGTGGATGCACTAGTCAGGTGGACAGGCCACATCAGAGAGTGGAGGGAGGGGGGTGTGCACAGAGCAGGCAGCTCTATCCTCCTGAGGCCCCGACTCTCCTCTCTGCTGTGTCATCCCAGGGCTTGCTCTGACCCCGACTCTCAGCAAGGTGAGCACCTGAGCTGTGCTTGAGAAACCATTAGTACTCACTGGTCCAGGATGTGATGGACAAGGGTCTCAGCTCTGCCACCTGGTTCCATCATTGGGAGGAGCAATCTGGACCTCCACCCCATGCTGAGGGCACCACTCTTCACCACAGCAGCATACAGCACCCACCTGTGCCCTCAGCAGGAGCAGAGGAGCCTGAGTAATCATGGAATACTACTCAGACAGGAACAATGGAGGGCTCTCATTTGGGACAACTCAGGTGACCTGAGGACACTGCACTCATTGACATAAGCCAGGCACAGAAAGACAGGAACAACTGCCTCACTTACAGCTCTGATCTAAACTTTCCCAGAGGTGCACAGAGGAAAAGGAGGCTAGCAGGGCCTGGGGCAGTAGCCCTGGGAGAGGCTGGTCAGAGTGGGTCACTTCTGATGAGCAGGAGGAGAACCTCCAAGACAGCTGCTCAGCAGGAGGCTCTGGTGAGTCCCACCTACTGTGCACCTGCAGCAGTGCTGAGAGAGCAGGCTTTGATTTCTCACCATGGAATGGTGGAAGTCAGAGCTGCAGCACCTGCTAATAGCTGGATCAGCCTTCCCACCACGGTGCCCATCGGGAACCTTCATCCTAGGTAAAGGGTCTCCAGGGGCCCTGCTCTGCCCTCTGTGGGCTTGATTAGAATCACTTTAAATAGTGATGGCAGCAGACACTGAGACCCAGAGGTGTAGTGCCCTCCTTGTTTGCAGTGTTCTCTTTGGAGCATGGTGAATGCGTTACTCAGAGAACACGGCATGACCTCAGGTCAGAAGATTGAGCTTCATAAGATTGTGGAGTTGACAGTTGACAGAAGGAGGCACATGAGGTCCGTTAGCATGAGGGGCTTCTCCCACCTGTCAAGTGGAGCACCGAAGTGTCCCTGCTGCCCTGGAGTCAGTGTGGGCACAGAGGGCCTGGGCTAAGGAGCTGTCCAGGCCACCCCTCCACAGGTCTCTGGCATGTCCCTCAAGGTCATGACTCACAGTGTCCTAGTAATACAACCAGGAAGCACTGAGGTGGGGCCTGGGTTGTGGGGCGCTGGGGGAACTGATGAGGGGAACAGACGCAGCCCCTCGGGGCCCTGGCGCAGTCTCTGCACTGAGCACATGAGGTCTGGTTTCCCTTGATGGCCCCTGACCTCACAGGGGAGCCAGCAGAGGGCAGCACCTGGGGCTCAGGAGAGGACAGGCCCCAGGTAGGTGCCCACCTGCAGGAGGACCCTCCTCAGGCAGCACACTGAGCTCTGCCCAGGAATGGACTGGGCACCAGGAGCGTGGCTCATTCTGCTCAGGAAAGGACCCCACAGGTACCATGACGATGTGCAGAGATAAGGCAAGGACTGGGCACTGCCGCTGGTCAGACGTTTCCTTACTCCAAAGAGCAGGGCCTTCTCCTAAGCCCACTGCTGAGAGGGACCGTGGGTTTTGTTGGCAGCATTTGGACTGCTCAGCTGTGCACCCCATCTTCCCTGGGGCAGGAGTGTCCCCACATTCCCTCCACCCTCCCTCCTGAGGATGATAGGGAATGGACACTGCTCCTGGGACCAGAGCAGGGCTGGCCCCCGGGTCTGCAGACACATTTCCAGGTGAGACGTGTGGGGAGGATGGGGCTGGAACCTGACAGGCAGGTGGTGTCACAGCTGAGGGTTCATACAGCAGCATCCTGGGCCTGGGCTGCCCTACACTGCCACCCCCGTCCAGCACAGGCAGCTGAACTGAAGTCACTGTGTGAATTTGGGGTGACACACAGTACCACAGACACAGAATACCTTTTATAAGCTTCATGATGGCTTTCTCCATCCCCCAGCCTCAGGGTCCCCAAAAGGGGGACACTAGAAGGTCACAGAGGCTGACAGGAGAGAGGGGGCACGTTCAGAAGTGGGCTTTTATTTTGGGTGATGCTGTTTCTTAGAATTTTCTATCTGAAAAAGGCAGAAGGGCAGGATTACAAAGGAACAGGTGAGTGTGACTGAACCCCATCAGGTGACGCCTACTCCTGGAGCCACACCCTGGTATCCCAGCTGGGGAGCCCCCAAGTTACTGGACCTGGCACTACCCTGCCCGACTGAATGCAGTAACTGTTCAGAACCTGGAGCATCAGGACTTAAGGGGGTTCATGGAGGGCGGCTTCCCTCACTAATGGCTCTCCTCACCTGGGACCTACGCTGAGCTGAGCCCTTGGAATCCAGGGAAACCTCTGCAGATGGAGAGGGAGCTGGGCATAGAGAGGAAGTCACATGTCAATGCACAGCTCCTCTGGGGACGGCCACTTAGACAGTCTGTCTCCTCCTCTTCCCAAGTCTCCATCACATGTTGCATCCAGTCTCCCTGCTGGTGCTGATGTGTCCTGGATTTCAGGTCATTTAGAAGATGAGGAAGGCTGCACCTTTGTCACACAACCAACATGAGAGTGTCACAAGTTCTCCAGGAACAGAAGGACCATGCCACAGTAGCAGACAGTGGGAGAGAAAGCAGTGTGCTGGCCCCAGAACTGAGCACTCAGTACCCAGAGCCTGAGAGGGTGTGAGGGGTGAGACTGGGCACCAGGAAGGGAGCAGGGTCCTGAGGAAGGGGCTGAGCTCAGGAGGGTGGGCTCCCCCTCTGACAGCCTTCCAGCTCCCTGAAACCACCTGCTCTCCTCTCACAGGTAAAGCTCCACCTGGGTTCCAGACAGGGACACATCTCAGGGGCACAGAGGACCTGGGCAGCCTGACCTCAGCCTCTCCAGATATCAGAAGAGCCTCACCCACATGCAAATCCCTCCTCCTGCTCTGGGTTCAAAGGCCCTCTGGGCTGTGGGAGCTCCCAGCTCTCTGCTCAGACAGGGCTGAGGTCTCTGGGAAGGAGGTGTGGTCTAGAAGATGAGGCTGCTGGGTCTTGTCCTGTGCCTGGTCACAGCTCCCCAAGGTGAGTGTCCCCAGTGTCAGACCTGGGTCCATGGGGAGGTTGTGACTGCAGGTGACTGACAGAGTGTGACTGTCCTTGTCCCCAGGTGTCCTGTGCCAGGTGCAGCTGCAGGAGTCTGGACCCGGCCTGGTGAAGCCCTCACAGACCCTGTCCCTCACCTGTGCTGTCTCAGGTTACTCCATCACCAGTGGTTACAACTACTGGAGCTGGATCCGTCAGCCCCCAGGGAAGGGGCTGGAGTACATAGGGCACATATATAGTGGTGGTAGCACTAACTACAGCCCATCCCTCAAGAGCCGAGTGTCCATCTCTAGAGACACGTCCAAGAACCAGTTCTCCCTGCAGCTGAGCTCCCTGACCACTGAGGACACAGCCACCTATTACTGTGCCAGAGACACAGTGAGGGGACCTCAGTGTGAGCCCAGACACAAACCTCCTGCAGGGTGCCCAGGGCCAGCAGGGGGCGCTCAGCACACAGGAGTCAGGTCAGCCCAGAAGCAGCTGCAGATGTGAGTTGGGGCAGGTTTCCTCCATCTGGAGGCCTGTCCACGTACCAGCTTCCCAGGGGATCTTTGTGGCCTTGTGGTCTCTACTTATCTCTGATGTGTCTGAAGATAATCATTCTGTTTTTGTCATGTTCTTTTTCTTTAGAAATAGTGCATCTTACATATATTTATGATAGGTTTTCACTTTGACATAGTCACATATATTCATTGTCTATAAAATCTCTGTTGCTCTCACAGCACCTCCTTTTAAATTTTCCTCCTTCTCCCCATTATTAACTGACCTTTCTTCCACAAGTTTCTAATTTTCATTAAATTTACACTGTGTGTGTGTGTGTGTGTGTGTGTGTGTATGTGTGTGTGTGAAACTCACAGTGGTTCATTCCCACAGGTACAGGACTCCCACGTGGGCAGAATTGACCAATAATATCTGCTCAGCTCACTCCTGTACCCTCCCTTCTCCTGTCCCTCCTCCCTCTCCCTTAGTCACCTCCTGATCCCCACTGACCTCTTCTGTGCTCTTGGGGTTCCCCTTCCTTTATCTCCCTTATTTGTGGCAGCTCCCACAGAGGACAGCCAACACTCACCCTGACTCCCTGAGCCTCTCTCATTCCCCTTCCCTAATGTCCTCCAGCTCCGTCCACTCACCATCATCTCACTCCTCCTACTGGCTGAGCAGAGCTGCAGTGTTGGTGCATGACCCACATTTCCTTTATCCATCCACTAGTGAAGGGCACCTGGGCTGTGGCATAACCTGGTCTTGGGAACTGCACTGTATAAACCCTGCAGTGGCCGTGTCCCTGCACTGTGCTGACTTGGGTCTTTGGGGTAAATACCAAGCAGCAGGAGAGCTGGGTCCCACTGTGGCTTCCTCCCTGTTGTTCTGAGGGGTCTCCACCTGCTCTCCTCAGGGTGGTTCTCATCTGCTGTCCCACCAACAAGGTGTGAGGGCCCTCTCCCCAGGTTTTCTCCAGCACCTGTTATTACTTGTATTGCTGATCACTGCCATTCTGGTGAAAAGAAACCTCATTGTCATTGTCATTGGCATTTCCCTAATTGTTTGAGATGTGAGCTTTTATTCATATATCCATTGTTCGTTTGTTTTCTTCTATTGAGAAGTGTCTGGTTAGTCCTTTGTCATTTAATATGTGGATCATCTGTTTGGGGAGGTGAAGGTTTTTGAGCTCTTTATATATTCTGGATACTACTCCCTGCCTGAGAAGTGGGGCAGAGGGCTCACCCAATCTCTAGGCTCTCTCCCTGCACTTACTTGTCTCCTGTGCTGTGCAGAACCTTCTGCAGGCCCTGCCTTCCCACTGATGTCCCTGATCTTTATCTGGTTGGTTTATTCCCTCATATTCTGACTCTGCATGTTCACATCATTCACCAACAGCCATGGGTAATCTCATCCTTCCTGACTTGGAGGACATTCTCCAACATTCTTACTGGCTAAACCCCTGGCTAGGTTCCAGCCCTTTGTGGAAGAGGAAGGCTGAGGGTCCTTCCATGCCCAGGTCCAGGTCTCAGGGAAGAGCCCTCAGGGCCTCCCACTGAAGTGGATTTGCTCTGTGTTTTTCACAAATGAACCTCACTCTGCTGTTCTTCCTCTGAGTAACTTGCTGGTTCCTTTCATCATGGAAAGTGCTGGATTTCGCCCAGTGGTATACTCTAGTTAGTTGAGATGCTCTTGTGACATTGGCCTCTGCTGTGCTGAGGAGGGAACCACAGTGGGCTGCTCCTTTAGCTGTCCCTGCACCCCAGGCAGGTGGCCCCTGTCAAGGTGTGGCTCTCTCACTGTGCCCTGCCCTTCAGCCCCAGCCTGCCAGGACTTCTCTGCAGAGTTCCAGCCCCCAGTTCATCATGGCTGTTGGACTGCAGTTGGCCTCACTGTGGTCATCTGGGTTTTGGACCAGCCTGTGTCTGGCCTCCTCAGGTGGTTTCCCACCTGTTCTCCTCTCATGTGTGGCAGGACCATCCTGAGGTCCCCTGCCCTGGCTCTGCTCCTTCATTCATTGTTAGTCACCATCAGTCCCTCCTGCCATGTCTCTGTGCCTGCTGTTTACTTCTCCCAGGTGCAGTCTTGGCAGACCTGGTGGGACCTGGGCCATCCCCCTGTCCTGTAGCTGGCTGTGGCATCATGGCTGTGGGCAGAGGGGCAGAAGGGAAGCCAAGGGCAGGGTCAGCTCTCTGGGGGAAGGCAGGTGAGGACGTGGACTGGACGTGAGTGGTGCTGGGCAGGCTGTCTGCATGGCCACCCTGACACACTCAGGAAAGATTGGGGGCTGGGCCTCAGGATTGTGTCCTCTGCAGCTCTCCTCTGACTGCAGCTGCCCAGCCAGGCCCTGTAGGGTGAGCTTCCTACATGGAGGGCATCTGTGGTCATGGGGTGCCATGTGCACACAGAACCACCAGCTGATGCTCAGTCACAGACCTGGAAATTGTGGTGTGGCAGGTGGACACGTCACTCTGACTGGGATGAATATTATGAAATAGAGGAAGAAGAAGCATGAGAAAATTCCAGAACCATCTTTGAGATTCTAGGAGGTGTTTGGTGTCAGAGGGAATCCCCTGCCCTGGGAGTGGGGCACAGAGAAACCTTGGAATAGATGAGGTGGTTTTCTTTTACTTGGGGAATTTCTGGGTTACATTGTGGCTATGAAGCCAGGACATCTTCTCAGGAGAAAACTCATTTGCAACTAATAGTGGCCCTTTTAAGTCTTAAATCGTGAGTCTGAGGAAAGGCAGTGAAGGCCTGGTCACAGGGCAGCAGCTCTTACTCTCTTACTGCTTCCCAGGACTCCCTGGGCCCCTGGCAGCAGCACAGATGGGGAGGACATGGGGAATGGAGTTTCCTAACAGCCTCCAGAACAGAGAAGGGAGATGGGGTGGGAGGGGAGAAGTGCACACCTGGGGGCCATAGTCACAGAACAAGAGCCACCACCACACACTGGCTTCCCCTGAAGCTGGGCACCAGGCCTGGTCACTGCTCAACAGGCTCACACCCTCACAGGTCTGAAGTGGACTCAGGACTTCAGGTGGTTGAGAAGGACAGGGATGGTGTGCTTGTCCACCCCACAGGAAGTGACCCTCCATGACTTCTAGAAGCTGCCCACCTACTCCTGTGTGTCCTTTGAACTTTCCTCTTTCCTCCTCATGACAAGTCCAGGAGGTTCAGACTGGGCAGCAAGTCCTCAAATAACTACATAAACTTATGAAAAGATGACCTTGCCAGATGCTTCCTCCTCTGTGACACTTGATGAATCACCCTCATCCTGACATGATTATGGGTGAAAGACCATAGCCCAGCAACCCCGAAGCCCAATTGAAAAACCATTAGGGCATGTTGCAGACCCACACAAACACTGGAGATGCTTATCTGATAATCAGTTAAGGGTAGCCAGTTGTGAAAAAAAAAACAGGATGGTTGGGAAAGAACAAAAAACCAGGTCCCAGGGCATTCTTAGGCAAATAGGAACTGATAAGCAAGAACAGAAAAAAACAGAGTGCAAATATGTGGTTTTTCTAATGTGTTTTTCCGGGAACATATATGCTGGGTTCAAAATAACCAATAAGAAACCTGTTGCTTACTGCGCGCGCGAAACCTGCCCCTTTATCCTATAAAAGACCTGTACCCCAAAGCCCGGTGTGCCAGTTCACCAAAGCTCCAGCTGAGGTTTTGCTGAGCACCGGCAGGCGCCTATGTATCAATAAATTGCCTCATGTTTTTTGCAGCCAGTGTCTCGTGCGTTCTTCCTTGGACAGGGAGTTGGAGGGTCTTTCATGTGGAGGTCCCACCGAGATTCCCCTGTCCCCCCGTCCAGATCCCTGCCCGAGGAACACCCAGCAACCACTGGGAGGTAAGCTGGCCAGCTCATGTCATTTTGTGTCTCTTTTGTTCTATGTTTGCAGTCTTCGGTCGTTATCTGTCTGTGCGCGGCGTCCGTACGATTACGCGTAATCGCTCTGTTTTCTGGGCAGCTCGAGAAGAAGTTGACGAACTCGGACTTCTCTCCTGCCACCCTGGGAGACGTCCCAGGGATTCCTGCCACCCTGGGAGACGTCCCAGGGTTCTGAGTGGATTGCCTGTAGTAAAGTATTTTGTAAAATATTTGGTAAAGTATTTTGTAGCTGACGGATCCGCGGTCCGTCTGAGCCTTTAGTTTCTAGGTAGCAATCCACGACGCGCTGCGAATTTTGTGGCCTCGCTGCGAATTTTGTGTTATGTGTTTCTATTGTCCTGTCTGTCCCCAGCCCAAAACCCTGACAAGAAAACTAATCTCCCAATCTGGGGTTGTCAGACCCAATCTGAGGGGGATGATCCCCCAATCCGTTTGTCTGAAGGGAAGGCCCCAGTTGGCTTGGGGACAGCACCCACTTGCATTTTTTTGACAATCTGAAAAGGGAATCTATGTCTTTGTGTGTCTCTGTGTATCTTTTTATGTCTCTGTTTAGTGTGATGGCATTGTTTTACTTTGGACTAATGCAGAGTCCCAAATTCCAATCTGCCTCAGAGGTGTGGAACTAGGGAAGCAGTGTTTTCTTTTCTTCCCGTAGTTGGCTTGCGTGCACCCACTGCGGTTAATAAATGCCTGCTGGGGATCTAAAAACTTTGATATCTCGCTTTAACTTTTCTCAAAACCCTGTCCTCATTATTAAATTGGCATTAATTGGCTTTGGGAATGGGAGCCGAACTTTCAGTCATAAATTCTGTCCCAGACCGAGATTCTACACCGAGGTAAGTGCACACACCCCATGTCTGTTTGAGGTGCATCTTTCTCTCTCTTTCTTTCTGGAGGTAAGGTGGGCACCCGACGGCTACTTAAACACAATTAGTGCAGCTGCCACTCTTCAAGACTCGGGTGAGAGGTTTCTCGGCCTAGGCAGCTCTCAATCACCTGTTCAATACAGAGAAGGCATGTTGGGTTCTGCCAAAGCCGCTTCCAACTTTTCTGTCTGGGCCCGGAGAGCAATTGGCGTGAGTACACAGTGTCTGGAATCCCGGTCTGCCTCGGATGCGTGGAGGTGGGGGAAGGAGTTCGGAACAACTGTGGAATTCCGGTCTGGGCTACACTCAGACGATTCTTAAGGTTCCTTTCTCTTGAGCCCCCTCCCGACAGCCCTCAGGGGTATCTAGGGCGATCGGTAGATGAATGGCACTGAGGGAAAGCCCCAATCACATTTGCCTCCGTATGGGCTACGCAACACTCCCAACCTCGCATCCATTCCTCCTGGATGCTCCCCTTCCTTCGCAGGTCAGAAATGTTAGAAAATCAGGTTGCAGGACTAAGAAAGGCACGGGATAATTAGCAAAATCTGCCCAGGTTCCCTAAGACGCATAGGTGACTTTCAATAGTCTGTTTTACCACCCCAATGTTTAAAATGAGCTGTGTTCTTTAAGCTGCTAGAGAGGCATTTTTAGAATCAACTCCTCCGGTAATCTGCTACCTTACAACCAGTAGATATCCCTTAACACTTAGGTGGCTCCTTTAGTCTACAGTTCTGCCATGAAGAGAAAAAATCTTGGACTCACTGAGAAAAAGAGTCAAGAAAAAAAATTTGAGCCGATCAAAGTACATACCCTCTTCTCCCTTCAAGACCTAAGGCAGATAAAAACTGACTCTACTGGAAAGTTAGGAGATATGCCAGATTGCCTGGGATCGGCTCTATCCAAAGGTGCTAATCCTATAAGTAAAGGGGAAACTGAGAAACTCCCAGCAGCTGCCAGAGCCATTTTCGCTTTGGGGAATATCCTCATTGTTTCCCTGCACTGCAAGGATTACTCCACCTGAATGCAGTAAAGTCAGTCACACTGAGACCCTTAATTTTACACCTATAGTTGCCCCTATGTGAAAGCATCTGGTCCACTCATGGGGAAATCTATGGTGTCACTGATAGGAGTCATAATTAAATGGAAGTTTAAAACCTGGAGAGATATTTTCTTATCTAGTTGTCTGATTGTTTCTTGGGGATAATCTAGGCTAAATGTGTGTCTAAAAGATGATGTTTCATTGTAACAATCTGGTATCTAAATGAGTTTGAAGCATTGCACAATCTTGCAGTTAAAAGTTAGGGTTAGGTAATTGTTTTGTTTGTGATTTCAGATAATTCATACCAGAGAACTTAGATACTTAGGATAGAAAATTAAAAGAACTCTACTCCCAAGTTGGCAAGTAACTCCCAATCATTCAGTTTTATTTATTTATTTTTTTTCATCAATTTTTGAACTGGGTAGCCTGAGAAGATTTCACTAGGTATACCACTGCATTAACTTAAATAAGGATAGTAAATTATGATTTTGTATCTGTTCCCCTTAGTGTATAAGATTCAGGGAAAAAAATGTTAAATTGGAACGTTGGTCTGGCTTATTAAAATAACATTGAAAAGCAACAGTCTTGGAAATTTTTAAAAGCTTACTTTTACATATACATGGTAGTGTGTAGTTCTTTTTCAGGCGATTTAATGTAACTTAACAATACTTTAGGAACTTCAGAACGAAAAAAAAATGGCTTTCTTCTGATGGTAGAGATCCTATTTTCAGTTTTGTGTGAGCAAGTTTTTCTAGTGTAAAAAATATAAAGGTATAAAATTTTATAGATTGTATCTTAAACTTGTATCATAATTTTCAACATCCAAACCTGGAAATTATAACTTATGGTTAAAATGCCTTAGGCATGAGGTTTCTGTTCAGAATTCCAGTTTTCCCAGTCCCTCCCAGACCTCAGCCAGGACTTAAATTGATATGCAAATAGAAGAAGCCTGGAGCACTCAGTAGGAGACAGATCTGAGGCCCAAGGGAAAAAAAAAGAGCAAAAGTGTCTTTTTACCTGAACTCAAACTAGACCAAACCAAAAAGTAAATTGTATTGTATTTACTAATTACTGGCCGGTCATTTTTTTAGGACTCTTGCTTTTTCTTAGATTCTGTATTTTTTTGAGCTCATGATTTTGATACTACAGACAAGTTAATGTTTTCTGATCAGTTCTATTTTTGATCAACTGTAAAGTTTTTAAACATTGCAATGGAGATTTCACCTGAAAAAAACAGCTACAAGGCCTTGTGTATGTGTGCACACTTGTGTTATGTGTTATATGTGTTGTATGTCTGTATATATATATGTCCATATATCATGCAATTATATGACAGTTGGCAGATATATATAAAGAGTGCTCATTAAAAAAAAATTTTTTTAAATGGATCCAAATATCTTTGATTCACGTGATTCAAATGGTTCAATTTAAATTGGGTAAACAGGGGATCCAACATGGCGGCCGGCGAGGAAGCTGCACTTTCAATATCTCCACATTAACGGGATCAGAAACACCAATTAAAACAGCTACATTCTACCTACTGAGGATCTTCTAGCAAAATTCCGTTGAAAGGAGACCTGCCGAGAATTAGTAAGTTCATTAGACGTGACAGTTTGCCCCAGACAAGTGAAACTTGACTGGCAGCGCGGGCTCAGAGTCCAATCCCGCGGCCACCCGCCGCTTCTGCAAGCGGCAGGCGGCCCAGAGCAGCGCGGCAGAAGGGTCCCCGCCCAGCCAGCAGACAGCGCCCGCCATCCCGGCTACCCTGGCGGCCCTGCTTTCGCTCGGCGAACAGCCACCCCACCCGGCTGGTTCTTAGCCACGCCGCTGCAGCCACCCGGCTTTACAAGCACCCCCGGCGGCCCTGCTCGGCGAGAAGGGTCCCCGCCCTGCCGGCAGACAGCTCCCACCATTCCGCTCTTGTTCGGCAAGCAGCCACCCCGCCCGCTTGGTTCTTAGCCACGAGGCTGCAGCCGCCCGGCTTTACAAGCGCCCCCGGCGACCCTGCTCGGCGAGAAGGGTCCCCGCCCTGCCGGCAGACAGCTCCCGCCATTCCGCTCTTGTTCTGCAAGCAGCCACCCCGCCCGCTTGGTTCTTAGCCACGAGGCTGCAGCCGCCCGGCTTTACAAGCGCCCCCGGCGACCCTGCTCGGTGAGAAGGGTCCCCGCCCTGCTGGCAGACAACTCCCGCCATTCCGCTCTTGTTCGGCAAGCAGCCACCCCGCCCGCTTGGTTCTTAGCCACGAGGCTGCAGCCGCCCGGCTTTACAAGCGCCCCCGGCGACCCTGCTCGGCGAGAAGGGTCCCTGCCCGGCCAACAGACAGTTTCCGCCATCCCGGCTACCCTGCCGGTCCCGCTCTTGCCCTGCAAACAGCCACCCCGCCTGCCTGGGTCTTAGACACGCGGCGGCAGCCACCCGGCTTTACAAGCGCCCCCGGCGACCCTGCTCGGCGAGAAGGGTCCCCGCCCTGCCGGCAGACAGCTCTCGCCATTCCGCTCTTGTTCTGCAAACAGCCAGCCCGCCCGCTTGTATCTTAGCCACGAGGCTGCAGCCGCCCGGCTTTACAAGCGCCCCCGGCGACCCTCCTCGGCGAGAAGGGTCCCCGCACTGCCGGCAGACAGCTCCCGCCATTCCGCTCTTGTTCTGCAAACAGCCACCCCGCCCGCTTGGTTCTTAGCCACGAGGCTGCAGCCGCCCGGCTTTACAAGCGCCCCCGGCGACCCTGCTCGGCGAGAAGGGTCCCTGCCCGGCCAACAGACAGTTTCCGCCATCCCGGCTACCCTGCCGGTCCCGCTCTTGCCCTGCAAACAGCCACCCCGCCCGCCTGGGTCTTAGACACGCGGCGGCAGCTGCCCGGCTTTACAAGCGCCCCCAGGGGCCCTGCTCGTCGAGAAGGGTCCCTGCCCGGCCGGCAGACAGCTCCCACCATCCCGGCACTCCTGGCGGCCCGCCCGCTCTGCGAAGGGTTACCCCACCCGGCTCTTAGCCACGCGGGCGCCATCTGCCTGGCGCTGAGGGAGCCCCCGGCGGCCCAGCGCAGCCAGAAGGGTCCCCGCCTGGCCCGACAGAAGGCACGTGCCCTTCCGGCTCTGCTAACGGCCCTGCCCACCCAGGAAAGGGCTCCCCACCTTGAGAGGATGGGAAGGAAATCTAACCAAGCCTCTATGAATTAGCGAACTGGGATCTAAAACCAGAGATTATATCAGACCAGAGACAAGCCAGTTCCACCTCTCCCTTCGGTCACTCCTGCAAGGAGCCAGGGGCCCGCCATAGCAGAGAGGGGAAGTCACCAAAGATCGGCCAAAGAGATTCCTTCCCAGCGGACTCTAAATTAGCAGGAGCGGCGAGGGAGCCGGACGGAGCTGGCGGGATCCGTGGCAGCGGCACGGGAACCGGCGGGAGCTGAGGCGGCGCTGACGCAGGAGCCGGCGGGAGCCGCGCGGCGCGGGTCTCCCAGCTACAGCACCCACCAGTGCTGACGACTGAGGTCTCTTGCACCAGATACGGGGGCGTGGCTACCAGAAGAAAGAAACGCGATCAGTATGAAAAGACAAGGAAAGAAAGGACCACAAGCAATGCAGGTCAACTCAACTTTAGAAGAGGTAATATCTGCAGCAGATGGAATGTCAGATAAAGAATTCAGGATATACATGCTTCAGATGATCTGGAGTCTCAAAGAAGACATTAGACAGCAAAATCAGACAATGAAAGACCACTTCGACCACTTCGACAATAAATTACACAAACAAATCCAAGAAGCAAAAGATCAATTATACAGGGAGATAGAGGTTATAAAAAACAAACAAACAGAAATCCTGGAAATGCAGGAAACATTAAACCAACTTAAAAACTCAATTGAGAATACTACCAGCAGAGTAGAACACTTAGAAGATAGAACATCAGACAATGAAGACAAAGTATTTCAACTGGAGAAGAACATAGACAGCTCAGCAAAGCTGTTAAGAAACCATGAGCAGAACATTCAAGAAATATGGGATAACATAAAGAGACCCAACTTAAGGGTCATGGGGATACAGGAAGGTATTGAGGTCCAAACCAAAGGAATGACCAATCTATTCAACGAAATAATACGAGAAAACTTCCCAGACTTGAAGAATGAGACAGAATCCCAAATCCTAGAAGCCTACAGGACGCCGAATGTGCAAAATCATAAGAGAGCCACACCTAGACACATTATAATGAAGATGCCCAACATACAGAATAAGGAGAGAATTTTAAAAGCTACAAGAGAAAGGAAGCAGATTACATTTAGGGGTAAACCAATCAGGATAACAGCTGATCTTTCAACACAGACTCTGAAAGCTAGAAGATCCTGGAATAACATATTTCAAACGTTGAAAGAAAAGGGGTTCCAACCAAGAATTGTGTATCCCGCGAAATTAAGCTTCAGGATGGAAGATGAAATTAAAACCTTTCATGATAAACAAAAGTTAAAAGAATTTGCAGCTAGAAAACCAGCTCTTCAAAACATCCTCGGCAAAATATTACAGGAAGAGGAAATGGAAAATATCAATGAAAACCAACAGCGGGAGGTAGTACAGTAAAGGTGGGGGGGAATAATCAAAGAGGAAAACAAACCATGTTTAGTAACATAAATAAACAAATATGGCTGGAAGAACAAACCATATCTCAATAATAACTCTAAATGTTAATGGCTTAAACTCACCAATTAAGAGACACAGGCTAGCAGAATGGATCACTAAACAAGACCCAACAATATGCTGCCTTCAGGAGACACATCTGATAGGAAAAGACATACATAGACTGAAGGTGAAAGGTTGGGAAAAATCATATCACTCATATGGACTTCGCAAACAAGCAGGAGTGTCCATACTCATTTCAAATAAAATAGATTTCAAGCCAAAGTTAATCAAAAGGGATGAAGAGGGACACTACATACTTCTCAAGGGAACCATACACCAACAAGACATAACAATCATAAATATATATGCCCCAAACAATGGTGCAGCTATGTTCATCAAACCAACTCTTCTCAAGTTCAAGAGTCTAATAGACCACCATACAATAATCATGGGAGACTTCAACACACCTCTCTCACCACTGGACAGATCTTCCAAACAAAAGTTGAATAAGGAAACTATAGAGCTCAATAACACAATTAATAACCTAGACTTAATTGACATATATAGAATATACCACCCAACATCAAGCAGTTACACTTTTTTCTCAGCAGCACATGGATCCTTCTCAAAAATAGATCATATATTATGTCACAGGGCAACTATTAGACAATATAAAGGAGTAGAGATAATACCATGCATATTATCTGATCATAATGGAATGAAATTGAAAATCAACAATAAAAGAAGTAAGGAAAAATCATGCATCACTTGGAGAATGAACAATTGGTTACTGAATGATCAATGGGTTATAGAAGACATCAAGGAGGAAATTAAAAAATTCTTAGAGATAAATGAAAACACAGACACAACATATCAGAATCTATGGGACACATTGAAAGCAGTTCTAAGAGGAAAATTTATTGCTTGGAGTTCATTCCTTAAAAAAAGAAAAAACCAACAAATAAATGATCTAATACTTCAACTCAAAATCCTAGAAAAAGAAGAGCAAAACAACAGCAAAAGAAGTAGAAGACAAGAAATAATTAAAATCAGAGCTGAAATTAATGAAATCGAAACGAAAGAAACAATTGAAAAAATTGACAAAACTAAAAGTTGGTTCTTTGAAAAAATAAATAAAATTGACAGACCCTTAGCCACGCTAACAAAGAGAAGAAGAGAGAGAACTCAAATTACCAGCATACGGGATGAAAAAGGCAATATCACAACAGACACTTCAGAAATACAGAAGATTATCAGAAATTATTTTGAATCCTTATACTCCAATAAAATAGAAGATAGTGAAGGCATCGATAAATTTCTTAAGTCATATGATTTGCCCAGATTGAGCCAGGAGGATATTGACAACCTAAACAGACCAATATCAATTGAGGAAATAGAAGATACCATCAAAAGACTACCAACTAAGAAAAGCCCAGGACCGGATGGGTATACAGCAGAGTTTTTCAAAACCTTTAAAGAGGAATTAACACCAATACTTTTCAAGCTATTTAAGGAAATAGAAAAAGAGGGAGAACTTCCAAACTCATTCTATGAGGCCAACATCACCCTGATTCCTAAACCAGACAAAGACACTTCAAAGAAAGAAAACTACAGACCAATATCTCTAATGAACCTAGATGCAAAAATCCTCAATAAACTTCTGGCGAACCGGATACAAAAACATATCAAAAAAATTGTGCACCATGATCAGGTAGGATTTATCCCTGGGATGCAAGGCTGGTTCAATATACGGAAATCAATAAATGTTATTCACCACAACAGGCTTAAAAATAAGAACCATATGGTCATCTCGATAGATGCGGAAAAAGCATTCGACAAAGTACAGCATCCCTTTATGTTCAAAACTCTAGAAAAACTAGGGATAACAGGAACATACCTCAACATTGTAAAAGCAATCTATGCTAAGCCTCAGGCTAGCATCATTCTGAATGGAGAAAAACTGAAGGCGTTCCCTCTAAAATCTGGAACAAGACAGGGATGCCCTCTCTCACCACTTCTGTTCAACATAGTTCTCGAATCACTGGCCAGAGCAATTAGACAGACGAAAGAAATTAAAGGCATAAAAATAGGAAAAGAAGAACTCAAATTATCACTATTTGCAGATGACATGATTCTATACCTAGCAGACCCAAAAGGGTCTACAAAGAAACTATTAGAGCTAATAAATGAATTCAGCAAAGTGGCAGGCTATAAGATCAACACGCATAAATCAAAGGCATTCCTGTATATCAGCAACAAATCCTCTGAAATGGAAATGAGGACAACCACCCCATTCACAATATCCTCAAAGAAAATAAAATACTTGGGAATCAACCTAACAAAAGAGGTGAAAGACTTATACAATGAAAACTACAGAACCCTAAAGAGAGAAATAGAAGAAGATCTTAGAAGATGGAAAAATATACCCTGTTCATGGATAGGTAGAAGTAACATCATCAAAATGGCGATATTACCAAAAGTTCTCTATAGGTTTAATGCAATGCCAATCAAAATCCCAACGGCATTTCTTGTAGAAATAGAGAAAGCAATCATGAAATTCATATGGAAAAATAAAAGACCCAGAATAGCAAAAACAATTCTAAGCAGGAAATGTGAATCAGGCGGTATAGCTATACCAGACTTCAAACTATACTACAGAGCAATAGTAACAAAAACAGCATGGTACTGGTACCAAAACAGGCAGGTGGACCAATGGTACAGAATAGAGGACACAGAAACCAATCCACAAAACTACAACTATCTTATATTTGATAAAGGGGCTAAAAGCATGAAATGGAAGAAGGATAGCATCTTCAACAAATGGTGTTGGGAAAACTGGAAATCCATATGCAACAAAATGAAACTGAATCCCTTTCTCTCGCCATGCACAAAAGTTAACTCAAAGTGGATCAAGGAACTTAATATCAAATCAGAGACATGGCGTCTGATAGAAGAAAAAGTTGGCTATGATCTACATACTGTGGGGTCGGGCTCCAAATTCCTCAATAGGACACCCATAGCACAACAGTTAATAACTAGAATCAACAAATGGGACTTACTAAAACTAAAAAGTTTTTTCTCAGCAAAAGAAACAATAAGAGAGGTGAATAGGGAGCCTACGTCCTGGGAACAAATCTTTACTCCTCACACTTCAGACAGAGCCCTAATATCCAGAATATACAAAGAACTAAAAAAATTAGACAATGAGATAACGAATAACCCAATCAACAAATGGGCCAAGGACCTGAACAGAAATTTCTCAGAGGAGGACATACAATCAATCAACAAGTATATGAAAAAATGCTCACCATCTCTAGCAGTCAGAGAAATGCAAATCAAAACCACCCTAAGATACCATCTCACTCCAGTAAGATTGGCAGCCATTAGGAAGTCAAACAGCAACAAGTGCTGGCGAGGATGTGGAGAAAAGGGTACTCTTGTACATTGCTGGTGGGACTGCAAATTGGTGCGGCCAATTTGGAAAGCAGTATGGAGATTTCTTGGAAAGCTCGGAATGGAACCACCATTTGATCCAGCTATTCCACTACTCGGTCTATTCCCTAAAGACCTAAAAAGAGCACACTATAGGGACACTGCTACATCTATGTTCATAGCAGCACAATTCACAATAGCAAGACTGTGGAACCAACCTAGATGCCCTTCAATAGACGAATGGATAAAAAAAATGTGGCATTTATACACAATGGAGTATTACTCTGCATTAAGAAATGACAAAATCATAGAATTTGGAGGGAAATGGATGGCATTAGAGCAGATTATGCTAAGTGAAGCTAGCCAATCCCTTAAAAACAAATGCCAAATGTCTTCTTTGATATAAGGAGAGTTACTAAGAACAGAGTAGGGAAGAAGAGCATGAGAAGAAGATTAACATTAAACAGGGATGAGAGGTGGGAGGGAAAGGGAGAGAGAAGGGAAATTGCATGTAAATGGAAGGAGACCCTCAGGGGTATACAAAATTACATACAAGAGGAAGTGAGGGGAAAGGAGGGAAAATATAAGGGGGAGAAATGAATTACAGTAGAGGGGGTAGAGAAAGAAGAGGGGAGGGGAGGGGGGAGGGGGGATAGCGGAGGATGGGAAAGGCAGCAGAATACAACAGACTCCAGAATGGCAATATGTAAATCAATGTGCAACTGATGTGATTCTGCAATCTGTATATGGGGTAAAAATGGGAGTTCATATCCCACTTGAATCAAAGTGTGAATTATGATATATCAAAAACTATGTAATGTTTTGAACAACCTACAATAAAAATCAATTAAAAAAAAAATAAATAAATAAATTGGGTAAACAGATAAAAATAAAGATGTCTTTAAAATTAAGCTTATAGGTTTTTCTAGGTGTTAAAAAAACCCTAATAAAATGTTAATGTTTATGAAATAATCTGCCTAAATTCAAAAATTTACAAGTATTGTTTCAAAATGTGAACAGAAGGAGGTTAACAGATGGAAAAGAGAAACTAAAAGGTTCTAGATATGGATTTAATAAAAAAAAATGTGTTTCTGGATAAGAGAGTCTATGTAAAGTAATTAAGAGGGTTTAAGTAAGTAATAAAAAAAGTTTATATAAGTTAGTTATATGTGTAAGTTTTTGAACAAGTAATCTTAAAAAAATTAAAAATTATACAACTATGGTTAAACAACAGCTGTTATTTTTCAATATTGTAATGTTGTTTGTTTAAAAGCTAAACTTGGTTAATATAAAATCATCAAAGTAATTGTGGTGCCATTAATATGTTCATATCTTCCAGGTATACAAGTCTGTAAAGTAAAAGCTTCAAAAAAAAAACATTATATCAGCTGGTGTACTAAAGTTGTATGGTAATTTTAGGCTTAAAAGAAAAACATGTTGGAGATTTATTTATATCATTTGTATTCTATAACTGGACTTGTTATCAATAAGATATGTAAAGTTCTATGTTGAGATACAATTTAAATGTATTTTTAAGTTAATGAGAGCCTAATCTGTGTAAAGGTTCTATTGCAGAACACAAAAGTACTTTGCCACTTTTCTACACAAGGTTAGAAACTTTCAGCCTTTCTTTAATTCATGTTTTAGATGTGATATTATGTTGTGTTTGCTCAAGTTCACAACAATTTATGTAAACTTTGTAAAATGATGTCTAAAAAGCAAAGATCAGTCTCAGAATTGCAGTACTTAAGATTTATGAAGAGCCCCGCCTTACTTGAGATAAAGCTCTATGTCCCATCCCACTATATGTGAAAGTAACTATAAAAAAATAGGCTAGATTTCAGTACATTTAAAGTTGTGTCCAAAAGTTAGTTTTTGTTAAGATTACTAAGATCTCAAACAGGGGATTATAATGTATAACTCTGCCAAAATTCAAGGTAGCTATTATATAAACTAAATATGTTTCTACTCTTTGATAATTTTATCTTATAGTTTTCAAAATGGCTTAAAGATTGCCTGTTAATGTTTTGCAGAGGTACTGATTTAAGAACTCACAACCTGGGTTAATTTAAGATAAGGAGTTATCACCTGCAGGATAGAGAGATAGACATTAAAGCCCAGTGCTCTTAATATAAGGCTGTTAAAACTTATTTGCTGGATGTTTAAGATTAAGTTTTAAAATTAAAAATTTGGCTCTTGCCCTCTGAGTCAGTCTGAGTCAGGGGATAGGGAACTTTTCCAAAGAGCTTTGCAACTCTGGGCCACATAACTTCCCGATCAGGGAGATTAATGAGACCAGTAGAGGACTGAAAGCCAATCAGTGCATTTGCTGTGAAGAGGAGGGTCATCAGAAAAGGGAGACATCCCTGATGCTTCTGAGGGAAGCCACATGGTCAAGCAAGGCCTGGACCCATCCTAGCGCAAATGGCACTAGCAGATCTGAAAAGCTGCTGTAAGTTCCCAAGGACTCCCAAGGAAACTCAGCTGACTGTTAACAATAGATAGAAACAAAAGTCAGTTTGACTTGCTTCATCTTAAACACTTAGCAAAGACAGTCAAAGCCAAAACACAGTTATTCCTGGGCATTTTAAATAAAATAATAGTTAAATGTAACTTCCATAAATAAGTAACCTGGAGGCTTCAAAAAAAAAGATTCTCAGACAGGAATGCCTGATAACTATCAAAAGGAACTGCCAGAGTAGTTTTTAGTTCAAGGCCTTTATTTCTAACCTACACAGGTAGGCATGGTGTTTGCTAGTATGGTTATCCAGCCCTAAGTAACAGAATTAAAGATTTCTCTATTAGACACAGAGGTCAAACTAGTAAAAGGATTTTGCAAGATCAGATGACATTAAATTATTAAACTGTGTCTTAAGGGAAAGGACATCTGTAACCCTAAAAGTTAAATGTTATGTTTACAGTCCTGGTAACTGAGGATGTTAAAGCCTGATGAGGGAACTTATGTATAGTGACATGTTCCAGCTTTTGCAACACTTATTCAGTACTCATGGTTTTTGTTTCTCTCATAGAAACACCCATCCCCAGATGACAACATGTTTTTCCCCAACCAGACCTCGAATGGAACTGACTTCTAAAAGGGGACTCACGGTCCCCCACGTCGCCCCCCACAACGCCTTCAAGCCCCCTCATGTTCGACACCCCTTTTTCAGCTCTGAAGCAGCCAGAAAGAGTCGTCGCCCCTTCTCCACACAGCAATAAAGTTTCTAAAATTAGGGGGGAACAAAGCCAAAAATGGAAAGGCAGTGTATATAGGTAAATCGAGTCAGGTTGGATCTAGGAGGCCAATTTTAAGTAAGTCTGGAAAGTTAAAGACTGTCCCCTGAGGATTACTGTTTACCAAGATGTAGAGTCTGCCTAAATAGGCCCCCAACTGAGGGAACCATGATTGGTTCCCAAGTTTCCAGACAAAGGGGGGAATGAAAGACCCTAGCCCAGCAACCCCAAGCCCAATTGCAAAACCATTAGGGCGTGTTGCAGACCCACACAAACACTGGAGATGTTTATCTGATAATCAGTTAAGGGTAGCCAGTTGTGAAAAAAAAACACAGGGTGGTTGGGAAAGAACAAAAAACCAGGTCCCAGGGCATTCTTAGGCAAATAGGAACTGATAAGCAAGAACAGAAAAAAACAGAGTGCAAATATGTGGTTTTTCTAATGTGTTTTTCCGGGAACATATATGCTGGGTTCAAAATAACCAATAAGAAACCTGTTGCTTACCGCGCGTGAAACCTGCCCCTTTATCCTATAAAAGACCTGTACCCCAAAGCCCGGTGTGCCAGTTCACCAAAGCTCCAGCTGAGGTTTTGCTGAGCACCGGCAGGCGCCTATGTATCAATAAATTGCCTCATGTTTTTTGCAGCCAGTGTCTCGTGCGTTCTTCCTTGGACAGGGAGTCGGAGGGTCTTTCAATGGGTAGCTCTGTAGCTCACTTATCATCTCACAGTTCACTACACCTCCTGGTTCTTAACAACTGACCTGGACCTCAGGGACCACTGGAATCTTGATACCACTGTTGACCGGTGACGAGTTCTTGCTTCCCCAATGTTGAAGATTAACACCAAAGAAGCACGCTGAGGCAAGGTCAGAATAGAAATTAGAAGTTTATTAAAGGACAGCAGAAAATACTTCTCCCGGAGGAAGAAGGGGACCCAAGAGGTGGGAATCCGTGGAAGTGCCCTTGTTTCCCATTTTTATAGTTTTGGTGATTGAATGTAGGTTGGAGGCCTGAGGGGTGGGACACAGGTGGGCTTAATTATCACCTTTTGGGATGGGCTATCTCCAAATCTGTTGGGGCTGTTTCCTGGGCTCCATTAACATTTCTTTGAGGTGGACTTTGGCCTAGGGCCTTTTCAGGACTTCATTAACATTCCATGAGTTGTCCTGCGTTTTCCCTGAGTCATTCCCAGCATGGCCTCCATTTGGGATTTCACTCGATATTAGACCCGATTTACCTAACTGCACTGACTACCTAATTTTAAATCTGGCTTCAATCTGAGACCCCCAGCTCCCAGCAGTTGATGTTATGCTCGAATTCAGGACCCCCAAAGACCACCAGCAACCCAAGATCAATGGAAGCAGCAAACAGGTGTTTATTGCAAGCTAGCTCGGTCCTCCGCACGCACACACAGCAACTGGTGATGCTGAGAGGACCCAAACCCAGGGTTTGCAGCATTTTTATACATTTTTTAGAGAGGGCAGGGACTTCACATACATCATAGCCTCTTTTAGCAAATCATCACACGCCTTGGGAAAATCAAATAACAACTCTAAAACATCATTAGCACATTTACTGGCGGGAACAAGTTTTCAAGGGGTGATTGGTCAGTACAAAGGTGGTATTCGTTTGAACTGATTGGTTTAAGCCAAGAGGGGTGTACATGCTGAACTACATGGTTTCCCAACATCATAAACTACTGGGAGGGTCATCTGGCATCCCAGGTATTTCCTTGTCTCATGCTGATTGGTGGCTGCTAGGGGGCTGCTATGGGTCCCCACCTAGCCTTACTGAGTCAGGGACACCTGGCACAGCAGATCTCTCCTATTGATAAACAACTTAGCAGGGTGGGAATGTGCCTAGGAGTGCTCTGTGGGTTTTTCCAAGGACAAAGGTCATGTCCCTTCCTTGGACAGGCTTTGCTCTGAGGTAGAGACTGGTTTTTCAGTACAAAAAGGGGCTGCAGTTTATTTTCTAAGGCCCTTCATTAGTCTAATATCCTATGGATTCCTCTTTGCCTTCAGTGGTTTATGGTAAAACCTTTGAGCCACAATTTCACTATATAGAAGCTCTTAGGGAGACCCTTCAATGGAGCAGAACACATGGCCCAGGATGTGATGTTCTCACCTTTCATGTCTTGGGAACTGTGGAAACAGTCCTGGCAGAGGACAGAGTGGCTCTGTTAACCCTGGTAGTCTGTGCATACCTGTGTCTCCAAGACCATGCTTGGAACTCACTAGAATTTCCTTTTAATTCCTGCTCAGCACAGCAGCTAGCAATGGTGCCCTCCTGTATGAGAACTCTTTACTCATAATCCAAAGTTCTTGTGAATGACTAAAAGGCAGCTTCTGTTGGGCAATGTTGAGGTTTTAGGTGACAAGGTGGCACCCCCATGAGTGTCCATGACAAGTGCAGAGTCTCTCCATGATCAGATGGTGGTAAGTCCAGGGCCAGCCTCCCTAAGTGTCTGGGGCCCTCAGATGCTGCCCCATGTGGATGGCAGACTATGTCCTCCTCAGCAGGGGTGGTGGGCTTCTGAGTGGTCAGCTTTGATATTGCTGTGGGACAGAGGAGGCTGGTCACCCAGGCATTAGCAGGAAGCAGGTTTATTGGCTGCAGCCAGGTTCAGAAGGGGGCCTTTCACCACAGTCCATCAATCCCTCTGAACCCTGATTTCAGAAAGTTTCAGGACTTTATACCCAGTGTGTAGGGAAGGGGCTGAGGGGCTCACCATCTGCAGAAGTCCAGGCAGAATCAGATTTTTCCAGAACAGTAGAACCCAGGTCTGTATGCAAAATCAAGGACACTCTGCAATATCAGTGCCCAGGACAGGGAGCATACCCTTCCCTTCCCTCCAGCCTGCTAGTCCACAGGACCTGACTAGTGTCCATGGAAATGCAAAGCCTCTGTGAAGGCCCTCGATTATTTTGTGATCATATCCTGCTTCTGCTCCTCACCTCAGCCTGAATGCTCTGTGCAGAAGTTCTTGCTGATGGTTTAAGAACAGTCATGGAGAGGTCTCTGGAGAAACTTCTTTAAGATTTTCTGTGGAGAGGGGACGGCACTACAATGTCACACTGCAGCTGAGAAGCCCTTCCCTAATGTGTCCTCACTTGGTGTGGAGAAGGGAGGACAGGAAAGGGTCGTGGTTCTAGGAAGTGGAAGGCACCTCCTCTGGGTGTCCTGACCTGAATTCTAGCTGACCCTGGCAGTTACATCTGACCACCTCTAGACAGGGTGTGTCAGTGAAAAACCAGCCTCTATCTCAGAGCAAAGCCTGTCCAAGGAAGGGACATGACCTTTGTCCTTGGAAAAACCCACAGAGCACTCCTAGGCACATTCCCACCCTGCTAAGTTGTTTATCTACAGGAGAGATCTGCTGTGCCAGGTGTCCCTGACTCAGTAAGGCTAGGTGGGGACCCATAGCAGCCCCCTAGCAGCCACCAATCAGCATGAGACAGGGAAATACCTGGGATGCCAGATGACCCTCCCAGTAGTTTATGATGTTGGGAAACCATGTAGTTCAGCATGTACATCCCTCTTGGCTTAAACCAATCAGTTCAAACGAATACCACCTTTGTACTGACCAATCACCCCTAGAAAACTTGTTCCCACCAGTAAATGTGCTAATCATGTTTTAGAGTTGTTATTTGATTTTCCCACGGCGTGTGATGATTTGCTAAAAGAGGCTATGATGTATGTGAAGTCCCTGCCCTCTCTAAAAAATATATAAAAATGCTGCAAAACCTGGGTTTGGGTCCTCTCAGCATCACCAGTTGCTGTGTGTGCGTGCGGAGGACCGAGCTAGCTCGCAATAAACACCTCTTTGCTGCTTACATCGATCTTGGGTCTCTGGTGGTCTTTTGGGGGTCCCGAATTAGAGCAAAACAGTATGGGTGAGGAAACCAACTTGAAAGGTATATGCTCAGAGTTACTTGGTGAGAGCTGGGACAAGGTCCCTAGGATGCTAATTTGTAATTTTGGAGGTCTTCTGGTGAGGGGTCTGAGTTTCTAGGTATGTGATCATGCCAGCAAATGCACAGAGGTTGACTTCTTCTGCTATCTGTAACTTCTAGCTTATTTCTCTTGCTTTATTGCTCTTGTTAGAATATTGAGAACTATACTGCCTAGGAATGGTGAGAGTGGCTATTCTTGCCTTTTTCTTGATTCTAGAGGAAATGTTTCTGTCTTTCTCCATTCCCTGTGGGGTTGGCCTTGTCATGTGAAGTATTCTGATATTGTGATAATGAAGCCAAAATTAGACAGGCAGACAGGCAAGGGTGGAATCCAGAGAATGGAGAAATTGAAATGCTAATTCCTTCAGAGCCTTTCTTCCACCTTTATCAGGATAACCTGCCCTGATCCACTGGGTGATAAGGCAACCTGCCCCAGGAATTGTCCCTCCCTACAGGAAGTTGTGAAAGGTGTAAGTTAATTCATCCTGGGCCCCCTTCATGCTGGATCCCTCCACCTTGGCCCTATGTCCCATCTGCTAATCACCTTTTGGTCATCCCCCTTAGCTTCTCCTGGGCCTAGTCATGTATGCAGGAAGGAGAGAGATAGGGGAAGAGAGCAGGGGAGCAAAGGAATCCTAGGACACATAAACATGCAAGAACTCTCACTTTCTGAGATAGCAGGGTACCAGCTGTGGCCCCCTTCTCTGTCCCTGAAGAAGTCTATGTCACCCTCTTGTAAATAAACCCTGCTTTATATGCTTCCTGGGTGTGCTTCTCTAATGGTTCACCATGTTGGGGTGGGGGAGAAGAAGTCAATGGTAACTGACAGTTTTACTAATAAGAATTTTCATAGAAAACAATTCATAGTGATAAATGCCTACATAACAAAAGAGAAAGATCCCAAAGAAACATTCTATTATTTTATCTCAGGATCCTGCAAAGCAGGAAAAAACAAATTTCCAAACCAGTAGAAGAAAAGAAACAGTTAACATCAGAGAAATATTGGATGAAATAAGAAATGAAAATGTCAGTGATTTAATGTAACAAAGGATTGGTTCTTCGAAAATATAGACAAGATTGATCACTCCTCATACTAACCAAACTAGAAGAATACAGAATGTAATGAATAAAACTAGAGAAGAAAAAGGAGGTATCCTCACAAATATCTCTGAAATACGGACAAAAATCCAGTTGATACAATTCTTTTAGATGAGCAGTACAGACTGGGCTTTGGGGACATTAACATGGTAAACACCCAGTAGCAGTTTCCCATCTCCCAGACTCAAATCATACTGTATATTCTCCTTCAGACCCAATTTCCCTAGCTCCACTAATTATCAATCATTAAATCTGGCTTCAGAGTTAACATAGATATGTGCATCATGTGATTTTGTGCATGTATAAAATGAATAAAGTTAATGGATGATTAGATCAAAAGAGAAGAAGTTCTATCTTCCTAAATGCTCCTCTGTCCACCATGCTGCCTATGACACTGAAGCCGGATTTAAAATTAGGTAGTCAGTGTAGTTAGGTAAATCGGGTCTAATATTGATTGAAATCTAAAATGGAGGCCATGCTGGGAATGACTCAGGGAAAACCCAGGACAACTCATGGAATGTTAATGAAATCCTGAAAAGGACCTAGGCCAAAGTCCACCTCAAAGAAATGTTAATGGAGCTCAGGAAACAGCCCCCAACAGATTTGGAGATAGCCCATCCTAGAGAAATGATAAGCCCATCCCAAAAGGTGATAATTGAGCCCACCTGTGTCCTAACCCCTTCAACCTACATTCCATCACCAAAACTATAAAAAGGGGAAACAACTGCACTTCCACGGATTCCACCTCTTGGGTCCCCTTCTTCCTCTGGGAGAAGTCTTTTCTGCTGTCCTTTAATAAACTTCTAATTTCTACTCTGACCTTGCCTTGGTGTGTGCTTTCTAGTGTTATTCTTCAACATTGGGGAAGGAAGAACTCGTCACAAGTCAACAGCGGTTTCATATTGGAGGTCCCATACTGAGATTCTACACCGAGGTAAGTGCACGCACCCCATGTCTGTTTGAAGTGCATCTTTCTCTCTCTTTCTCTCTGGAGGGTAAGGTGGGCACCCGACGGCTACTTAAACACAATTAGTGCAGCCGCCACTCTTCAAGACTCGGGTGAGAGGTTTCTCGGCCTAGGCAGCTCTTAATCACCTGTTCAATACAGAGCAGGCATGTTGGGTTCTGCCAAAGCCGCTTCCAACTTTTCTGTCTGGGCCCAGAGAGCAATTGGCGTGAGTACACGGTGTCCTGAATCCCAATCTGCCTCGGATGCGTGGAGGTGGGGGAAGGAGTTTGGAACAACTGCGGAATTCCAGTCTGGGCTACTCTCAGATGATTCTTAAGGTTCCTTTCTCTTGAGCCCCCTCCCGACAGGCCTAAGGGGTATCTAGGGTGATCGGTAGATGAATGGCACTGAGGGAAAGCCCCAATCACATTTGCCTCTGTATGGGCTACGCAACACTCCAAACCCCGCATCCAATCCCTCCTGGATGCTCCCCTTCCTTTGCAGGTCAGAAATGCTAGCAATTCAGGTTGTAGGACTGAGATAGGCATGAGATAATTAGTAAAATCTGCCCAGGTTCCCTAAGGTGCATAGGTAACTTTCAATAGTCTGTTTTACCCCCCAATGTTTAAAATGAGCTGTGTTCTCTTTCAGCTGCTAGAGAGGCATTTTTAGAATCAACTCCTCAGGTAATCTGCTAGTCTACAAAGCAAAGGCAACAAAAGAGAGCATGTTTCTCTTTTTTACAATGGGTTTTTAGTGGCCGAGAGGATATGCAGTAATGCCCTTAAGTCTGAATCCTCCCAGGGTCTCTGGCACAGGGCAAACTGAGACCCTAGCACTTTGCTAAAGTGGACCAGAAACCCCTTGGCAAAGCAAGGTGAGAGACGGGTTTCTGGACCGTTTAGGAAGCTCAATCCTAGGGAGACGTCCCTAATGAGAACAGTTTTCTCCGGCGCGGCGTGGGCGCCTGAATCCTGTTTTCTTCTCACTCAGATGGGAGCTTCTCTCTCTCCAATATGCCAGGTGCACCACTAGTCTGCGTATTGAAAAATTGGGATAGATTTGAACCTCAGACGCTCAAGTAAAGGGGAGACTGAGAAACTCCCACCAGCTACCAGAGCCATTTTCGCTCTGGGGAATTTCCTCATTCTTTCCCTGCACTGTAAGGATTACTCCACCTGAATGCAGTAAAGTCAGTCACACTGAGACCCTTAATTTTACACCTATAGTTGCCCCTATGTGAAAACATCGGTCCACTCATGGGGAAATCTATGGTGCCACTGATAGGAGTCATAATTAAATGGAAGTTCAAAACCTGGAGAGATATTTTCTTATCTAGTTGTCTGATTGTTTCTTGGGGATAATCTAGGCTAAATGTGTGTCTAAAAGATGATGTTTCATTGTAACAATCTGGTATCTAAATGAGTTTGAAGCATTGCACAATCTTGCAGTTAAAAGTTAGGGTTAGGTAATTGTTTAGTTTGTGATTTCAGATAATTCATGACAGAGAACTTAGATACTTAGGATAGAAAATTAAAAGAACTCTACTCCCAAGTTGGCAAGTAACTCCCAATCATTCAGTTTTATTTTTTCATCAATTTTGAACTGGGGAACCTGAAAAAATTTCACTATGTGTACCAGTGCATTAATTTGGGCAAGGATAGTAAATTATGATTTGGTATCTGTTCCCCTTATTGTGTAAGATTCAGGAAAAGAAAATGTTGGATTGGGACATGGGTCTGGCTTATTGAAATAACATTGAATAGCAACAGTCTTGGAAGTTTTTAAAGCTTAATTTTGGATATACATGGTAGTGTGTAGTTCTCTTTTAAAATTTTTTCCAGGTGATTTAATGTAACTTAGTACTACTTTAGAAACTTCAGAACAAAGAAAGTGACTTAATGATCCTAAAGAAATTTCTTCTGATGGTAGAGATCCTATTTTCAGTTTTGTGTGAGCAAGTTTTTCTAGTGTAGAAAGATGTAAAGGTATGAAATTTTATAAATTGTATCTTAAACTTGTATCATAATTTTCAACATCCAAACCTGAAAATTGTGACTTATGGTTAAAATGCCTTAGGCATGAGGTTTGTGCTCAGAATTCCAGTTTTCTCAGACCTCAGCCAGGACTTAAGCTGATATGCAAATAGAAGAAGCCTGGAGCACTCAGTAGGAGACAGATCTGAGACCCAAGGAAAAAAAAGGGTAAAAGTGTCTTTTTATGGGAACTCAAACTAGATTAAACCAAAGAGTAATTACAGGCCAGTCAATTTTTTCTAGGACTTTTGCTTTTTTCTTAGATTCTGTATTTTTTTTTTTTGAGCTCATGACTTTGATCCTACAGACAAGTTAATGTTTTTCTGATAAGTTCTATTTTTAATCAACTATGGAGTCTTTAAACATTGCAATGAGATTTCACCTGAGAAAGCAACAAGGCCTTTACTATTGTGTTGTGTTACACTTGTGTTATGTGTATATGTCCATATATCATGCAGTGATATGACAATTGACAGATGAGGAGCACTCATGAAAAATTTTAAAAATGAATCCAAATATCTTTGATTCACGTGATTCAAATGGCTCAATTTAAATTAGGTAAACAGATGAAAGTAAAGATGTCTTTAAAATTAAGCTTATAAGTTTTTCTAGGTGTTCAAAAATAAAACCTAAAAATGTTGATGTCTATAAAATAATCTGATTAAATTCAAAATTTATAAGTATTGTTTCAAAATGTGAGCAGAAGGAGGTTAACAGAAAAAAAGAGAAACTAGAAGGTTGTAGGTATGGATTTCATAGAGGGAAAATGTGTTTCTGGATAAGAGTCTATATGATTAACTAATTAAGAGGGTTTAAGTAAATGATATAAAGAAGGTCTCTGTAAGTTGCTTATAAGTGTAAGTTTTTGAGCAAGTAATCTTAAAGAAATTAAATAGCTGGTTAAACAAGTACTATTGTTTTTGAGAATTGTGCTATGTTATTTCTTTAAAAGCTAAACTTGGTTAATATAAAAACATCAATGTAATTGGTGCTATTAATGTGTTCACATCTTCCAGGTATACAAGTCTGTTAGGTAGAAGCTTTAGAAAGAGCATTATATCAAGCTGTGTTCTAAAGTTGTATGGTAATTTTAGGCTTAAAAGAAAGACATGTTGGAGATATAATTAAATCATTTGTGTTCTATAACTGGGCTTGTTATCAATAAGATATGTACCGTTCTATGTTACCTTTTTACACTGAGATACAACTTAAGTGTATTTTTAAGTTAATGAGGGCTTAATCTGTGTAAAGGTTTTATTGTAAAACACAAAAGTACTTTACTACTTTTCTACAAAAGGTTAAAAGTTTTCAACCTTTCTTTAATTCATGTTTTAGATGTGATATTATGTTGTATTTGCTCAAGTTCACAACAATTTATGTAGGCTTTATAAAATGATGTCTAAAAAGCAAAGATCAGTTTCAGAACTATAGTATTTAAGATCTATGAAGAGCCCCACCTTACTTGAGATAAGGTTCTGTGTTCCATCTCACTGCATGTGAAAGTGACTATGAAAGAAGTAGGCTAGATTTCAGTACATTTAAAGTTGTGCCCAAAGGTTAGTTTTTGTCATGATTACCAGGATCTTAAACAGGGGATTATAATGTATAACTCCACCAAAATTCAAGGTAGCTATTACATGAACTAAATATGTTTTTACTCTTGATAATTTTATCTTGTAGTTTTCAAAATGGCTTAAAGATTGCCTGTTAATGTTTTGCAGAGGTACTGATTTAAGAACTCACAACCTGGGTTAATTTAAGATAAGGAGTTATCACCTACAGGATAGAGAGATAGACATTAAAGCCCAGTGTTCTTAATATAAGGCTGTTAAAACTTATTTGCTGGATGTTTAAGATTAAGTTTTAAAATTAAAAATTTGGCTCTTGCCCTCTGAGTCAGTCTGAGTCAGGTGATAGGGGACTTTTCCAAAGAGCTTTGCAACACTGGGCCACATAACTTCCCGATCAGGGAGATTAATGAGACCAGTAGAGGACTGAAAGCCAATCAGTGCATTTGCTGTGAAGAGGAGGGTCATCAGAAAAGGGAGACATCCCTGATGCTTGAGGGAAGCCACATGGTCAAGCAAGGCCTGGACCCATCCTAGCGCAAATGGCACTAGCAGAACTGAAAAGCTGCTGTAAAGTTCCAGAGGACTCCCAGGGAAACTCAGCTGACTGTTAACAATAGATAGAAACAAAAGTCAGTTTGACTTGCTTCATCTTAAACACTTAGCAAAGACAGTCAAAGCCAAAACACAGCTATTCCTGGGCATTTTAAATAAAATAATAGTTAAATGTAACTTCCATAAATAAGTAAACTGGAGGCTTCAAAAGAGATTCTCAGACAGGAATGCCTTGTAACTATCAAAAGGAACTGCCAGAGTAGTTTTTAGTTCAAGGCCTTTATTTGCTAGTATGGTTATCCAGCCCTAAGTAACAGAATTAAAGATTTCTCTAGACACAGAGGTCAAACTAGTAAAAGGATTTTGCAAGCTCAGATGACATTAAGTTATTAAACTTTATCTTAAGGAAAAGGACATCTGTAACCCTAAAAGTTAAATGTTGTGTTTACATCCCTGACAATTCTGGCAATGTGACAAATATCCTTAAAGATTTACATGCTCAGATAGAAGCCATGTCCTCAGCAACTTTGTCATGGAAACACTATCTTAGCTCCTGGTTCTTGGTACTTCCTGGTGGAAAACATTGTTAGTCTTTGTCTTTGCCATCATACTCATTGGCATATTCCTGTGCTATGGGATTTATTGTTGCATCAATCTGGTTCCAGTACTAATGAATTCTTTTTTCTCTTATAGACCACTCAAATGGCCTTCCAGTCTGTTATTTCTCAATCAGACTTCTACATGGACCACTCTATAGACCCGATTTTTAAAGGGGGACTCCAAACTGCTTGCCTCACACCGTCCCTTTTCAGCCTGAAGAAGCCAGAAAGGTCTTCGTCCCCTTTCCTTACAGGAGTAAGGAGTTCCCAAATTAGAGGGGGGAATGAAGCCAGATTTAAATTTAGGTAGTCAGTGTAGTTAGATTCGGTCTAATATCGAGTGGGATCTAAAATGGAGGCCATGCTGGGAATGACTCAGGGAAAACGCAGGACAACTCATGGAATGTTAATGAAGTCCTGAAAAGGCCCTAGGCCAAAGTCCACCTCAAAGAAATGTTAATGGAGCTCAGGAAACAGCCCCCAACAGATTTGGAGATAGCCCATGCTAGAGAAATGATAAGCCCATCCCAAAAGGTAATAATTGGGCCCACCTGTGTCCTAACCCCTTCAACCTACATTCCATCACCAAAACTATAAAAAGGGAAAACAACTGCACTTCCACGGATTCCACCTCTTGGGTCCCCTTCTTCCTCCAGGAGAAGTCTTTTCTGCTGTCCTTTAATAAACTTCTAATTTCTACTCTGACCTTGCCTCGGCGTGTGCTTTCTGGTGTTATTCTTCAACATTGGGGAAGCAAGAACTCATCACCGGTCAACAGCGGTTTCAACACTACCCTGGGTTCTCAGAGCTGCTCTACCTGGGCCTCCATCCAGAGCTGCTATATAGCAGGAGTACATGCAAATAGCGCCTCCCTCTGCCCATGAAAACCAGCCCACCTGACCCTGCAGCTCTGCACAGGAGCCTAGCCCTGGACTCCCAGCTCTGCCCTCTCAGTGATCAGGACTGAACACAGCTGCTCACCATGGAGAGTGTGCTCAGCTGGGTTTTCCTGGTGGCTGTTTTCAAAGGTAATTAATGGAGAACCAGGGACCCTGAGTGTGTGAGGGGACAGGAGTGAGAGAAAGAGTGAATGAGTGACAGTGTCCAGACCAGGCTGCCTCTGTGTTTGCAGGTGTCCAGTGTGAGGTGCAGCTGGGTGGAGTCTGGGGGAGGCCTGGTTCAGCCTGGGGGTTCCCTGCGACTCTCCTGTGCAGCCTCTGGATTCACCTTCAGTGACAACTGGATGAGCTGGTTTTGCCAGGCTCCAGGGAAGGGGCTGGAGTAGGTTGGAGACATTAACAAAAATGGTGATAAAAACTAAGCCAGCCCTGTGAAAGGCCGATTCACCATCTCCAGAGACAACTCCAAGAACACACACTGTACCTGCAAATGAGCAGTCTGAGAGTCGAGGACATGGCCACATATTACTGTGCTAGAGACACAGTGAGGGGACCTCAGTGTGAGGCCTGACACAAACCTCTCTGCAGGGTGCTCAGGGCCAGCAGAGGGCGCTCAGCACAATGGGAGCCCAGAGTCAGCTCAGGTGCAGGTGCAGAGGGAGGTTGAGAGCTGGTTTCCTGCATCTGGGTTCCTCTCCATGAACCAAGTTCCCAGGGAGCCACCTGGACTTGTCTGTACTAAACTTTGGTTACTCTGAAAATATGAATCCTGGTTATTGAGATGTATTTTCCTTGTTAATATTAGTGCATCATAGTTATCCTTATTATTGCTTTTCCATTAACCTAGGGATAGACAACCACTGAGTATCAGAGCAGGTCCTCCCTATGGTCACTGTGCCCTGTGCAGGACTGAGGTCCAGTCCTGGCTCCACCATGAAGGTGACTCTCAGAACTTGACAGTTGAGTCAGGTCCCACCTCAGGCCTCTCTGCAGCATGGACGTCCTGGTGTGGAACAGGGGGCCCCACTGGCTGAGGCCTCTGCCCACTCACTGCCCTCCCAGGGCCTGTTCAGGCTGTGACCTTTGTGCAGCTGAGTCAGAGCAGAGCAGTGGTTAGAGTCTTCTCCACACTCACTGCTCTCTCAATGCCTGTGAGCTCCCTCCTCTCCAGGTTGTGAAAAGGTGGTGGGTGTGGTGAAGGACTTCCCAGATATGAAGCATCTGGACGTTTCTCTCATGTGGACTCTGCTGCTGGATGAAGGTCAATGCTGCCTTTTTGTAACCTGAATTGTTTCTCTTGTGGCTTTTAAAATTCTCTCCTTATTCTGAATGTTGGGCATTTTCATTACAATGTTCCTTGATGTGGATCTGCTGTGATTCTATACATTTGGCGTCCTGTAGGATTCTTGAATTGGGATTTCCAATTCAATTTTCATGTTTAGAAAGTTTTTTGATATTATTTCATTGAACAGATTGTATATTCCTTTGGTTTGGACCTCTATGCCTTCCTCTATTCCAATAACTCTTAAATTTGGTCTCTTTGTGTTATCCCATATTTATTGAATTTTCTGCTCATTGTTTCTTATCATTTTCACTTTGTGGTCTATATTTTTCTCAAGATTTTATATTTGGTCTTCCTTGTCAGATTTCCTATCTTACAAGTGGTCTACTCTGTTGGTGATGCTTTAATTTGAGCTTTTAATTTGGTTTATTATTTCTTTCATATCAAGGATTTCTGTTTGGTATGTATGTATATATGTATGTATTTATGTAGAACCTCTGTCTCCCTGTTGAGGTGATCTTTGGCTTCCTGGATTTGTTAATGTAGCTCCTTATCAAAGTGATCTTTCACTGACTGTATTTGCCTCTTATGTCTTCCTTCAGTTCACAGAATCTTTTAACCAAGAACTCCTTGGATGAGAAGAGAAGCAGAACTCCTCCTCTGTCTTTCCTCCTGATGTGGCTGCCAATGATTCTAATGATGTGTGTCTTATAGTGTTTGGGGCCCTTTCTTCCCTTGTCTTTTCATGTTGCTTGTGTGTCTTCCTTTCCAGCTCTGTGGGTCTAGATTGCTATTGTTCTTACCCTATATGTTTGTAGTGGTCTTGTAGGGTTCCAAGACATCTCTTTTTTGTGGAAGGACAATATTAACAGATCCCAATATCAACAATATACCACCTATGAACAATTTGTTGTTATTAGGACGTTAACAGTTTAGTCTCATTGTACAGAAATGTTGGATTCAATTATTATCTAAAATATAATCAGTAGTTTTGTAAAAAGATTTACAGTTTCTGACAGTGGACAATAAACTGGGGGTGGAGCTTAGGACAATATGCTGAGAAGCTAGGATGTGAGGATATAGAGTTAAAATATCTTAGGAATTGTGAAGAAGAAATCTAGTGAAGAAGGTTAGTAGCAAGAGAATTGACAGGAAGTAATTGAGGGTAGAGAAGTATGTGGGAAGACAGTAGAGTCTCTAAAACAAAGACACATGTGTATTTAGAAAAATACAGATGTTAAAGCAGAAAAATTTGGTGGGGAAAATGAAAAAAAAGGCATATACAACAACTCTATAATTATATTTTAATATTATATTATTCAGATGACTCAGTCCTCAAAGTTGTATTTCATGCAAAGTTCTTAGTTACACATATGTTGGGGATGTGAGGGCTGGAGGATGGAGGGGTAGAAGAGGAAAAACCCAACCGACCAACCAAACAACCAAGCAACCAGCCAACCAAGCAACCTACAAAAAAACTCAAAGGAAGAAGCCAGGATTGCAGCTAGCTTTAGAGATCCGTATCTGTCCTGCTTCTCTTCTCATCCAGTAGTAGCATTGCCTGTTGTAAGCTGGCGTCTCTGCCCTTTGTTTGGTGAAGGTAACTAGGGTGGAAAGACTGGTCCTGGTGCAGGGCACCTGGCTGTGGGGAGTGGCACCCATCAGCCCCTGCAGAAAGACTGCACCTCACGGGTCTCTTTTTGGGAACACTCGCTCATATGACGTGAGCACCAGGTACTATCTCCCTCTTTTACCTAGAGATTTCTCAGTTCCTGGTCTCTCCTTCTCCCCTAGCAGTTCCCAAATGAGAAAACTCTCACCCTGGGGCTCCCATGGACAGCTCCTGGTCACACTGCACACCTGTGTTGGGCAACTACTGGGTTGGGTTCCCGTTGCTGGGCAGGGGGGAAGGTTGGAAACCACTGGAGATGTGATCTGGGAACTGTCCCCAACTAAATGGTGAGAATGTTGAGTCAAGATGGCGGCATCTGCTTTCATCACTAGGGTGCCTGGTGAGTGGAGGGAACCTGGTGAGGTGGGGAGAGCTGGGCGATGGTGTTGTGCTGTGAGTAGGTAGCAGCTGAGTGACTTGCGTGGGAGTGGTGTGAAGCCTTGGCGATCTATAGATGTGTTGATAGGTGATTCTGCTAAGGCGCTTGGCAAGCCTTGCATGAACCAGAACTTGGGCCTTTGGATCCTGCTCTGACACTGGGCATCCTACATGAACACTAAGACCTGGAGCTCCGCATGGAGTCACAGCGCTGGTGATTTCTGTGGAGAGCAGCTGGATAGGGGTCCTCAAACACTCTGTGAGATGTCATATTCTGACTAGGTGAGATCTGCGGGCATGGCAGAGTGGGGTATAGGTGAGCTCACTCCCTTCCTGCAGCCATGTTTTCCAGCCTCTGTGTATATATTTGTATGTGTGTGTGTGTGTGTGTGTGTGTGTGTGTGTGTGTCTGTGTGTCTGTGAGAAACTGTATGGGTGAGACCCCTGGAAGGCAGACTCTGCTACCTTGTCACATTGTTGTCCCTGAGCTCCAGGCCTACCTCCTTCTCCAGCAGCCAGTCCCTGGGCAGCTTCAGAGGACTCACAAGGGGAAGGCTCAGCAGGCTCTCAGACACCTCCACCCATCACAGCCATGACCCTGACCCTGCCAGGTGCTCTCTACACACTGACCTGGCTCACCCTCCCCAGGGCAGGCAGCTGTCAGTTCACACCAAGGCTGCAGCCTCCTCTTCCAGACCAGAGCACGGGACCCCAGAGTCCTCAGCCCATGGGTGCACACACACACACACACACACACACACACTCACACTCACACACACACACACTCACACATACTAATACACTCACACAGTCACACATACTCAAACACAGTCACACATACACTAACACACACTCACACACACAGTCACAGTCACACACACAAAGTGTTTTTAATTTTATTATTTTAAAAAATAAATGATAGAAGAATACATTGCAATTTTTATTGCATGTATACAGCACACTTTTTCATATCTCTGTGTATAAAATATGTTGACACCAACTTGTGTGTTCATACAGGTACTTTGGGTGATGCTGTCTATCACATTCCATCATTCTTGCTAATCCCATGCCCACTCCCTTTCCCTCCCACCCCTCTGACCTATTTAGAATTCATCAATTCCTCCAATGCTCCCCCACCCTACCCCACTATGAGTCAGCCTCCTTATATCAGAGAAAGCATTCAGCATTTTTTTTGCTGGAGGAAAGGCTAACTTCACCTAGCATTATCTTTTCCAACACCATCCATTTACCTGCAAATGCAATGATTTTATTCTATTTCATTACTGAGTAAAATTCCATTGTGTATATATGCCACATTTTTTTTTATCCATTCATCTAATGAAGGGCATCTAGGTTGGATCCACAGTTTAGCTATTGTGAATTGTGTTACTATAAACATTGATATGGCTGTGTCCCTGTAGTGTGCTGTTTTTAAGTCTTTGGAGTATAAACTGAGCAGAAGGATAGCTGGGTCACATGGTGGTTCCATTCCCAGTTTTCCAAGAAATCTCCATACTGATTTCCACAATGGATGCTCCAATTTGCAGCCCCATCAGCAATGTATGAGTGTACATTTTCCCCTACATCCTCAAACACTTATTGTTGTTTGCACTCATAATAGCTGCCATTCTGATTGGAGTGAGATGTATCTTAGAGTAGATTTGACTTGCATTTCTCTAATTGCTAGAGATGATGAACATTTTTTCATACATTTGTTAATTGATTGTATATCATCTTCTGAGAAGTGTCTGTTTAGGTCCTTGGCCCATTTGTTGATTGTATTACTTTTGGTGTTTAGCTTTTTGACTTTTTTATATACTCTGAGATTAGTGCTCTATCTGATGTGTGAGGGTTAAAGATTTGCTCCCAGGATGTAGGTTCCCTGTTCACCTCACAGATTGTTTCTTTTGTTGAGAAGAAATTTTTTAGTTAGATTCTATCCCATTTATTGATTCTTGGTTTTAATTTTTACACTATAGGAGTCTTATTAAGGAAGTTTGGGACTAATCCCACATGATGAAGGTTAGGGCCTACTTTTTCTTCTATAAGACACAGAGTCTCTGGTTTAATTCCTAGGTTTTTGATCCACTTTGAGTTCAGTTTTGTGTATGGTGAGAGATAGGAATTTAATGTCATTTTGTTTAATATAGATGTCCAGTTTTTCCAGAAATATTTTTTGAAGAGGCTATCATTTCTCCAGTGCATGTTTTTGGCACCTTTGTCTAATATAAGATGATTGTAATTTTGTGGGTTAGCCTCTATGTCCTCTATTCTGTACAATTGGTCTACCCGGTCTACCCATGTGTTTTGATTCCAATAATATGCTGTTTTTGTTACTGTTGCACTGTAGTATAGTTTATGGTAGGGTATAGTGATGCCACCTGCTTCACTCTTCCTGTTAAGGATTGCTTTAGCTATTCTGGGTCTCTTATTTTTTCAGATAAATTTTATGACTGCTTTTTTCTATTTCTATGAGGAATGCCATTGGGATTTTGATCATAATTGCATTAAATCTGTATAGTGATTTTTGTAGTATGGTCATTTTGATAATATTAATTCTGCCTTTCCAAGGGTAAAGTAGATCTTTCCATCTTTTAAGGTCTTCTTTAATTTCTTTCTTTAGGGTTCTATACTTTCCATTGTGTAGATTTTACACTTCTATCATTAAGTTGATTCCCAGGTGTCTAATTTTTTTGAGGTTATTGAACATGAGGTCTCTTCTCACAGTTCTTACACTTGAACCTGAGAAGGGGTAGAGTGGCCAATTTCTGAGGTGCCATAAAGACATCTTTTATCTTGTTTCCAGGGAGAGTATTTAGCATTTCTGTAGTGACTGTATTGTCTTGAACAATCCCAATTTCTTTAACCTTAGTTATACTAACACATTTCTAACTCTACTGCAATATTTCCACATCTTTCTGTTCTGGTCCTCCTCCCCATTATCACACTAAACTTCACTAAATCCAGACAGCTTTATCCATACCTCTGCCTGAGTGCTGTGCTGTCCTGAAAGTCCCTCTGCTATTTTAACAAGTCCATCCCCTGTAAACCCTGTAAACAAAAAGAATCAGGACATGGGGGTAAAGTAGGCAATTCTGTGACAGAATTATGGTCTCCTCAGGTCCCACCATAAGCCCCTCCCCGTATCAAACTCACATACAGTGGTCTGAAGCTTTTCCAGTATATGTTTGTAAATCTTTCTATAATCTTCCACAAGCACACAAACAAGCTCCAAAAGCTTTTGAACCCACACAATCAGGTTAGTGGCAAAATCACCTCTTATGTATTTCTATTTCTACTTTAGTCAGTATTTGCATTGCTGTGATCAAAACTCCTGTCAAGAACATGGTGTGGGACAAAAGGTTCAGTCCACCACCATCTGACTCCATTGGTCGGGACACAGTTAATGCAGAACTTCATGTCAGAGGTGTTTGGAGAAGGAAAGCTGCTCAGGACAGTGTCATGAGAAATCAGAGAGGGAGGGATGGATGGAGGGAGGAAAGGAGGGAGGGAGGGAAGGAGAGAGAATGAGAGAGAGAGAGAGAGAGAGAGAGAGAGAGAGAGAGAGAGAGAGACTGCACTCATTTAAAAATAAACCCAAATATAAATGCCACCAGGATCCTGTATCCTACAGACACACCCTAACTGTCTACATTTGTCAAACCCACTTAATCCCTGTTGGTTCATTAACCCACTGATTTTGTCCCAAATTTCAGAGTCTGACCCTGTCACCTCTGCAAATTCTTCCAATGTTTCACACCAGAGGTGTTGGAGCACCCATATCTCAATGGAAGCTGAGTATCATTGAGGACACAGCCACCTATTACTGTGCCAGACCCACACTGGGGGGACCTCAGTGTGAGCCCAGACACAAACCTCCCTGCAGGTTTCCCAGGGCCAGCTGGGAGTTCTCAGCACACAGGAGCTCAGGTTACCCAGGAGCAGGTGCAGAGGGAGGAGAGAGCTGTCACCTCAGACCCTGAGGTTCCTGCCCACCCAGCACCTCCCTGGTTCCACCTTGCATGGAGATTCTCGAGGTCTATCCTCTTCCAGACCCTCTGAAGCTCTTCCTTCTCTGGGTCAGGGTTGTCTGAATTTCTCACTCTGGGCACAGACTTCTCATCTATATTTCCTTGTGAAGCTAATTGTTTTACAATGGCATTTCCCACATAGTGATTTTATGTGAACTTTATAAACTTTTCTTTCTAGTACCGTGGATTGAATACAAGGTGCACTAACCCTGAGCTCCTTCCCAGCCCTGTTCGTGTCTTAGTTTGAGTCATGTTCCCCCAAGATGCCCAGACTGCCCTGAAATAGTTGTCCTCCTGCCTTGGCCTCCTGAGCACCTGGGTGACAGGTGAGCTCCACCGTGTCCAGGTCAATTTTCTGAACCTCTGCTGCCATGTTGTATCCTCTCATGCTCAGGTGGGTCCCTGTCCCCTTCCCATGAGTCCTTCCCATTCCCAGTCCACTCTGTCTTCCTGTGATAGATCAGGTCATCATATACATGCCATCCTGAAACCCAAACAGTGGGAGAAACTTTCACCCTAGGACCTTGGCAATGGTAAGAACAGGGTTGTTCAAGTAGAACAGTTGTTAGAGGTCACTGAGGCTGCCACACCTCCAGCCATCAGAGCACAGCATGGCAGCCAGGGATTCTCTGACCCAAGTGCCCATGGACTGAGCTGAGGAACACTGACTGAAAGCCTTAAACCTTGTTAAACCCACAGAAATGTCTATGTTCACAGTGAACTTTGGTGGATGTGAGCCGTCTCTCTCAGGATGAGGCTCTGTGATACCCACACCCCATAACCAGGCCCAAAGTCAGAGGTGTCCACCCCTCATGCAGCTGTGTGTGGCCTGTGGACAGGGGTGACCTGAGCAAGGTGCTGAAGAGAAAGGGGTTCCCTTGGTAAAGACCCAGGTGTGAGGGTGGTCAGCTCAGCATGGACTGTGGAAACTGCAGGTCAGCTCTGCCACTGGCCTCTGGACCCTGAAGGCATGCTGTGCCCAGGTCCACTCTGACCCCATCTTGCTGAGAGGTGACCCTGAGCCTGAGATGCCCCAGGACACCTGGCTACTGGGGGGAGGCAGCTTGGTGCCTGCCTGTGTTTCCAGCCACTGTGGCTGGACTGCAGGTCACAGACAGGACACCCTGGGCTCTGTCCCTGCTCAGGTCACTGCCCACCCTGTCCTGAGACTGCATCTTCAGTCTGGGTGAGGATGAGCAGTGGCCATTTTTATATCCCAAGTAATTCTAAGTTAATCCAGGTTCACTCCAGAAAATGAAAACATTTGTACATTTTTGTATATATTTTTAGAGCTATAGTATTGGTTTTGTATTATACATTTTAAGATGTCAGTTTAGAGTGTTATGTTTTATAACCACGTGTGCTCCTTTTATTTCTGCCAATAAAACTACTAACATCTTCTTTATTTCAATATTTTATTAGTGAGTATAATTGTGCAAATGTGTGGTTCATTTTGATGTATTCATGGATACATTAGCAAAATGTATAGCAGAGGTGTTGCTTCCTGACTATAATTCCTACCTGGTATCATCTCTTTGAATTATTATCCATTTTTCTTCATATTAAACAGAAAAACAATGATGTTCATTTGTTGTATGCCTCTGTGGCCTGAGAAATACTAGAATAATAATTTAGCATTATACATTTTTTGTACTTTAGTGAACAATAATAGATATTGCATCCAAATATAGACAGAATTGTCCCAATGCCTGTTTTCCACTATGTTCTAGAGTGTCTCCTTTGCCTCATTGAAACCCCAGGTCTTGCACTGGGGGCCTTGATCAGCTCCCTCCTGAGGCATGGGGGGTGCTGGGGTCACTTCCCTTTAATATAAAGCCTCTCCCTTGTACAGACTCTGTGTCTGATTGTTTAAGACCACTTTTCTGAATATGACACTTGTACAAAGTTAAGAAAATAACATTTAGGGATTTACAGTTGAATATGATTTGAAAAACCTGATTATGAATTGATGTTTTGTATTTTGTTGTCTTTCTCATGTGAGGGTGCTTCATCATCAACATCACTAAGAATGTCAGCATCTCTCCATCAGACAGCAGCTGGTGAATCCAGGTGTATTTTCACACTTACACTGAAACCCAGCTCTAGTGAGGCAGAGGACAGCACCCTGACACAGGGGTGCCAGGTGCCATGATGGGTCCCAGGCTGTGCACGCCCAGCTGTCCATCACCTGTCCGTCCTGGGTGTGGGGAGCCCACCAGCTGCTCTGCCCAATCACTGTGAAGCACAGCCTGGCTTGGGCCACAGGTGCCCTGTGAGCTGCAGAGCCCCAGGACAAGGCCCTCTCTGCACGTGGTCCTCACCACCCACCCTCACCCTCCCTGCACCTTCCCATCTCCAGGAGCCACTGTCCTCTCTCTTTCCAGGACCTGCTGCAGTAGCCTCCCCACATGAGGGATGGTGTGGTGAGGGTCTCCCTCTGCCTGACCCATTTCAGCTAGGTCCATGTGCTCCAGGGCCATGCCCAGGGTCAGCAGGGACAGGATGACATTCTTGTTGGCTGAATGACATGTCTCCTCTGTGGATAGTATATTTTCCCCTTATTAATTAAGGGACAATGTGGTCATCATGGAAAGTACTTTAACACTCCTGGAGTTATGGAATTAAGGACAGGCCTCTTGGACTCCACATCCCACCTCCCGTGAACCCTGGGCAGAGGTGCTTCCCTCCCCCACCCACAAACCCTCAGGCTGTTCCAACCCATTTCTCTTGCCTCAGTCCAGGCTGCACATGGTGGACTCTCCTGCCCACTGCTATCCAAGCTGGTCCTGCAGCTAGAAGACATAGAGTGCAGGGGTCTTAGGAGGGCTTGCTCCCAGGATCCTCTAGTCGTGGCAATAGGACTACTCTTTTTAGGGGTCACATCTGGGACAAAGCTCTGCCTGAGCAAACTTCTATCCAGGGAATTCTATGAAATGCAGGTGAAGAAAGGCCCACCTCTACACTCTGGCACCCTGTAGGCCTGCAGAGTTGCCCCATGGGTGCTGCCAGGTTTTCTGTTCAATGAGTTTTTTATCACACACATCAGAGTTGGCACAGACCAACACTTTACCCAGTCCCAGGACTGCATCCACCTCTTTAGATGCTCACAATGACCACCTCAGGTCCGAGGACCAGTGTGACTGAGTCCAGTCTGTGCTGTTCTGAGCAGCTCCTCAGGCTGAGGGTTCACAAGGAGAGAGCTGTGCTGCAGCAGGTTCTGGAGACCAGGGTCAAACACCCAGGTGCTGCTCCTGACCAGGGCCCTGAGGCTGCAGCACCACATGGCAGGAGGCAGGAGGCAGAGAGAGGCAGACGGGGCTGGACCCCTGAGTGGTGCTGGGGTCCCACTGGGGCTCAGGGTGCCAGGAAGGCTCTACCAACCTTAGAGAGTCTCCCATTAAATTGTCATTGATCCACACCTGGGGCACCACCAGTGAACCCCTTCATCTGCTAGATTTCTAATTATCTGCATTGACAAAGATGTCATCAAAATGTGGATGTGTAACCAATGTGATCCTGCAATCTGTACACATTGTAAAAATGGGAGTTTATAACCCACTTGAATCAAGTGTATGAAATATGATATGTCAAGAGCATTGTAATGTTTTGAGAAACCAATAAAAAAAATTTCACAAGGAGACAGTTCAACGTGGCCTCCATGAAACATATTAATAGTTAAAGGGAACTAAAAGCTCCTTTTGATGGGATGCTCCTCTGCTGGGTCTGAGAGAGCGGGAGATCACAGCTCTGTGACCTTAATGTCCACCTGTGCTGGAGCACCTCCCACAGTGACCTCTGTGACATGTCAGGGCATCTCCACCATAATCAAGAAGGATACAAAGGGCTGCCTCCACCACATGACTTTACTTTCCTGTGACTGTCTGAGGTGAAGGAGACCCACTGCACATCTGTGGTCAAACAGAACAACCCTGGAGCTGACCCACCAGTGATAGGGACTCACTTGATTAATCCTCCTCAAGCCAGGGACCTTGAGAGGAGGACCTGACCACTCCTGGTTGACCTAGTGTGACCCATGGCTTCTCCTGCACAAGCTCTGCCACCAGAACCACAGGCCAAGGAGCCCAATGTCTGATCACACTTGAGATTCTGCTCATGTGAGCATAGACCACGCTCTCTGGCTGATCCTGAGGGACAGCAGCAGTGACCCTGGGAAGAGCAGCCTGGGTTCCACTTACTCTACCCCAGTCAGATGTCCCCAGAGGCAGAGAGGCCCAGAGACTAGGGAAGGTGAATCAGGAATTTTACAGTGGGCTGGGGAGGTGTCTGCACAATGTTCATGCACTTTGTTCCAAGATGAAGGAGAAGCCCAAATCTAGGTGCACTGCAGGGATGCTCCTGGTATCTGGGATGCTGTAGCTGCTGCAGACAATGGGGACCTGCTGCCTAGGGACACAGCACATGGGTCTGCAGAGCAGAGGGGAGAGGTGGACAAACTGAGCCCTTCACATCTGTGGTCCCAGCTGAAGGACTTTCCTCATCTGCACCATCACAGACTAAGACTGAGAGGACAAGGGACCAGGGACCTGTGCTCCACCCTGCACTCACTGCTGCCCTGGTGGGGATGATGGAACTGCTGTGCTCAGACTCTCATGCATCAGTACAGCTGCTTCAAGTCAGCCAAAGGTGCAGAGGGGAGTGGGAAGCTATAGGAAGACCCAGTGAGCTGACAGGGGCCCAGAATTCTGAAGATGGACTGTCATCCACCAGGAACTTCATGGTCCTTAGATGGACAATGGGTGCCACAAACCCACACCCTGTTTTTTATCCAAGGAGGAGCTCCAGAGACCCCACCAGCACTGTCCTGTACTGTACATGAGATGCTTCATGGAGCAGAGAAATTGAGGAGAGAAGCACATGCCTAAACACTGGGCTATTTCTGTCACATATTCCTGGACAGCTTGAACAATATGTTTAATATTATGAGTTAATCTTTCATGAATAAAATGTCACCAACCATCTCTAACATGTTCAAGTTTTCTCTGAGCAGAGATATCTCTAAGGCCTCTACCCAGAGCTCTATATAGTAGGAGGACATGCAAATAGGGCCTCCCTCTGCTCATGAAAACCAGCCCACCTGACCCTGCAGCTCTGCACAGGAGCCCAGCCCTGGACTCCAAGCTCAGCCCACTCAGTGGTCAGGACTGAACACAGCTGCTCACCATGGAGTCTGTGCTCAGCTGGGTTTTCCTGGTGGCTGTTTTCAAAGGTAATGAATGGAGAACCAGAGATCCTGAGTGTGTGAGTGGACATGAGTGAGAGGAAGAGTGGGTGAGTGACAGTGTCCTGACCAGGCTGCCTCTGTGTTTGCAGGTGTCCAGTGTGAGGTGCAGCTGGTGGAGTCTGGGGGAGGTCTAGTACAGCCTGGGTGTTCCCAGCAACTCTCCTGTGCAACCTATGGATTCACTTTTAGTGACAAATGGATGAGCTGGGTTTGCCAGGCTCCTGGGAAGGGGCTGGAGTGGGTTGGCCAAATTAACCCAAGTAGTGATACCACCTACTTCCCAGACTCTATGAAGGGCGGATTCACCATCTCCAGAGACAACTCCAAAAACTCCTACAAATCAGCAGTCTGAGAGTCGAGGACAAGGCCACTTATTACTGTGCTAGAGACACAGGGAGGGGATCTTAGTGTGAGCCCAGACACAAACCTCCCTGCAGGGTATGCAGGACCAGAAGGGGGCTCTCAGCACACAGGGAGCTCAGGGTCACCCAGAGCTGGTGCAGAAGGGGGTTAAGAGCTGGTTTCCATTCTTACTTATTTGGGGGGGGGGCTAACATAATGTGTACACCTTAAATTACTTATTATTTTGATAATGATGATGATGATGATGATGATGATGATGATGATGATTTAAATGCCCAGGAATATCTAAGTTTTGGTTTTAACTGTTTTTGCTAGGTGTTTAAGATGAAATAGTCAAACTGACTTTTGTTTCTATCTATTGTTAACAGCTGAGTTTTTATGGGAGTCATTTCTAAGAAAACTAGAGAGTAGTTCCTTAATTCTGCTAGTTCTATTTGTGTTAGGATGGGTCCAGGTCTTTCTCGACCATATGACTTCTCTTGGAAGCATCAGGGATGTCTTCCTTTTTCAATGAAACTCTTCTTTAGCAAATGCACTGATTGGCTTTCTGTTCTCCAGTGATCTCATCTGTGGTAAGCCATTGTTGTAGATTGTGGCCACCATTAGAAGATGGCGCCGGCTTCCACTGTGGCCTGTGATAAACAAATTCTTTTGTGGAGAGTTGGCACGCTATCCCTTGCCACCCTATAAGAAAGATCCACGCGGCGGCTTAAGATTGGTACGTGGGAGGCTTTATTAGGCTGTGCTTGGGCCCTCGAGAGAGAGAGGAAGGTCACTAAAAGATACTTTAATCAAGGCCTGAATAAACTGCTGAAAGAAGATTCCTGAGTTGCGTCTTCCTTGCGGGCAAGGGGTCGCGACAAGTGGTGCTGAAAACCCGGGAACCAGAACTTTCAGCAGTCAGGGGTGGTGCACCAATTAGTCCCAGGTAAGTTGGGACCCGCAGGTAAAGTGGAGATCAGTCCTAGATAATTGGGACCCGCGGTTAAAGCGGAGATTAGTCCCAGATTAATTGGGACCCGCTGTCAAAGCGGCAGCTCCTCTGTAAAGCCAGAGAGAGCATTAAATCTTATTGCAGCTGCACTGTGTACTTTTGCTCTTACTTTCACTCTTGTTTTTTGTGTGTCTTTTGTTGTGTCATGGGTGCCGTATCTTCAAGTCCGCTTCTCCTGGCCCTAGATAACCTGTTACGTTCCAAGGGCCTAAAAGTGAAACGTAGTACTTTACAGAGATTTTTACAGAAGACAGATATTGTTGCACCGTGGTTCGCATTTTCTGGCAGCCTTACTATACCTAGCTGGGATAAGTTAGGCACAGACCTTGACTTTGCTTCTGAGCAGGGCATATTAGAGGGTGGGGTGATACCCCTTTGGAAGATGATCCGTAGTTGCCTCGCAGATAGCAGATGTCAGGAAGCACTTACTAAAGGACAAGAAGTTTTAGAGCAATTACATGAAGAAAGATCAGAAATGGCAGGCAGTGAGGTATTTCAGGAGGGTGGGAGTGTGCGGAGCGAGAAACAGGGGAGGAAACAATTATCTTCGGCAGGCAGTGACGTATTTCAGGAGGATGGCAGTGTGCGGAGCGAGAAACAGGGGAGGAGGCGATTGTCTCTGGCACAGAGTGAAATATTTCAGGAGGAGGGGAATGTGCAGAGCGAGAAACGGGGGGAGGAAACGCTTGTATCCAGATCTCAGTACACTGCGCACACTCCCATGCAAAAGTGGGTCAGAAGAGGAGGAGGATGAACAGGAGGAGCTCGGGAGACTGTCTCGGCAGCTAGGGAGTTTAACTATGGGAGAAGGGAACAAAAATAAACAGGAGCTCAAGAAAAATGATCCTCCGGACCCGCCGCCGTACGGTGAGGGTGTTTCGAGGAGAGCTTTCCATGCCCAAACATGGAGGGCTGTTAACGCTGAGATGGGTCTTGCTTATCCAGTTTTCCAGGATGACAATAGGGGAAGATTCCATGAGCCCTTAGATTTCAAAATTGTGAAGACCCTGGCAGAGTCTGTGCGCACTTATGGGGTGGATGCCGCCTTCACATTAACTCAGGTGGAGAGTCTGTCTAGATACTGTATGACTCCCTCTGATTGGGCTAGCCTTGTTCGGGCTTGTGTTTCTCCAGGCAAATATTTGGACTGGAGAGCCTTTGTGCTAGAGGGTGCTGTAGAGCAGGCTGCCCAAAACTATGCGGCGGGACACCCCCATTGGGACAAGGAAATGCTTTTGGGACAAGGCAGATTTGCTAATCAATAAACAGGATACCCCCCTGACGTATATGAACAGATCAATAACATTTGTATCTGTGCATGGAAATCACTCCCAAATAGAGGAGAAGTGTCTGGCAATTTAACAAAAATCATGCAAGGCCCCACAGAACCTTTCTCGGACTTTGTTGCTAGGATGGTGGATGCCGCAGGAAAAATCTTTGGTGACCCTGATAGAGCAATGCCCTTGATTAAACAACTTGTTTTTGAGCAATGCACCAAAGAATGTAAAGCAGCAATCGCTCCTTATAAAAACAAGGGCATAGAAGCTTGGATGAAAGTGTGTAGAGAGCTTGGAGGACCTTTAACTAATGCAGGTCTTGCAGCTGCTGTCCTTCGGATTGCAAAAGGGGGCGGTCCTGGTGCCGGAACATGCTTCCATTGTGGTCAATCCGGCCATTTCAAACGTGACTGTCCTAAAAAAGGCAATTTTACTGGACCTCCTCGCGGTGGCCCTTCTAATGGCCCTCGTCAACCGGGGCTGTGTCCAAAATGCAAAAAGGGGAAGCATTGGGCAAGAGAGTGTAGATCAGTGAGGGACATCCATGGACAGCCTATTTCAGCTGGGCCAAAAAACGGCCGAAGGGGCCCCCGACCCCAGGGCCCACGAATATATGGGGCAATGGAGAATGTCACACCCGAACCCGAGACATGGCCTTCTCTACGCCATCCCACAAGATGCGGAGAGCCACTACAGGTGCCGTGGGATTGGACCTCTGTTCCACCTCCAGACTCGTATTAACACCTAAGATGGGAGTCCAATTGGTGAAAACTGAGTTCAAAGGGCCTTTACCCCCTGGCACTGTATGTTTGTTAATTGGACATGCATCCTCTATCCTACAAGGTCTTCATGTTTTCCCCGGAGTTGTAAACCCTGATACTGTAGGGGCAGTAAAGGTTATGGTGGAAGCTCCAAGGGGCATTGTGTCTATCTCCCCAGGGGATCGGATTGCTCAATTGCTAATTTTGCCTAGTCTGCATAATCACTTCCCTGCTGACTCAAGGTCACGGACAGGAAATCAGATTGGTACCACCGGAGGAAATTGTGCCTATTTGTCACTGGATATGAGCAATCGCCCCACTTTGGAATTAAGCATAGAAGGTAAATCTATTGTGGGATTGCTGGACACAGGAGCAGATCGTAGTATCATAGCCCTTAAGGACTGGTCTAGGGGATGGCCAGTGCAGGCTTCTGATCAATCCTTAAGAGGACTTGGATATGCCCAAGCCCCTCAAATCAGCTGTAGACATCTATCTTGGAAGGACTCGGAAGGACACGATGGTACCTTTCAGCCTTATGTACTTGATTTACCTATTTCTTTATGGGGCCGTGATCTGATGAATGACATGGGGTTCACTCTTAGTAATGACTATTCCTCAGTGTCTCAACATATCATGCAAAATATGGGGTATAAGCCAGGTCTAGGACTAGGAAGGCACCTACAGGGACGTAAGCATCCTGTTCAAGATCATCAAAAGCTTAACAGGTTTGGTCTGGGTTTTTCCTAGGGGCCACTGGGGCTCAAATACCCATAACATGGCTCACCGAGGAGCCTGTTTGGGTGCCTCAGTGGCCTCTTCCCTCGGTTAAACTGGCAGCAGCCCATGATCTAGTCAAAGAACAACTTGATTTGGGTCACATCCAACCTTCTACTTCTCCATGGAATACTCCCATATTTGTCATTAAGAAAAAATCAGGGAAGTGGCGCCTACTGCATGATCTACGAGTAGTTAATGCTCAGATGCAGCTTATGGGGCCCATTCAAAGAGGGCTGCCTCTGCTCTCCTCTGTTCCTCAAGGCTGGCATATAATTGTTATTGACATTAAAGACTGTTTCTTTTCCATTCCTTTGCATCCTAAAGATTCCCAACGTTTTGCTTTCACCCTTCCCTCGTGTAATCATGAGGAACCAGATCAAAGGTTTGAGTGGGTGGTGTTGCCACAGGGGATGGCTAACAGTCCCACGATGTGCCAGATGTATGTGGGGAAGGCACTTGCACCTCTCAGACATAAGTATTCCTCCACCAAGATCTTCACTATATGGATGATGTGTTATTGGCCGCAAAATTAGAACAGACAGTTTATGAGGCTTATAAAGAACTTGTGATGGGGCTGGGGATGTGGCTCAAGCGGTAGCGCGCTCGCCTGGCATGCGTGCGGCCCGGGTTCGATCCTCAGCACCACATACAAAGATGTTGTGTCCACCGAGAACTAAAAAATAAATATTAAAATTCTTTCTCTCCCTCTCTTTAAAAAAAAAAAAAAAGAACTTGTGATGCTGTTGGCTCAACATGGACTGCACATCGCACCTGAAAAGGTTCAAACGGGGGATTCTATCAGGTTTTTGGGAGCGACAATTGGGTATGACAAATTAAAACCACAAAAAAATTACCATCAGGACTCAAGATCTCTGAACTTTAAATGATTTTCAAAAATTGCTGGGAGATATTAATTGGATAAGAGGATATTTACATATTCCTAATATTGTGCTCCAGCCTTTGTATGCTACTCTTAAGGGTGATCCAGATCTTGCTTCCCCTCGTAGCCTCACTACTGAGGCTAGAGCGGCCCTTATAAAAGTAGAACAAGCTATACAGCATGCCACTCTATGCAGGCTCCAGAGTGATAAACCTTTCCAGTTATGTGTGCTTGCCACTATGCGGCAGCCTACTGGAGTACTGTGGCAAGATGGGCCTTTACTATGGATCCACCCACATGTATCCCCAGGAAAATCCTTAGAATATTATCCTGATGCTGTTGCAGCATTGGCACTTAAAGGGATTCAACAAAGCATTCAATTTTTCGGCCAATCACCTTCTTCTCTTATCATACCCTACACTAAAGCTCAACTTAATGTTTTATGTGTTACTCTAGACAACTGGGCTATTCTGTGTTGCTCGTTTCAAGGGAGTATTGATAATCACTACCCTTCTCATCCATTACTCCATTTTGTTAAAGAACATCCCATCATTTTCCCTAAGGTAACTTCATCCAGTCCAATTCAGGGGGCTGTTAACATTTTTACTGATGGTTCCAAGTCTGGAATGGGAGCCTACGTAATTAATGACTCTCCCCCTATCCAGCATCAATTTGCTCCTGGAAATCCACAATGGGTAGAACTACAAATTGTTATTGAAGTTTTTAAACAGTGTTCTTTTCCTTTTAATCTTATTTCAGACTCCAGCTATGTGGTACAAGCACTAAAGGTCCTGGAGGCCGTGGGAACTATTAGTGATGCCCATAATGTGTCTGTTTACTTTACTCAGCTTCAACAGCTTATCTCTAACCACACTGCTTCTTTTTATCCAATGCACATCAGGGCTCACACCTCTCTTCCTGGTCCGTTATCCCAAGGTAATGCCTGTGCGGACTTAGCCACTAGAGGTCAATTGATATGCTTGGCTTCCTCCTTAGAGGGGGCTAAGTTGTTTCACCAAAACTTCCATGTTAATGCATTAACGCTGCGCAGGCGTTTTTCCATTTCAAGAGCGGATGCTAGGCAGATAGTATTACAATGTCCCCATTGTGTCACATTTCTTCATCCCCCTAATTATGGAGTAAACCCACGGGGATTAAAGCCATTGGTTGTTTGGCAAATGGATGTGACACATATACCTGACTTTGGTAACCTTAAGTATGTGCATGTTTCCGTTGATACGTGCTCTGGAATTATCTATGCTTCTACTTTATCGGGAGAAAAGGCACATAATGTCATTACTCACTGTTTAGAGGCATGGGCAGCATGGGGTGCACCTGCATCCCTTAAGACTGATAATGGACCTGCTTATACTGGCAGACAATTTACAGCTTTTTGTTCTACTATGGGAGTGCAACTTACTCATGGTTTGCCTTATAATCCTCAAGGACAAGGCATTGTTGAGCGTGCTCATCGCACCTTAAAGGAAACTTTACAAAAACAAAAAGGGGGAATAGGAGCTGAACACACTCCTAAAGAACGCCTGTCCTTAGCTCTCTTTACCATTAATTTTTTGAATTTGGATATTCATGGTCGCTCTGCAGCCGATAGACATGTGTCCCCTCAGCCCTCTGTGATTGGCTATGTTAAGTGGAAGGATGTTCTTACGGGCCAATGGAACGGCCCTGACCCCGTGCTGACATGGGCACGAGGATCTGTATGTGTTTTTCCCCAGGATCGCACGGAACCATTGTGGGTCCCTGAACGCTTGACAAGAAGAGTCTCGACATCAGCTGACCAGCAACAAGAGATACCACAACAATCCTGTGATGAGGATCTTCATTCTGCTAAGTGCTCTGGCTCTGGTGCTGGTGCCGATGGCACAGGCGACACCAATGCGGTGGTAAGCAGTGGCACGGGCCTGGCCAATGCCGATGCCGGTTCATGGTAATTCTAGTGTCCTCCCCACTCTTTTTTCTACCTCATGTGAGATGTCTGCTCCCTGTGCCTCTCCTAGAGGGGACATGGAGAGAATTTTTAATCAATCTCAAGTTAATCTCACAGGAGTTTTTTGTTTCAGCCTTAGAAACGCTAATTGCATTAGCCTTAAGACCAAAAATTTGACTAACTGGGAGGAACCATTGCGGTCCAATCAGGTCTCAGGAAGCATTATCAGTGATGTATTGAGCAAGGTAGCTTCGGGGAAGCAATCAGGCTCAGGGACCCCCGCAAACAGCAGCTCTGCTCTTAACATAACTACCTTGGCTATTATCTCCGAGGTACTAATCCCAGTGCCTCCTTCTTCTAGTAGTATTTATAATGCCACTCATTTCAAGGCCTCTCCTTACTGTTCCCCTAATCTTGGTTTCCCCCCAACATTTACGCCTTGTCAGGATCATTCTTGGGAGAAACATCAAGTTGCTAAAGGTTTCTCCCTTTCCCCCTCTCTTAATAGGTATGTTTATAACTTTAACAATAGTGCCAGCTCCTCTACAGGAGTAGGTTGGTCCTGGTTTCAATGGCTGATTTCCAATGAAAAGGGGGCTTCAGCCGATATTTCTGCACTGGCTCAATTGGTAGGAGCCAAAAGTTGGCTGGCTAATATTTCTGGTACTGTTAGGGAAAGTGAACAAGGTAATAGACTTACATCTGTTTCATTCAACTCTCTGTTGTATAATGCCACATTGCCTCCTGCAATGGTCTGTGTCCAATCCCCCTTCTTATTCCTTTTGGCTGAGGCCACCTCATCGGGGATGCTGGATTGTTCTCATACTACCTGTCTCTTATCTGAGTGTTGGAATGGTTCCCGGTCACTGCGGATCCCTATTGTTGAGCTACTTAGAGTCCGCAGAGATTTTGGGATCACAGCTGTATTTTCACACTTACACTGAAACCCAGCTCTAGTGAGGCAGAGGACAGCACCCTGACACAGGGGTGCCAGGTGCCATGATGGATCCCAGGCTGTGCACACCCAGCTGTCCATCACCTGTCCCTCCTGGGTGTGGGGAGCCCCCCAGCTGCTCTGCCCCAGTCACTGTGAAGCACAGCCTGGCTGTGGGCCCAGGTGCCCTGTGAGCTGCAGAGCCCCAGGATAAAGCGTGGGGAGTAGTAACAGTTACTGGGAGACCAGTGTCTGATGTTGGGGTCCCTGATGACTTCACGGCTGTGGCATACTTGGTGACAGGGAAAGTTTCTGGGCAAAGGCATAGAATGGCCTGGTTGCTGTGGAAATGTCCTCCATGCTAGAGTCTTATCAGCCCTGACCTCTTCCTCAGGCCCAGCAGCTCCTGGGAATGAAGGAACTTCCTTGCTAAATAACCACAATGTTTCACCAGTTCTGTAGGCCTAACATCCTACACCTCACCTCCGGTTCTTTGTCTACCATCACAGCCTGAAAGCGCTTTTGCAAACCTACTGATTATATTGAAGATAATATTAGAATTCACCATTTCTGTAAATTCTGACCAAACTATTAACATCTTAATAGCAACAATTTGAGGTTGAATACAAATTAATGTTGTATACTGTTCCTAATGGGATCTGTTATCATTGTCCTTCCCCTGAAGGGGCAGTATAAGCCAATAGGGTAAAAATGTTAATGCCCTAGATCCGCAGTGCTAGAATTGAAGACACACAATCAACATAAAAAGACCAGGAAAGAAAGGGCCCAAAACAAATCAAGATATGGCATTGTTAGAATCCATGGCCAGCACCACAGACGAATCACAGTGAGGGAGTTCAGGATGCACATAATTAAAATGTTCTGTGGATGAATGGATAATATAAGAGAGCATCTACAGGAGCATGAGATCATTTTGATAGAGAGTTACGTAAGCAAATACAGGTAGAAAATATTAATGGGGAGATAGAGGTTCTAAAATTTACCAAACAGAAATCCTTGAAATGAAAGAAACAATAACCAAATTAAACGTCCAATTGGAAGCATCACCAACAGGTTGGACCACTTGGAAGACAGGATGTCAGACAATGAAGACAAAATATATAATCTTGTAAATAATGTAGACCACACAGTGAAAATGGTAAGAAACCATGAGCAGAACATTCAAGAAATATGGATAGCATAAAAAGTCTGAATTTAAAAGTTACTGGGATAGAGGAAGGCATAGAGTTCCAAAACAAAGGAATGATAAATCTATTCAATACAATAATAAGAGAAAATTTTCCAAACATGAAGAATGAATTGGAAAACCAAATACAAGAGACTTACAGAATGCCAAATGTACAAATCACAACAGATCCATGCAAGACACATTATAATAAAAATGCCTCATGTAACAAATGAGAAGAGAATTTTAAAAGCTACAAGAGAGAGGAATCAGAATACATACATAGAAAAATCAATTAGGTTAGGTACATCAAGCTCTGAAAGAAAATGGATGTCAACCAAAAATCTTGTATCCAGCAAAATTAATCTTTAGAACTGATGATGAAATAAAAACCTTCCATAAAAACAAAAGTTAAAAGAACTTCCAGCTAGAAAACCTGCATTACAAAACATACTCGGCAAAATATTCCATGCAGAGAAAATGAAAAGCAACCAAGGAAAATCAACACAGGGTGTATTGCAAGGAAAAATCAATCAAAGGTTAAACCAAGTCAAGTTAAATACCAATAATAAACAAAAATGCCTGGGAATAGAAATCATATCAAAATAATAACCACGAATGTTAATAGTTTAACTCACCAATCAAAAGACATAGTCTAGCAGATTGGATAAAAAACAATAATATGCTGCCTTCAAAAGACTCATCTCAGAGGAGAGATATACACAGACTAAAGGTGAAATATTGGGGAAAATCATACCACTCAGCTGGACTGAGAAAGTAAGCAGGGGTTTCCATCCTCATATCAAATAAAGTAGACTTCATGCCTAAGTCAATCAAAAGGGATAAAGAAGGACATTTCATACTGCTTAAGGGAACCATTCATGAACAAGACATAATGATTATAAATATATATGCCCCCCCAAATGGAGAATCTACATTTATCAAAACCCTCCTCTCAAGTTCAGGAGTCAAATAGACCACAACACAATAATTCTGAGTGGCTTTAACACACCTCTTCACCACTGAATAAATCTTCCTAACAAAAGCTGAACAAAGAAACTATAGAACTCAATAATACTATCAATAACTTAGACTCCACCTGACATATATAGAATATTTAATCCATCAATGAATGAATACACATTCTTCTCAGCAGCACATGGATTCTTCTCTAAAACAGAACATGTATTGTGCTTCAATGGAACTCTTAGCAAATATAAAAATGTAGAGATACTACCTTGCATTCTATCGGATCATAAATAAACAAAATTAGAAATCAATAATAAAATAAAAAAAATAAAAACAACTCCAACACCTGGAGACTGAATAATATGCTACTAAATGAACAATGTGTTGCGAAACATGTCAAGAAGGAGATTTAAAGTGAGGGATCATGTTTAGGGAAAGAGATCCCAGCATCCAGCCCCCAGAGCAAGTCCTAAGGTTTCAGTGAAGCACAGGAGATAGAAACTAATCCATTGGGAAAGTAAACAATTGGGAAAATTCAGTGTATCAGTTGCAATATCATGTTTGTTCACTTATGAAAAGGTATTGTACAAAATATGATTATTAATTAGATATATAATGATATTAGAGACATAAGGCAAAGGAAAATTACTGTATTTGTATTTGGTATAAAGAACAGATAATAATTTGAGAAGGTTATGACAGAGAAATTTTATGTAGAAAATACAGGCAGGAAGAAATGACTCATAACATTTTGTTTACGCATTTTTTATTTTTAATATGACAATAATTATATATAATCCAGCTGATCAAATAAAATATAAAAATATAGAAGTCTTGTTGACATAAAGTGGACATAAATAAAACAGAATAAAATCAACAGCACAAAAAAACCAATGAAAAAAAGCTTTGTCCTTTTAAAGATCAATAAAATGGACAAATCTTTGGTGAGACTGATCAAGAAAACACACAGGCAACAGGAAAAAGGTGGGGTGGCAATCTACCTCAAAGCAAGCACCCACAGCAGGCATGGGAAAGGGGCCAGAATTTACTTCACAGCCAGCAACCCCAGAGCTGCAGGAGGGAGAGAGGCAGGAAATGGTGCTGCTGGCCTTCATGAGCAGGAAGAGGTGGCCACAAATGTGCAGGGGCACCTTCTACTGACAGGAAAAAGTTATATCCTTCCCTGAGTCCATGGCAATCGCCTCCTTATGAGGCAATGCCCAATCCAGAAAGACTATGGCAGCTTAGAAATGACCAGGCCACCAGGCAGGCCCAAGACGTGGTCTCCCAGAAACCCATTCCAGGAGGCAGAGATCCTTTTAAAGATTAATAATTTGGCCCACAAGAGCATTGCGACCAGGTGGGCTCTGTGCTCTGAGATCCTGGGGAAGTCACCAGCCGGGGAGGATAAGAGATGAGAAGTGGGGTAAGGGAGTGCAAGCCTTCCCAGTCAACACGGCCCCCACCCCATAGCACCCTGCCATGTGGTATCCACAGGCATTGGGTGTCCTGAAGGAGGTACAGAAGGCAGTGAAAGAGGATGGGTCCTGGGGGCCATTTGCAGAGCAAATGCTGGAATCACTCAGTCTGGAACTTAATTGCCCTCAAGACTGGAAAGACCTAGACAGAGCGGCTCTTGAGCCCATGACACTTTTGAAGTGGAAGGCATTCTTCTATGATGATGTGAACATCAGGGGATCCTAACCACACCTCAAATGTCAGCCTCCCAGCTGAATGCTTGCAGGGAGAGGGGATTTACAGTTCCCCTGGGGTACAGGCCACAGGCCCATCAAAGTATTTCAATCAGGTGGGCTCTGTGCTCTGAGAGCCTGGAGGAAGTTACCAGCTGGGGCAGGTACTGTCTCCATACAGGGCTTAAGGCAGAGAGCCACGGAGGACTTGTCAGTTTATTGAGAGAGTAAACAAGGTGTAGAAGGGAAGGAGTCTCATGAAGGACCTAGGGAAGTCATAGCCAAGGAGCTGATCTGGGATGGACTAAAGAAGGAACACAGAGCAGGAGTGGCACCAGCATGCAATGGCACATTGGATGACTGAATTTTGGTCACCCAGGACACAGGGACACAAGCAGCTCAAGCCTCTCATGGAAGTTACATAAAACAGGACTAAGGAGGCTTGCAGACAGCTAGTCAGAGACTGCAAAAAATGTGCACCTTTCTCCCCATTGGCCCTTTACAACCTGCTGGAGTGAATCCCTGAGGGTTAAGATATAGTGCATTATGGCAAATGGATGTCACTCATTATGCACCTTTGAAAATTTAAAATACATTTGTATAATCATTGATATCTATTCAGGCTGTGTAATGGCCACAGCCTCCACAGGAGAAATTTTAAAAAAGGGGACATCACGAACATACTTCAATGTTTTGGAATCACGAATGTTCCCATTTCTATTAGAGCTGACAATGGGCCAGCCTGTACTAGCAAGGCATTTCAGGCAGGTTGCAGTGATTGGCATATTCAGCACTTAACTGGGATCCCCTACAACCCTTAGGCTCAAGGCATCATAGAAAGAACACACAAGGAATTAAAGACCATGCTACAAAACAGAGGGGGAAGCTATACCAAGTCCCCTCATGATGCCTTGAAAAGAATCTTACTTGCTTCAAATTTTCTTTCAATGTCAAAATGTTCTACAGTCACAGCAGCCTATAAACATGGGGTCCCCTTACGGGGCTCTCCCTCTACCTATGGTCTCATGGAGGGATCCCATAACAAGTGCATGGGATGGCCTGGGGTCCCTCCTAACCACGGTGGAGGGTTTGCATATGTTAACAGGAGCCTCACCCCAGCTGGTGCCTGCTGAAAGTCAAGTCCTGCACACCCAGAACTACCAACCAAGGAGATGAAGGAACTAACTCTGGAGGAAAACCCTCATAGGCAAAGACGTCAACAACACAAACAGACCTCATGTAAAATAACTGGGGTGATCTTAAAGGTCTTGTTGACAAAGCCACTAGATTTGCCCCTTTTCCTTGTGGCAACCACATCCATGGGCCGATGATGGTGGTCCTACTGTGTGCAATGCTTACTGCTAACAGTGAAGCCTCCCATCAGGTAAATTGGGCCCTGCTCACTAGACCACCCTTTCTGACTATTGCTAATTTGGACAGGCTTAACCCAATTAGGAGAGGGAGTGAGGGGTACAGGGGCATTGACTAGGGAGAATGAAGGAGGGGTACAGGGAACTGTGAGCTGGGACAGGAAGGGAGAGGTACAGGTGGCTGTGAGCAGGGAGAGGGAAGGAAGGGTACAAGGGGGTGTGAGCAGGGAGACAGAGGAAGGGGTACAGGGGGGTGTGAGCAGGGAGGGGGATGTAGGTACAGGGGGGTTGTGAGCAGAGAGAGGAAGTGAGGGGTACAGAGGCCTTGAGCAGGGAGAATGAAGGAGGGGTACAGGGCCTGTGAGCAGGGAGATGGAGGGAGGGGTACAGGGGGGTATGAGCAGGGAGAGGAATGAAGAGGTACAGGGGGGCTGTGACAGAGAAGGGAGTGATGGGAACAGGGGCCTTGAGCAAGGAGAATGAAGGAGGGGTACAGGGGTCTCTGAGCAGGGAGAGGGAGGGAGGAGTACAGGGGGGTGTGAGGAGGGAAAGGGAGGGAGAGGTACAGGGGGGCTGTGAGCAGGGAGAGAGGGTGAGGGGTAAACAGGCCTTGAGCAGGGAAAATGAAGGAGAGGTACAGGGCCTGTGAGCAGGGAAAGGGAGGGAGGGGTACAGGGGGGTGGAAGCAGGAGGAGGGATGGAGAGGTACAGGGGGGCTGTGAGCAGGGAGAGGCATGAGGTTTCCAGGGGCTGTGAGCAGGGAGATGGAGGGGTTCAGGGGCTTTGAGCAGGGATAGGGAGGGAGGGGTACAGGGGGCCTGTTAGTTGGGACAGGGAGGGAGGGATACAGAGGGTTGTGATCAGAGACAGGCAGGAAGGGGTAAAGGGGGCTGTGACCAGGGACAGGTAGGGAGATGTACAGGGGGTGCCAGCAGGGACAGGACAGGGAGGGAGGCATACATGGGGCTGTGAGCAGGGAGAGGGATGGAGGGGTACAGGTGGCTGTGAGCAAGGAGAGGGAAGGAAGGGTACTGTGGGTTGTGAGCAGAGAGAGGGAGGGAGGGGTACATGGGCATGTGAACAGGAAGAGGAATGGAGAAATACAGGGGGGCTGTGAGCAGGGAGAAGGAGTGAGGGGTACAGGGCCTGTGAGCAGGGAGAAAAAGGGAGGGGTACAGGGGGGCTTTGAGCAGGGAGAATGATGGAGAGGTACAGGGGGGCTGTGAGCAGGGAGAGGGATGGAGAGGCACAGGGGGGCTGTGAGCAGGGAGAGATTGTGAGGGGTACAGGGGCTATGAACAGGGAGAAGGAGGGAGGGGTACAGGGACCATTGAGATGGGAGAGGGAGGGAGGGGAACAGGGACCTGTGAACCAGGACAGGGAGTGAGGGGTACAGGGGCTCTGAGCAGGGAGAGGGAGGGAGCAGTACAGGGGCTGTGAGCAGGGACAGAAAAGGAGGGGAACAGGGGCATGGGAACAGGGACAGGGAGGGTGGGGTACATGAGGCTGTGAGTAGGGAGAGGGAGGGAGGGGTACAGGGGAACAGTGAGCAGGGAGAGGGAGGTAGGAATAAAGGGGGGTGTGAACAGGCAGAGGAATGGAGAGGTACAGGGGGCTGTGAGCACGGAGAGGGAGGTAGAGGTACAGGGGGCTGTGAGCAGGGACAGGGATGGAGGGGTACAGGGCCTGTGAGGAGCCAGAAGGAGGGAGGAGTAAAGGGCCTGTGAGCAGGTAGAGGAAGGGAGGGGTACAGGGGGGTGTGAGCAGGGAGAGGGAGGGAGGGGTACAGGGGGGTGTGAGCAGGGAGAGGGAGGGAGGGGTACAGGGGGGTGTGAGCAGGGAGAGGGATGGAGAGGCACAGGGGGACTGTGAGCAGGGAGAGGGAGTGAGGGGAACAGGGGCCTTGAGCAGGGAGAATGAAGGAGGGGTAATGGGCCTGTGAGCAGGGAGATGGAGGGAGGGGTACAGGGAGCTATGAGCAGGGAGAGGGAGGGAGGGGTACAAGGGGGCTGTGAGCAGGGAGAGGGAATGAGGGGTTCAGGGGCTCTAGGCAGGTAGAGGGAGGGAGTGGTACAGGGACCTGTGAGCCTGAACAGGGATGGAGGGGTACAGGGATCTCTGAGCAGGGAGAGGGAGAAAGGGGTACAGGGGGGAGTGAGCAGGAAAAGGGAGGGAGAGGTAGAGGGGGGCTGTGAGCAGGGAGAAGGGGTGAGGGGTCCAGGGGCCCTGAACAGGGAGAATGAAAGAGGGGTACAGGGCCTGTGAGCAGGGAGAGGGAGGTAGGGGTACAGGGGGGTGTGAGTAGGGAGAGGGATGGATAGGTAATAGGGGGTTGTGAGCAGGGTGAGAAAGTGAGGGGCACAGGAGACTTGAACAGGGAGAATGAAGGAGGGGTACAGGGCCAGTGAGCATGGAGAGGGAGGGAGAGATACATGGGAGCTGTGAGCAGGGAGAGGGAGTGAGGGGTACAGGGGCATTGAGCAGGGAGAGTGAAGGAGGGGTAAAAGGCCTGTGAGCAGGGAGCAGGATGGAGGGGTACAGAGGGGTGTGAGCAGGGAGAGAAAGGGAGGGGTACAGGGGCCTGTGAGCAGAGACAGGGAGTGAGGGGTCCAGGGACCTGTGAGCATGGAGAAGGAGGGAGGGAGGGGTACAGGGGGGCTCTGAGCAGGGAGAGGGAGGGAGGTGTACAGGGGGTGTGAGCAGGGAGAGGGATGGAGAGGTACAGGGGGTCTGTGAGCAGGGAGAGGGAGTGAGGGGTACAAAGGCTATGATCAGGGAGATAGAGGGAGGGGTACAGGGAGCTATGAGCAAGGAGAGGGAGGGAGGGGTTCAGGGGCTGTGAGCAGGGAGAGGGAAGGAGGGGTACAGGGTTCTGTGAGCAGGTAGAGGGAGTGAGGGTTACAGGGGCTGTCAGAAGGGAGATGGAGAAAGGGGTATAGGCAGCTATGAGCATGGAGAGGGAGGGAGGGGTTCAGGGTCTGTGAGCAGGTAGAGGGAGGGAGGGGTACAGGGACCTGTGAGCCAATAGAGGGAGGGAGGGGTCCAGGGGTCTCTGAGCAGGGAGAGGGAGGAAGTGGTACAGGGGGGAGTGAGCAGAGAAAGGGAGGGCATGGTACAGGGGGGCTGTGTGCAGGGAGATGGTGGGAGGGGTACAAGGAGATATGAGCTGGGAGAGGGAGGGAGGGGTACAGGGACCTATGAGCCAGGACAGGGAGGAAGGGGAACAGGGTGCTCTGAGCAGGGAGATAGAGTGAGGGGTACAGGCAGGTGTGAGCAGGGAAAGGGAGGGAGAGATACAGGGGGGCTGTGAGCAGAGAGAGGGTTTGAGGGTTACAGGGGCCTTGAGCATGGAGAATGAAGGAGGGGTACAGGGACTGTGAGCAGGGAGAGGGAGGGAGGGGTACAGGGACCTGTGAGCCAGGACAGGGAGGGAGGGGTACAGGGGGCTCTGAGCAGGGAGAGGGAGGGAGGGGTACAGGGGGTTTGAGCAGGGAAAGGGAGGGAGAGGTAGAGGGGGGCTGTGAGCAGGGAGAGGGAATGAGGGGTAAATGGGCCTTGAGCAGGGAGAATGAAGGAGGGGTACAGGGCCTGTGAGCAGGGAGAGGGAGGGAGGTTTATAGGGGCTGTGAGCAGGGACAGGGAGGGAGTGGCACATGGGTTGTGAGTAGGGACAGGGAGGGAGGGGTACAGCAGGTGTGAGTAGGGACAGGGAGGGAGGGGTATATGGGGCTGTGAGCAGGCAGAGGGTTGGAGGGGTACAGGGACCTGTTAGCAGGGACAAGGAAGGAGAGGTACAGGTGGCTGTGAGTAGAGAGAGGGAATGAAGGGTAAAGGGGGTGTGAGCAGGGAGAGGGAGGGAGGGGTACAGAGGCTGTGAACAGGGAATGGGTGTGAGGGGTATTGGCACCTGTGAGCAGGCACAGGGAGCAGGGGTACAGGGGCATTGGAGGAGGGACAGGGAGGGAGGTTTACATGTGGCTGTGACCAGGGAGAGGGAGAGAGAGGTACAGGGGGCCTTTGAGCAGGGAGAGGGAGGGAGGGGTACAGGGGCTGTGAACAGGTAGAGGGAGGGAGGGGTATAGGGACCTGTGAGCAGGGACAGGAAGGGAGTGGTACAGGGGCTGTGAGCAGATGGAGTGAGGGAGGTGTACAGGGGGTGTGATCAGGGAATGGGAGGGAGGGGTATAGGAACCTGTGAGCAGGGACAGGGAGGAGGGGTACAGGGCCTGTTATCAGGGATAGGGAGGGAGAGGTACAGGGGGCTGTGAGCAGGGACAGGTTTGGAGGGGTACAGGGGCCTGTGAGCAGGGACAGGACAGGGAGGGAGGGATACATGGGGGTGTGAGCAGGGACAGGGAGGATGGGGTACATTGGGCTGTGAGCAAGGAGAGGGAGGGAGGGGTACAGGGGGGCTGTGAGCAGGGTCAGGGAGGGAGTTATATAGGGGCCTTTGAGCAGAGAGAGGGAGGTAGGGTTACAGGGGGGCTGTGAGCAGGGAGAGGGAAGGAGGGGTACAGGGGGCCTTGGGTCCTGAGGGGTGGGAAGATGCAGGAAGGAGCGTCCCAGGTCCCTGCTGAGGATGGCCTGCCCTTCAGGATCCCAACCCCAGTTATGTGGACCAGAGCAGGAGGTGCTTTGAGCCCTGTGCAGGACCCGGAGTCACTCAGGAGAGGATCAGGTGGAGGTTCAGGCCACAGCCTGGGAAAGATGTCAGCCTGTCACTCGTGGGAGAGGAAAGTTCTCCTGTGGGACCCTGAGGCCAAACATGGGCTCATGAGGGACATGGAGTGCTGGGTGCAGGAGGGAAGCTCAGGTCCCCAGGCTGCGGGATTTGGTGATGGAGGAGCACTGAGCCTCTCAGGGAGAAGTCTGTCCCCAAGCAGACCCACAATCTGAACCCCACCTTGACCCTGTGCCTCTCCCAGGAGGCAGCCTAAAGCGAGGTGAACTGAGGCTCTGGCAGACCCATGGTGCTTTCCTGTCACAAGGCCCCTGGGCGACAACCCCATCAGGAAGGATTTGGGATGGGGGTATTCAGCTGAGCCCCAGAGGAGGCCACTCCTAGTCAGGAGACATGAGGAAGCAGTGCCACCACTCACAGACCCAAAGAGAGGAGGGCAGGGTCTCATGCTCCTGGTCAGAGGGAGCCAGCTGGCCCACCAGGGGCAGGGTGTATGACCCCAGGCCTAGGTCTGTGTCAGGGTCCAGCGAGTCACTCCAGCAGGACTCCCACGGGGAGTATCACCTGGTGGGATCACCACAAGCACGCAGGCCATTGCAGCTCCCAAGGTGCCCCAGGGCCACCACAGCTTGTCTGGACAGCCAAGTGGGATGTGGGGCCAGCAGGCCGAGTGCAACACACCATCTCCAGCTGTCCCACAGGGAGGAAGGAGTGTCACCAGGAGGGTGAGAACTGGACACTCTCCAAGTGACTGAGCCTGCTCTGGTGGGGGAGCCCATACTATACCAGCAGGGTGGCAACAGGACATCAGAGGAGTCACTGCAGGGGACACAGGCTCACACTGACTTAGCACAAGGCTCCTGCTCTGGGGGAGCAGACACGGAGAGGGTAGTGCCAGGGAGACCTGGTTGAAGAGGCTCCCAAACCCAGGGGTCTGCAGCTGAGCAGAGGGGAGTGGGTGAGGAGACCCAGGGCCCAGGGAGCTGCAGAGCTGAGCAGAGAGGAGGCAGGAAGGAGCCCTGGGGCCCAGGGAGCTGCAGAGTTGAACAGAGGGGAGGGAGGGACGAGCCTGGTGGACAGGATATCTCAAAGGCAGGGATGAGGGGCCAACTTTGGATGCAATTTCATGGCTCTGTTAATGTCCTGCACTTAGAAACAAAGTGTCACAGGGGCTTAAACCATTTTCCCAGTCTGATGGGATCTTCTCCCCCAGGCTTAGAGGGCAGAAGGCTGAGACCAGGGGTCACAGGGCTTAGGGTAGGCTCCAGGGTAGGCTCCAGGCATGTCTTGTCCAGCTACAGAGGGGAACTTTACAGATGGCGGGAGTGCCAAGGTGGCACCCCAGCACTTGGCCAGTGCAGGGGAACCCTGGGGCTGATGTGGGAAATGACCACAAACCAGCAGTTGAAAACCACAGGAACTTGTCCTCTGCCAGCCCTGGAGGGCAGAGGCCAAGACCAGGGGTCCCAGACTGAGATCCCTGCCTAGGCTCCAGGGAGGCTCCTCCTGCCTCTCCAGCTCCTGGGGTTCCAGGTGGCCCTGGGCTGGTGGACCCTCACTGCAGTCTCTGCCTCTGTCTCCAGGTGCTACTCCTCTGTGCCTGTGTCCCCTTCTCTGTCTCTAGTGAGCACACTGTGATTGCATAGGGCCACCCTTACCCAGGATGGTTTCATCTTGAGATCATTACCTAATTACATCTGCAGAGACCCTAAATGCAAAAGAAGCCCTATCCCCAGGTCCCAGTGCACTTGGGGTGCTATTCAGCCCACTGGGGTTGGACATGGGGAGGCATCCCAGGTGGGGAGCAGGTGTATGGGCAAGCCCATGTGGGATGCCTGATAGACTTCCAAGCAGGGTGTTAGGCAGAAATCTATTCTGGGAGCTGGTGTGTGCTCATCTACAAACGGGGGAGTCATCAGCAGGTCTGAGTGTGTAAGTCATGAGTCAGATGAGATCATCCACCCCAGATGCAGAAGGAGGCGTCCCTGGGAATCTAGGCAGAGCCTGGGAAAGGGCTAGACTTTGGCAGGTGGAGGAGGAGCATTCTGGAGGTAGGACAGCTGGACCAAGGGAAGTGGAGAAGGGTGAGTGCCTGGCGTCCTGTTGTGGGGTCACGGGGACATGACAACTGGTTTGGTGCCAGGGCCCCTGGAATATGGGAGCAAAGGGTGTGTGGGGCTCTGTGCCCCCAGGGTGTGTCTCAGGAAGAGCTAGGTCTTGGCTGCATGGAGGCCACTACCCTGTCTGCAGCGGGAGGAACCCTTGGTGTGGGCCTGCAAGAGAGCAGCACCTCCTGCCAAAATCCTCTCCTTGGAAAGTACCCTGGCAATCCTGCTGGCAGAAATCGGTGGTGGCAGGAGAGGCACAGGGTCCCTGGCACCACTGTACTCAATGGAGTGGCACATGGGCAGAGGCCGCTGAAGGAGCCTACAGGAGGCTGGGGGAGTGACGCCCAGACCATCTCAGAGGGCGGAGGAAGACACGGGGAGGGGGCTCTGGTGCCTGTGAACGTTTGGGTGCCATGGCCAGGTATGCGAGGCTGGGTAGGGTCAGCAAGTGAAGCTCGGAGATCAGCAGTCCGTTCTTTACAGGATGCCTGTGGGTAGAGCCCTGCCCAGCACCCATTTGCCTGCCCAGGGATCCCCGTGCCTCCCCAGCGCCCCCTCTAGGCCTGCTGGGCCAAGACTGTGCTCCCTGTGAGCCTGCCTGGGTGAGCCCTGTGGACTCCCAGTTGCAAGAGGGTGCTCTTCTGCAATAGGAGAGGAGCACAGTGTCCACTGCCCAGGGAAGCACCTGTACGAGGTGAGAACCAGGAGGGCTGGGGAGCCAAATGGTCGGCCCTAAGGGGAAGTCTCAGGGATGCCTGGTGGGGCTCTGGCCGCGACCTGGGAGGCTCTCTATGGATATCTACAGGTCCTAAGGGCTGCTGCTTCTCCTACTCTAATGCAGAGTGCACGGGGCAACTCCTGCAACTGCTACCTTGGCTCTGCAGGACAGAACAAGTGACATGCCACTGCCTAGGGCTCTGTTGGTTTGGTGAAGCTCAGAGGGAGGAATGAGGGAGGGGAGGGCGGAAGACAGTTGCCGCCCCCAGTTGGTGGAGCCTTCAGCCTGAGTGCAGTGGAGTCCCAAGGAGCTGAGGGAGCAGGACAGGATGAGGGCTGAGGAGCATGTGAGCTGCCCCAGTATGTGAGCCCTGGGCTGCTGGGCCTCCTGGTGCCATCCAGGAAGGGTCCTGGGAACTGAGTCCCACCAAGGGCAGGCATGGCACAGCAACCCAATTAACAGGAGCATCGCAAAGTGAGCCCTTCTGGGGGAGAGGTCTCCTGGGCAGAGAGGCCAGGGTGTGTGCTTGGGAGCCAGCCACCTGCAGATCGCACCCCACCCCAGCCTCTGAGCCGGGCCCACCTGGACAGTGGCTCAGCTTAGCAGCCCCTGCTTCCCAGGCTGTAGCTGGGGGTCCTGGAAGGTGGAGAAGTGGTAGGCACACTGTGCCACCAGAAGGAAAGGGCACAGGGACTCCTAGAACCTTGCCAGGGAGTGCCACTTCAAGTGACAGGGCACCTGCACGTTCTGTGGACCTCTCGGGTCATGCAGAGTGCCAGGTGGCAGAGGAGCCAGCAGGGGCACGGGCTTGGCTGGGTCCCTCTCTGCATCCCCATGTCTGCCTGGGTGAGGCTTCATGAGCAGAAGAGGCTGTCCTTGAGACCACAGGATGTGTCACACATCTGGGAGCGCCCAGCCTGCACAGTCCAGCAGCCCTCACCCGATGACCAGGAGAATGGGACAGGGAACAGGGCACTCACAGCCCTGTCGTCCTCCTAGGCCATGGCGTCCCCCGGGATTGAGGCTGTCATCAGGGAGAGGTACAGGATGGGGGAGTGTCCCTTGTGGGAAGAGGAGACCAGGCGGCTGGTGTATGTGGACATCAACGGCAGGACTGTGTGTCGGGGGAACCCAACCCTGGGGAGGTGTAGACCATGGGCCTGAGTAAGTGGACCTGGGGGCTGCAGATGGTGGGCCTGAGGAAGTGGGCCTGGGGCTACACACTGTGGGCCACAGTAAGTGTGGGTCTGGGGGCTGGAGACGTTGGGCCAGAGGAAGTGGGCCTGAGGGATGCAGACGGAGGGCCAGAGGAAGTGGGTCTAGGGTCTGCAGATGGTGGGCCAGAGGAAGTGGGTCTGGGGGCTGCAGATAGTGAGCCAGAGGAAGTGGGTCTGGGGGCTGCAGATGGAGGACCAGAGGAAGTGGGTCTGGGGGCTGCAGATGGAGGGCTAGAGGAAGTGGGTCTGAGGGCTGCATACAGAGGGCCAGAGGAAGTGGTTCTGGGGTCTCCAGACGAAGGGCCAGAGGAAGTGGGTCTGGGGGCTGCAGACAGAGGGCCAGAGGAAGTGGGTCTGGGGTCTGCAGACGAAGGGCCAGAGGAAGTGGGTCTGAGGGCTGCAGACAGAGGGCCAGAGGAAGTGGGTCTGGGGGCTGCAGATGGAGGGCTAGAGGAAGTGGGTCTGAGGGCTGCAGACAGAGGGCCAGAGGAAATGGGTCTGGGGGCTGCAGACGAAGGGCCAGAGGAAGTGGGTCTGAGGGCTGTAGACAGAGGGCCAGAGGAAGTGGGTCTGGGGGCTGCAGAACATGGGCCTGAGGAAGTGTGGGTCCCCTGGAGCACCAGGTGTTCCTGGGGCTCGTTTAGCTATGAAGCTGTCCTGCCTGCCCATGGCCCGTGTCCCCTGAGGTCCTAGGGTTTCTTGGTACCTTTGTCATAGGTGTCCAGCATCACTCATGGCCTGAGGGTTGCAGGGGCCCAGCTGGGGCACCTGCTTGCTCAGCACCTGGCTGCCTGCTCTGGAGCCCCTGGAGTGTGGGCTGTCACACCCTGGGCACAGGACAGACCGTGGGGGTGTGGGGGTGGGAAGTCCTGGTGTACAGGATGGACCAAAGATGGGCTCGCTGTCCTCCAGACAAAGTCCTGGAAACGCTGACATCCTCCTGGCGGCTGTGTGGAGCCCACGCCTGGCTCTGACCCCGGGTTGTGCCACACACGCACCTGTCCTGACTCAGGAGCCAGGGTGGGGTGACTGTGCTTTTTCCAGGTCATGTGTGTGCGTGGACCCACACACCTGGGTGGTATCTGTGTGTCTGCAACCCTCAGGCCTCTAGTGATGCTGGACACCTATGACAAAGGTACCAAAAAGCCCTAGGACCATAGGGGCTTGCACACCTATGTGGCTGATGACCCCTGTAGGCTCACACACCTGTGTGGCTGATGACCCCTGTAGGCTCACACACCTGTGTGGCTGATGACCCCTATGGGCTCACACACCTGGGAGTTACCTGTGTGTCTATGGGGCTTGCACACCTGTGTGGCTGATGACCCCTGTAGGCTCACACACCTGTGTGGCTGATGACCCCTATGGGCTCACACACCTGGAGTTACCTGTGTGTCTATGGGGCTTGCACACCTGTGTGGCTGATGACCCCTGTGGGCCTTCTGAGGAGCAGAAGCAGCACTCTGGGAGCGTCCTCCACTTACCCTCACCCTCCCCAAGGGCAAGTGCCACTGTCCCCCTTGCAGATTAGGGCTGGCCCAAAGTCTGTGTTTGGCCTCAGGCACCCTCCTGTGGAGCCTGCCCCAGGCCCAGAGTCCTACCCAAGGGCTCAGGGGCACCCGTGGCTCTCACACTGGCACTGATGTGAGGAGAGGCCAGCGCTCTCCGCTCCTGCAGTCCTGGTGGCCCTGCAGGCAGGCTTGGCAGCCTCCAGTCCCATCTAGAGGCCCTGTGGTGGCCCTCGTGGGGAGAGGGGCGCAGAGAGGTGGTCCACGCAGGCCCAGCAGGACTGGTCCTGTGCTGAGACGTGCTCTGTGCCCTGATGGTGCCTCCCAGCAGAAGCCCCATGGGTGGGGTGGCCCTGTCTCCTGGAGAAGCAGCAGCTGGGCCACCCTGCTGTCCTGTATCCTCTGTCCCCCCAGGAGACCCTGGTGGCTGTGTGGCTCTGTGCAGAGTAGGCAGCTACATGGTGGCTTCTGGTACCTGCCTTGGCCTCCTGGACTGGGAGACACAGCAGGTGGAGTGGGTGGCCTGGCTGGACCATGACAAGCCCCACAACAGGTTCAACAATGGGAAGGTGGACCCCACTGGGAGGTTTGAGGCAGGTGAGCTGCTGAAAGGACTGGCTGTGGCCTGGTTAGCTGAAGGTGGCCCAGGCCACCTGGAGAGCCTCTAGTCATGGTGGGTGCCGGCTTTTTGGGGACCTCAGGAGCCCTCCCCAGGCTGCTGGCAAGCGGACCCGAGGCCATGCAGGTGCTGGGCAGCCCACAGATTCCCTCCCGCTCCAAAGCCCATGGCTTTCATGTAATTCTTCCTGGGTCCCTTCCCAGAGAGGGCCCTGGGAGGGTCGAAGCCGCCAGGGTGGAGCAGCGGCCAGGGCTGCTGGCCAGAGGCCATTCACATGCAGCTGAGGGCCCTGCACCTCTGCCTGAGCAGGCCTCTTCCCAGTGGAACATCTCTGGGGTCCCCCCTTGGTCCAGCACAGAGGCTCATTCACAGATGCTGCCTGAGGGCCATCCTGCCTGCTGTCCCCCAACTGAGGGTGACCACAGCTCTCTGCACAGCGGGTCTGTGTGGGTGCACAAGGCAGGTTGGGGTGCTGCCCACTGACCTTCCACTCTCTTCAGGCACCATGCCAGAGGCGTCCGCTCCAGGAGTGTGGGAGCCGGGGCAGGGCTCCCTGTATACACTCTACGCTGACCGCTCTGTGATCAGACAGCTGGACCAGCTGGGCATCCCAACGGGCTGGACTGATCCCTAGACCACCGCACTCTCTACCACGTGGACAGCCTGGTCTACTCTGTGCGGGGCTATGACTACAACGTGCAGACAGGAGGCCTGGGTAGGGGCCTCCCTGGCCAGTCCCCCACGCGCTCCCCAGGCGAAGGCCTCCGTGGCCAGCCCCCCATACCCTCCCTGGGGTAGGAGCCTCTATGGCCAGCCACCCACACTCTCCCCAGGTGGGGTCCTCTGTGGCCAGCCCCCCACGTCCTCCCTGGAGTAGGGGCCTCGGTGGCCAGCCCCCCACACCCTCCCCGGGGGGGAGCCTTTGTGGCCAGTCCCCTGACATCCTCCCGAGACCCCTCCTGGGGTCCAGATGCACCACCAGGTCTGTAACTCCCTCCCATGGTTGAGGCCATGCAACATGACCTCCTGGTCTGGGCTGTGAGGGGCCACGTGCCTCTGTCCTGCTGCAGCAAACCCACGGCTGGTGTGCCAGCTGGAGCCAGAGCAAGGAATGCCAGATGGGCTGTGCATGGACACCACGGGGACACTTTGGGTGGCCTGCATTGACAGAGGCAGGGTGATCTTCATGGACCCCGAGACAGATGTGTGCACAGGGCAGTCGGTCAGGGAGGGGCCATGGGGTGCTCTGTGCTATGGTGTTCAGGGTCCAGGAGTGGGAAGGCACCGCCACATTCTTGTCCAGCTACAGGGGGACCTGTGCAGATGGCTGGAGTGCCAGGATGGCCCCTCAGCACTTGGCCAGTGCAGGGAACACAGGGGCTGATGTAGAAAATGACCACAAACCAGCGTTGAAAACCACAGGAAACTGTCCTCTCCCACCCTGGAGGGTGGAGGCTGGACCAGGGTCCCAGGCTGAGCTCCCTGCACAGGCTCCAGGGAGGCTCCTCCTGCATCTCCCAGCTTCTGGGCTCCAGGTGGCCCTGGCTGGTGGCCCCTCAGTCCAGTCTCTGCCTCCGTCTCCATGGGGCTCCTCCTCCTTCACAGGCTGAGGAACCCCACCTTCCAATGCAGCTCAAGCCAGGCCTCTGTCCCTGGGGATGGGCCAGGCTCAGCTCTGGCAGGGCACTCCCCGCCTGACCGCTGTTCACAGCTGACAATAAATGTGGTCACCTCAACTTCATCTCTGCAGCTGCTGCCCTGGGATGTGCCCCCCTCCCCGGACTGCCCCATGCTCTGTCCAGTGTCACCCATCTTCAGGGTCTGTGTCCCCTCTTCTGTCTCTTGGGAGTACACAGCCATTGCATGAGGGCCACTTGACCCAGGAGGAGCCCATCTAAGGACCCTTCACTGATGACCTCTGCAGAGACCCTGTTCCAACACCAGGTCCCACTCACAGGTTCTGGGGTGCAAATGTAGACAGGACTCACCTCTTACAATGGTGTCCAGCTCCCTCCAGGAGCCTGGCCTCTCTAGCTCCTGGGCTCCAGGTGGCCCTGCTGACCCCTGCAATCCATGAGGCTAGGCAGAGTTGGGGATCAAGTGCAGCAGGTGCCAGGGAGAACCAGTAGGCCCAGGGCCCCACTGGGGAGTGGGCACTGTCAGGCCACCTGGGGTCCTGCAGCAGGCGGGTGGTTGGGCTTCAGGGACGTACCTGAGCTTTACTCACAGGGACGCGGGGGCTGTGCACCCTGGAGATGCCAGTGTTCAGGATGACATCCTGCTGCTTCCAGGGTGCGGGGGCTGACTACTCCGACTTGTGCCTGACCTCTGCAGCGGACAGCCTGAGTCCAGAGCAGCTGTTGCGGGAGCTGCAGGCAGGACCCGTCTTCAAGGTCAGTGGGGTCTCCCTGCCAGGGTCAGCTTGGCTCCCAGCCACGTCTGCTCAGCCAGGTGTAACGCATCTTGACCTCGGGGACTGGAGCAGGCTTGGCAGCATCCATGGGGACATCTGTCCACCTGGAAAACAGCCCTCCCGAGGCCCCACGTGCCCTGCTGTGCACAGAGACATTTACAGGAAGTTTAGGAAGCTGGCGTGGCTGGGACTGCCAGGAGACTCAGCTGCGCCCAGGGACTCACCTCCACCCTCTCCTCCTGCAGGTCCTGGTCCTGGGGGTGAGAGGCCTTGCATCCTGCCACTTCACTGGCTAAGGAACCCCACCTTCCAATGCAGCTTACACCAGGCCTCCATCCCTGGGGTCGGGCCAGGCTCAGCTCTGGCGGGGCGCTCCCCGCCTGACCGCTGTTCACAGCTGACAATAAATGTGGCCACCTCAATGTCGTCTCTGCAGCTGCTGCCCTGGGATGTGGTCCCTCCCAGGACTGCCCCATGCTCTGTCCAGTGTCACCCAGCTTCAGCTTGTAATGGCCCCGTGTGTTCTCCAAGGTCCCCACGGGTCACCTGCACTCTGCAGAACATGTGGCCACACTGGTGTCTCTGAGGTTGGCCTCTCTGCCTCCACTTGGTGCTGGGTCACTGAGAGCAGGAACCTGAGCATGGGCTGTAGCTGTGCTGGACGTGCACAAGTCCATCTGCTAGGGATCGAGCCAGACATCAGGTGCCTTCACAGCACTGGGCGTCCAGTGCCTTTACTTCCAAAACAGCCTATTTACCCCTGAAAGGCACTCGCACTCCAGCAGTGACCCAGTCCCCTGCCCAGCCCTGGCACCTGCCCACTGCCTGTGTCTGGATGCCCTGCTGTGGATAGGACCTGCCCAGAGAGTCCACACTGAGTGACCCTCTGTATCGGCTTCTCTCACCGAGCCCCATGTCTCAAAGTCTGTCCCATTTGCAGCATGTGTCAGAGCTGCAGTCCTTTTCAGGGCTAAGTAATATTCCACCGTGTTGATGGACTCGTCCTGTTCCCCCATTCCTCCTCAGTGGACACTTGGGTCAATTCTCCTTTCTGAACCTTGTGCATGGTGCTGCTGTGAATATTCACACACAAGTTTTCATTCCAGCATTTGTTTCTGGGTCTTCAGGGACATACCTAGGCTGGAGGTGCTGGTGGAATGGGAACTCCCTGCATAACCGGGTGAGGCCCCTGCACACTGTCCCTCCACAGGGGGCTCCACGCTGCCCTCCCACATACACATGCTAAGAGTGATGAAGAACTTTGAGTCCCCGACTCCAGAGGGCTCAGCACAGAGCTCCTGGAGGTCCCCACACAGGTGGCCTGCAGGTGCAGACGACACCGGGAGTCTCTGTCCTGGGCTCCCTGTGGTCATGGTGGCAGAGTGCAGCTTGTCCTGTGGGCAGGGGCGGGCAGTGCTGTGACCAGGAAGGGCTGCCTGGGACTTGAGCCTCCATCTGGGAGTGAGGCCTGTGTGGAGTTGGTCCTGGCTGAGTGGTCAGTCCTGGGGAGGGGTGGCTGGCCTGGGAAGAGGGAGAGACCTGGTCTCAGGTGCAGCCCCTGATACAGGGTGCTCAGGGGCCAGGTGGGGACCTTAGGGAGGCCAAGCAGGGGCCCAGGAAGTGGACATCCTCCTGATGACCACCACTGTCTGCTCAGGGGCTGGGAGTCCAGGAGGCAACTGGGTTCTGCCTTGTCTACGTTGGACAGCGCTGGTGTCCACTGTCTTTGTGGTGCTGGTTTATGCCACACAGAGTGCTGGAGAGGAAATTTGTAAGACAGTGGATGCCCGCACTGCCCCAGGCCAGGGGGCGGGGTGCCAGGTCCTCACTGGAGTCTCCCTCCTGCCCGCCCTGGCTGCGCAGTCTCTGTGCCTGCCTGAAGAGACGGTCAGCCAGGAGAGTGGTCTCCTGGGCCAGTACTCACCTCTGTGGGAGTGTCCACAACTTGCCAGCTGCCTGCCCCAGGTCTGCAGGGACCCCTTCTATATATGGATATCACATTAGAACCAAAAACCACAGAGCAGCTATTATATCAGTTTTCAATGCTATATTATGTTTAACATTTGATACAAAAGGCCACAGAGTAGCCATATCAGTTTTTGATACTATAGGATGGACATAATAGTAGTATTAATCACAACAGGGCAGCTATTATGTTACTTTTAGATGCAACAATATAGATATCATATTAGCTGTGAAGGCCACAGGGCAAATACTATATCAGTTTTATTTTTTATTTTTTTATTTTTTTTGATATCAAAAATTGAACTCAGGAGAACTCGACTACTGAGCTACATCCCCTGCCATATTTTATATTTTAGTTAGAGATAGGGTCTCACTGAGTTACTTAGTACCTCACTTTTGCTGAGGCTGGCTTTGAACTCACAATCCTCCTGTCTCAGCCTCATGAGCCACTGGGATTATAGGCATGTGTCACTGCACCTGGCCCTAGATCAGTTTTAGATCCTATATTATGGACATCATACTCATATCAGAGGCCACAGAGAAGTTGTCATATCAATTTTAAATGTTATATTAGTCTTAAAGGACACAGGGCAGCCACTTTATCAGTTTTTGATGCTCTAGTATGGATATCATATTCAATACTAGTATTGAAGCCCATGGAGCAGGAATTATATCACTTTTAGAAGTAACAATACGAATACTGCATTAGTATTATATTATTATAATAACTTGAAATGCCATTATTTTATTTTATTAATTAATGGATATCATTTTATTATAAAGTCTACAATGCAGGTATTTTAACAGTTTTGGAAGCTAGAGCATGAATAGTATATTAACATTAAAGGCCAAAGGGAAGCTAGTATGTTTATTTAACATGTACTGTTCTATGGATATCATAATAATATGAAAACCACAGGGCAGTTATTATATTAGCTTAGGATGCAATAAGATGGTTATTACATCAATATTAAAAACCACAGGTCATGCATTATGTTTCTTTCATATGTTATAGTATAGATATTATATTAGTATTAAAGGTCACAGGGAAGCTAAGTAGTAGTTTTAGAGTTTATACTATGGATATGATGTTGGTATTAAAGACAATATGCAACTGTTATATTATTTACAATGATAAAGTATGGATACTACATCAGAACTATAGGCCATAGGACTGCTATTTTATTAGTTTTAAATGCTATAGTGTGGATATCATAAAAGAATTGAAGGTCACAGAGCAGGTATTTTATTCATTTTAGATGTTGTAGTATGGATTTTATATAGTATTAAAAGGCCACAGGGAAACTATCACTTCAATTTTAGGAGATACAGTGTTGATATTATTAAAGGCCATAGGGCAGCTAGTATATTAGATGCTATATGTGGATATTGTATTAATATGAAAGGCCACAGGAGAGCTGTAATATTACATTAAGAGGCCAAAGTGTAGTTATAATACTAATAATAGTGTCACAGGCAGCTCCTATAGTACTTAATATAGGTGCTGTAGTATGCACACCGTATTAGTACTAAAGCCCAGTCAGGCAGTGGCACATGCCTGTAATTCCAGTGAGTTAGGAAGCTGAGGCAGGGGGATTACAAGTTCAAGGCCAGCCTCAGCCACTTAGTGAGTCCCCAAATAATTTATCAAGACCCTGTGTCAAAATAAATTTTAAAAAAATTAAAAAGGGCTGGGGATGGGGTTAAATGCCCCTAGTTTCAATTCATATTACCAAAAAAACATATTAAAGCCAAAACTTTAGTTATTTTATTAGTTATATGTGCTATACTATGTAAATCCTATTAGTATTAAGCTATTATACTCATTTTAGATACTGTAGTTTGGATATCATATTACTTTATTAAATCCCAGAACTACAGGCATTTTGTTAAATTATTTTAACTTTAGATGCTATAGTATGGATATCATAATAGTATCAATGTCCACAGGGCAGCTATTATATTACTTTAGATGACATAGTATAGAGATTTTATTAAATTTAAGGCTAAAGGCCATAGGGATGATATTATATCCATTTTAAATGCTATATTATAGATATCATATTATATGGATATTATGTTAAAGGCCACAGAGTAGCTATTATAACAATTTAAGATGCTATACTAAGGATGTCATATTGGTATTAAAGGATACAGGGAAGCTATAATATCAGTTTTAGATGCAATCATATGGCTACTACATTAAGCCACAGAGTAGATATTATATTAGCTTGAGATGCTATAGCATGGTTATTAATTTAGTATAAAAGACTACAGGGCAGCTATTATATTAATTTTGGATGCTATAGTTTGGATATATTATTAACATTAGAGGTTACTGGGAAGTTATTATATTAGTAATAGAATTAAACCCTCAGTACAGTTATTATATTAGTTGTACTTACTATAGTACAGATATTACTTCAATATTGAAGCCACAGAGCAGCTATTATATTAATGTAGATGCTGTAGTATGGATATTATACTAATATGAAGGCTATATGAGAGTTATACTAACCTATTCTGCAGCCACAGTATGCATATATTAATACTAAATACCACAAGAAAGTTTTTACAGTAGTGTAAGATGCTACAGTAAATATACTACATTACTATTAAAGGCAAAAGTTTAGTTGTTACATTGGTATTAGATACTATATTAGTTTTAGATAGTATTCTGAATATCATAATAGTATTGGCAGCTACTATATCAGATTTAGATGCTACATTATGGAGAATTTATTAATATTAATAGCCATAGGACAGCTATCTTATCAGTTTTAGATGCCAAACAGGTAATCACACTAGTACCAATTGCTTCAGATCAGCTATTATATTAGTATTAAGACCACAGGGGAGATATTACATCCATTTTAGATAATAGAGTATGCATATCTTATTTGTATTCAAGGCTACAGGGCAGCTATTATATCAATATTAGAGGCTACACTAAGCAGTTTTAGATGTTATACTAATATGATATCATATCAGTATTAAAGGCATCATGGCAACTATTTGTTTTAGGTGCTGCAGTATGTATATTATTTAGTATTAAAATCACAGTACAGCCATTATATTAATTCAGATGCTACAGTATGATACTATATTAATATTAAAGGTCACAGGGCAGATATTTTATCAGTTTAAGATGACATAATATGAATATCATATTAGTATTATATATTATATTATTAAAGGCCACAGGGCAGCTCTTATATTAGGATGGATATTTTATTAGTTTTAAAGATCTCAGGGAAGCCATTATATCAGTTTTAGATTTTCTAGCATGGATATCATATTAGTATTAAATGCCCAGGTCAACAATTATGTCACTTTTATATGTTTAAGTATGCATAACATATTAGTATTAAAGTCAACATGGCAATTGATATATTAATTTCAATAGTATAGCATGAATATCATTAGTTTACTGGCTACAGAGCAGACATTTTACTAGCTTAATGTACTATAATATAAATATCATACTAATATTAAAGGCCACAGAGCACCAGTTTATCAGTTTAAGATTCTATATCATGTATATTAAATATTAAAATTCACCATAGAGTTATCATATTGGTTTCACAGGCTGTAGAAAAGGTGTCACATTCATATTAAAGGTCACAGTACATCTATTACATTGGTTTTAGAGGTCATAATATGGATGTCATATTAGTATTAAAAGCTAAGGAGATCTATTGTATTAGTTTTAGATGCCATAATATGGATATCACATTAGATTTAAAGGCCACAGCCCAGCTACTATATTCATTTTAGATACTATAGTTTAGATATCATATTAGTATTAAAAGCCTCTAATGCTTCTAATATCTGTTTTTGATGCTATAATATGAAAATCATATTAATAGTAAATGCCATAGAGCAGCTATTTTATCAGTTTTCCATGCCATAAATATGGAGATCATATCAGTAACAAAGGCCACAAGATAAATCTATCATATTAGATTTAGAGGTCATAATATGGATGACATATTAATAGTGAAATCTATAGGGAAGCTATTATATTAGATTTCATGCTATCACATATTAATATATATTAATATATTAATATTAATATTAATATAAAAAGACAGAAGGAAGCCATAGGATGGATATAATATCTGTATTGGAAGGCCACAGGACAACTTTTATATTAATTTCAGGGACCATAATTTTTATATCATATTAATATTAAAGGCCATGGGGCAGGGGCTGGGATTGTGACTCAGTGGTAGAGCACTTGCCTGGCATGCATAAGGCAATGGATTTGATCCTCAGTACCACATTAAAATAAATAATTAAATACAGGTATTGTGTCTATCTAGAACGTTAAAAAATATTTTTAAAAGGCCACAGGGTGGGCTGGGGTTGTGGCTTGGTGTAGAGTGCTTGCCTAGCATGTGTGAGGCATTTGGTTTGATCCTCAGCACCACATAAAAATAAACCATATGGGCTGGGGTTATGGCTCAGCAATAGAGCACTTAGCACATGTGAGGCCTTGGGTTTGATCCTCAGCACCACATAAAAATAAATAAATAAATATGTAAATAAATAAAATAAAGGTATTATGTCCACCTACAACTAAAAAAAATTTAAAAGGACACAAGGCACATATTATATTAGTTTTAGATGCTAAATTATGGATATTTTGTTATTACTAAAGATCACAGTTCACCTATTTTATTAGTTTTAATTGTTGTACTATGGATATCATTAGTATTAAAGACCACAGGACAACTATTATAATATTTTAAGTACCAGAGAGCAGGTTAGTATTGAAGGCCACAGGAAGCTATTATATTAGTTTTAGAGTCCACAATATGGATATTACATTATTATGTTAGGCCATAGTGTCACTATAATATCAGTTTCTGATGCTGTATTATGGATTTTTTAAAGGCCACAATACAGTTATTATATTAATTTTAGAGGCTATAGTACAGAGACCACATTTGAATTACAAAGCACAGGTCAGCTATTATATCAGCACTAGGTGCTATAGTATGAACATCATTAAGTATTAGAGGCAAAGGTACATGAATTAGTTTAAGATGCTATATATTGATATTATATTAATATTAAAGAACACAGGAGATCTATTAGATGAGGCAGTATGTATGTTACATTAGTATGAAAGGCTATAAGACAGCTACTGTATTAGATTGGGATGTTTTGCTATGGATATCATATTACTGTAAAAGACCAAAAAGCAGTTATTATATTAGTATTAAATGCTATAGTGTGCACACTGTATTAGTATTAGAGTCCAAAGGTCAGCTATTACATGTTTTAGATATACATTGAAATCTCCTGTAGATAGAGACTCATGCTTATAGTCCTAAAATCAATTATGGTGAAGATTTCTGCAGAAACTTAGTTAAGATTTTCTGTGGAGGAGGAGGTGCCCTACAGAAGATTCTTTTAGTAGTGCAGTCACACTAAGGTAACTTCTGACCAGCACTTGACCCCAGTGCCCACATTAACATGAGACTGACTTGTAGATGAAGCCCCCTAAATAGGATGGCCACCATGAAAGTTCTGGAGAGGACCAGCTAAGGTCAAAAACTCCACTGCCCAAAGTGAAGGAGGAGTTGAACACCTATTGGCAGAGTACAGACATGGTCCCCAGTTCTCCTGGTAAACATTAAACAGTAATGAAGTTTAGGGACAGCCAAGAAATGAGAGAGAGAGAGAGAGAGAGAGAGAGAGAGAGAGAGAGAGAGAGAGAGAGAACACTTAGGTGAACACTAAGTTGGCAAAAGATGACAACAATATAGTAAGTAAGTGACATTTCTGAAAACTTGAACAAAAGCCATATAGACTTACAAAAGTAGTCTTTACATTATCTGAGGAACGTACTAAGAATCAACCCTGAAGAAGTAAGCAGTTGGCCTTTTGAATACAATAGAACACAAATGAAGAATATCAAAGTTTGATGAAGAATCTGGGTTTTAGAATTTAAAGAATTAAATATAAAGGAAATTCCTAAAAAAGCCAATTACATGGACAAGTCATTAGAAGACATGGAGAATCTTAAACAACTTCTAGAATAGGTCAGAGTCTCAGGAACACAGTTGAGTTGAGGCTGGCTGAGCATCCTTGGGAGGGACAGTTTTGTCGTGAGAGGAAGTGGTGAAGGGCTACACAGTAACCTGTAAGAGATTATTGTCAAGGGTTACACAAGGGGCTGAGAAAGGAGGTAGTAGAGGGATATACAGGAGATGAGAGCAGTTGGTGAAGGAAAACACAGGAGTTGAGAGGTGTTGGTGGAGGGCTACAGAGGATGGGATGAGAAGAGATGGTGGAGTGCTACAAAGAAGCTGTGAGAGAACATGGTCAAGGGCTACACATGAGCCCTTGAGAGGAGGTGACAAGAGAGTACATAGGAGCGGATAAAAGGAAGTGGTGAAGGGCTAAATGGTGAGAGGAGAGGAGAAGATGGAGGGCTACACAGAAAGCTGTGAGAGGAGGTGGTGGAGGGTTACAGAGGTAGAGATGAAATGTGCTGGTGGAGTGTTACACAGGAGGAGATAAGAGGAGAAGGTTGAGAGCTACACAGGGTCAGTAAAAGCCGACAGTGGAGGGCACACTAGAAGCCATCTGGGATGTGATACAGGACTACACAGGAATTGATAAGTGGTGTAGGGTCACAGAGTGGGTCATAAGAAGTGGTGGTCAATGTTAACACAGTATGAAGCATAGTATCCCAGGGATGCTGAATTCTAAGGAATTCTTGGTTTGACCCTTATTCTGACCCCTCTCACCTATTCATAACTCTAAAACACTAACACTACTTCCTATCTTCTAGCTTTAACCTCACCCTAGAAACCCTAAATATAAGCCCACAAACCATGTGCTTCTGTTTAACATCCATTCTGTAAACAACCCCTACCTACTCTGTACTCAACATCTGACCACACTCCAGACAACAAATTTGCTCAGGCTCAACTCCATCCATAATACCCACCCTAACCATAATGTTCACCACATAATTTTGTTTTTCTGATTTTGATCTTGAGAAGGGGCTAGGCTTCAGCCTGGCTGACCTTGAGAAGAAGATGGTTTCAGTGTGGATGACATTTGAAGGTAGGCCTCATTCCTCCATCCAGGGCTGGTTGGCCACATCTGCTCTATTCTTGTAATGCATTCTTCTGGAGCAGGTTGGAGAGATCCTGGTTTGCCTGAATGTGATTCTGACCTGAAACAATCAATCTACTTTTCCCACAGTCGTTGTGAATATTGCACCTGAGTGTCACACCAGTCTTGTACTGGGACATCTTTATATCCTGTTAATGATATTAAAACAGGCTCTGAGCACTCAGATGGCTTCTATGGGGCACATGCTGGTAAGTGGGAACAATCCCAAACCCCACTCCCAGCTCCTCTACCACCTTTACCATATCTAAGACAAAGAAGAAGGGATTTCAGTCCTTGACAGGGTGTTCTCGACAGGAACAGTGTTCTCTGAGGCAGATGTTGCTTCTGGGGATGGGATACTGACCCAGGAGCAGCTGAAGTGTAATGAAGCAGGGTGAGGGGCATTTACAAGGTACAGTATAAATGTCATATTAGTATTCAAGGCCTACACGGCAGCTATTATATTAATTTTACAAGATGTAGTAGGATATTATATTAGAATAAAAGGGCACAAGACAGTTGTTATTTCTGTTTCAAGGCCACATTATTAATATTATATTAATATTAAACACACAGAACACCTATTATATTAGCTTTAGTTGCTATAGTATGGATATTACAGTAGTATTAAAGACCACCATGCAAGTATTATACTGGTTTTGGATGCTATAGTATTAACATCGTCTTAGTATTTAATGTCACAGGGCTGCTATTATATTAGTGTTAGATACTATGGCATGAGATTAATGTTAAAGGCCACAGGGAAGCTATTATTTAAGTTTTAAATACTATAGTATGGATATAACATTAGTATTCATTGCCACAGGGCAGCTATTATATTAGTTTCAGATGGAGTGCTATGGATATAATATTAGTGTTAGAGGCCACAAGTCAGATTTTATATTAGTTTTAGATGGCATGTTTAAATATTGTAGTAGTATTGGGGGCCAAGGGCATATATTACATTAGTTTTAAGATGTAATAATATGGCATCACTTCTTCCCCAGCTCATGGCCTGGTTGGTGGGGTCCCACAAGGCTCAACATGCATATCAAGAAGTGTTATTTCTGTTCAGGGTCCACCTACCCTGTCCATGGCATGATGTTCACCTTCAATTATTGCAAGGTATTCAGATTCTGTAAATCCAATGTACTAAGAACTTTAAAATAAAGCATAATCCTCACAAGGCCAGGTGGACTAAAGCATTCAGGAAAGCAGCTGGTCAAGAGCTTACAGTGGATAATTCATTTGAATTTGAAAAATGTAGAAATGAATCTGTCAAATGCCAGCAAGAACTACAGAATAAAACTATTAATGCAATGAAGAGAGTTGAAGAGATCAAACAGAAATGCCAAGCTAAATTTATAATGAACATATTGAGAAAAAAATAGAGCTACAGAAAGTTCAGGACATTAAAGAAGTCAAGCAAAACTTCCATCTTATCTGAGCCCCTCTTTCAGGCAAAGGAAAGAAGTTGGAAAAAAAAATGGTACAGCAGTTAACAATAGGATGTGGACATGTGGACATGTTTCTTATAAATCTTGCTCTCTGTAACCATTTCTATATGTACATATGAAAATCTCCTTTGGAGACTTAGAATTTAATTTTAAAGTATTGATTTTTATATAAAGTCATTGAAGTGAAAGATGATTACAAATAATTTTCTTCTACATTGCTATCTGCAAAGCATCAGATTATGGTTGTTAAATTGCACCTCACTGTGACATCTTCACTGATAGATGTGCTTATATAAATCATGAAAATTGTGTTTATAAATGCACAAGTGGATTGTGGGCAGAATAATGGCACTAGGCATCATTTATGTAATAACTAATTACAAAAATTTATGGCCAGTGATATATAAAATAATTGGTTTTGCAATTAAAAAAAGATGCAGGGGCTGGGGTTGTAACTCAGTTGTAGAGTGCTTGCCTAGCATGTGTGAGGCATTAGGTTTGATTCTCAGCACTGCATATAAATAGATAAAGTAAAAGTCCACTGACAACCAAAACAAATTTTTTTAAAGATACATAATATAAATATTACATTAGGTTAAAGGCAACAGGGAATATTCTTATTATTTTTATTTGCTAATGTATGGACATTACATTAATATTAAAGTTGATTAAAGACCCTAGAAAGCCTCTTCTTTATTAGTTAAGGTACTATATTATGAATATTACATTAGCATTCAAGGCCACATTGCAATTTTTATATTAGCTTGAGATGCTGTAGTATGAATATCATTTTACTATAAAAAGCTACAGGGAGTTATCATATTAATTTTGGACAATATAACTTGGATATTATATTAATGTTAAATGCAACAGGGCAGCTTTATGTTATTTTAGGTGCCATAGCATGGATATTACAGAAATATTAAAGGCCACAGAGAAGTTACTATGTTTATTTTAGATGCTCTTATATGGCAATTAAATTAATATCAAAGGTCACAAGGCAACTAAAGTTTCTAATTTTAGATGCTATGTTATGAATATTTTGTTACATTAGAGGCCATAAAATAGGTATTACATCAGTTTTAGATGTTATATTTTGGACATTATATTAGTAATAAAAGTGACAGGGCAGTACAGTGCTATAATTTACAATTCTATAATTTGTGTACTGTACTATAATATTATATTGATAGCCAAGTGGCAGTTATTTATTAGTTTTACATGCCATAAGATAGATATCCTATTAATATAAAGCCACATGGCAGCTATTATATTAATATTAGGTGGTACAATGTGAATATCACAATAATACTAAAGGTCGTAGAAAGAATATATATATATATATATATATATATATATATATATATATATATATATATGCCATAGCATTTAATATTAAAATACACAGTTTTAGTTTATTAAAATATTAATTTTAGATGTTGTCTATGGACGTCACAATAACATTAATGTCCACTGGCTAGCTATTCTATTTTATTTGAATGCTATATTATAAATATCATATTAGTTTTAATTGTCCCAGGGAAAGTATTATATTAGTTTCAGATGCTATAGTTTTGAGATCTCATTAGTATTAAAGGCACCTATTTATTTAAGATGTCCCATGCTATGGGGCTAGAATTGTGGCTCAGTGGTAGAACGCTTGCCTAGCACGTGCGAGGCCCTGGGTTCAATCCCCAGCACCACATAAAAATAAATAAATAAAATAAAGGTATTGTGTCCAACTACAACTAAAATATAAATTAAAAAATATATCATGCTATGGATATTATAATAGTTTTAAAGGCCAAAGTTCAGCTATTGTATTAGTTTTAGATGCTATATGTGGATATTATGTTAGCCTGAAAAGTGAAATTAAAGCAATTACATTGGTTCTGGAGGCTACACTATGGATATTATATTAATGTTAGAGCCTCCAGGATAGATATTGTTAATATAATACACAGGGAGATGAGAAAGGAGGTGGTAGAGGAATATACAGGAAATTAGAACAATTGGTGAAGGAAAACATGGGAGTTGAGAGGCCTGTTTTATATGCCACAGTAGGGATATTGTTTTAATAATAACAGGCAGTTATATTAATTTTTGTTACTATAATATCTACATCATATTAATATTAAAGACCACAGGACAGTTATTACATTAGTATTAGACGCTATATTAAAGATGTTACATCAGTATAAAAGACACAGGACATTAATATATCAGTTTTCTTTTTGCTACTGTATGGATAGCATGCTAGTATTAAATGTCATAGGGCAGCTATTATATTTGTTTTAGATGCTATAGTATGGATATTATATTAAAATTAAAATCCTCAAAGCAATATCATATTAGTTGTAGATTGTACAGTATGGATATTATAATAGTGTTTAAGGCTACAGGGCACAAACTGTATTAGTTTTAGAATCTATAATATAGGGAATATATTAATTATAGTCACCAGAGTGCAGCTATTATATTTTTTTTAGTTTTAGAAGCTACAGTATTGATATGAATATTAAAGGCCACAAGGCAACTATTATATCAGTTTCAGAGGCTCTAGCATGGATATCACATTAATATTTAAGGTCATAGGGCACCTATTGCATTAGTTTTAGATGCAGAAGTGTTACTAGTAAAGGCACAGGGCTGCTATTGTATTAATTTTAGATGATATAGGTGACTATTATATTAGAAATGAAGTCCATAGTCAGCTGTCTCAGATGCAATAATATGGATATTATAGTAATGTTCAAGGACACAGGATAGCTATTACATGAGTATCAGAAATACACTATGGATATTATGTTACTGTTAAAGACCACAGGGAAGTTATTAGTTTTAAGATACAAAACTATAGATTTTGAGTATTAACACCACAGAACATCTATTATATTATTATTAGTACAGTATGGAATCATATTAGTATTAAAGGCCAGAAGTATTAGTTTTACACATTATAATATAGATATTATGTTTGGGTTAAAGGGAAACTTTATACTAGTGTTAGACACTATAGTATAGTTATTATTAAATTAACACTGAAGGTCATAGGGTAGTTACTGAATTAATGTAAAATGGCATGTATATTACATCAGTAATGAAGGCCAAACAAAGTTCAGCTATTATTTTAGTTTTAGAAGCTATAGAATGATATCATAGTAATATTAAATGCCATAGGACAGCTATTGAATTAGTATTAGATGTTATACTAATAATGTTATATTAATATTAAAAGCCACAGGGAATTAATATATCAGTTTTCAATGCTATCAATATGGATGTCATGTTAGTTAAACATCACAGATCAGCTATTATATTAGTGTTAGGTGCAATAATATGGTATTGTATTAAAATTTAAAGGCCATACAGCATCTATTACATTAGTTTTAGGAAAAAAAAAATATATATATATATATTTGTAGCAGGGATTGAATTGAATCCAGGGGTACCTAACCACTGAGAGATATCCCCAGATCTTTTTTATATTTTATTTAGAAATGAGGTCTTGCTGAGTTGCTAAGTGCCTCACTAAGTTGCTGTGGCTGGCTTGAACTCATGATTCTCCTGCCTCAGCCTCCTGAGTTGCTGGGATTACAGGCATACACCACTGCACTTGGCCAGAATCTATATTACTGATATTATATCAATTATAAATGCCACAGGGCAACCATTATATTAGTGTTGGATGCCATAATACAAATAACATGTCAATATAAAGGGCACAGGGCATACATTATATTAGTTTTAGATTAGTTTTATTATGAAAGGCCATAGGACAAATATTATATCAGTTCGAGATGTTATATTTTGGCTATTTTATTAATATAAACGGCTATAGGGCAGCTATTCTTTTAGATGCTATAGAATGGATATTATATTAGTAATAAAGGATACAGGGAAGCTATTACACTAGTTTTAGAGTACACAGTAGGGATGTCATATTAATATTAAGACCACAGAGCAACATTATATTAGTTTTAAATATGTACTATGGATATCATCATATTAGTATTAAATACCTCAGTGCAGCTCTGATACCAATTTTCAATTCTATAGTCTAGAAATCATATTAATATTAAAGATCACATCTATTATCACATTTCCATGCTCTAACATAAATATCATATCAGTAATAAAGACCACAGGGACTTCTCTTATATTTTAGAGGTCACAGTATGAATATTTTAAACTATTATATTAGGATTTGAGGCCAGAGTATGGATATTATATAAATATCAAAGGCCACAGGGGACATATGTTATTAATTTTAGGTGCTATAATATGTATATCAGATTAGAATTAAAAGTCAAAAGGCAGCTATCATATCAGTTTAAGATGTGTTGGTATGATTTTACATTAATAATAAAGGTCACAAGGCAATTATTAAATTACTTTTAGATGCTATAATATGAATATTATAATACTATTAAAGGCCACAGGATAGCTATTATATTAATTTTAGATCACATAGCATAAATATCTTATTAGTATTAGAGACCACAAGCCAAATATTATTTTAGTTTTAGATGCTATAATTTGGATATCATATTAGAATTAAACAGCCTCAGGGCCATTGTTATTTCCGATTTGAAGGCCACAACATTGATATTATATTAATATTTAAGGCTGCAGAGCAATTGCTATATTAAGTGTGTATGGTACAGTACAGATATCGTATTAGTGTTACAGGGCAGCGACACAGCTTCCCAGCTGCCAAGTCATGCAGCTGGTGCACTGGTCTCTGTTGAGAAGCAGCAGCCAAGCAGCAGAGCAAAGCAGAGGAACAACAACCTGGGCAGGCTGGAACACAGGTGCCAAGCATGGGCCACAGCCTCACAGAGTCTGCCAAGCTGGCATTGGGGGTCTGAGGTGGGGTGGATCACTGCCACAAGCAGGCCATGGTGCACTGACCTGCCATCCCAAGATGACACTGACCTGTCATTCCAGAGCAGCAGGGAGATAAAGGAAGTAGGACAAACCTGAATAAAATTCAGCACTAACAAATAGTGTTAGTGCATTTCCAAACCCTAATTAGCATAATGTTTGGACCAACAGCATTGGTACTTTTTTCAAATGCTGATTAGCATAAGTTTGAACCAATAGTGTGGACCCAAGTGCTGTATAAACGGCACAATCAGATGGCAACCCTTTTCAGGGCTCCTCTTGCACTGCTCATACTGTGGGGAGTCTTGTTTCTATGCTCATGTGAATAAATTCTATTCTCACACTCACACATCCTGATCTGTGGATTTTATTCTTCAAATTCACAAGACAAGAACTCAGAAAGAAGAAGAAACTAACAGTGAGCTGCTGGGGTCTGCTGTGTCACTGGAGGGTATGGCCCACCATTAGAGCTCCAACACTTCTCAGCTGCAGAGGGCTGGAGCTTGTGCAGACCCCTCTGCCAGTAGAAGGAAGAAACTCTATTTTAACAGGGCAGTAATTATATCAGTTTTAAGTGACATCATGTGGATACTATATTAAATGCTGCAGTGCAGCTATTATATTCATTTTAGATATTAACAATAAATGCCACATAACCACTATTATATGAGTTTAAAAGATTATAGTATTAATATTACATTGATGTTAAGTGCCACCAAGTAGCTATAACATTAGCTTTAGAGCTATAGTATGGATATCATATTAGTGTGTGAGGTCTCAAAGGATCTATTATATTAGAATTGATGCTAAAAATGGATCTCATTTTAGTAATAAAGGCCATAGGACACATATTACATTACTTTAAAATGCTTTAATATGTATATTACATTAAATAATTCAGGACACATTTTATATTAGTTTTAGATGTTATAGGATGCATATTACACTACATTAAAGGCCACAGGGCATGTATTATATGTTTTTTATTATTTTTTAGTTTTTAGTTTTATGTGGACACAATATCTTTATTTTATTTTTATGTGGTGCTGAGAATTGAACTCAGTGTCTCATGCATGTTAGGAGAGCACGCTACCACTTGGGCCACATCCCCAGCCCGTATTATATGTTTAAGGTGATATAACTAGTATTAAATTCCACAGTGCAATTTTCATATTAACTTTAGATGCTGTAGTATGGATATCATTTTACTACAAAAGGCCACAGGACAGTTATTATATTAGTTTTGAATGATATAGCATGGATATTAATATTAACAGCTACAAGGCCACTATTATATTAATATTAGATACTATCATATTGATATCATGATAGTATTAAAGACTCATGCAGCATTATATTAGGTTTAGATGCCATAATACAAATATTACATAAATACAAATGGCTGTAGCACAACTATTATATTTAGATATGAGTATCAAAGGTCACAGAACAACTATCATGTCAGTTTTATAGGCTATACTACATATATTAGTAGTAAAATCCACAGGGCAGATGCTGTACTTTGTATATTTTATTAGTAAAGAAGGCACAGGAAAGCTATTGTGTTAGTTTTTGATGCTGAAGTACTGGTATTACATTAATATTAAAGACCAAGGGAAAGTTATTTTGTTATATTTAGATGGTATAGTAAGAATATCATGTTAGTATTAAAGGCCACAGGGCAGCCATTATATTAATTTTAGATGATAAATAGGGATATTACATTAACATTTAAAGGCCATAGGGCAGCTATTATATTACTTTTAGATTCTATAACATGAAATATTATATTAATATTAAAGGCCATAGGACAGCTAATATGCTAGTCTCAGATGCTACAAATAAGGACAGTCCATCCATTACAGGTAAAAGTGCCCCTATTATTTACTTCTATATGCTCTTGTAGAATATCACAGTAATATTAAAGTCCAGAGGAGAAGTATTATGTTAGCTTTAGAGATCATATTGTGGATATCATATCAGTATTAATTGACACAGGGCAAGTATTATATTAGTTTCAGATGCTATAGTATTGAAATCTCATTAGTATTAAAGGCTACAGCATGCTTATTTATTAATATTTATTTTAGTATTAGAGATTGGGCATGGGATGCTTAACCACTAAGCCACAATCCCAGCCCTTTTTAAAAATCATTTTTTAATATGTATTTTTTAGTTGTGGGTGGATATAATACCTCTATTTTACTTTTAAGTGGTGCTGAGGATCAAACCCAGTTCCTCACATGTGCCAGGGGAGCATGCTACCCCTGAGCCCCAGCCTCAGCCCTTTATTTTTATTTTGAGTCAGGGTCTTGCTAAGTTGCTTAGGGCTTTGCTAAGTTGTTGAGGCTGGCTTTGAATTTGTGATGCTCCTGCCTTAGCCTCCCAAGTCACTGAGATGACAGGTGTGTGTCTCTGCACCCAGCTGTTTATTTAATTTTAGATGTCATGCTATGAATATTATAATATTTTAAAGGCAACAGGAAAGCTATTGTATTAGTTTTAGATACTATATTATAGACATCGTATTAGCATGAAAGGCAACATTTAAGCTATTACTAGTTTCAGAGGCCACAGTACATTACATTAATGTTTAAGGCCACAGGATATGTATTACTTTTCCAGGCTACACTATTGATATTATTAATAATAAAGGAAACAGGAAAGTTATTGTATTAATTTTAGTTGCTACAATATCTATATAATATTAACATTTAAGGACACAAGGTAGTAGTATATCTGCTTTAGATACTGTATTAATGATGTTATATTAACAGTAAAAGATGAAGGGCACTGATATATTGATTTTTCAATGCTATTGTACAGATATCATGTTAATATTAAAGGTCAGCTATTATATTACTTTTAGATGCTATAGTATGGATATTATATTAAAATTAAATATCAAAGAGTACCTATAATATTAGTTTTAAAATCTATAATGCTAATATTATATTAATCATAAATGTCACAGAGCAGCTATAATATTAGTATAGAATGCTATAGCATAAATATTTTATTAAAATTAAATGTCACAGGAAACCTATTATATTGGTTTTAAATCTATAATAATGATATTAATTATAAATGTCACAGTACAATTATTATATTAGCTTTGAATACTATAGTATGGCTATCATGTTCATATCAAAGGTCAAAGTGCAGCTAAACACAAAATTAGACAGGCAGTCAGTAAAGATAGGTAGATTGAGTAAGATCAGATCAAGGAGGCCAATTACAGTTAGTCCCAGATGTTGGAGAGGGATTGAAATGCTAATGCCTTCAGAGCCCTTCCTCCACCCTTATCAAGATAATCTGCCCCTGCTCCAACCTGTTGCTAAAGTAACCTGCCCAGAGGGAGTTGTGAAAGTTGCTAGTTAATTCACCCTGGACCCCCTTCCTGCCCAAATGCTCCACTTTGGCCCCTCCACCCCATCTGCTTCTCACCTTTCGGCCATCCCACTGAGCATCTCCTGGGCCTAGTCATGTATGCAAGAAGGAAAGAGATAAAGGGAAGACAGCAAAAGAACAAAAGAAGCCCAAGACATATAAAAAGGTTCTTGGTGATAGAGAGGTGGGAGGGAAAGGGAGGGAGAAGGGGAATTGTATGAAGATGGAAGGAGACCCTCATCATTACAGGTGAGGAAAAAGAAAAAAAAGAAGTGTGTCACATTAGATTGGGTAGAGAGAAGTGATGGGAGGGGAGGGGGGGAAGAAAGGGTAGCAGAATAAAATAGACATTATTATTGCTGTATGTATATATTTGACTGCATGACCAATGGGATTCTGCAACCTGTACACTCAGAAAAATGAGAAATTATACCCCATCTGATTCAAATGTATGATATGTCAAGATCATTATATTGTCATGTGTAACTAATTAAAACAAATTTAAAAAAAATAAAATGAAAAAAAAAGGCTCTTGGGATTCCAGGATACCAGCTATGGCCCCTTTCTCCCTCCAAGGAGAAGTCTGTTACCCCTTTTTAAATAAATCCTGTTTTATATGCTTGCTTTGGTGTGCTTCTCTAATGTTATATGTCAACATGTTAAGAAGCAGAACTCTTCACTGGTATTACAGCCATTTGATCAAATTTAGATGTTCTAGTATAGATACCATATTAGTATTAAAGGCCAAAGGTAAAAATTATACCACTTTTAGTTGCTTGAGTATGAATACCACATTAGTATTAAAGTCAACAGGGTAGTTAATGTATTAATTTTAGATAAGATTATAGGAATATCATATTAGTTATTAGACATAAAGCAGATATTATATTAGTTTAAAGTACAATAGAATGGATATAATTTCCATATTAAATGCCACAGGGCATCTATTTATCTGTTTTAGATGCTACAATATGGACAATAAATAAATATGAAAATTGACCAGGAAATTATTATATTGGTCATAGAAATATATACAGGTCATAGAAAGAATGGTATATTAATATTAAAAGTCACACTACATCTATTGCATTGGTTTTAGAGGCTATAATATACATATCATATTAGTATTAAACACTACAGGGCAGCTATTATATTAGTTTTAGATGTTATAGTATGTATATCACATTAGTATTCCGGGCCACAGTACAGCTATTACATTAATTTTAGATACTATAGTTTAGATATCTTATCAGTGTTAAGGGCCACAGAGCAGTTATTATGCCAGTTTTAAAAGGATTTAGTATAGATATTACACTTACATTATAGATCATAATGCAGCTATTATATTAGTTTATAATGCCAAAACACAAATATAATATTAATATCAAAGTCCATAGAATAGTTTTGAAATTAGTTTCAAATGCTATACTATGGATATTATATTAAAACTAAAGGCCAAAGGGCAAATAAAATATTAGTATATGATTCTGTGGTATACATGTTATAACATCTATTAGTATTAAGGACCAAAGTTTACCCATTATATTAGTTTAAGATGTTATTTTATTAATATTACATTAACTCAAAGGCCAGATGCCAGCTATCATATTAGTTTTTATGCTATTCTATGGACATAATATAAATATGAGAGGCCACATGTCAGCTATTACATTAGCTTGAGATAGCAAAGTATGAATATTACATTGATGTTACAGGCCAAAGGGCAGTTATTTTATCAGTTTTACGTATTAATATGTGAATAGTACACTAGTGTTAAAGGCTACAGTATATATATCATATTAGCTTATGATGCTATAATATGGATATTAATTAATATAAAAGGTCACAGGGCAGCTATTATATTTATTTTAGATGCTATATTATGAATATTATAGTACTATAAAGACCACAACTTGGATATTTTATTAGTATTAGATGTGAGGTATATATATTAGATTTAGATAAAATAGTATGGATATTATATTAGTGCTGAAAGCCACAGGGAAGCTATTACTTTAGGATGCTAGAGCATGAATATTTCCATAGTATCAAAGGACATATACCAGATATTATATTAGTTATAGATGTTATAGTGTGGACATCATTTGGTTTTAGAGACCACAAGGCAGCAGTTATAATAATGTTAGTGTCTATAGCTTCTATATGATATCAGTTTTTAAGGCCAGAGGGCAGATATTTTATCAATTTTAGGTATTACATTAATATAAAAGGCCACAAGGCAACTATTGTTTTAGTTTGAGATTCTATAGGATGGATATTATGTTAGTAACAAAAGACATAGGGAAGCTAACTAATGAGTTTTAGAGGACTCGGTAGGGACATCATATTAATATTAAAGGCCACAGAGCAACTATTACATCAGTTTTAGATGCTAAAATATGGATCTCATATTAGTATTAAAGACCTCAGGATAGCTATATCATTTTTGATGCTATAATGTGAAAAAACATGTTAATATTAAAAGATACACCATAGCTATTATATCAATTTTAGATGCTGCTATGGATATTATATGAATATAAAAGGCTACAATGCAGCTGTCTTTTTAGTTTTAGATGCTACAGGGTAGATATTATATTAGTTACAGAAGACATAGGAAAGCTATTAAGCATGTTTTAGAGGACTCAGTAAGGGATATCCTATTGATATTAAATGCCACAGGGCAGCTACTATAATAGTTTTAGATACTGTAGTATGGACTTACATTAATATAATAATCAAGGCCACAGGACAGATATTATATGATTTTAAGATGGCATAGTATAGGGCTGGGGTTGTGGCTCAGAGGTAGAACAATTGCCTATCATGCATGAGGCACTGGGTTTGATCCTCAACACCACGTAAAAATAAAATTAAAACATTATGTCCAACTATAACTAAAAATATTTTTTTAAAAAGATGGCATAGTATAAATGCTACTTTAATATTAAAAGACAAAAGGAAGCTATTATATTAGTATTGAATGCTATAATATGAATACCACATTAGTATTTAAGATCAAAGATGTATTACATTAGTTTAAGATGCTTGAGAGTGGATATTATGTTAGATTAAAGACCATGGGTTACATTTTATGTTAGTTTTAGATTCTAGCATAAATATTGTATTAATGTTAAAGGTCCAGAATATCTATTACATCAATTTAAGATGCAATAATATGAATACTACATTATTACTAATTACCAGAGGGCAGCTATTATATTAGCTTCAGATGCTAGAGTATGGATATCATTTTACTAAAAAAGCCTACAGGGCAATTATTACATTTTGGATGATATAGCATGGATATTTTACTACTAGTAACAGCTACAAAAGCAACTATTATATTAATATTAGATGCTGCCTTATGAATTTCATAATAGTATTAAAGACTCAGGGCAGATATTATATGAGTTTTAGATGCTATAGTACAAATATAATATCATATTAAAGGCCAAAGCACAACTATTATATTTATTTCAAATAGTATATTATGAATATTAGTATCAAAGTCTACATGGTAACTATCATATTAGTTTTAGATGCTATACTTTGTATATTATCTTAGTGGTAAAGTCCAGTAAAGGCAGACATTATGTTAGTTTTATCTACTGCACTACGCATACCATTAGTATTGATGGCCACAGAGAAGATATTGCATCACTTTTAGATGCTATTATATGGATATAAGTATTAAAGTCCATAAGAAAGCCATTATATTAGTTTTTGGCTCTATATTATGAATATTATATTGATATGAAGGCCAAAGGATAGTTGTTATTTTAGATGCTATCATGTAGATATTATTTTAGTATTAAAGGACACAGAGAAGCTATTATATATTCAAAACTAAGAGTACGATATGTTTATGATATTAATATTAAAGAACCCAGACAGCTATTATATTAGGTTTAGATGCTATACTATGGATAGCATATTATATTAAAGGCCATAAGATATCTAGTATACTAGTGTCAGATCATATGTGATTATTACTAAGGGCACAGGACATGTATTAATATAACATCAACATTATATTAATTATTATGATATTAATATTTAAGGTCACAAGGCACCTATTATATTAGTTAGAGATGGTGCCATATAATTATTACATTGATATTAAGAAATGCAGGGCATCTATTATTAGCTTGAGAAGTGATAGAATAGATATACTATTATAAGATCTATAGGCAGCTAATATATTAGTACAGAATTCTATAGTGTAGATAGTACATCAATATTAAAGGTCACAGGGCAGCTATTGTATCAGTTTTAGAGTCTATAATATGGATATCACAGTAGTGATATATATGGATATTACTTTAATGTTAAAGGACACAGGGAATATATATTAGATTATTATTATTAAGTTAGATTACATAAGACAGTATATATTCATTGGTATTAAAGGCCACAGGAGAGCTATTCTGTAAGATTGAGAGGCTATAGTATGAATATCATATTACTGTAAAAGACTACAAGGTGCTATTACTTTAGTACCAGATGTTATAGTTTGGATATCATATAAATATACAGGTCACATGGCAACTATTATATAAATTTTAAATTCTATATTATTGATACTATAGTATTTTTTAAAATCACATGGCAGTTATTATATTTTAGATATTATATATTGGATATCACTAGTATGAAAGATTACAAGAAAGTTAATATATTAGCATATGATGCTGTAGCATGGATATCACATCAACATTAAAGGCTGCAGGGCAGCTATTATATTTATTTAAGTGCTGTATTAGTGATAGTTTATTAATATTAAAGTTCACAAATCAGCCATTATATTAGAATCAGACGCTACAGTATAGTTATCACATTAAAAATAATGCCACATGGTAGGTACTATATTTGTTTAATATGCTATAGTAGAAGAGCTCTTCTGTTTTAGATGGTAAAGTACAGATATTACATTGTTATTAAGGACCATAGGAGAGTCACTTTGTTATATTTTTATATATATATATATATATATATATATATATATATATATATATATGCCAAAGCATAGCTATTATATTTATTTCAAATAGTGTATTATGAATATTAGTATCAAAGTCTACATGGTAACTACATGTTTTAACTGCTATAGTATAGATATTACATTGTTATTAAAGACCACAGGAGAGTCATATATAAATAAAAATATATATAAATATATATATTTATATGGATGTCATTAGATAAGGGGAATTAGTCATATTTTATTAATTTTATTACTTTTAGATGCTATAGTACAAATATCATTTTAGTATTCAATGTCACAGAGCAGCTATTATAATAGTTTTAGACTGTATAATATGGAGATTATATTAGCATTAAAGGTCACAGGGCAGAAATTTTATTAGTTTTAGAGGCTATAATATGAACGATATAGTATGGGTATTATATTATTATTAAAGGCCACAGGGTAGCTATTATATTAGTGGCGGGCTGTATAGAATAGATATCATGCTAGTATTAAAGGTCATAGGACAGCACTTATATTAGTTTTAGAATCTATAATAGGATAATATATTAATTATAATCACCACAGGTGTTATGATTTGGATGTGAGATGTCTCCCAAAGTTCAGGTGTGAGACAATGCAAGAAGGTTCAGAGAAGAAATTATGGGGCTATAAGAGCCTTAACTCAATCAGTAAATTAATCTCCTGATTGGATTAATTGAGTGGTGACTGGAGGCAAGTGGGGTGTGACTGGAGGAAACGGGCATTTGGGGTAAGCCTTTGACATATATATTTGTATCTAGCAAGTGGAGATCTATTGAGCTAGTGAGCTAGCTAGATATCTGCTTCCTGATCATCATGAGAGCTGCTTCCCTCTATGGCACTCTTTCACCATGATGTCCTGTTTCACCTTGAGCTCCAAGGAATGGAACCAGCAATAGATTGAGACCTCTGAAACCATAAGCCCTCAAATCACCTTCCTTCCTCTATAACTTTGCTGGTTGGGTCTTTTAGTCAGAGTAGCGAAGAATCTGAATAAAATAAATTAGTACCAAGAAGAGGAGTCACTGCTGTGACTAACCTCACCATATGGTTCAGAAGCTTTTGGAGCTCTTTTGAAATTGGTGCAAGAAATTTTGAGATCCTCAACAGTGCAAGCTGAAAATGGTTTAAACTGTTGTAAGCAGAACTTAGTGGCCAATTCTTGTGGGAGCTCAGAAGATCAGAATGCCAGTGGGACCAAGAACAGTGAAGACAGGGCTTGAGAGGGCTCAGAGGAGGATACTATTGGTAAGTGGACTAGAGGCCATTAATGTTATGTTCTGGCTGAGATGTTATCTGCATTTTGCTTATGTCCTGGGACTTTCTGTGAGGCTGATTTTAAAAGTGATACCCATCTTAACGTGGCAGAAGAAATGTCTAGGCAGCACAGAATTCAGGAAGTGGCATGGGTATTGTTGGTGGCTTTTACCCAAGTTTATTTTGACATTCAGAAGCAGAAAGCAGAACAAATTTGAAAAACATGAACTTGAAAGATGGGAATAAAACTGGGACCAAGGAAGTTGCAGTTTTTAAAGACTTTACCATTACTAATGAAATGCTAAAGACTTTGCCCAGAGACAATAAAAAAGATGGTTTGAGGGCATCTCAGGAGCTAGCAAGACCACACCCAACTCAGGCCCAAGGGAGTAAAAGTGAAAATTCTCTTGGAGACCAATGGGGAATCCTTCTTTTCTTTCTTTTTTTTTTTTTTAAAGAGAGAGAGTGAGAGAGAGAGGGAGAGAGAGAGAATTTTAATATTTATTTTTTAGTTTTCAGCAGACACAACATCTTTGTTTGTATGTGGTGCTGAGGATCAAACCCGGGCCGCACGCATGCCAGGCGAGCGTGCCACCACTTGAGCCACATCCCCAGCCCTGGGGAATCCTTATTGCACAAGGGGGCCTAGAAATTTTTTTCAACATGCTTCCACCAGACACTCTGAGGCTGTAGCATCCAAGGTTCCTGAAGGCTTTACCACTTATTGCTTTGAATGGCAATAGACATTGGCACCAACCACGTGGTGCTGGTTCTGCAGGAATGCAGGATGCTGGAGTTAGGGGGTCATAGAGATTTCCACCAAGATTTCAAAGGAAGGCTTGGGAGACCAGGCAAAGTGCAGCAGGGTTGGAGTCCATGCGGGCAGCCCCTGAGAGGGCAAAGTGTGGAGGTGTGACGGGGAAACCAAAGCTGCAATGGAGACCCCCAAGATTAAGAAATGCCAGCAATGTGGGACACCATCCTAAGAAAGCTGCAGGAATCAGGCGGAGACAAGCCAACAGAAAGCCACTTGGCTACAAACCACAAGGCCACAGGGGCAGATCTACACAAGCCCTTTGGAGAGAACATCATGATGCTGTGTGCTCCAGATGGCAGTCACAGAACTACAGAACTTGTTTTCCCAGCTGGATTTCAGTCTTTGTTCTTATCCCTTCTTTCTATGCCCCTATTTTTCTGAATGGAAATGTTTGCTCTGTACCATTATATATTGGATACTTGTAAATTGCTTTTAATTTTATGGGAGCTCAAAATGCAATATTGCCTTAACTTTGGACTTGAACTTTGAGCAATATTGGAACTGTTGAAACTATGGGGAGTCTTAGGAATGAATTAAGTATTCATGTATAAAACAATGCAAGAAGTTTCAGAGATTGGGTTGTAAGAGTCTTAACACAATCAGTAAATTAATCACCTGATGAGATTGATTGAGTGGTAACTGAAGGCCTGCGAGGTGTGGCTGGAGAAGTTGGGGCATTGGAAACATGTCTTTGGGGATATATTTGTATCTGGCAAGTGGAGATCTCTTTCTCTGTCTCTGACTTATGATCATCATGAGAGCTGCTTTCCTCCACCACACTCTTCGACCATGATGTCCTGCCTCATCCTGAAAGACAAGGAATGGATCCAGCTGTCTGTGGACTGAGAACTCTGAGACTGTGAGCCTCCAAATGAACCTTTCCTCTTCTACAATTGTGCTTTTAGTTACAGCAATAAAAAAAGCTGACTAAAACAATAGGACGCTATTTTGTTAGTCTTGGATATGACATGTAGAAGTCATATTAGTATCAAAGGCCACAGGGCAGCCATTATATAAGTTTATATGTCACAGTTTGAATATTCTATTAATATTAAAGACTACATGGCAGATATTATGTTAATTTTAGGGGCCAAAGTATGGATATTATGTTAATATTAAAGGCCACAGGGCAGCTATTATTTTTTTATTCTATACTATGTATATCACATTAGTATTAAAATCAGCTATTATATTAGTTTATAAGCCACAGTATAAATATTATATTAACATTAAAGCCATGTGGCAGCTATTATATTAGTTTTAGAGCAAAAGTATGGGTATTATATTAATATTAAAGGTCTTAGATCAATTGTTATATTAGTTTTAGAGATTAAAGAATGGCTTTAATATTGAAGTCCACAGTACAGCTATTATATTGATTTTCGATGCTAGAGTGTGGATAAAATATTAGTACTAAAGGCCACAGGGAAGATATAAAATCAGTTTTAGATGCAATACTATGGATATTCCTGTAACATAAAAAGTGACAGAGAAGCTATTGTATAAATTGTAGAAAGTATAGTATAGACATTATAATAATATTAAAGGCTAGAGGGCATCAAATCTATTAGTAACAGATTCTACACTATGGACATCAGATTAGTCTTTAGCACCACTGCATAGCTATTTTATTAGTTTTATGTGCTACATGTGGAAAATATGTTAGTATTAAGGCAATAAGACAACTATTATATTGGTATTACATGCTTCACTATGGATATCAAATTAATAATAAGGCCACAAATCAGCTACTACATTCATTTTAGATGCTATGTATGGATATTATATTAGAGTTAAAAGCCACAGTGCAGCTATGATATCAGGTTTTGATACTGTGCTATGGATATAGTAACAAGGCACAAGGCAGTAATATATTAGTTGTATATGCTCTAGTATGGATATTATATTACTATTAAAGACCATTGGACAAATATTATGTCAGATTTAGATGATACAGTATACATATTAGTTTTTGATGCTATAATACCTATTTATGATACTAATATCCTATTAGCTTTAAAAGCCACAGTACAGATATTATATTAATTTTAGATACTAAATAAAAATGGTACATGAATATTAATATATTAGTATCAGATGCTACACTATGAATAGTACAAATAAAAGAAAAAGTGCAGCTATCATTTAGTTTTAGATATTCTAGCAGGATATCAAAGTAATATTAAAGGACACAGGATTAACTATTATATTAGCTTTAGATACTATGTAATAAATATTATATTAGTATTACTTGCCACAGGTCAAGTATTATATTCATTTTAGATGCCATGGTATTAATATCAAATTCATGCCAAGGCCTCAGTGCAGCTATTGCATTTGTTGTAGATGCTATTTTATGGGCATCATATTAGCATGAAAGCAACATTGAAGCAATTGCATTGTTTCTGGAGGCCACACTGTGGATATCATATTAATGTTAAAGGCCATGGAAAATGTATTTGGATATTATGTTAATAATAAAGGAAAGAGGTCAGTGATTTAATTAGTTTTAGTTGCTATAGTATCTACATCATATTAACATGAAAGTTCACAGGGCAGCTATAATATCAGTATTAGACACTCTACTAAAGATGCTATATTAATGTTAAAAGCCACAAGGGACTAGTATATCAATTTTAATGCTATTGTATAGATATCATGTTGATATTAAAGATCATAGGGCAGCTATCATATTAGTATTAGATACTATAGTATAGATATTATATTAAAGTTAAAGGTCACAGGGCACTTGTTACATTAGCTTTAAAATCTACAATACCTCTATTATATAAATTGTAAATGTCATAGGAAAACTATGATATTAGTTGTGGATACTATGGTATAAATATAGTGTTAGTACTAAAGGCCATGAGACAGCCATTATATTAGATTATAGGCCACAGTGTATGTATTATATTAATATTAAAGGCCACATGGCTGCTACTATGTTAGTTTTGTAGGCCAAATAATGCATATTATATTAATATTAAATGCTACAGGGCAGTTGTTATTTTAGTTTTATGGCTAAAGTATGGATATCATATTCATATTAGGGTTAGATGGCAACAGGCCATTTTTATATTGGTCTTAGAAGCTGTAATATGGATACCATATTAATATTAAAGACCAAAGAACAAACAATATATTAGCTATAGAAGCTATAATATAGATAACATAATAGTCTTTAAGGCTACAGAGCAGATATTTTATTAAATGTTCCAGCTGCCACAGTATTGATACTGTATTAGTATTGAAGGCAAATGAACAGCCATTATATTCATGTTAGTACCACACTATGGATATCATAATAGTATAAAAGGCCACAGCACAGCACTTACATCAGTTTTATATGCTACAATATGAATATCATGTTGGTATTAAATGCCACAGGGCAGCTATTATATTAAATTTTGATGCTATAATTATAGATGTATTAGTAATGAAGGCCACAGAGCACCTATTATATCAGTTTTAGATGCTAAGTTTAGATACTGGATTAGTATTAAAAGGACACAAGGCAGCTATTATTTCAGTTTTAGAGGCCACCATACGGATATCATGTTAATATTAAACCCACAGCAAATCTATCAGTTTTTGATGTTCTTATATGGATACCATATCAGCATTAAATGCCACAGGCAGCTATCACATGAGTTTTATATGCTATAATATGAATATCATGTTAGTATTAAATGCCACAGGCAGCTATCACATGAGTTTTATATGCTATAATATGAATATCATATGAGCACTAAAGGCCATAAGGCAGCTGTTCTTTCAGTTTTAGATGCTGTAGTATTAATATCTTATTATTATAGACCACAGGGCAGCTATTATATTAGTTTTATATGCTACATTAGTATTAAAGGTCACATAGCAGATATTACATAAGATTTAGCTGCTATTTTATGGAGGCCATATTAGTACTAAGAGCACAGGACAGGGAGTATATTAGTTTTAAGATACTGTAGTAGGAATGCTACATTGATATTGAAGGCCAGAAGAGATCTATTATACTTGTGTATGGATATAATATTAACATAGAAGGCCACAGGCAAGTTATTATATTGTTATAAGAAGTCACAATATGTATGCATGTATGTATATTAATATATTAGTAATATTAAAGGCCACAAGAAAGCTATCTTATTAGTTTAAGATAGTGTATTATAGAGGCTGGATTTGCAGCTCAGTGGTAGAGCACTTGACTAGCACATGTGCAGCACTGGGTTTGATCCTCAGCACCACATAAAAATAAATGAATAAAACAAAGGTCTTGTGTTCATCTACAACTAAGAAAAATATTTTAAAATTTAAAAGATGTTATAGTATGGATTTGTGTTAATAATAAGGGCAACAGGGCAGATATTATATTAGTATCAGTTGTAGTAGTACGGACATTACATTAATATTATTCGTCACAGGCAGATATTATATTCATATTTGATGGTTTACTATGCATATTACATTAGTATGCAAAACCAATGGCCAATTATTGTATCAGTTTGAGACACTATAGTATGATCATTTATACTAATATTAAAGGCCCCAGGGTAGATATTATATTAGGTACAGATACAGTTGTATGGAATATATATAGTATATATAATATATATAGTATATATATTATATTTATAATATTATTGCATTAATATTAATGGCCAACAGGCAGGTTTTATATTAATTTTATATGCTATAGTATAAATATCAATTAGTAATGAAGTCACTGGATACCTATTATATTAGTATTTGATTCACTAATATAGAATGTCATATTAATATTAAAAGCCACAGGACATATATTAGTTTAAGATGCTATTTAGTTTAAGATGTTCAATTAATACTAAAGTTCACAAACCATCTATTATATTAGTTTAAGATGCTATACTAAGGATATTACTTTAGTATTGAAAACTCGGGGTAACTATATTATAGCTTGAGCTCAATAATGAATATCATTTACCACAAAAAACTACATGGGCTATTACATTAGTTTTCAAAGCTATGACAAGGATTTATATTAACATTAAAGGCCACAGGGCAGCTATTAATTTTGCATGCTATAGTATGGATATTATTGAGTATTAAAGACATAGAACAGCTATTAAATTAGTTTTACATGCTATAGAATTGATATTACATTGAATTTAAAGGCCACAGAGCAGCTATTATATTTATTTTAGATGCTATTATATAAATATTATATTATTGTTAAGGGCATCTAAGTATGAGTATGGGTATCATATTAGGATCAAAAGCCAGAGAGAAACTATAATATTAGTTTTAAATGCTATAATATGGATATTATATTAGAACTAAAGGGCTCAGGGCAGCTATTTTATCACTCTAAGATGATAAGAGTATGGTATGACATTAATATTAAATACCCCAGTACTACTTGTATTATTTTTAGATGACACAATATGGATAACATTCTAGTATTAGATTTCACAAGGGATTTATCGTATTATTTTAGATGCTATGTGTGGGTACCATATAAGCACTAAAGGTCATAGTGAGCAATTATGTTTGCTTTATTTTATTTTAAGATAGAGAGAGAGATAGAATTTTTCAATATTTATTTTTTAGTTCTCAGCTGACACAACATCTTTATTTTATTTTATGTGGTGCTGAGGATTGAACCCAGTGCCCTGCGCATGCCAGGCAAGCAAGTTACTGCTTTAGCCACATCCTCAGCCCATGAGCTTTATGTTTTATATTATGAATAACATGTGAATACTAAATGCTACAGGGCAGCTTTTATGTTAGTTTTAGATGTTATAGGATGGATATTTTATCATGATTAAAGGCTACTGTAGAGGAATTATATTAGTTTTAAAGATGATATTATAGCTATAATATTAATATTAAACTGCATAGGTAAGTTATTTTATTAGTTTTAGATGCTACATTATGAATATTAGTGTCAAAAGGCCACAGGGCAGGTATTATTTCAGATTTAGAGGCCACAATATTGATATTATATTAATAATCACAGGAAGCTATTTTATTAATTTTAGAGGATATAGTACAGAAATTAGTATTAAGGATCAGATGGCAGATATTAGATTTAGATGATCTCTAGTGTGTATGTCATATTAATATTAAATGTTATAGGGCAACTATTATATCAGCTTCAGATGGTATAGTTTGGGCATCATATAACTTAAGGCAATTAAGCAGATATTGTTAATTTTAGATGCTATTTATAGATATCATACTAGTACTAAAGGCCACAGATCACCCATTATATATTAGCATTTGGTGCTATACTGTGGATATATATTAATATTGAAGGTCACATGACAGCCATTGTACTAGTACTAGGGGCCACAGTATATTTATTTTATTAATATTAATACCTACAAAAAGATAGTTTAGGTGTGTGATACTATGGATTTTACATTAATAACAAAGACCAAATTGCAGCTATTACATTACTTTTAGATGCTGTTTTATGGATACCATATTAGTATTAAAGCCCACAGGGCAAAGATTATGTCAGTTTTAGATGTTTTAGGATGGATATTATATTAGTATGAAAGAAGACAGGACAGCTATTATATTCATTTCAGATGCTATATTATATGGTCATTATTATTAAAAGCTTTTTGGCAACTATTAGGTTAATTTTTGATGCCATAATATGCATATCATGTTAGAATTAAAGGCCACAAGGCAGTTATTATATTCAATTTTTATGTTATAATCTGGATATTTTATTAGTACTAATGTCCTCAGGAAACTTATTACAATAATTTGAGATGTTATAGTGAGGATAAAATAATAATACTAAATCTATAGGTAGCTAATATATCAATTTTCAAAGCTATCATATAATATTAGTATTCAAGGTCATGGGGTGGCTAATATAACACTTTTACATGCTATAATATAGATATGATATTAGTGTTAAAGGCCACAATGAAGTTACTTTATCAGTGTTACCTAATAATGTGGATAAGATATTAGTATTAAAAGATACAGGACAAATATTATATCAGTTTTAAATATTATAGTACGAATATCATATTAGCATTAAAGGCCACACAGGACAGCTCTTACATCAGTTCTGGATGCTCTAGTATAGATATCATAGTAGTATTAAAGGCCACAAGGCAATTATTATGCCAATTTTAATTGCTACTGTGTGTATATTTTATGAGCATTAAAGGTCACGGGTTGCTTTTCTATCAATTTTAGATGTGAAAATAAAGATATTATTGTAATATTAAAAGCCACATGGAAGCTACCATATTAGTCTTATAGGTATTTATTGATGTTATATCAATATTACATGTCACAAGGTAGCTATTATATTCATTTTATATGTTCTAGTATCGATGTTATATTAAAATGTAAGAGCATATGAATACCATATTAGTGTTAAAGGCCATAAAGCAGATATTATATGAATTTAACGTAAAATATTATGGATATCATATTAGTACTAATGGTACTAATGAAAAATATTATATTAATGTTGGATGTTATAATACAAATATCATAGTAGTATTCAAAGCCACACGACAGCTATTATATTAGTTTTAGATGCTATAGTATGGATATTATATTAATATTAAAGACCATAATGGAGCTATTATAATAGCTTTAGAGCCACAGTATGGGTATAATACTAATATTAAATATACCATTTTAGTTATTATATCAGTTTTAGATGCCACAATATGGATATTATATTAATGTTCACAGGGAGGTTATTATATCAGTTTTGGTTCCAAAGTACAGATGATAATATATTAGTTTTAAAAGACCACAAGGCAGCTGTTATTTCACTTTTAGAGGCCACATGATTGATATTATATTAATATTAAAGGCCATAGCACAGCTATTATATTAGTTGTAGTTACTATACTATGAATATCATCACAGTATTAAAGGACATAGTGCAGGTATTATACTAGTTTTGGATGCTATAGTATTGATATCATAATAGTATTAAACTAATTTTGGATACTATACTATGGATATTATATTAGTACAAAGAGCCAAAAGGCCACTATTATATTATTTCTGAATAGTATAGTATTATTTTAGTTAGGTTTTTCACCATTGTATCTCAAAGTTCTGACAAGAACATTTTTAGAGAATGAAAATTTTATTTGGCACTCACAGTTTCCAAGGTTTCAGCCCATAAAAGGCCAACTCCATTGTTGTGGAGGAGGAAAGCCGCTCAGAATGTGGCAAACAGGAAGCAGATACAGAGCTCTGCTCATCAGGAACAAATACACCTCAAAAGAATGCCCCCAGTGAATCACCTCCTCCAGCCACACACTACCTTACTACAGTTTCCACCCACTTAAACCCTCAGTGGATTAATGGACTGATTGGGTTAAGGCTCTCATAACCCAGTCATTTCATGTCTAAACTTTCTTGCATTTTCTTACACATGACATTTTGAGTGACATTCATATCTAAACCATAATAGTCTGCTCCCAGCCCTCAAAAGTTCATGCTCATCTCACAATGCAAAATACATTGAGTCCATTGCCAAGAGTCTAGATTTTCTTCAGTTTCAGAATTCCCCAAAAGTCCAATTCCAAAGTCTCTTCTGAGATTCAAAACAAAATCACAGTGTGAAAACCCCTGGAAAAATCAATACATACACACACACACACACACACATACACACACACTCAATATATAATGGCACAGAGTAAGCATTTCCATTCTACAAGGGAGAAATAGGGGCATAGAGAGAATGGACGGGACAAAAGCAAGACCAAAATCCAGCTGGGCAAACAAAACCTGTATTTTCACATCTAGCATCTGAGGCAAATGGCATTGTGATATTCTGTCCTAAGTGCCTGGGTAGCTCCACTCCTATGGTTTTGTTAGTAGCAGCCTATGTGGCCTCTTCTTGGCCTGTCTCTGCTCAATTCCTTGAGTTTCTTTGGCAGATATTCCATGATACTGGTATCTCTTAATCTCAGAGATCTCCAATGCAGTTTCAGCTTCCTTCTCATTAATTCATTCATCAACCTCTCAGGGGCTACCTGCAGAGACTCCAACCCTGTTAAACTTTGCCTGGTCTCCCAGGTTTTCCTTTGACATCTCCATGGATGCCTCCATGACCCCCTTAGTCCAGCATCTTTCAACCCTACAGAACTAGCACCACATGGTTGATGCCAAGTTCCCACCATCTCAAACAGTAGTCAAGCCTCCTGAGACCATGGTTTCAGCAGCCTGGAGGTGCCTGAGCCTCTAAGCATGGTGAAACAACTTCCTAGGCCCCCTTGTGCAAACAAGATGGGGATGGGCTTGCAGATTCCTGAGATGCCTTCAGGCCAACTTTCCTATTGTCTCTGAGTAAAATATTTAGCATCTCTTTTGTGGTTCTAATTTCTTCAACAACCACAACTTCAGCCTCAGTTTGCCTCACACTTTTCTGGCAAAACTGCAAGTTATTCAAATCTCCACTGATTTATGACACTGATTATCACAGTAAACTTGGCCAAATGTTGCCAGCAATATTTTTGTCATTGCCTAAATGCTTTGCTGCCTTGAAATTACCATCCACCAGATTACTTACACTATCACCTTTAAATTCAGCCTCCCAGAAAGTCTCAGAACAAAGCAAAATATACACAACTTCTTAGCCAAAATTTAACAAGAATGGCCTCTCATCCTATTTCCAATACAGTTCTCTTCTCCTGAAACCTCACAAGTCCAGTCTTTACTATCTATACTCCAATCAGCATTACAGACTTCTGGGCTCCCACCAGAAACCCCCATTAAAATCCACCTACAACATTCTAAAGATTCAGCTTGCATCTTTAAACTTTTCAAAATTTCTTCCCCCAAAAAACAGCTTCCAAGGCTTCTGAACCCCATGTGACCATGTGCTGTTATTTAGAGCAATTAATCCACTCTAGGTACCACCTGGTATTTTAGTTAGCTTTTTCTGCCACTATGATGAAAAGACCTGATAAGAAAAACTTTAGAGGAGGAAAAGTTTATTGGGTGTTCATAGTTTCAGAGCCCTCAGTCCAAATATGACCAACTGCATTGTTCTTGGCCCAAGGTAAGGCAAACATGATCATGGCCAAAGGGTATGGAAGAAGCTGCTCAGGGCATGGCAAAGAAGAAGAAAGAGATCCCTGATCACCAAGAACAAAACATAAACCCCAAAGGTATGTCCCCAGTAACCCATCTCTCCAGCCACACCCTAAATTAACACCCATCCTAAATTAATAGCCTCTGGTTAAAAACCACTTAATCCCAATGTGTGAGTTAATGCACTAATTAGGTTAAGGCTCTCATAACCAAATCTTTTGACATCTCAACTTTCTTTCATTTCTTACACAAGGGATTTTTGGGAATTTCATATCTAAACCATAACAGGTATGAAAGGCCAAAGTTTAGCTACTACTTTTAGATGCTGTAGTAATGGATATCATATTAAAGATAACAGGGCAGCATATATGTTATGATGGAGACTATATCAGTATTAAAGGTCACAGGGCAGATATTACATCAGTTTTAGATAACAGTATGCCTATTATGAGTGCTAAAGGCCACACAACAGATATTATATTAATATAAAATGCCATAGTATGAATAACATATTAATATTAATTGCCACATGGCAACTATCATAATCAATGCTCTAGTATGGATATCATATTAGTATTGGAGGTCAGGGAAACTACTGTGTCACTTTTAGATTCTCTAGTATGGTCATCGTTTTAGGATTAAAGACAATAAGGCAGCTATTATATTAATTTTAGAGCCCACACGACAAATAGAACATAAACTTAAATGCCACAGGGCAGCTATAGTATGATTATCATGTTAGTATTAAAGGCCACAGGGCAGCTACTATATCAATTTTAGGTGATATATATTGGTATCACATTAGTATTAGTTTGAAATGCTCAAATATGGATATCATATTTATATTGAAGGCCACAGGAAAACTATTATAGCAGTTTTAGATGATATAATAAGAATATCATAGTATTAAAGACCACAGCTCAGCTATTTTATTAGTTTTAGATGCAATAGCATGTATATTCCATTGATATTCAAAGCCACATAGAAGCTATTGTATCAGTTTTAGAACAAATAGCATGGATACTGTATTAGTATCAAAGGCCATAGGGAGCTATTATATTAACAAGTTATATTAGTCTTGAAGCCAAAGTTCCGCTATTATAATAGTTTAAGATGTTATGTTATTAATATTACCTTAATTCAAAGGCCACTGGGCAGCTCTTATGTTAGTTTTAGATGTTATACAATGGAAATATATGCTAGTAAGAAAGCCCATAGTGCAGCTCTTTGCAGCTCTTCTCTTACTGTTGGATGCTACACTACAAAAATTATATTAATATTAAAGGCCACAGGGCAGATGTTATACCAATTTTAGATACAATAGTATTAATATTATAATAATTAGAAAACCAAAAAGTAGCTATTATATTAGTTTTAGCTGTTACATTTAGATATCATATATGTATAAAATGCCACAGGACAGCTAATATATTAGTATAAGATGCTACAGTATGGATATTCCATCAATGTTAAAAGCCACTGGACAGGTATTATATTGATTTTGGATACTATAATATGGATATCATGTTACTGTTAAAGTATTATAATGTGGCTATCATATAATTATAAATTTATTATATCATATTAATTTTAGATACTATAGTATGTATATTAACATAATATCCACAAGGCAGATATTAGTTTTACATGGTATATTATAGGAATAAGTATAGGTCACAGAACACCTGTTTTATCAGTTTTTGATACTATAGTATGGATGTTATATTAATATAAAGGCCACAGCATAGCTATTATATCAAATTTACATGTTATATTAAGCTTTAAATACTATATTATGACCATTATATTAGTATTAAATTCCACAAGGCAGATATTATATTAGTTTTAGATGCTATTGTATGGATATTGCATTCATATTTAAGGCCACAGGACAGATTATATTTGCTTTAGAACTCACAGTATGGATATAGTTGAATGCAAAGTTCAGCTATTGTGTTAGTGTTACATGCCACAGGCCAAGTATGATATTCATTTCAGATGCTATGGTATTAATATCACATTCAGGTAAATGCCTCAGTGCAGCTATTGCAAAAGTTGTAGATGTCATCTTATGGGCATCATATTAGCATAAAAGTGACATTGAAGCAATTACATTGGTTCTGGAAGCCACACTGTGGATATCATATTAATGTTAAAGTCCACAGAAAATTTATTATATTAGTTTTCCAGGCCACACTTTGGATAATACGTTAATAATAAAGAAAACAGGTCAGTGATTTAATCAGTTTTATTTGCAGTAGTATCTACATCATTTTTAACACTAAAATTCACAGGACAGCTATTATATCAATATTAGATGCTCTACTAAAGATGTTATATTAATGTTAGAAGCCACAGGGCACTAATAATATTAATTTTCAATGCTATTGTGTGGATATCATGTTAGAATTAAAGATCATGGGGTAGTTCTTATATTAGTTTAGATGTCATAGTATGGATATTGTATTAAAATTAAAAGTCACAGAGCACCCATTACATTAATTTCAAAATCTATAATATCTATATCATATAAATTATAAATGTTAGAAGGAAGCTATTATATTATTATCAGATACTATAGTATAAATATTAGAGATTATGAATATTATATTAATATAAAAGGCCACATAAAAGCTATTATATTAGTTTTAGATTATATAATATTGTTATTACATTGGTATGAAAAGCCATAGTTTAGTAGATTTATTTTATTAGTTTTAGAATATATAGTATCAATAATATATTAATATAATCACCAGAGGGTAGCTATTATATTAGTTTCAAATATAATACAGATCACAAGTTCAAGACCAGCCTCAACAACTGAGGAGGCCCTAAGCAACTCAGTGAGACCCTGTCTCAATTTTTGTTTTTAAAAGGCGGGTGGGGTGGGGCTGCTCAGTGGCAGAGACTTGCCTTGCAAGTGTGAGGCACTGAGTTCGATCCTAGCACCACATAAAAACAAATAAAGGCACTGAGTCTACATACAACTAAATTTTTTAAAAATGGGGGTGGTGGTGTTGGCTGGGGATGTAGCTCAGAATTGCTTTGGTTTAAATTGCCAATACCAAAAATAAAAAAATGACTGGGCAGCTATTATATCAATTTTTGAAGCTATAGTTGGGTATCATAATGGCATTAAAGATTACCGGGCAGTTATTTTATTAGTGATATATTCTATACTATGAATATCATACTAGCATTAAACACCATCATGTAGTTATTTTATTATTTTCAGATGCTATGGTTTGGATACTATATAAGTATTAAAGGCTGCAGGATAGCTCTAAGGCCAGTTTTAGATGCTATATATGGATGCTATATATGGATATCACATTAGAACCAAAAGTCACAGAGCAGCTATTATATCAGTTTTCAATGCAATATTATGTTTCACATATAATACAAAAGGCCATAGAGCAGCCATATCAGTTTTTGATTCTATAGGATGGACATAATAATAGTGTTAAAGACAACAAGGCAGCTATTAAGTTACTTTTAGATGCAACAATATAGATATCATATTAGCTGTGAAGGCCACAAGGCAAATACTATATCAGTTTTATTTTTTATTTTTTAATTTTTTTTTATATCAAAAATTGAACTCAGGAGAACTCGACTACTGAGCTACATCCCCTGCCCTATTTTATATTTTAGTTAGAGATAGGGTCTCACTGAGTTACTAAGCACCTCACTTTTGCTGAGGCTGGCTTTGAACTCACAATCCTCCTGTCTCAGCCTCATGAGCCACTGGGATTATAGGCATATGTCACTGCACCTGGCCCTAGATCAGTTTTAGATCCTATATTATGGACATCATACTCATATCAGAGGCCACAGATAAGCTGTCATATCAATTTTAAATGTTATATTAGTCTTAAAGGACACAGGGCAGCCACTTTATCAGTTTTTGATGCTCTAGTATGGATATCATATCAGTATTGAAGACCATGGGGCAGGAATTATATCACTTTTAGATGTAACAGTATGAACATTGCATTAGTATTATATTAACTTGAAATGCCATTATTTTATTAATTAATGGATATCATTTTATTATAAAAGGCTACAGTGCAGCTATTTTAATAGTTTTTGGAAGCTAGAGCATGAATATTATATTCACATTAAAGGCTAAAAGGAAGCTAGTATATTAATTTTACATGTACTGTTCTATGGATACCATAATAATATGAAAACCACAGGGCAGTTATTATATTAGAATAAGATGCAATAAAATCGATATTACATCAATATTAAAATACACAGAGAATGTATCATATTTTTTTCATATGTTATAGTATAGATATTATATTAGTATTAAAGGTCACAGGGAAGCTAAGTATTAGTTTTAGAGTTTATACTATGGATATGATGTTGGTATTAAAGAAAATACTGCAAGTGTTATATTATTTATAATGATAAAGTATGGATACTACATCAGAACTATAGGCCACAGGACTGCTATTTTATTTGTTTTAAATGCTATAATGTGGATATCATAAAAAATTGAAGGTCACAGAGCAGGTATTTTATTCATTTTAGATGCTGTAGTATGGATTTTATATAGTATTAAAAGGCCACAGGGAAACTATCACTTCAGTTTTAGGAGATACAGTGTTGATATTATTAAAGGCCACAGGGCAGTTAGTATATTAGATGCTATATGTGGATATTGTATTAATATAAAAAGCCACAGAAGAGCTATAATATTACCTTTAGAGGCCACAGTATAGTTATAATATTAATAATAGTGTCACAGACAGCTCCTATAGTACTTAGTATAGGTGCCGTAGTATGCACACAATAATTAAAGCCCAGCCAGGCAGTGGCACATGCCTGTAATTCCAGTGAGTTAGGAAGCTGAGGCAGGAGGATTACAAGTTCAAGTCTAGCCTCAGCCACTTAGTGAGTTCCCAAGTAATTTATCAAGACCCTGTGTCAAAATAAAAAAATAAAAAATAAAAAGGGCTGGGGATGGGGTTAAATGCCCCTAGTTTCAATTCTTATTACCAAAAAAAAATGTATTAAAGCTAAAACTTCAGTAATTATATATATATATATATATATATATATATATATATATATATATATATATATCTTATTAGTATTAAGCTATCATACTCACTTTAGATACTATAGTTTAGGTATCATATTACTATTAAGTGCAAGAACTATAGGCATTTTGATAAATTATTTTAACTTTAGATGCTATAGTATGGATATCATAATAGTATTAAAGTCCACAGGGCATCTATTATATTACTTTTAGATGACATAGTATAGAGATTTTATTAAATTTAAGGCTAAAGGCCATAGGGCTGATATTATATCCATTTTAAATGCTATATAGTATAGATATCATATTATATGGATATCATATTAAAGGCCACAGAGTAGCTATTATATCAATTTAAGATGCTATAATAAGGTGTCATATTGGTATTAAAGGATACAGGGCAGCTATTATATCAGTTTTAGAGACAATCGTATGGGAACTACATTAGTTGCCACAGAGTAGATATTATATTAGCTTGAGTTTCTATAGCATGGATATTAATTTTGTATTAAAAAACAACAGGCCAGCTATTATTTTAGTTTTGGATTCTATAGTTTGGATATATTATTAACATTTTAGGTTACAGGGAAGTTATTATATTAGTAATAGTATTAAACCTCAGAACAGTTATTATATTAGTTGTACTTACTATAGTACAGATATTACTTCAATATTAAAGCCACATATCAGGTATTATATTAATGTAAATGCTGTAGTATGGATCTTATACTAATATTAAAGGCTACAGGAGAGCTATATTATCCTATTCTGCAGGCACATATGCATATATTAATACTAAATGCCACAAGAAAGTTTTTACAATACTGTAAGATGCTGCAGTAAACATACTACATTAGTATTAAAGGCCAAAGTTTAGTTGGTATATTAGTTTTAGATACTATGTTATATTTTGATAGTATTATGGGTATCATGAGAGTATTGGCAGCTATTATATCAGATTTAGATGCTACATTATGGAGAATTTATTAATATTAATGGCCATAGGGCAGCTATCTTATCAGTTTTAGATGTCAAAACAGGTAATCAAAGTAGTACTACAAGATAGCTATTATATTACTATTAAGACCACAGGGGAGATATTATATCCATTTTAGATGATAAAGTATATATATCTTATTTGTATTCAAGGCTACAGGGCAACTATTATATCAGTTTTAGATGCTACACTAAGCAGTTTTAGATGTTCTACTAATATGATATCATATCAGTATTAAAAGTATCAGGGTAACTATTTGTTTTAGGTGCTACAGTATGTATATTATTTAGTGTTAAGACCACAATACATCTATTATATTAATTCAGATGCTACAGTATGATATTATATTAATATTAAAGGTCACAGGGCAGATATTTTATTAGTTTAAGATGACATGATATGAATATCACATTAGTATTATATGTATTATATCATATTATTGAAGGCCACAGGGCAGCTCTTATATTAGCTTTGGATACTATAGGATGGATATTTTGTTAGTTTTAAAGATCTGGGGACAGCCATTGTATTAGTTTTAGATTTTCTAGCATGCATATTATAAATTAGTATTAAATGCCCAGGTCAAAAATTATGTCATTTTTAGATGTTCAAGTATGTATAACATGTTAGTATTAAAGTTAACATGGTAATTGATATATTAATTTCAATAGTATAGCATGGATATCCTTAGTTTACTGGCTACAAAACAGATATTTTACTAGCTTAATGTACTATAATATAAATATCATACTAATATTAAAGGCCACAGAGAACCAGTTTATCAATTTAAGATTCTATATCATGTATATTAAATATTAAAATCCACCAGAGAGTTATTATATTGGTTTCACAGGCTGTAGAAAAGGTGTCACATTCATATTAAAGGTCACAGGACATCTATTACATTGGTTTTAGAGGTCATAATATGGATAGCATATTAGTATTAAGGCTACAGGGGCACTATTATATTAGTTTTAGATGCCATAATATGGATATCACATTAGATTTAAAGGCCTCAGCCCTGCTACTATAATCATTTTAGATACTATAGTTTAGATATCATAGTAGTATTAAAGGCCTCTAATGGCTCTGATATTTGTTTTTGATGCTATAATATGAAAATCATATTAATAGTAAATGCCACAGAGCAGCTATTTTATCAGTTTTCCATGCCATATTATGGTGATCATATCAGTAACAAAGGCCACAGGACAGCTATCATATTAGATTTAGAGGTCATAATATGGATGACATATTAATAGTGAAGTCTATAGAGTTCATGATATCACAAGTTTATTATATTAATATTAAAGGCAGAGGGAAGCCATAGGATGGATATAATATCAGTATTAGAAGGCCACAGGACAGCTTTTATATTAATTAAAGGGCCATAAGTTTCACATCAGATTAATGTTAAAGGCCATGGGGCAGGGGCTAGGGTTGTGACTCGGTGGTAGAGCTCTTGCCTGGCATGCATAAGGCAATGGTTGGATCTTCACTACCACATAAAAATAAATTAATTAAAAATGGTATTGTGTCCATCTATAACTTTAAAAAATATTTTTAGAAGGCCACAGGGTAGGCTGGGGTTGTGGCTTGGTGGTAGAATGCTTGCCTAGCATGTGTGAGGCACTGGGTTTGATCCTCAGCACCACATAAAAATAAATAAATTATGGGCTGGGGTTGTGGCTCAGCAGTAGAGCACTCACTTAGCACATGTGAGGCCCTGGTTCAATCCTCAGCACCAACTAAAAATAAACTTATAAATATGTAAATAAATAAAATAAAGGTGTTATGTCCATATACACTAAAAGAAATTTTTTAAAAGGACACAGGGCAAGTATTCTATTAGTTTTAGAGGCTAAATTATGGATATTATATTAATAGTAAAGGCCACAGGACACCTATTTTATTAGGTTTAAATGCTATATTATGGATATCATAAGTATTAAAGACCACAGGGCAACTATTATAATATTTTAAGTACCAGAGAGCATAACAGGTTAGTATTGGAGGCCACAGGAAGCTATTATATTAGTTTTAGAGTCCACGGTATGGATATTACATTAGTATATAAGGTCATAATGCCACTATAATATCAGTTTCTGATGCTGTATTCTGGATTTTATATTACAATTAAAGATGACAGTGCAACTATTATATCAGTTTTAGAGGCTATAGTATATATACCGCATTTAAATTAAAGAGCACAGGTCAGCTATTATATTAGCACTAGGTGCTATAGTATGAACATCAATAAGTATTAGAGGCAAAGGTACATGAATTAGTTTAAGATACTATATATTGATATTATATTAACATTAAAGAAGATCTATTATATTACACAGGAGATCTATTATATTACATGAGCCAGTATGTATGTTACATTAGTATGAAAGGCTATGAGATAGCTACTATATTAGATTGGGATGTTTTGCTATGGATATCATATTACTGTAAAAGACTAAAAAGCAGTTATTATATTAGTATTAAATGCTATAGTGTGCACACTATATTTGTATTAGAGACCAGCTATTACATTTGTTTTAGATATACATTGAACTCTCTTGTAGATAGAGACTGTTTGCTGATAGTCCTAAAATCAATTATGGTGAAGATTTCTGCAGAAACTTAGTTAAGATTTTCTGTGGAGGAGGGGGTACCACTACAGAAGATTCTTTTAGTAGTGCAGTCACACTAAGGTAACTTCTGACCAGCAATTGACCCCAGTGCCCACATTAACATGAGACTGACTTGTAGATGAAGCCCCCTAAATAGGATGGCCACCATGACAGTTCTGGAGAGGACCAGCTAAGGTCAAAAACTCCACTGCCCAAAGTGAAGGAGGAGTTGAACACCTGATTGGCAGAGTACAGACATAGTCCCCAGTTCTCCTGGTAAACAAACAGTAATGAAGTTTGAGGACAGCCAAGAGACGGTGTGGTGGGGGGGGACCAGGTGAACACTAAGTTGGCAAAGGCATGACAATAATGCAGTAAGCAAGTGACATTTCTGAATACTTGAACAAAAGCCATATAGACTTACAAAAGTAGACTTTACAGTATCTGAGGAAAGTACTAAGAATCAACCCTGAAGAAGTAAGCAGTTGGCCTTTTGAATACAATAGAACACAAATGAAGAAAATCAAAGGTTGATGAAGTATCTGGGTTTTAGAATTTAAAGAATTAAATGTAAAGGAAATACCTAAAAAGCCAATTACATGGACAAGTCATTAGAAGACATGGAGAATCTTAAACAACTTCTAGAATAGGTCAGAGTCCAGGAACACAGTTGAGTTGAAGCTGGCTGAGCATCCTTGGGAGGGACAGTTTTGTCATGAGAGGAGGTGGTGAAGGGCTACACAGTAACCTGTAAGAGATTATTGTCAAGGGTTACACAAGGGGCTAAGAAAGGGGGTGGTAGAGGGATATACAGGAGATGAGAGCAGTTGGTGAAGGAAAACACAGGAGTTGAGAGGTGTTGGTCGAGGGCTACAGAGGATGGGATGAGAAGAGATGGTGGAGTGCTACAAAGAAGCTGTGAGAGAACATGGTCAAGGTCTACACATGAGCCCTTGAGAGGAGGTGACAAGAGAGTACATAGGAGCAGATAAAAGGAAGTGGTGAAGGGCTAAATGGTGAGATGAGAGGAGAAAATGGAGGGCTACACAGAAATTTGTGAGAGCAGGTGGTGGAAGGTTACACAGAGGTGAAATGTTCTGGTGGAGTGTTACACAGGAGGAGATAAGAGGAGAAGGTTGAGAGCTACACAGGGTCAGTAAAAGCCGACAGTGGAGGGCACACTAGAAGCCATATGGGATGTGATACAGGGATACACATAAAGCTGTGAGAGAAGTGGTGTAGGACCACAGAGTAGGTCATAAAATGTGGTGGTCAAGGACAACACAGTATGGAGGATGCTATCTCAGAAATGCTAAATTCTAAGAAGTCTGGTTTGACCCTGATCCTGACCTCTCTTGCCTACCTGTAACTCTAAAACACTAATTCTATTCCCTATTTCTTAGCTCTTACATTACCCAAGAAATCCTGCATCTAAGTCCACAAACTATGTACTTCTGGTTTATCATCTATTCTGTAAATCATCCCCACCTATCCTGTACCCAACACCTGACCACAACCCAGACCACAAATTTGCTACCCAACCCAGACCACAAATTTGTTCAGACCCAACCCCAACCATAATTCCTGCCCAAACCCTAATGCTCACCATATAATTTTGGTTTCTGATCTTCACCTTGTAGAGGGACTGGGCTTCAGTGTGACTGACCTTGAGAAGGGGATGGCTTCAGTGTCTATGATATTTGAAGGGTGGCTTTATTCTTCTATCCAGAGCTGGTTGGTCACATTTGCTCAATTCTTGGAGTATATTCTTCTGGACTAGGTTGGAGAGATGCAAGTCCTGCTTCCCCTTAATATGAACTTGACCTATGACAAGCCACTTTTTCACAGTCATTGTGAATAATGCACACAAGTGTCACACCAGCGTTGTACTGTGACATTTTTATACCATTAGTGGTATTAAAACAGGCTCTGTGTATTGAGGTGGTTGCCCTGTGCCATATGCTTGTAAGTGGTAGAGCTACAGTCCTGTGCACAACCCCTAGCCTCACACCCAGCTCTCCTAACACCTTCACTATCTCCAAGACAAGGAAGGAATTAAAGAATTAAAGTAATTAAAGTAATTACTTTAATTAAAGTAATTAAAGTAATTAAAGAATTGGCCCAGTGACTAGAGAAGCTGAGGCTGGAGGCTGGAGAATACATAGATGATCCAGGGAAGCAATGCCAGAACCCATCTCAAAATAAAACAAAACAGGGCTGGGGATATGGCTGAAGCGGTAGCATGCTCGCCTGGCATGCGTGCGGCCCGGGTTCGATCCTCAGCACCTCATACCAATAAAGATGTTGTGTCAGCCGAGAACTAAAAAATAAATATTAAAAAAAAAGAATTCTCTCTCTCTCTCTTAAAAAATAAAACAAAACAGGCAAAGACTGTGAAGTATCATGCATTTATGTTCAATCATAGACATGAAATAAATCATTTCATTCTCCTTTTTCTTATGTCTCTCCTTTGTGCTGCTTTTATTTTCTGGAGAAACTCTACTTTTCTCTGTTCCTTCTATGACTTTCTATTCCTCTCCTCATGGTCCTGACTGTTCACTCAGGGCTGCCTGGTATACCTATACTTGTGTGAACCTACAGCCTCTTCTTCTGGAATCACTGCAACATAGGCTACCACAATTATCCATGTTTATTTTTGGAAGGTCAGAATCATGCACAAAATTTATCTTCAATGATTTAACTTGTGTCCACTTGAGTACTGTGTGATATTTCTTATGACATCAAAATGTTAAAATCTCCATTAGAAAAAAAAGTTCATATGTTACTAGCATACTGTAAATATTTTTTTTGGCCTGACTTTATTTTTGGTTGCTGTTCATTCACTCACACATTTACATTACATTTCTCAGAATCATGTCCTAGGCAACATACATGCCAGGTAATGTTCTAACACTGAACTCCATTCCCAGCCCTGGAGGTGAGCCAAGGAAGGACAGCATGAGGCACACAGAATTTATCTTGCTTAAAGAGGGAGCCTAGATTCCTTTGCTACCCATGTATTATATAAAATAAACTCTGCTCAGTGACAGGAACATTAAGGATGGAGAATGGGAGCATGCTATGTGCATTGTGATTTGGGGAAACCTTGTGAACATTTCATGAAAATATTCCAGGAAAAAAAGGCAACACAAAAAGCTCTACTTTTCCTTCTCTGTTTTTTTCCATGAATTTTCAATCCTCTGTCTATTTTTATCCATGGAGTCCCTGTTGTGTCCCCCAAGCTAGCCTCCTATGCATTTACTCCGGAGGTCCTCAGCAATAGCTCCTGCAACCACTAGAACAACATGCTATTATACAATTTAATTTCTAATTGTGAAAGGTCTGATTTTCTTCTAAATTGTTTTTCTTGAACATAAATGATATTTATTTTCAAAATTTGATTTCTGTCATCTTTTTTTTAAATATCTTTATTTTATTTTTATGTGGTGCTGAGGATCGAACATAGGGCCTCACACATGTTAGGCACTGAGCCACAATCCCAGCCCTGATTTCTGTCATCTTAATTACCTTTTGATTTTAATTCTGACACCATTATTTAATTTTTTTAAAAAAATTCGTATAAGACATCAGAATGCATTACAATTCTTATTACACATATAGAGCACAATTTTTCATATCTCTGGTTGTATACAAAGTTTATCCAGGCCAATTTGTGTCTTCATACATGTACTTTGGATAATAATGGGGCACCACCATTTTGAAACACTTTACTGTAAAATATTTTTACAGGTTAATAGTATCTCAAATCAATTGGTGCTTTATTCCTTCTCCCATCCATTCACTTTCCATATTTCTCTATCCTGATGCCTTTCTTCATGCAATAAAAATCAAGCCTTAAATCTTAACACTAACCTTAAACCTCTATCCTATGCCATAAACCCTAACTTAACCCTATCCCTAACCATATTCCTAATCCCAACCCCAAAGCCAACCATTAACCTTAATCCTCTAACTCTAACCCCTAAGTCTAACCCTAAACCTTAAGTCTAATTCTCACCATAAACCTCTAACCATTTCCCTAACCCAGCCCCAACCCTTTTCCCAACAGCAAACCCCTAATCCAACCCCTAACCCAATCCCTAACCCCAATCTTAATATAAACTCTAACACTACCTACCTGAATATGGCAGAGTTCCCACTTGAACTTATGAAAGCAGCAAGTGCCCAGGTGACTTACAACTTCTAACATGAACATAAATGAGACATTCCATGACCCTCTTCTTTGAATCATTTGCTGTAGTGGCTCACAGCAGACAGAAAACTATTTAGTACTATCAATTCACCATAAAGCATATCTTTCAAACATATTTTAAATAATATATTTGAGCAAGCATATGACCACACACACAGGGAAAGGTAAGTGGTAAAGGGCCTGTAGCTTTTATGCCCTCCCCAGGCAGCATCCTGCCAGCACCTTCAGCAACAGAGAGTCCTAGAAATCTTTTTCTTTTTTGGATGCTTCATTAAGTACCCATGATTCATTAAATCATTGATCATTTGTTACCAGTTTAGGCTTTAGTTCCTCTGTTCTCCTTATATATGTGGGAAGGCTCAAGTTCAAACTCTGTAATGATGTTTTTGGTTTTTTTTTTCCCACTGAACATGGTCATCCTGTGTTGCCCAGGAGCCCTAGACCATTAATCACCTCACTGGTATCAGACAGACACATTGCTTCATAGATTGAAGAATGAGGAGCTAAGAGACAGGACACTGAAGCAGAGACCAAGAATGTATTTCTTGGCACAACAAGCCACAAAGTAGCTTCAAATTGACAAAGAACTTGAATATACACTTTTTACTAGTAAACATGAAAGATGATTAACAGGATATTGTATTAGTGTCATTATAGACATGCAAGTTAAAACTGCAGTGAAATTTCCTCACTTTTACTAATAAAGCCATAATAAAAATATTTAAAAATAACAAGTGATTTGGGGCAACCTTGTGAACATTTCATAAAAATATTCCAAGAAAAAAGGCAATCCAAAAGGTAAGCTCTACTTTTCCTTCTCTGTTTCTTCCATGAATTTTCAATCCTCTATTTTTATCCATGGAGTTCTTGTTGTGTCCCCCAAGCTAGCCTCCTACACATATACTCCAGAGGTACTCAGCAACAGCTCCTGCAATCACTGGGGCAACATGCTATTATACAATTTAATTTCTAATTGCAGAAGGTCTGATTTTCTTCTAAGATGAGCTCTACTTTTCCTACTGATTTTCTTCCAAGATAAGCTCTACTTTTGGGTAAGGATGAAGATAAATCAGCACTCTTTTATATACCTGTAACAATAAATAATGTGAAGCTTGTGTGTGGAATAGTTTGCTATTTCCTCAAAAAGTAAAAATAGAATTATCATACTACTCAACAACTCCATTTGTATGTATTTAACCCCAAAGAACTGAAAGGAGGTATTAAAAGAAAAGTACATGTGTATACTTTCCATCTGTTAAAGTCATGAGAATGAGGGACAGGCTCAAAAGGAGTTTTAGGAAAAAAATTGATTGTCATGGAGAAGCTTGCTGATGTCCTGATTTGCAGGTTATGTGATGGTCACCTGAGAGTATCCATTCCTACATTGAGTAAAATACATTGCAGTGTTTTACATGGAGATACAAACCTGGCATAGCAACGACCAGTGGGGAATGTGAGTGAAAGGATACAGAGCATTTTGCACCACCAATGCAGGGTTCCTGTAAGCTTAGCACTATGAGAAAGTCAACTGCTTATTAAAAACCACCATGCCAATACTATGCCAGAAAAACAGACATCAGACTTTATGAGGGAAGTTGACCCTTATAAATCCAGCTCAGCCAAATCTCAGAAATACCATTGCAAGAAAATTTTTCATTAGAAGCCACTGTGTGTGTGTGTGTGTGTGTGTGTGTGTGTGTGAGAGAGAGAGAGAGAGACATTAATATTAGAGTCTAAATTTTGGATGTTATATTAGTATAAGCAGGTCACTTAGCGTTTATTATAGTGATATAAAACCAATGTGTTCATAGTAGATTAGCATTAAAGACCACAGTCTGGATATCGCTGTGAAGGCAGTAAGGTCCATGGTAAGTAAATATATTACTATTAGAGGCCATCTATTTACACTGGAAGCATACTTTGGGAAACAATGTGAATATCACATTAGTATTAAAGAGCACAATGTGTATACTGTAATAATATCAATGACAAAAAGTCATGTATGCTTGTAATCCCAGAAGCTCATAAGGCTGAGGCAGGAGGATGGCAAGTTCAACGCCAGCCTCAGCAACTAAGTGAGACCTTAAGCAACTTAGAGACACCCTGTCTCAAAAAAATAAAATAAAAAGGGCTGGCATGTAGCTTAATGGTTAAATGCCCCTGGATTCAATATCTAGTACAAAAAAAAGAACAAAAGATCAACTATTATATTAGGACTAGATGCCTCTGTGAGGACATTGTATGTGTCATGAGTGGCAGCGGATTCAATGAGGATATTAACTGCATTACAGGCCTTAGTGAGTATATTATATAGGTCAGAGGTTTCAGTTTAGATATTATATTAGTGGTAGTGTCCTGAATAAAATATTATATTAGTGTAGCAGGTCTTGTTGAAGATACTATATTAGTATCACAGGTCTCAGTAATAACACTATATGTGCTAGAGATTTCAGTGAGGATATTATATGTTTTGGAGGCTTCAGTGTGAATATTATGTGTGTCAAATACCTGACTGGGGACAATATCTGAGTATCTGAAGCCACTGTGAAAATACTATATTTGTCAGAGACCCCAGTGAGATTATTATTGAGTATCAGAGGCCCCATTGTAGAATATGATAATTATTAAAGGTTAATTGAGGATATTTGTTAGAGTACTGATTGAGAATATTATATGAGTGTCAGAGGTCTGAGTAAGTATATTATATATGTCATAAGCTGCAGTGAGAATATATATACACCTTTATATAAATTATATATTCATATAATGTATGCAAATATATATTTATGCAAATATATTATATATATATATGTGTGTATGCGTGTGTGTGTGTGTGTGTGTGTGTGTTCTGGGGATTGAACCAAGGAGTACTTTAGCACTGAGATACATCCTCAGCTCTTTTTATATTTTTATTTTGAGACAGAGCTTCACCAAATTTTTGAGGCTGGATTCAAACTTGCAATCTTCCTGACTCATGCTCCCGATTCATTGGGATTACAAGTCTATGCCAGTGTATTCAAGTTATTGAGAATATTATTGAGTGTCAAAGTCTTCAATAGGTTATTATGAGTTAGATGACTCAATGAGTATATTATATCACTCAGAGGACTCAATTAAGGTATTATTTTTGCCAGAGGCCTCAGTGAGATTATTATATGAATATCAGCAAACTCAATGAGGATAATATATGTTATATCAAGATCATTGTATTGTCATGAGCAACTAATAAAAAAATATATGTGCTATAGTCTCAACTGATGATATTATATGAGTATCAGAGATTTCAGTGAGAATATTATGAGTGTCAAGAGAACTTGGTGAGGTTATTATATATTTCAGAGGCCTAAATGAGACTATTACATGAATACAAAGGGTTTTGTGTGGATATATATGTCTCATCCACCTCATTAAGAATATTACATTTGGGGCTGGGGTTGTGGCTCAGCAGTAGAGCACTTGCCTAGCACATGTGAGGCCTTGGGTTCAATCCTCAGCACCACATAAAAATACATAAAAAATAAAGATATAATACCTTTGTGTCCAACTACAACTAAAAAATAAAAAATTAATGAATATTACATAAGTGTCAGATAACTCAGTGAGCATATTATATGTATTAGAGTCATCACTGATCATATTATGTTTGTCAGAATCTCAGTGGTGATATTATATGAGTGTCAGAGACCTCAGTGAGGCCAATAGATACTTTAGTCCATTTAGTTAACATATTATATCTGTAAGAGGACTCACTGAGGATATTATATGTCCCCTTATATGTGTCAGAGGACTAAGTGATGAGATAAATTTTAAAGATATCAGCAGGGATATCATATGTGTCAGATAACTCAGTGTGAAAATGTCAGAGGCATCAGTAAGAATATTAAATGTGTAGAAAAAAGAATATTATATGTGTGCCACAGGTCTTTTCAGAGCCTCAGTGAGTATACTGTATCTGGTAAAGGCTACAATGAAGATACTATATTAGTGTCACGGACTCAGTGTTGATATTACATGAGATATAGAACTGAGAGAGGATGTTATATGTGTTAGAGAACTCAGTGAGCACATTATATGTGTCAGAAACCTCAGTGAGAAGATTGTATTCTTTAGAGGTTTTAGTGTAGATAGTGTATTAAACAGAGATCTCAGTGAGATCATTATATGGATTAGAGGCCTCTATGAACATGATATTTGCTATAAACCTCAGTGAAGATATCATATGAGTGCCACAGGCATCAGAGAGGATATTATATAGGTAAGGGCCTTAAATTGCATATTATATGTCAGAGCACTGAGTGAGGACATTATAGATGACAGAGGCCTCATTATATGAGTGTCAGAGGAATCAGTGAAAATATTATATGAGTGTTACAGACCTCAATGAGTATATTCTGTAAAATGCCTCAGTGAGGCATTACATCATTTACATAGATGGAGCTTCGCTGAGGACATTATGTGAATATCAGAGAACTCAATTAGAATTTTATATAAATGTGAAAGCCCTGACTAAGAATATTATGTATATCAGAAGTTTCAGTCCTCACTGAAGCCCTTATTGTTTGTTAGAGACTTTAGTAAGCATAGTAAATTTGTTAGAGTCTACAGGAGGATATTAAGTGTCAGAATTCAGAGCAAGGCTAATACCTGAGTGTGAATAGTATATGTATTAGAGCCCTCAATCACACTGTTATATGACTATGAACATCCTTATATGAGAAAAATATCTGAGTGCAAGAGGCCTTGTTGAAGGCATTGCATGTGTCTGAGATCTCAGTATGTTCAATCTATGGCTCAAAGGTCTCAGGAAAGAAATCCTATGTGTCAGAGACCTCACAGGATAAAATAGGAATGTCAGGCTACTGAGTGAGAACATTAATTGTGTTAGAGTCCTCAGGGAAGAAGGTATACTAATGTCACATACTTCAGTGAGGGTATTACTGTGTTGAAGGCCTTGGCATTTGTACTGCTTGGGTGAAAGTCCCAAGTGGAGCTACTGTCTGTGTCAGAGACCTCAAGGAGACACTTAAAAGTGTCAGAGGACCTCAGGGATTTAGAGGCCACAGGGAGTATATTATATATGTCAGAGTCTTCAGAAACATATTACATGAGCCCAAAATCTCATTGAGGCTATTAACTGAGTCAGAGGACTCAACACTGGTACTTCATTGTTGTCAGAGGTCTCAGCAGAGGATAGATTGCTTTTTAGAGGGGTAGGAGAAAATATGTTTTCCTGAGGCCACTGTGACGATACCATGAGTCAGAGGCTTCAGTGTGGGTAGAACGTATGAGAACCTGAGTGAAGATTTCATAAACCTCAGGGGGATTATGATGGAGTGTCTCAGAACTCAGTGAATAAAATCTGTTAGTGTCAGCAGCCACATGAGGAAATTCTATGTATTGAAACCTTCTATGAGTATATTATATGGGTTTCAGAACTCTCAGAGAAAATATCACGATTCTAAAAGCTGTGAGTGAGGATATTTTAGAGCATCTTTAGGAAGTTGCTTACACGTGTCTGTATACTCAGTGAAATAAAATATGAATATCAGAGGCCGCAGTGTGTATAGGATGCAAATGTCAAAGGAGGACCCATTGTGAATATCCTATCAGGGATAAGACCACCAGAAGTGTTCTATTTGAGTAGTCACCATCAGAACAAGGATATTACATGGGTCATAGTCATTAGTGTGCCAATGGTAAGAGTAAGAGGCCTTTGCAAATATATGCCTTCGATACTTGATGTGGAAAGTTAATGCCAGAGTGAGGCTATTAGTTGAGTTTTAGAGGCCTCAGCAAGAATCATATATGTGACCCAGAAATCAATAATGAAATATTATCCAGCTACAGGCCTCACTGAGGATGAGTCAGGGGCTCCATTGAGATTAATCAATGATTGCCACAGGACTCAGCTAGGGTATTGTCTCTGAGGTCTCCGTGAGTTGAATACATATGTCCAAGAACTCAATGTATCTAATATGTTTCAGATCCCTCAATCACACTATTATATGACTATGAACATCCTCAGTGAGGAAAATATCTGACTGCAAGAGGCATAGCTGGAGGCATTGAATGTGTCTGAGATCTTATTATGTTTAATCTATGCCTCAAAGATCTCAGGGAGGAAATCCTGTATAAGAAGTCTCACATAGGATGTGACAGGAGTGCCAGGCTACTCAGTGAGAACATTATGAGTGTTAGAGCCCTCAGGGAAGAGGCTATAGTGTTACACCCCTCAGTGGGGATACAATGATGTCAAAGGCCTGAGCCTTTGTACTGCTTGGGTGAGAGTGCTGCATGGAGAGTGTCTGTGTCAGAGACCTCAAGGAGACACTTAAAATGTCAGAGGAGTCTGTGTTGACAGAAAGATACTGTCTGAGCCCTCCATGATTTTTAAATATGACTAGACAATCAGGAACTCTGCCAGTGAGGCTCTTAGGTGTGCCTGAGCTCTCATTGAGATATTAACTGAGGGAGAGACAGAGGCTTGAGGGAGAATATTATCTACATCCACCAAGCCTCTGTGAATATGTGATATTAAGTGTCAGAGGCAACTGGGAGGAGAGGACATGAGTGTCAGAGCCCTGAGTGAGTTTATTATACATGTGACAGAAGAATTTATGGACTCAGTGAGATGATCAAGGAATTTCAGAGCCCTCAATAAGTACACAATATTGAGTGTCAAAGGAGGACACACTGAGGATATTTCCTGAGTGTCAGTGACCTCCATGAGAATGTTCCATGAGTGCTGCAGGCCTGAGCGAGGATATATATGTGCTGTAATAGGAAGAGACCTGTGTTAGCCTATTATATGTGACAGTGCCTTCATATGGACATTTAGTGTCAGAGTCCAGAGGGAGGCTATCACCTGAGTGTCTGAATCCTCATTGAGAATAATACATTTTTCAGAAGATGTACTGAAGATGTTTGGTCAAAGTCAGAGGCCTTAATAAGGATGTGATAGGTGTCAAAGTCTTCATTGAGATTATTTTGTTATTACTATAGGTCTCAACCAGGGTATTTTCTCTTAAGAGGCCTCAGAGAGTTGACTATATGTGTTAGAGACTAGGGGTGGAGAATGTAGGTATCATAGCCTCACTCACTGTTATGTGACTATGAAGGTCCTTAGTGAAGACAATTTCTGACTAGGAGAGGTGTTATTGAAAATAGTTTCCTCAATAAGTATATTATAGAGATGAAATTTCTAGTTAGTAAGTTTTTTTTATTTTTTTAGTTATACATGGTCACACTATTTTATTTTGTTTATTTATTTTTATGTGGTGCTGAGGATCGAACCCCCGTGTAAGGCGAGCACTCTACTGCTGAGCCACAACCTCAACCCTCCAGTGAAAAACTTCTATGTGTCAGATGTCTCATTGAGAATAATGGTGGGAATGCCAAGGTACCCAGTGAGGACACCGTATGTGATGGAGTTTTCAGGGTTGAAAAAATATCAGTGTGAAAGGCCTCAGTGAGATTATGAAATGAGTATCAGATGCCTTAATGACCAAATCTTACATGGAAGAGAATTTATTGAGAAGATGATTTTTCTCAGACTGGTCTGTGAGGAAAATATGGGCTCAAATGACTCAGTCCCTACTCTACAAAGGTTGGAGCTCTCTGTGGGGATTTCATATGTGTCAGAGACCTCAATGAGACACATGCATGTGTCAGAGGACTCATTGTACATACTATGTAACCTTTGGAGGTATCACTTATATTTTGAATATCTATCAGAGCATTAATCTGTGCAGATATCAGGTGCCCCAGAGCACTTGGTAAGATAGTACTTAAGTGTTAGAGGTCTCATGGAGGTCATTATCTGAGCTTGAGAAACCTAAGGTGGATATTATATTCATTTCATTGTCCTGCATGAGGATGATATCCACTGCAGAGTCCTCAGGCAGTATGTTACCAGTGTGAGTGGACTCAGTGCTATATGATGTGAATGTCAGAGGTCTCAGGGAGGAATCATGGGAGTTTCAGCAGAGGATACATTGAGGATATGATATGAGTATCAGATACCTGCTTCAGGCTATTATAAAAGTGTCCAAGGCCACAATCAGTATATCTTATGTGTCAGAAACTTCAGTGATAACACTGTATTTGACATAGGCCTCTGTGAGCATATTGTAGGTGGCCGAGGCTTCTCATGGATATTAAGTGTCAGAGTCTAGAGCCAGGGTGTTACCAGACTGTTTGAGGCCTCAGTAACAATATGAACATGACCAAGGTCACAGTTTAGATATATTATTGATGTCAGAGGCCTCTGTGAGGATGTGATATGTGTTCAAGGCTTCAGTGAGAATGTGATGTGTTTGTCACAGGCCTCACATTGGATATTATACTTCATAGAGGCTGCAGTAAACTTACTATACCTGTCAGAGGCCTCAGGTTTCTCCTATGAAAAGAGGTCTCCATAAGTATATGATGGCTGTCAAAAAGATTCTAAGTGGAAGAGACCTCTGTTAGCCAATTACATGTGTCAGATGTCTCCAATACTACATCATTAATACTAGGGGCCTCAGTAAGCCTCTTATAGGTCCTGTAGGTCACAATGTAGATACTGTATGTGTCAAGTCCTCAGGGAGTTAGAGGCCTAAAGGAGTATATTATATCTGCCAGAGGTTTAAGGTAGGATATTAAATGCTCCTGACTCTTCAGTGAGGCTATTAACTGAGTCAGTGGACTCAGCATTGATACTTCATTGCTGTCAGAGGCCTCAGTGAGAACACTATTAGGGTCACAGACCTCATCGAGTCAGAAGTCTTAGTGACAATGGAGGATATGTCAGAGGCCTGAGGATATCACATGCATCTGGATCTTCAGAGAGAATATTTTGTGTGTCAGAGGCCTCAGCATGTATATGGGGTATAGGCCTCAGTGTTGATATTACATGAGCATCAGAAGCCTGAGGGAGGAGGCATTGAATGTGTCCTGAGGGAGGACATTCAAAATGTGTCTGAGGCCTAGCTGAGGACAGTTTGCTTTTCGAAGGGCTAAGGGAAGATATTGTTTGTCAGAGGCCCCAGTGCAGATACCAGGTGTTAGAGGCCTTAGTGTGGGTAGAAGGTGTGAGAACCCTGAATGAAGATTTCATTTATTTCAGAAGCCTCAGTGAGACTACAATGTTATTATCACAGGACTCAGTGAATATACTAGGTTAGTGTCAGAGGACAAGAAAGGACTCTCTATACATCAGAATCCTCTGGGGGTTTATTATATGGATTTCAAAGACCTCAGGGAAGATATCACGTGATTTTTGGAGCTGTGAGTGGGGACATTTTAAGTTTCAGAGTCCTCAGGAAGTTGATTAAGGGTGTCAGTATCTTCAGTGTGATTGTATATGAACGTCAGATGCCTCAGTGAGTATGGGATATGAATGTCAGAGGAGGCATGGAGGATATCCTATCAGGGTCAGAGACACCCAGGAGAATTCTATATAAATAGTATAGCCCAAATGAGGATATTGCAGGGGTCAGAGTCCAGTGTAACTATGGTAAGAGTAGGAGGCCTCTGTAATCCTATCATATACCTTAGAATCTTCATGTGGAGATTTACTATCAGAGACCAGAGCAAGGCTATGAACTGATAGTCAGAAGCCTCAGTGAAAATCATACATGTGATCCAGGACTCTGTGAAAACATTATGTCCAAGTCAGAGGCCTCAGTGAGAATGGGTCAGTCTTCATTGAGCTTACTCCATGATTGCCACAGGACACAGTTAGGACATGTTCTGTGTTCAGGGCCTCAGTAAGTTGAGAACATACATCTGAGGACTCAGTGTGGATAATATATGTGAGAGAACCCCCAGTCACACTAATATATGATGTAAACATCCTTAGTAAGGAAAATATTTGATTGGAATAGACCTTGTTGAAGGCATTGCATATGTTTGACATCTTGGTATGTATAATCTATGGCTTAAATGTCTCATGAAAGAAATCCTATGTGTCTGAGGCCTCACAGAAAATATTATGGAAGTGCCAGGCTACTCAGTAAGAACATTGCATGTGTTAGAGTCCTCAATGAAGAGAGTATACCACTGTCACATCCCTCAGTAGGATATTACAGTGTGGAATGCCTCAGCATTTGTACAGCTTGGGAAAGAGTCCTCTGTGGAGTTATTGTCTTTGTCAGGACTTCAAGTAGACACTTAAAAGTATCAGAAGGATCTGTGTTGATAGGAAGGTACTTTCAGAGTCTTCAGTGATTTTTTAAATATTTTAGACAATAGGGGTCTTTGTCAGTGAGGCTCTTAGGTGTGCCTGAGCTCTTGCTGATATATACACTGATGGTCAAGAGGATTGAGGATATTTTTTGAGTCCCACAAGTCTCTATAAATAAGTTGTGTAACTGTCAGAGGAACAAGGGAGGAGAGGATATGAGTGATAGAGATCAGAGTGAAGATATCGTACACTTAAGAATCCTCAATAAATAGAATAGGAGTGTTTATGGACTCCGTGAGATAATCAAGAAATGCCAGAGGCCTCAGTGAGTATCCGATGTGTCAGAGAAGGACTCACTAAGGATATTACATGAGTGTCAGAGACCTCCATAAGAATGTTTCTTAAGTGCCATAGGCCTGAGTCAGGATATATATGTGCTGTAATAAGAAGAGGACTCTGTTAGCATATTATATGTGAAAGTTCTTTGAGAATCAAAAGCCTGAGTGAGAATAATACATTTGTAAGGGGACATACTGAAGATATTCTGTCAAGGTCAGAGGCCCCAGTGAGGATGTGATATGTGTCAGACTTCACTGAGTTTATTTTGTTATCACCACAGGCCTCAATTAGGGTTGTTGAATACTTGTGTCAGAGGCCTCAGGGTAGATAGTATAAGTGTCAGAATCCTCACTTACTATTTTATATGACTGTGAGGTGAAGAAAACTTCTGAATATTAGAGGCCTTCCTGAGGATTTTGTCCTCAGTGAATATATTTTAGGGCTCAGAGTTCTCAGTGAGGAAATTCTATGTGTCAGAGGCCTCCTTGAGAATAATGATGGCAGTGCCAGGGTACCCAGCGAGGACATTGTATGTGATGAAGTTTTCAGGGTAGAGAGAATATCAGTGTGAAAGGCCTCAGTGAGATTATGAAATGAGCACCACAGGCCTTTGTGATGATCTAATATGTGTAAGAGGCCTCACTGAGAATAGAATCTCTCTCAGAGGTCAGTGAGGAAAATACGGGGTCAAATGACTCATTCCATACTGTACATAGGATGGAATCCTCAGTGGGGATTTTATATGTGTCAGAGACATCAATGAGACATATATGTCTCTGAGGACTCATTGTACCTCATGTTACCTGCAGAGGCCTCAGTGACTTTTGGATGACTCTCCCAGGGTCTAAATCTGTGTGGACTTCTGGTGCCCCAGAGCAGTGTGATATTCCTTGAGTGTCAGGAGCCTTGATTAGGATATTTCTGAATGACAGAAGCCTCAGGGTGGATATTATATTGACCTCACTGTCCTGTATGAGGATGATATCCATTTCAGAGTCCTCAGTAAGAATGTCATTAGTGTTTTGGGACTCAAATGAGATAGGGTGTGAATGTCAGAGGCCTCAGGGAGGATTTATGTTAGCATTAGAGGAAGACTCACTGAGGATATGATATGAGTGTTAGAAACATTTCTGAGGCTATTATAAAAATATCCCAGGCCTGAGTGTGGTTATTTTATGTGTCAGAGGCTTCATATGGATATTAATTGTCAGAGTCCAGTGCCAGGGTATTACCAGAGTATCTGAGGCTTCACCAACCCATCCCCTTGAATGGGATCAAGGTCACAGTACAGATATCCTGTTCATGGCAGTGGCCTCAATGACGATATGTGGAAGATTCCTCAGTGACAATATAAAGTGTTTGTCACAGGCTTCACTTTTGACATTATATTTTGTAGAGTCGGCATTAAACTTACTATACTTGTCAGAGGCCTCAGTTTTCTCCTATAGAAAGGGGCCTCTGTGAGTACATGATGGCAGTGCCAGAGGCATCAAGAAGACATTCTAAGTGGAAGAGACCTCTGTTATCCAATTATACATCTCAGATGTCTCCAATACTTTATTGTTAGTATTAGAGACCTCAGTATGCCTCTTATAGATACTGTAGGTGTCAATGTAGACATTGAATATTTCAAAGACCTCAGGAAGTTAGAGGCCTCAGGGAATATATTATACCTGTCAGATGGTTCAGGGAGCATTTTAAATGCACCAGCCACCTCAGCAAGGCTACTCCTGAGTCAGATGTCTCAGTACCAGTACTTCATTATTGTCAACAGCCTCAGTGAGGATACCATTAGGGTCACATGCCTCAGTGAGAATACTAAATGCATTTGAATCCTTACTGACAATGGGACTTGTGTCTAAGGACTTACGATATCATATGTTTTAGAGGCTTCTCTGAGAATATTACAGTTGTCAAAAGAGTCAGTCAGTAATATATTATATATCAGAGCCCTCAGTGAAAACAGTGCCTTTTTAAATAGTTTCATGTGTTTAGTGAGAGCTCTGAATAAAAATATTGTGTTTCAGAGGCCTCAATATGGTTTTTCCTTATTTGTCATAGGCTCTCATGGATATTTTATGACTGACACAGGCCTCAGTAATGATATTGAGGATGTTAGAAACCTCTGTGAGGACATTATATGTCAGAGCCCTCATTGATTATATGTGTAGAGGACTCATTGAGAATATTATATGTGTCAAAGAACCTAGTTTTTATGTGAATTTTAGAGATCTCATTGAGAATATTTTTATGTGACATAGGCTTCCACAAAAATTTCATATGTGTGTCAAATGCCTCAATGAAGATATTACATTTTTCCTAGTTCTCTGTGAGGATATCTTATGAGTGTGAAGGTTTGACATGTTATCTTCTAGGGGTCTCAATGTGTATGTGATATCAGCCAGTGGTATCATTAATGATATTTATTGATATCATATTATTTCAGTGCATACTATATATGTTAGAGTCTTCATGAGGATATTATATTGTATTTAAAGCCTCAGTGAAATGTTTTATAAGTGTAAAAGGCTTAATTGAGGGTATTACACTACTCTTTCCTGTTAAAAGAAAACAGGAAACAATAGAAAGAACTCCCAGTGGAAAGAATGGTCAAAGCTATTCCCAAAGGCTTCAAGCAGGATGAAGTAAGCAACAAAGTACTATAGAGTTGGATAACAAACAAAATCTTGGAGTAAATATCCAGATGCTCATTTTATTTACAAATAAATGACTAAACAGATAAACAAAAGAGGCCAAATAAAAACCTCTTATGTAGAATTTCAAAAAATTGAGGTGGACATTTGGCCCCCAAGGAGTTAGGCCTAACTTCCCACTTCTTAAGAGGGGGCTGTGCATAGTGACTTACTCCAAAACAATATATATATAATGTGGACATGTAGAGAAACATAACTTCACAGTGAGAAATCTGGCAAACACTACATCAGTCAGGTGAGCACCTTGAGGATATGAAATGAAGAACAGCACTTCATCTGTAATCTGCTTTCCCCAATCCATAACCTGTCTACATATGAGAAAAACATCAACTGAAAATCTAAAAAGTACCTGACAGGTACTCCTCAACTGTCAGGTCCTCCTCAACCATCAAGGGCATCAGAGAAAGGAAGGTCAGAGAAACTGTCGCCACCAAGAAAAGCCTATGGAGACAGGATGACTATCTTGCAGGATCTTGGATGGGGTCCTGGAACTGAAAGAGGCTGTACTGAGAATCCAAAGGAAACACAGACATTAGTTAATAAGAGCATATCAGTATCTGTTTATCATGAAAAATTATGTATAAAGTTAACACATCTGAGATAGCTCATGTAAATCATAAGAGAAAAAAACTGGGTAGAAGTTATATAGTAGATCTCTGCATTTTCTTTGCAATTTCTGCATAAACATAAAACTACTCTAAAGTACAATCTTAAGACATGGCTATATTTTTTTCAAACACCTGCTCATTTAATTACTCAGAATGTTAATTACTAATAATTGACATTCTTAAGTAGTTCTGCATTTTTTTAAGAGCATTTATAACAAAAATATGTCAAACTAACATAATGTAAGATAAGTACTTATTTTATATGTTTTATGTTAAAGTAATAATATGTTTAAACTTATTTATCATTATTTATTTTGCTATTGCTAGGTTCTAGATTTTCTCTCTAAAAATTTCAAAACTTTAGAGAAAAAAATCTACATTTTAGTGACACTATTTCAAGTCATGGTTGAATTTTTTCAAAAGAGTCATGATAATAAATATGTTACAAGAGCAGATTGATTCATTGTGAATGAATCATTCATCCTAAAGAAATCTTATCTTTCATTTGTTTCTATGTATACCCTTTAATAGTAATAGCATCAAATGTTTGCCACTGGGAAAAATATTCAAACAAAAAATGTAAACAGAATTTGTGACAATAACATATAATGCTTTCTAAAAATTTAAAATTTAAAAGAATATGAAAGTCAGTTTCCTCCATGATGTTCTTCAGAATAGGTAAAACTAGAAAAACATCAATGGAAGCATGGTTTATGAGTGATCTTATAGTGATCTTAGATATTTTATGGAGAAATTATATTTTAGAAATCACAAAAAATATAATGTGATGCCCAAACTCTTGAATGTTTTCAAATGTAGCTGAATTTCTATGTAAGTTTTTCATTGATATAGCTAGTCATAAAGCTAATAAGAGCAAAGAATATATGGGGCTGGGATGTAGCTCAGTGGTGGCATACCTTATACATAATTCAGGAGGCCCTGGGTTTGATCCCTAGCACCACAAAATTTAAAAAAAAAATCAGTGCCTTATTTGTGCAATCAAATAGAAAATGAACAATTACCACTCTTAGGAAAATGTTAAGCCTGAAAAACAGTTAAGAATCAAAATACTCTTACAATAGAAATAGCCTATTGTGAGCAGATGTGTCACATCATAAAGTATATTCACATTAAATATCCTCTCAGAACAATAAAAAAGACTTTGATGACCATTTAGAAGGAGAAAATGGCTATAATATAGATTAGAAAATTATTAAGAAATTAGAAACATGAGGTGAGGGGCTGTGGGCACGGAGAGCGGCTGGCCTAGGCTTGGCGGGTAGAAGGGTCCCTCCTGCAGGGTTTGTGGAGTGAGCCAGGCGCACAGGGGTGGTTGTGTTGTGTCCCCTCTGGCTGTCCGTCTTGAGAAAGAGCTGAGTGGGCCGGAAGGATGGAGGACCAAGGGTAGTTGCCGCGGAGGTGTTCTGAGTGCTCGGAGGCCCTCGTAGGAGGAGTGACCCAGGAATCCCTGAAGCCCATCCTCAACCAACACCCAGAGCTTGGCGGATCCGATGTTGGGCTGCAGAAATGCTCTGTGTGGGGGGTGGGGGGTGGGGGGTGGGTGGTCTTTTTCCTCGGCCCATCTTGCACATCATGCACGCGAGGAAGTGAAAGGGGTGCGGCCTCTGGACACCTCTTCAGCTCCCTTGTGACCTGTCCTGTAGCGGTATCCTGCAATCCTGTAGGAATAGGAGACCCTGGCAGAGCCTTGCACTCAGGACAGCAATGATGACACTGAAGAGGTTTCACTGTTTGATGCAGAAGAAGAGAAAACTAATAGACCAAAATCCAAAATCCGACATCCAGTGGCATCATTTTTCCATTTGTTCTTCCGAGTCAGTGCCATTATAGTCTATCTTCTCTGTGAATTGCTCAGCAGCAGCTTTATTGCTTGAATGGTGACAATTATCTTGTTGTTGTCATGTGACTTTTGGGCAGTGAAGAACGTCACAGGTAGAGACTGATGGTAGGCCTTGGGTGGTGGAATCGTATTGATGAGGATGGAAAGAGTCATTGGGTGTTTGAGTCCAGGAAGGCATCTCCTCAGGAGAATAAAACTCTTTCAGAAGTTGATTCAAGAATCTTTTGGTTAGGACTAATTGCCTGTCCAGTGCTGTGAGTGATATTTGCCTTTAGTGCTCTCTTCTCCTTCAGAGTAAAATGGTTGGCATGGTTATCATGGGTGTGGTGCTACAGGGTGCCAACCTGTATGGTTACATTAGGTGCAAGTGGGCAGCCGGAAGAATTTAACCAGCATGGCTACCTGGTATCTTGGAATGCAGTTTTTAAAACAAAACACCAGAAATGAACAGACTTCTTGAATAGAGAGAAAATTATGTTTTCTGTGATACTGGGGAATGGCCAAAGAGATTCTTGATTATGAATTGTTTAGAGCTCAGTCCAGTTGCAAAAAGGAGCATTGATTTTTTGTTTGTTTTGTTTTCACTTACAAAGTTACTATAAAAACTGGTTTCTTTTTTAAACAAAGTTTTAATTTTCTTTTTCTAGTAGTTGAGGCTGGGAAGTATGATATCATTAAGAACATTGTCAGAATTTATTTTAGGTGTGCATATGTATGCATATAGTAATGTATCCGTATGTCCCAAATTAATGTGTTAGTTTACATATGTTAAAGAGATATTTGCATTTTGATCCATAGAATATAGGATGTTCTTAATCTATCTCAAAGGTATGTGTGTTTACATACTATTTCTATAGGTTATTTTCAGAAATAAGTTGATTCCATGATTAAGAGTAAGCACTTGGCTTGTATATGAGTTAAAAAGTTAGAAAAAATGTTAATTTTAAATATATACTTCATGTTGAAATTTCTTACATTAGACATGCACAAGTGAAAAATAAATTCAGGCTGGTAGTGTTAACTAGTTTCTAAAATTTTCTTTTATTTTTATACTTAAGGCCTAACTAATAAATGGAATCTTTATAGTTTATGTTTAAGGGATACCCAGGGATTGCTGTTGATCTATTGATTTCATGGAAAGGATAGTCATATTTTATTTTGGAACTTCCTGGAAACTCTTCAGTGGTCTCTGGACTAATAAAATCTTTTAGTACTAAATAAATATTATTCTTATGTCCTAGTAAAAATAATCATTTAAATACTTGGCATAATAAATGCCTAAAGACATTTTATGAATCTATTTTTTCTTGCTATAATGGGGATGTTGTAAATCATACATTTGTATTAATAATTTTTCTTAAACAAGACAATATATTTAACTGTAAACTAAACCAATCTACAAATTATTGTAGGCAGTTGTAAATTCTGTTGAGATACTGGAAACTTTGTTGGGGTCTTTTAATCAGCAGATTATGTTGTGAATGTATCTGTACATTGTTAAAATATTTTTTAAAATGTTTTGTTTTAGTTGAATAAATGTGTATTGGAGTGAAAAAAAAGAAATTAGAAACATGATAATGACATAAAAATTCTCTAGGCCATACTAGGCACTTTGAACTGTAATCACAGCTTTTTTGGAGACTGAAGCAGGAGGATCACAAAGTTTGAAGCCAGCCTCAATACCTCAGGAACTTAGCAAAATCCCATCTCAACATAATATTAAAAAAGGGCTGAAATTCATCGCTTGCCTAGCATGGTCAAGGTTATGAGCTTAATTCTCATCACCATAAATAAATTTAAAAGAATAACTCCAAACCAAGCATATAATATGAGACAACTGGGGCATTTATAGAAGAGGGTGGAAAACATTATGTTGAACACCCCAAAATAATAAAACTATATTTAATTATTTTTCAGCTCATGATATTAACATGTCTAATCTCCACTTATATAACTTCATTAAAATATGGTAAATAGTGTATGTACTTTTTTTAATGATTTCAGAATATGAATTATACTCAACTCTATTCTAAAAACTACCTTTGAAACACATAGAGCACCAGCATTTATATACAATGAAATCAGGCCATTTCCTACACAAAATAATATTTAGTAAGTACTAATATATACACACATTATTTCAAAATAAATTAAAATTGATGAAATCAAAAGGTCACTGTTATGCTTTTAAATGATATTTTGAATATATGAGAAACACTTAATAGAGTTCTCCAAAAAGAACTTCTGACAATATATAAAGCATGCTTATTAGAAGGTCAATTACCTTGCTTGCAAGGAGTAAGAGAAACGAACTACTTGATGAATGTAAGACTTTAATAAGATAAACGAATATGCTTTCTAAATTTGAAAAAGTAGAAAATGTCTGTGTAAAAAAGTCTATTTTTGGTAAATGTATCTGTTTTTTTAAAAGAATCTATTGGCTTTTCTCTTACACACTGTAATTATTTCAGTGGTTTTAAGCTGGAATATCATGTAATATCAATAGCTGGAATTTTAAAATATCACCATCCTCTTTCTTCCTATAAAATTGATTAGCAAATTTTGCTTAGAATAATTTCAACCCAATTTGGAAAAGATCTGTGTGTGTGTGTGTGTGTGTGTGTGTGTGTGTGTAAATACATAATATTTTGAACAATTCCCCTGACACTTGGGTCCTGTCAAAGACATATTGTCTGTGTGTGGTGCTGGAATGGAACCCAGGGACTCTCACATGTTAAGCAAGTTCTCTGCCACCAAGTTACACACACTGTCCCAAAGACCTTAATAAGAAAAAGATAATTAAAACTTTTTCAGATAATGAGAACTGTCAAACAAGATAATTCAATCAAAACAAGGTAAACTAAAAAGTATATTTAAAAATATTGTTGATAAAAATAGCAGAAGTTCAAAGTTAGAGAAGAAATTAAAAATCAAACTGCAGAAACCTACTACATAAAATTGGAAACCTAGAGGGAATAGGTAATTTCCTAGTTAAAAAAACACATTAATAAAAGATTAAAATAAGAAAACTATGAATGATCAATCAGCTTAAAGTTTAAAATGATGCTTACAGATCTCCCATTGGTATAAAAACCAGGAACATAGGGGTCCACGGTTGAGTGTTAACTGACTTTTAACAAATTCCGGATTTACTTAAAATGTTCATGATCTATGAGGAAAGAATGAAATCATTACTTAAAATAAATACTTCAATTAATTAAAATTAATTTCCTCAATTAACTTTGTGGTATAATACCAAAGCATTATATAGTCAAGATATTTCAGCAGATGTAGAAAGTCAACACAGTATTTAGCATACCATTACAAATACACTGCCAAATAAACTGACTTGCTCAACCAAAGACAAAATGTATTCTCAGTCAAAATTTTGATTAATTTAGTTCCAGAAAATCCATGAACTATTTTTTCACAAATTCTGGCTTATTAGAAATAACATATTTAAACTTAAATAACCTTGTGGGTTTCATACATCTACTTTTCCATTTTTTAATATTTTTCCTGCTTTAACACAGTAAAAATAAGCAGTTAGAACAATTCCTCCTCCCTCTGTGCCAGAAATCATCCAAGTAGCTGTGTTTTGATGACAAGTAATCAGAGCCTCTTGAAGGTATGTTTCCCCAAAGTAAACCTTGCTGAAATAATGAAGGAGAGCAAGGCTCCCTCCTCAGCTCTCAAATGGGCACAGGGAGTGAATCTGCTTTCTCTTCACACTTCCCACCTTTTCCTCACCTGCCGCCTATTTATCCAGAAGTTTCTGGAAGATCTCTCTGAGGCTGCTCTGGGCATGCCTATAGACATGACCCACAGAATCCTCAAGCCAGGATCTCTCTAAGGCTAGTCTGAGAAAAGCGTCCCTGTAGATATGACTCAGTGTCCGCAAGCGAGGCATCCCTCTGAGGTTGCTCTGAGGAGAAGGAGCTCTGGATGACCCTACACACATGACCCACAGTGTCTCCAAGACAGGCATCTGCCTGAGGATGGTCTGAAAAGAATGGAGCTCTAGGTGTCCCTATAGCCTTGACCCACAGCTGGTCTTAGAATGGAGTTATAGCCTTGATCCACAGTGTCCCCAAGCTGTGAGTCTCTCTGAGGCTAAAGAGAAGGGACCCTAAAGTCCCTGTAGACACAACACAAAGTGCCCCAAGCTGGGAGTATTCCTGAGTCTGCTCTAAGAGGAAGCTCCAAGTCCCCATACACATGAACCACATTGTCCCCAAGGTGGGAGTATGTTTGAGTCGGCTGAGAAGAAGGCAACTCTCCGTCCCATACAAATGACCCACCAGGGTACCCAAGTTAGGAATACCTCCTCAGACCAGAGGTGCTCAGAGAACCTAGGGTGCCAAGCTGGTGGAGTATTGCTTCAGATAGGAGGCACATGGAGGACCCAGGGTCCCCGAGCTGGGAGTACCGCCTCAGACCCCAGGTACATGGCATACTCAGGTTCCCTGAGCTGGGAGGGATCCCAGGCACACTGAGGACCCAGTGTATCCAAGCTGGAATATCTCCACAGACCCAAGGCACACAGAGGACCCAGGGTCCCTGAGCTGGGAGGATTTTCAGACACCAGGCACACCACCAACCCAGGGTCCTGGAGCTGGGAGGAACTCCTCAGACCCAAGGTACACCACCAACCCAGGGTCCCCGAGCTGGGAGTACCTCCTCAGACCCAAGGCACACCACCAACCCGGGGTCCCGGAGCTGGGAGTACCTCCTCAGACCCAAGGCACACCACCGACCCAGGGTCCCCGAGCTGGGAGTACCTCCTCAGACCCCAGGCACACCCAGGACCCAGGGTCCCCAAGCTGGGAGTACCTCCTCAGACCCAAGGCACACCACCAACCCAGGGTCCCTGAGCTGGGAGAACCTCCTCAGACCCCAGGCACACCCAGGACCCAGGGTCCCCGAGCTGGGAGTACATCCTCAGACCCAAGGCACACCACCAACCCAGGGTCCCTGAGCTGGGAGTACCTCCTCAGACCCCAGGCACACCCAGGACCCAGGGTCCCCGAGCTGGGAGTACCTCCTCAGACCCAAGGCACACCACCAACCCAGGGTCCCTGAGCTGGGAGTATCTCCTCAGACCCCAGCACACGGAGGACCCAGGGTCCCGACCTGGGAGTATCTCCTCAGACCCCAGCACACGGAGGTCCCAGCGTCCCGACCTGGGAGTATCTCCTCAGACCTGACACACACGGAGGTCCCAGGGTCCCGACCTGGGAGTATCTCCTCAGACCTGACACACACGGAGGACCCAGGGTCCCGACCTGGGAGTATCTCCTCAGACCCCAGCACTCTGAGGACCCAGCGTCCCGACCTGGGAGTATCTCCTCAGACCCCAGCACACGGAGGACCCAGGGTCCCGACCTGGGAGTATCTCCTCAGACCCCAGCACATGGAGGTCCCAGCATCCCGACCTGGGAGTATCTCCTCAGACCCCGGCACACGGAGGACCCAGCGTCCCGACCTGGGAGTATCTCCTCAGACCCCGGCACTCGGAGGACCCAGCGTCCCGACCTGGGAGTACCTCCTCAGACCTGACACACACGGAGGACCCAGGGTCCCGACCTGGGAGTATCTCCTCAGACCCCAGCACTCGGAGGACCCAGCGTCCCGACCTGGGAGTATCTCCTCAGACCCCGGCACACGGAGGACCCAGCGTCCCGACTTGGGAGTATCTCCTCAGACCCCAGCACTCGGAGGACCCAGCGTCCCGACCTGGGAGTATCTCCTCAGACCCCGGCACACGGAGGACCCAGCGTCCCGACCTGGGAGTATCTCCTCAGACCCCAGCACTCGGAGGACCCAGCGTCCCGACCTGGGAGTATCTCCTCAGACCCCAGCACTCGGAGGACCCAGCGTCCCGACCTGGGAGTATCTCCTCAGACCTGACACACACGGAGGACCCAGGGTCCCGACCTGGGAGTATCTCCTCAGTCCCCGGCACACGGAGGACCCAGGGTCCCGACCTGGGAGTATCTCCTCAGACCCCAGCACACGGAGGACCCAGCGTCCCGACCTGGGAGTATCTCCTCAGACCCCAGCACACGGAGGTACCAGGGTCCCGACCTGGGAGTATCTCCTCAGACCCCAGCACACGGAGGACCCAGGGTCCCGACCTGGGAGTATCTCCTCAGACCCCGGCACACGGAGGACCCAGCGTCCCGACCTGGGAGTATCTCCTCAGACCCCGGCACACGGAGGTCCCAGGGTCCCGACCTGGGAGTATCTCCTCAGACCCCGGCACTCGGAGGACCCAACGTCCCGACCTGGGAGTATCTCCTCAGACCCTAGGCACACGGAGGACCCAGCGTCCCGACCTGGGAGTATCTCCTCAGACCTGACACACACGGAGGACCCAGGGTCCCGACCTGGGAGTATCTCCTCAGACCCCAGCACACACGGAGGACCCAGCGTCCCGACCTGGGAGTATCTCCTCAGACCCCAGCACACGGAGGACCCAGGGTCCCGACTTGGGAGTATCTCCTCAGACCTGACACACTCGGAGGACCCAGGGTCCCGACCTGGGAGTATCTCCTCAGACCTGACACACACGGAGGACCCAGGGTCCCCGACCTGGGAGTATCTCCTCAGACCTGACACACACGGAGGTCCCAGGGTCCCGACCTGGGAGTATCTCCTCAGACCCCGGCACACGGAGGTCCCAGGGTCCCGACCTGGGAGTATCTCCTCAGACCCCGGCACACGGAGGTCCCAGGGTCCCGACCTAGGAGTATCTCCTCAGACCCCGGCACACGGAGGACCCAGGGTCCCGACCTGGGAGTATCTCCTCAGACCTGACACACACGGAGGTCCCAGGGTCCCGACCTGGGAGTATCTCCTCAGACCCCAGCACTCGGAGGTCCCAGGGTCCCGACCTGGGAGTATCTCCTCAGACCCCGGCACACGGAGGTCCCAGGGTCCCGACCTGGGAGTATCTCCTCAGACCTGACACACACGGAGGTCCCAGGGTCCCGACCTGGGAGTATCTCCTCAGACCCCAGCACACGGAGGACCCAGCGTCCCGACCTGGGAGCATCTCCTGAGACCTGACACACACGGAGGACCCAGCGCCTGGAGCTAGGAGGACCTCCTCAGAGCCCAAGCAGGTCAGAGGAGGAGCTCCGCATCCCCACACACATGGCCCATAGTACCCTCAAGCTGCGTGTATCCTGGAGGCCGGTCTGCCGCTTCCTGGTGGTTCACCCACCACGCTCCCGGTTTTTCCTGAGACAAGAGCTCTAGTCCTCACCCTGAAGAAGGGAGGACAAAGATGGAATGTGAGCCACTGTCCCCTGCTACCCCGCCCAGTGTGAGACTCTGCTCATACACAGGGGCACCAATCCCTGATGGCCACGCCCAGTGCAGGCCTCTGCTCATGCGCAGAGGTACCACTCCTGATGACCACGCCCAGTGCCAGACTCTGCTCATGCGCAGAGGCACCAATCCCTGATGGCCACGCCCAGTGCCAGACTCTGCTCATGCGCAGAGGCACCAATCCCTGATGGCCACGCCTAGTGCAGGCTTCTGCTAACCTGCAGTGGTAGTAGGGTGGCTAGTCTTTCTTATTTCTCTCAGCGCCTTTCTGTAGCCTCAGCTATTACTGAATAGGATCTATTCCCACTTCTTTAACTAAGTCTGGCTGTGTTTGTTTGTGCCATCACCAGAAGTGGAATCTCAGGAGATGAGAAAAGGGAGGCCAAGAGACTGAGACCCGGGTCCCAGGCCACGCACTGCTGTAGCCAGGGGCCAGGCAGGCAGAGGCACAGACATGAGCACCTGCAGGGAGCCCCTGGACACTTCACTCTTGTGCCCAAGGGAAGAAGGCCAAAAGCAGGTCAACAGAGAGGCCTCTGCGAAGTGTAGACAAGTGACTGAGTGATGTAGCCAAGGACTGTCAAATTTTAACATCATGCGTTTTGAGAAAAGCAGTTAAATCCCAGCCCATGTTGACTGCTTTCAAGGTTGTGAGACCCTGAGCTCACATGACCCCCCAGCAGCCTCTGGGAGCTGCAGGGTGCACCCCTTGCCCTGGGGCATTCTAGATTGAATTATCTCTCCTTGTTTCCCAGCTCTCACCATGAATGCCTCTGGGAGTTGCAGTTATTCCCAGAGATTCTTGACAGTCTAATTTGGTGTTCTGCCCACACAGCCCTCACCAGGCAGGATCATCAGAGCTGATGCCACATGCTATCCCAAGTGCCCTGGAGGACCCTGGCAGTGGAGACTGGGTTCTGCCCATGTAGCCCTCACTCCAGAAGCCTATGGGGAACTACAATTAGCAGAATTACCCTCATATCCCATGAAGCCTTCACTACAGAGGCATCTGGGTGCTTCAGAACTCCCAGGATCATGGACATTGTAGCCTGGTGCTAGGTTGGTGCAGCCCACACTATAGTTGCTTTTCACAGCTCTGAGGCCCCAGGAATTCTGTGTATTGTAGTCCACTTTGCTCAAGCATTTCTGACCTCAGAGGTCTAGAGCTGCAGGCTATTGATTATTCTGGGCAGTGCAGACCATTCTACCTAAGTGGACCTCACCATCAAGGCTCCCAGTATCAGCACACCACAACCCTGCCTGGACACCCCTGAGGAGTCTGGGTGGTGCAATACAAATCTTGCCCATGCAGTCCTCAAGTGGTGGGTGTCTGGAAGGTGCAGGCCCTGGGGGATTCTGGTAGTGTATTCTTGCCTTCAGCCCACACATCTCTCACTGTGGAGGCCTCCGAGTGGCAGGCCACACGGGCACCTGGACATCTGCAAGAATTCTGAGTAGTGTAGTTCAGTTCTCTACCCCACAGCCCCAACCACAGAGTATTTTGGGGGCTGCAATTTCCTGAGGATTCTGGGTAATGTAAGTCAGTGTTTTGCCTGCGTGCCTCCTGTGAGGGCCAGGATAAATGCAAGCCACATGCTTACCTTGGTAATGCAGACCTCACTGTGGAGGGTTCTTGGACTGTAGGCTTCACAGTCATCAGGGTATCCCCAGGAATTATGGGTAGTGTAATCTGACCTTTAGCATGAACAGCCTTTGCTGTGGAGGCCTCTAGGAGTTGCAGGCCACATGCTCACCCAGGCAACATGTCCCCTAAATGATTCTGGGTAGTATAGTTAAGTTCTGTTTCCTACAATTCTCATCACAGAGGATCCTGGGAGCTGCTGGAACTAACATTTGTGGGTAACATAGTCCCGTATTTTGCGTATTCACCACAGAGGGTTCTGGGAGCTATAGCCCCTGAGGATTGTAGGTAATGTAGGCTAATGATTTGATCACCACAGAGGAAGGTACAGCTCATGAGGATTCTGGATAATGTAGTTTAGTGTTTGCCTGCACAGCGCTACTGGGAGGACCACAAGAACTGCAGACCCATGCTTTCCCTGGTACCCTGGAGAGTCTAGGTACTAAAGCTCTCAACACAGAAACTTCTGTGAGTTATAGTGAAGACATACCCTGCATTGAGCCTGGTGTTCTGCCTTTGCAGCCCTCAACCCAGAAGCTCCTGGGAACAGCAGGCACCCAAGGGATATGAGAAGCATAGTTTGTCATTCTGCCCACACAGACCTCACTGCAGAGGTCTCTGCAAGCTGCAGGTCCCTTAGGGCTCTGGTCATACAGTCTGTCATTTGGCCCATGCTGCCCTCAATGCAGAGGGCTGTAGGAATTGCAGGTCCTGAAGGATTATGGGTAGCACAGGCCATCATAACCTTTGCAGCTCTTGCCCCAGAGCCTCCTGGGAGCTGCTGGCCACATTCTCACTAGCCACTCCTGAGGACTCTGGGCAGTGTAGTAACCAATAAGTGTTCTCTTTCCTACATTGTATCTGACATAAAAGGGCCACACTTCCAATTAAAAACCTGGCTTAAATCTGTTTTAACTATGTCTGTTTCTGATTATTAACAGTGTTTCCTAAATGTTTAAGAGATTGAAAGCTATCCTTTCACTTTTGCTAGTTCTGATAACATGCAAACCCGGGACTATAATTTTTATACACTATGGATTCTAAATTTTACTTTAAAAGTTAAACAGTTAATTGTGACACTAACCATTACTAGCTTTTACATATTTTGGATATATTCATGTTCTTACAGAATACAAGCCTTTTAAAATGTAAGACTTGGTAGAGCCCTTTACCAAGATGATGTTCTCTAAACTAAAACTGTCTGTAGCAATAGTCTGTTTCAGGTTTATATAGAAATAACAAATTTGATTGATATTTATTTATGATATTTAATGTTTTATAACTGGATAAGGGTAACCTGTTATCAATAAGTTATATATAAAATTTTGTGTTACTCTTTATACTGGGATGGGAATTTAAATGTATTTTTGGAAAGTAATAAGCAGAGCCTGGTTTGTTTAAAGGCTGAAAATGTGGAATATGATTTTGCCATTTTTCCACAAAAAAGAAGTTAAGACCTCTCTTAGCCTTTATATTTTATTCATGTTTAAGATGAAATGTTGTTTGTTTGTTTGTTTGTTTGTTTGAATTATAAAGAAAAGAAGTTTATTTGGCTCTAGGTTCTGGTCCAAGATTAAAGGACTGAATCTGGCGATGGCCTTTTTGCTGGCAGAATACTGAGGTGGCTCAGTACATCATATAGTGAGGGAAGGGACTGGGATTCTCCAGATAGCTGGTTTCTATAGCAGCCTCACTCTCAAGATAGCCCATAAGTCCATTAATCTGCTCATGGTATAGATGGATCAACCCTTCTCAAGTTAACCCATAAACTCGTTAATCTGTTCAGGATATGAATGGACCAACCCTGCACCAGGACAAAGCTCTAAAGTGGATCAACCCTGCACAAGGACAAAGCTCTCCTATGGATCAACCCTGCACAAGGACAAAGCTCTGATTGCTTTGATCACCTCTTAAAGACCCCACCTATTTTTCTTTCTTTTTTTTTAACTGGGGATTTTACCCAGGGATATTTTCCACAGATCTACATCCCCAATTCTTTTTTTTTTTTTTTTGAGAAAAGATCTTGCTACATTGATGAGGTTGGCCTCAAACTTGAGCTCTTCTCCCTCAGCCTGTAGAGTCATTGGGATTTCAGGTGTGTACTACCCTGCCTTGTGGTTCTACCTCATCTATTTATTTATTTTATTTGTTCAAATTAGTTATATGTGGCATATTGACTTATTGTACACAAATGGAGCACACTTTCTCTTTCCTCTGGTTGTACATGGTGCAGAGTCACTCCAGGTGTATAATCATAGATGTACATAGGGTAATTATGTCTGTCTCATTCTACTGTCCTTTCCATCCCTGCAGTCATAACCTTCCTTCACAGCCCTCTACACAAACCAAAGTTTCTTCATTCTTCCCTACCTCCCCACCCCACTATGAATCAGTATATGCTTATCAGAGATAATGTTCAGCTTTTGTTTTGGAGGAATTGGCTCATTTCCCTTAGCATGATATTCTCTAGTTCCATCCATTTATCTGCAAATGCCATAATTTCATTCTTCTTTTTGGCTGAATAATTTTTTCATTGTGTAAATGTATCACTTCTCTTTATCCATTCATTGGTTGAAGGGCATCTAGATTGGTTTCATTGTTTAGCTATTGTGAATTGAGCTGCAATAAACACTGATGTGGCTGCATCACTGTGGTATGCTGATTTTAAGTCCCTAAGGTATACAATGGGGAATGGGATAGCTGGGTCAAATGGTGGTTCCATTCTGAGTTTTCTGAGGAATCCATACTGCTTTCCATAGTGGTTGCCCCAATTTGCAGTTCCACCAGCAATGTATGAGTGTGTCCTTTCCCCCACATCTCTGCCAACACTTATTATTGCTTGTACTCTTGATAATTGCCATCTGATTGAGATGAAATCTTATAGTAGTTTTGATTTACATTTCTTTTTCATTTGTTTGTTAATGGATTATATTTCTTCTTCTGTGAAGTGTCTTTTCAGTTCCTTAGCCAATTTATTGATTGGATTATTTGTTTTTAGGGTGTTACGTTTTTTGAGTTCTTTATATGTCCTGGAGATTAGTGCTCTATCTGAGGTGCATGTGGTAAAGACTTTCTCCCATTCTGTAGGCTCTCTCATTACATTATTGATTGTTTCCTTTACTGAGAATAAGTGTTTTAGTTTGAATCCATGCCATTTATTGATTCTTGATTTTACTGCTTGCACTTTGGGAGTCTTCTTAAGGAAGTCAGGTCCTAAGCCATCATCATGAAGATTTGGGCCTACTTTTTCTTCTATTAGGTGAAAGGTATCTATTCTAGTGTGAAAGTCTTTGATCCACTTTGAGTTGATTTTTGTGCAGGGTGAAAGATAGAGGCTTAATTTCATTTAGCTATGTATGGATTTCCAGTTTTCCCAGCACCATTTATTGAAGAGTCTATCTTTTCTCCAATGTATGTTTTTGTCTAGTATGAAATAACCATATTTTTGTGGTTTTTATCTCTGTGTCTTCTATTTTGTACCATTGGTCTACATGTCTATTTTGGTACCAATACCATGCCATTTTTGTGACTGTTGCTCTGTAGTATAGTTTAAGGTCTGGTATTGTGATGCCTTCTGCTTCACTCTTCTTGCTAAGGATTGCTTTGGCTATTCTGGGTCTCTTATGTTTCCAAATGAATTTTATGATTGCTTTTTCTAGTCCTATGAAGAATGCCATTGGGATTTTAATACGAATTGCATTGAATCTGTATAACAGTTTTGGTAGTTTGGCCATTTGGACTATATTAATTCTGCCTATCCAAAATCATGGGAGATCTTTCCAACTTTTGAGGTTTTCTTCAATTTCTTTCTTTAGTATTCTGTAGTTTTCATTATAGAGGTCCTTCACCTCTTTTGTTAGGTCAATTCCCAAGTACTTTATTTATTTGTTTGTTTATTTGTTTATTTATTGAGGCTATTGTGAGTGGAGTGTTTTTCCTAATTTCTCTTGCAGTGTATTCATAAGTTAGTATGGAAATGCACTTGATTTATGGGTATTGATTTTTATATCCTGCTACTTTCCTGAATTCATTTATTAGGTCTAAAAGTTTTTCTGGTGGAATTTTTGGATCTTCTAAATATAGAATTATGTCATTGGCAAGTAGTGATAGTTTGTGTTCTCCTTTTCCTATGAATACTTCTTTAATTTCTTTTGTCTGTCTGATTACTCTAGCTAGAGTTTCAAGGGCTATGTTGAATAGAAGTGATGAAAGAAGGCATCTCTGGCTTGTTCCAGTTTTTAGAGGAAATGCTTTCAATTTTTCTCCATTTAGAATGATGTTGGCCTTCGGCTTAGCATAGATAGCTTTTCCAATGTTGAGGTATGTTCTGTTTTTCTAGTGTTTTGAGAATGATCTTCATGTTGCTGTATTTTGCCAAATGCTTTCTTTGTATCTATTGTGACAATCATATGATTATGCTTCCCCACAGTCAGAACCCTTACAAGAAAGGCTCTTGAAGGGCTGGGGTTGTGGCTCAGAGTTAGAGCACTCGCCTGGCATGTGCGAGGCCCTGGGTTCGATCCTCAACACCACATAAAAATAAGTAAACAAATAAATATATTGTGTACAACTAAAAAAATGGAGGCTCTTGATTTATAACAACAAGCTTCAATATCTGGCCACACAGTGACCAAGCAACAGCAGCAGTCACCCTCACTAAGTCAGAGTCCACAAAGGTCCTGAGCAGCAAATCTCAACATCAGTTTAATAGGCAACTTAAAGAACATGTGCCCTCCATGGTTACCTAGTCCTGGATCTTCTCCAGTTCAAAGTCAGAACTTTTTCTTACTCAAGAGTGAGTCTTGCACCTCTCTCTGACCACCACGCCTTGCCAGGACAGTGCAACCACACCATGCTGTGCTCCTGGAGGGATGGCAAAGATGACCACCACTCCGAGGCAGAGGCTGCCTTTTGTCCACATGTGACTCTCCAGCCTGCTCCCTGCAGAAGTCAAATAGATGGTGTCCTAACTCAAGCAAGGTTCTACCCAGCAACCTCCCACTTCCTGGAGGTAGAGCATGGCATTCTTGAGAAAGATGCTTATACACCAAGTATGTGGAAGTCCAGCTTCATGGGCAGCCCTGAGTAGGACACAGCTCTGCAGTAAGTCCAGGTTGTTCCAGCAAGCAGTCCACCCATCCCAACTTGACAGACTCTGGGCTGGAGATGTCTATGGTAGGAAAACATGCTGTATGTGTGGCTCATGTCACCTCCAACAGCGTAGGCTCTTAGGGTTTAGGCACATAGACAAGCTGTTGGCACAAAGAAAAGACATCATTTTAGAAGCTGCTCGGGCAGTCTACTGGGCCGTGGTAGAGAGGTCACCCCCGACTTCAGGCATCAGCCTAGTAGCCTATGTCCATGATGGGCTGCAGCTTTGTAACATTCTGGTTCACAAGAGGGATGAAGCTGCTGGCAATATTTTGTAAGCTGCAAGTAGTCCACTGGCAGCTGGGCATAAGATGGAACAAGACACATGTAGGCTGCTTGAGGACACAGATGGCCAAGGTGCCCTCTGCCGCTCCATTAGCTCGTCTTCCAGTCACCCCTGTGGCCACTCAGGGAACAAGAGTAACCTTTTATTTCACACTGGTAGAAGGGAATGAAAGATGACCTTGGGTCCTGGATAACGTAGTAGATTGGGTATGGCCTCGTGTGTGTGTGTGTGTGTGTGTGTGTGTGTGTGTGTGTGTTATACCAGAAGCATTTGAATGTGGCTTAATTTGGAAATGGGTCTTTGTAGAGACAATGAAGTTAAGGATCTCAAGATGAGCTCATCTTGGATGCCCCTGGTAGGGCTATGTCCAAGTGCCAGGCTCTGCAGGCTGAGCAATATCCTGTAGCTGTGTACTTCCAGGTGAGGAGGCCAAGCCCTCCATGTGCACACTTGGTTCATAAGCAGAGGCAACTTTCTGATCAATGAGCTTACTGCCAGTGTAACTTGTTATTCTTCATTCATTAATGAAAATTGCAGGCTTATATTCATTTCATAGGGATGCTGTAAAAACATTACACAAACCAGATGGTTTGAGTAACAGAAATGCATTGTCTCAAGTTCTTGGAGTTCAGAGATCAGGTTGTTGGTGGGACCTGCTCCTCTGAGGACCATGACAAATTCCCTCCTGTCTCCAATGGTATGCTGGCCATCTTTGGAGCTCCTGGGCAGTGGAAGTATCACCCAAGCATGACCTCAGTGCAATGTGTCTCCATGCATGCACAAACTCCCTTTTCTAATGAGGATACCTTCATATTGGATCAGGGGCTGAATCCCGTGTGGTTTTGATTTTAACAGGAGTCCTAGCTTAATAGAGAAAGTTATGGCCTGGAAAATATGAGCGACTTCGAGAAATCCCTGGAGGCCATGCATCTCTGCCTGGTCTCACGCTTTTACCTGAAGGGGTGAGCTACAGCTCTGGCGTGGGCCCTTGTGAACCTGTGGCAGCTGCTTCTTGGGGCCTCAGTTTCTCAAAGCAAGAGAGTCAAACCAGCTGACTCTAGGCACTTCTCAGCATCAAGGGTCAGAAACCATGGTGCCTCCCTGGCTGACACATACCTTCTTACATGGCATCTCATTCTGCAGTTGCCAAACCCAGACTTCACTTCCTGCTGCTTCCCCTTGACTGTCCCATCTGCAGGAGTTTCTCTGACATGACAGAGACAGGCTTCCTGTTAGCTTCAGGTTGCAGCATCCTAGGTGTAAGCTGTCACATATTCCAGGTGAAGGGGACAAGCAGAGGTATCTTGCCTCTGCTGACCCATGTGTGTGCGGTGGTGGCCTCTGTGGACAGAGGTCCTCCGCCAGAAGTGAGTGTGAGCGCATGTCGAGGGAAAGCCTCTGAAGACAGGAGAACTCGCTCTGACTTACCTAAATCCTCAGTGTCGTCTCCCTCCTGTCACCAAAGAGGAAACAAAATAGACCAGCTCTATACAGTGGCAGATGGATGGCAGAGCCTTTGGAATCTGATGGGACAATCCCAGAGGGAGGGTGGAAAGGCCTAATGCCCATGACAAGGCTGCAGGTCAAGCATTCAGTGCCACACTGGACCTGGCAGAAGGAGCTGTGGGTGCCACTGCCATGTTCAGCTGGCCTTGCTAGCCACGCGTGACTCTGTGGCACGAGCTATAGCTATGTTAACTTGGTTAGCAGCCTGACCTTGGACTCAAGTGTAGTAAAGTTTGTGAACTTATAAATGGGAAATGACAATAACAATGACATCTAAGTCACAGGCGGATTGGAGCTTGTCATAATAAAATGTGATAATTCCTGGAAAATTAGTGGTTACCAAAAAAAACGGCCTAAATTCTTCACCACCATTGAAATTTTCAAAAACTGAAAATTCTTGGTGAAAGCAATTTTGCTTTAATTGAAGAGGGCATATTACAAAGCTGCTTCTGTAGTACAAATTCTTAAAATCAGAATTTGGCATTAGAGCAACAAAGACTCAATGAGAACAGGGTACAGAATCATGCTGGTTTGATGTCAGACTCCAAGTGCCAGGCCTGAGGCCTGTTGACTGAAGCCCAAACACCCTCTTTAACTTCAAAGCAGGAAACAGTGGTTAAAGTGGTGAAATTGCGGACAAGAAAGAGCACTGGTTGTCCTCAGAGGAGAGCAGAAGTGAAGACTGAGGAAGGGGCAGGCTGCTACCTACCCAGGGCCAGCCTCGTAGGAATGACCTACCCAGGGCCAGCCTCGTAGGAGTGACCTACCCAGGGCCAGCCTCGTAGGAGTGACCTACCCAGGGCCAGCCTCATAGGAGTGACCTACCCAGGGACAGCCTCATAGGAGTGACCTACCCAGGGACAGCCTCATAGGAGTGACCTACCCAGGGACAGCCTCATAGGAGTAACCTACCCAGGGACAGCCTCATAGGAGTGACCTACCCAGGGACAGCCTCATAGGAGTGACCTACCCAGGGCCAGCCTCATAGGAGTGACCTACCCAGGGACAGCCTCCTAGGAGTGACCTACCCAGGGCCAGCCTCATGGGAGTAACCTACCCAAGGCCAGCCTCATAGGAGTGACCTACCCAGGGCCAGCCTCATAGGAGTGACCTACCCAGGGCCAGCCTCATGGGAGTAACCTACCCAGGGACAGCCTCATAGGAGTGACCTACCCAGGGCCAGCCTCATAGGAGTGACCTACCCAGGGCCAGCCTCATAGGAGTGACCTACCCAGGGCCAGCCTCATAGGAGTGACCTACCCAGGGCTAGCCTTATAAGAGTGACCTACCCAGGGACAGCCTCATAGGAGTAACCTACCCAGGGCCAGCCTCACAGGAGTGACCTACCCAGGGCCAGCCTCGTAGGAGTGACCTACCCAGGGCTAGCCTTATAAGAGTGACCTACCTGGGGCCAGCCCCCTATGTGTGACTTACCAGCCTTGATCCTCATGGGTGACAGTGGGCAGGTCATTGATTGCTTCAAGTTTTGTTTTCTTATCTGCTAAATGAGGTGATGTGCCTGCCTCCTTCAGAGCTCCTGCTGTGGCTTGCTGTTAACATGTGCTGTATGAGTGAACAGATTTTACATACATCTGCACATGTGCACTCACAATTCACAGCTTGTTAAAGAGTGGAAAGACTAGTGATTCTTATGTTCTAGATGTCTGGCTCTTGGGTGGAAAGTAGAGGTTCTCTATGCTGCAGCCCAAACCATCAACCTGAAACACAAGCCTGTCAGTGGTCTTCCTGCCCAACCTCACAAGATTCCTCTCTCCCCATCAATGCTTCAGCCTCTGGGTGAGCCCTGTGAGAGTCCTTTGAGTGGTCCTGCCTCATATTTTAGTCTAACCTCCATGGCATAGCAAGGTTGTACCCGGGTAACACCAAGGAACCCAGAGGCCTCGGCTCCTTCTCCCTGTACTGATCCTTTCTCCCCTTCTGGTCTTCAGTTCTGCTCCTGCCTAGGGCACTTTTCATCTTCTGCAGTGTTGGAGACCATTGGAAGCTACTGTGGCCACATTGGAAGCTACTGACTGCTGAGGAATTCCCACCCACAGTTCCTTTATTGTGCAGAGGCCTGGAAAATGGGTGTGGCTGATGAATGGAAGCAAACCCTCATGCACAATCGAATGTTCCTTGCCATAACACCGATGGTGAGAGCTTCAGATGCATTTGCTATCAAGATGAACTTATAAAATATGAGGTTAAGTTTTGCATTTTAAAAACTTTATGCCTAAACATTTGAGGTCAAATATTTGGGTCTAACTTGTGGCCTCAGGCAGTCCATTTAGAAACCCATCCACAAGCAGGCTTCTCCAGGTGTCATGCAGACTGCTGTCACATGGCTAGAAAGACTCACAGCATAAAGGCCCATTGGGCTGTGAAGGGCTGAGCTCGACTCTCCACTGTGAGGCAGCAGAACCACGCACAGTCTTCTGCAGGTTCTATTTTCTCCCACTGCCCAGCTCTTCCCACACCCTTCCTCTGCCTCTTCTTCCCTACCCATGTGTCCTCTATCCAGCCATCAGCCTTGTGGTGCTGCACTTGTTCTGCCAGAGCATTCAGAGGCATGCACCCTCTGCAAAGGTCTGTGGAGCTCCCAACCATGGTAATCCTTGTCCATGGTAATCCTCCTTTTCTCTCTCAGGGAGGGGACATCAAAGAGGAAAAATGATTTTTCTCAGTCCCAGATATTTCAGAGCTGATCAGAGGCAAGTTCCAGGCACACCATAATCACCCTGCCCTTGCCTCTCTCTCTGGGGCCATGGAAAGGCCCAGGCCTCTCCTCCTGACCACCCTGCCCCTTGCCTCTCTCCCTGAAGACCCTGGGTGGGGAGTCCCAGGCCTTCAGAGTTCTCCTCAGTACCCTCCCAGAACAAGGGAGGGGAGCCAGCTGGCTGCCAAAGGCCTGTTCTCCCGGGTGTTGACTGTGCTGCACGTGTGAGTGCTAGATCCAACTTGACTTGCCTGGACCATTCCTTGCAGGACCCATGTCACACAACACTGGAGATTTAAACAGCTGCGGTCCTTGGAGGGATAGTTTTTTTGATAATGTATCTTGGTATCTAGAAAAGCTCTAGAAAAAGTGCTGTGTACAGTTACCCTGCAGAACATCCCCTTTCATAATATTCTGCTTTCTCTAAAAGAAATGGACTAGTTTCTGACAGGCAAAGTCACTGGGCAATAGCAAATTTTAAAATGCATCAAACCTGTGGCCTTTCCCACTCCCAGCTGCAGGGCACAAGTGCAGACAGTGGGTTAGTCGGGAACTGCTTAGGGCCAACACGTTTCTTTGAACTTTCATGTTGCATTTTAGAGTTTTCTGAAAAAATTCCCATTCCCACAACAGACATCTGTGATTAAATTAAAGTGTTTTAAAATAGAAAGAGTGACATCCTATTAATCCAGGAGGTTCCTGACTCCCCAATTACCAATTCTTACCCCAAAGTCAGAAAATCCAATGTGAGACAATCCCCAGCTAGGTCTCTGTGGGCCTTGGAAGTAGACCCCTGATCCTGTGCTTTGCTCTGCATACAGCCCTAGGGTCTCGACCTGGTGTCAGGACAGGGCCAGCTGCACAGTGCAAGGTGGGTTTATCCACAAAGCAGCCCACACTGAGGGTTACCATGTATGCCAAAGGGGAGGCAGTGCACCTGAAGAACCAGGTTCAGATCCCACCACTGCAGCATCCGGACTGGGTCATTAGCACTCTAAATCTCAGACACAGGTTACATAGGTAACAATGTGTCATCATATTCAAAACAATGCCTAGCGTGTTGAAAATGATCAACAGACAGCAGCTTTAACTACGGTCAATTGTTTTCAGACCACGAGATTTATTTTCACGTAAAATTAAAAAATACATAAAGATCATTGCAAATGTTTATTGCCTTTTAAAATAAAAATAATTTTTTAAGATCAGAAAGTATTTGAATATTACCTACTAGGTCTAAAAACCTGAAACAAAATTCTAATTAACATTTTCAGAGAAGCACTACTAATAGTCCTTCCCTCTGCAGGATTAAAGAAGGGTTGCAGGTGGGAAAGTCATTGCAAATGCATACAGAGTCGTGCAGAGGTGGTGGGAAAACCAAAGCACCTTCTTTTGCCTCTAGAAAAGTGTGAAATTATTCCTATATACTTGCCTAGGTATCCAATGATGGAAGAATAGCATACAATTCAAGGAAAGCTTGAAACCTAAGCACTTAGTAGGAACAAAAAAGGGCAGTGAAATCTGAACACTGGAGAAAGAACACCAGGGGGAGCCCCCAGTTGCTGCAGGGGAGTTGCATGAACATAGCGGGTCCCCAGAGCGTTCTGGCTCCAGGCTGGCATCTATATCTTTCAACTATCTATCACACACACACACACACACACACACACACACACACACACACACACACATATATATATACCTACTTACCTACCAATCTATTGTCTACATCTATCTACATGTATCCAATCACCTACCTATCAGCCTATCATTTATATCCATCTACCAGATAATATCTATTGTCTGTCTATACCTAATACAGTGTCTGCATTTTGATATTTTTTGTTGAATGGATGAATGAGTGAGTAAATGATTTCAAACTCAATGCCCCTCAATTGCTCTGAGAATAATTCTAATACATGATGCATAAAATAATAGAACTAGAAGAGTTAAAGAATAAAAACTGTGAAAGGCCAAGGTAATGCAGCCTCAATGTAAAAAATTAAATTCTTTGGGCATTAGTAGAAACTTAATGGGTGATTGCTATAGCATTCCAAATCTGAAAAAAATCACAAATTTGGAATGCTCCAGAATTTGAAAGTCTTTGGGTGCTGACATGATACCACAAGTAGAGGCCCCATCTCAGACCTCATGAGTATGAAAATGGAGGCAGAAGAAAGTGGGGTTAGATATCTTGGAACAAACAACAGGTTTGCATCCTGGCCCCACTATGTATCACTTAGCTCACTGTGTTTTAAAGGGAAATGCCTTTTCACTAACAGCAATGTACCTGTGCCTTTATAACTCTAGCTTCTCACCAGACCTTGTTTCTCCTGGGGGTTCTGTGTCCTCTGGGCTTTGAATGGGCCCACCTCTGGGGCTACGTGCACCTGACAGGCCATTGCTGGTCCAATGGGCTGTGTTCCCTGGATTGGGTAGATAACTTACAGAGAGGCAGGTTTGCAGCTGTGCTACCTGAGGTCACACAGACCAGAGGAATGCCAGCAAAGGAGGTCTCCTGCCACACTCACCTTTCAACCAAGGCTCCATCCTCACTGTTCAAGCAGGGCTTCTCTAGGTCAGTTCAGTCTCAATCCATCTCAGCCATTTTAGCACCCCAGAGAAACTAGGGGGGGTGTGTATCTAGCATTTACCCACTCAGTGCTTGTTATATGCTTAAGCCATTGTTTTTGAAAAGCTCATAGACCAGTAAGGAAGAAACACACACAAATGAGTCAATATATTAAGTGTTACAATAGAAACAAGTAAGAACAATGGGTATATTCAGGGAACAGCTAGTAGCCAAGGATCAGTGCCCCAGAGAGACAAGAACAGGAGCTTCAGGAAAGTGGAGCCCTACCTCCCAATTCAGGACAGGCTGGAATCCTTCTCCAGGGCTCCTAGAGATGCACACCTGCTTACACTAACCACTCCAGCCTCCAGCTCTCAGGGAGCCCTGCTTCCAGACCCCCAACTCCATCTCCACCCCTCCACCTCGAGTCCCTGTGTCTCCTGCAGTCCTTTCTGGAGGCAGTTAGCCTGGGTCCACATACTCCTTACCTATGCACATTGGACACACGTGCCTGGACAGCTGGCCACATGGAAGACTCTGTCTTCCTGCTCTGTGCACTATGGACACACATCTGGCTGGATGGCTGGACACATGGAAGATTCTGTCTCTTGCCCTGTGCCCTCTGAGCTGGCTGGCTGGCCACATGGAGGACTCTGTCCCCCTGCTCTGTGCACACTGGACACAGACCTGGCTGGCTGGTCCTCTAGCCCACATCCTCCTTGAGGATGGTAGACTCTGTCCTCCTGCTCTGTGCACTATGGACACCTGACTGGATGGCTGGCCACATAGAGGACTCTGTCTTCCTGCTGTTTGCTCACTGGACCACACCTGGATGGACAGCTACCACATGGAGGACTCTGTCCTCCTGCTCTCTGAACACTGGACACATATCTGGATGGATGGATGGCCATATAGAAGACTCTCTTTTCCTTCTCTGTGCACACTGGACACACACCTGGATGGATGGATGACCACATGATGGACTCAGTTCTCCTGCTCTGTGTCCTCTGGACACTCACTTGGCTGAACGACTGGTTACATGGAGGACTCTGTCTTCCTGCTTCACTCTCTGGGATGATCTTGTGTCTATTCCTGTTCCTCACATCTGGCCTGTGACACTGGAGAATTTGACACTACCTAATTTAGAGATCCATGGGTCTTTTCTTGATTTGAGCTGCACGGTGTATATGTGTGTGTGCACATGCACATTTTGTTTTAAAAAGCAGAGAAGAGACTGAAAGTTGCTACACCTTTTTAAAAATGTTATCATCATTTCCCTTTCCCCACTAGGAGATTGCTTTCCCTGGCCATTTTCCCCTCCAGAGCAGACCTTTGTCTGTGAAGACCTACCACAGATTGAACCAGGTGGCTGTTCCTTCCCATGGTGAGAGGCTTCATTTTCTTTCTACTCTTATTTTTTCACCATGCTCTCTCTGGTCTCCTTAGGTGTTTTCCAGCAGCATCAGTGATGTCACTAAGTGTGCTGTTGTGTCCTTGTGGGGTTTCTGAAGTATTTGTGCATCTCCCTCCAAACTCCACTTCAAGCTTCATGGTTTGCACTAGAGGGCAGCTCCCCTGGCTTCCTCTGAGTTGCCACAATACCTCCACTTTGTACATCAGCACTCAGCCATTCGTCCATTCAAGCTGCTTCTGCATGCATTTGTCTTATGCTTTCATGCTGATTCATTTGAGCCTCACAATAGTCAAAAGCTTGAGTCAGCAATTGTCTCAAGGAGGATGTGGGCTAGAGGACCTTAAGCACCAATCACAGTTCACATTCATGGCTGTGGGATGGTGCCACACACTTCCTGAGTCTCCTTTCCTAGACTTTTTCTGGATGAGATTAGCAGCCTGAGATGTGAGTCACCAAGGCCACACCATGGACTCACACTGCTCATCTAGCGATGGTGATGTACACTAGCATGCACTCAATCCTCACTCGGACTCTGTGCAGAGGCCTCTCTAAGTTATTTGAAGTGAATTCCACATGATGTATAAACACACCTTTTCCTGGAAAGTCTGAATAATACTCCAAGTGTTGTACAAACATTTATGACAGAATTGAGAGTCAAAGGTGCCATGAACACCTAATGAAGATTGATGAGCAATACTGAGAAGCAGAAGGCCACACTCAGGTCAGGGTGTGGAGGTCAGCAGGTGGTCACTGCTGGGGTCTGAATGTGTGTGTCCACCTAGTTCCTGAGATGAAATCCTGCCCCTCAAGGTGGTGGTGTCTGTGAAGCCTTCAAAGGCTGTCAGGTCTTGAGGTGGCCCTCACCATGAAGTTAGAGCCCTTGCAATCTATCTCAGGGTCATGGAGGCTGGCCCCTCCACCACTGTGAGCAAGCAGCCAGGGAAGCAATCGTGCTGGGGCCCATCCCGACCTCCAGCACTTGGGGCTCATATTTCTGCTGTTTAACAGCTTCCTCATCTTGTATACTTCTTATAGCAACCTGAGTAGGCTGAGGAAAGAGATAGCAACAAATATTCTGTGATACTTGTTAGAGAAAATTGGTATCTCTGGAATTCTAACCAGGAAATAGGACCAGTAGGATTTCTCTCTATATCTATCTGTATCTGTGCCTCCATCTGTATCTTTGTCTTTATTCCTATCCATCTCTATATCTGTTTATGTATCTTTGTCTATATCTATATCTGTGTCAATATCTACGTCTATATCTTTATCTCCATATCATCTCTATATCTGTATGTGTATCTATGTCTCTATCTGTACCTCTATTTCCATATATTTCTTAATCTGTATATATATATATCTGTATCTTTATCTACATCTATATATACAACATCTAAATGTGTATTTCTATCTATATCTAAGTCTGTATCTTTATTGTATGTATGTTATCTAAATCTATATATCATCGCTATCTAAACAGACTTATTTTAAGGAATTGCCTTGCGGACTGTGGGACTCCAGACCTTGGATCTGCAGGGCAGCCTCACTGGCTGAGTGCTCTTAGGTAGGAGCTCACACTACAGTCCACAGGCAGAAGTTTTTCTATTTTCAGGTAGCTTATTTTTTCTTAGTCCTTTCAGGTGATTGGATGAGATCCACACAGATTATCAAGGTTCATCTCCTAAACCTGCAGATTGTAGACGTTAACAACTGCTACAGTGTTCAGTGAAGTTCGACTGTCATTATTGTTTCCTAGCTGAGTAGAAGCCAAGGTGAATCATAGCCAGAATGCAATGAGCTAAGCCTCACTTTCAAAGGATGTTGATTTCAAACATCCCTGTCTACACTTCCTGGGCAGTTGCTGCTTTTGAGTGTCCCATTGGCCACTCTGGTTATCTGGCCTGGGGCTGGGATGGAGGGCCTCGCATGTGCGTCCAGCAACCCCAGGCACCCTCGTGCTGGAAGGGCCTATTTAGCTCTTGTTTCAATCTTTTCAGTGGATTTAAGTGGGTGCTCAAAAGCCTGAGAGCACAGAAGTCATCACCTTGGCTTTTCGGCACAGACTGTCACCAACAGTGGAGATGACAGTGTTTATGGGGTGCAGAGTGATCTCAGCCCTGGAACTGCCTAATTGTTCTCCTCTGAAATCACCTGGTTTCAGGAATCTCTGCTGCTGTGCATCTCAGTTCCCCTGAGAGGCTCCTCATTCTCGTTCTCGTATTCCCAGGGGGTAACCCTGCTTGGGCACACTGCTGTCATAGGACCTATTAGCTTTTCTGGGAAGGCTTCTTGCTGTCTACTTCTGGGGCATTGCCTTTTTCAAAAATTTTTAATATCATTTTTTTTAAAGAGAAAGAGAGAGAGAGAGAATTTTTTAATATTTATTTCTTAGTTTTCGGCAGACACAACAGCATCTTTTGTTTTGTATGTGATGCTGAGGATAGAAACCCGGGCTGCACACATGCCAGGCGAGCGTGCTACTGCTTGAGCTACATCCCCAGCCCCAAAGTTTTTAATATCTTCACTTTATTAGTTTATTTTTATGTGGTGTTGAGGATCAAACCCAGGGTCTCACATATGCCAGGCAAGTGCTCTACCACTGAGCCACAACCCCAGCCCCTGGGGTGATTTTACATTAGTGTCATAGAGCAACTGGTCTCTGGGGCCATGTTGCCCTCTGAGGTCTTGGAGGTGAGCCCAGGTGTGCAATCAGCCTTGGGTTCCCTGGAGGTAGGGCAGGGGACCCTGCATCTCTGTGACCGCATGGTCTCCACACTTGGAGCTCTTTTCCAGTTCTCCAGGAGACTCACTGGTCCAGGGGACACTATGCTGGGCTCCTGTCTGTCCTTCCAGATCCCTTTTCCACCCTGTGTTGCTCCCTAACTTCAGGGTAACATCCCCAGAGCCCCCTTTCCCTCTAGTCCTGATTCCACCTGTGGCGGGTGCTGGGGGGGATGAAAGGTTCCTGGCCAGACTCTCTCTGCAGGCCTCTGGATGACAGAGGCTTGTGCTTCTGAGGCAGGGCTTGGCCCTTGGTCAGCCCTGAGTCCTCACTGCTTTACTCCCCCCTCCATCCCAGGAGAGCAGGGGCGTTCCCTCTTTCTTCCTTCTGCTGCATCCTTGTGTAAACCTCTCTTATTTCAATTTCTTTTTTGTTGGGCGGGGAGGTGGGGGAGGAGTACCAGAGATTGAACCCAGGGGCGCTTAACCACTGAGCTACATCCTCAGCCCCTTTTGAAGTTGTTTTTTATTTTGAGACAGGGTCTTGCTAAGCTTAGGGCCTCCCTAAGTTGCTCAGGCTGTCCTTGAACTTGTGGTCCTCCTGCCTCAACCTCCCAGTTTCTAGGATTACAGGTATGTGCCATTACTCCTGGCCTTCTCACCATTCCTTCAGCCACCCACCGAGGACGCTGCCTTATACTGCAAGGTCCTGAGTGGCACAGACACCTAGGAGCAGAGTCCAGTGTTGGGCCAGGGTGGTGGGCCAGAGACTTGGTGGATGGTCTTTCCTCCAGCCACAACCTGCCCACCAAAGTCCTGCCGACAAAGGCAGTGTCTCATGAGGAAACAGGACCCCTTGATGGGACTGTAGTCTCAGAGGACCCGAGCAAGGGTTAGTTGTCAGGACATGTGACTAAGTCAGTCAGGGTCACTTCAGATGAACTGGGTTGGGAGGAAGTAATCACAAGAGACAGAGAAAACACCTTTTTCTTGGAGTTCAGTGATGACTCCTCATCCCCAGCTCCCACAACGGAAGCAAGAGAGTTAGACAAAAGAGAGAGAGAGAGAGAGAGAGAGAGAGAGAGAGAGAGAGAGAGACAGAGAGAGAGAGAGAGAGAGAGAGAGAGAGCACACTTGAAGCCCTATTTGTTGAGGAGAAGGCACTCGAGAAAGTTCTATCCAGATGAGGAAAGGGATTGGGTTCAGGGGGTATAGCCCAGTCTCACTGGGTGATGCCCACTTTCAGAACTGTAACTCCCCTGCCATGTGGAGATGGGCATCCACCTACTTCCGTGAGCAGCGGAAGCCAGTCCACACATTTCTATTGCTCAAAGCTAGGGGGTGCTCAGCTCCTATGTGGCAGCTCCCCACAGTTGATGCTCTGCTGTGCCATCTGGGAATTCTTAGTGATTGTTTAGCAAGAAGCTCTGGTGACCAGTCCTGTGGGGACGTGGACTTGAGGGCAGTGCACTGGTGAATCTGCTCCCAGGGGAACTCTTGGTGTCACTTCTACTCCCCACAGATCTTACTGTGTTGGGACGTCTGCATCCTGGCTGAGGACACAGCAGGCCAGCCTCAGCGCTCTCTTCTGTGTCCTCCAGCTGTTCTTAGCCTAGGGTCCTGCTCTTTCCTCTCCATCAACTAGCCCTCAGGAAGGCTGGAGCCAGGCTAGGACAGGGTGGAGGGCCTGGCCTTAGAGCTCCCTCCAGTTCTGTTTATGTTCTGATGCACGCTGTCTGCTTGGCCTCGACCTCTGTGAGAGACTGGAATTCTGGAGTCTGGGCTTCGAAAAGGAAGAGGACTTACAGCTCCTTCCTGGGCCCTGGGCTTTAGTTGAACCAACACCATCATTTAGAGCTGCAGTGTGCAGTTTCAGGTTCAGAGATGGCAGCTTGCATTCTGCTAGCCAGACAGCACTTTGAATTCTGCTAGCCAATCACCTAGGAGTCTGCTAGCCAGTCAGCAGCTTGGATTCTGCTAGCCAGTCACCCTACACCTCTCTAGGACATACCCAACAGTGAGCCTGCTCCATAGCTAGTGTTGAGAATGCCATTTCTGCTCCCATTCCTGATAGTGTGACATGACTTGATATCAATTTTATTTCATTTTTATGAGTTCATGATAGATATATATAATATTGGGGTTCATTTTGACAACATTATATATTATTAAGCCCACATCTTCTCCCCAAGGTGCCTCCTCCAGCCTGTAGCCCGAAGGCTGGCTGGTCTTAGGGGGACCTCCTCTTCTCTCCTGAAGCCCACATCTGCTGCCCCAGGCACCCTACCTGTGCCCTGCAGGATGGTTGTTCCTCGGAGAACCTCCTGTGCTCTGGGTGACCCCTCCATTCTTTGTTTTTATTTCCATTTCTTCTGAGCACTTTTCACAAAATGGCATCCTTAGACAGGAATCCAGAGCAGGCTGTTGATGCACTGCCAACCTCTCTAGGATTTGGACATGGCTGATATCAGAGTCAGAGGGAATGTGCTTTGTTGTCTCCAAGCACATTCACTGGGTTTGTTCTGAGGATAGGATTTGATCTCTCTCCCTTGGTGTGCCATGTCTTCATGAGGCAGGGACCCCTGCTCTCAGCTTTAAGGTCTTTGTCCTCTTATGCATCTTCTACATGGGCTTCTGGCTCAGACATGGCCTCCTGCCCACACACTGTCAGAATCCCCTTTCTCAACACAAGTCTGACTGTGCCACTGCTTGAAGCACTGCTGGCCGAAGCACTGCTGGCCGAAGCACTTCTGCAGTAGCTCTTGTCCTCAGCCAGACACTCCTGTGACCCTTGTCTTTCTCCATGCTTTCCTCTCTTGGGCTGTCCTCTCCCTGAGCTATTCTGTGCTGGATCAGTTTTGTTAGCCATTGGGTGCCAGTTCAGGTGACCTGCTATCCACAGAAACTTCCAACTCCTGCATGGAGTTGATCGTTCTTGCTTCTCTGCTCTCAAGCTATGACCATCTTTAGGTGTGGGTCTGCATGTCCACTGCCATGTCGTCTAGAGACAGAGACCATGGCTGATTCCTTTGTGCTTTCTTGCTGGCTGGACACTTCCTGGCACATACCCAGAATTAACCCTATACGTCAACAGGCCCCTGCTCCTGGGCTGGCTCTGTGCTCCCCGCACGTCTGTCTCAGGTCTGCTGGTGGGTGTTGTCCTGGGGACGCTTTCCTCCTCCTCACTGTACCCTCCCTCCTGGGGAGTCTTCTCTAGGGGCAAGGGTGAGTTTATGGAGGAGCCCTCCCCAGTGGTAGAGATGACCCCAGCACTACCATTCTGGTCTCTGGTTGTAGAAGAAGGTCACTTTCCAAATATCACGAGGACCAGAGACAGAAAAAGAAGTGACTAATGTGAAGGGAAGGGGTATGTGTGGTGTGAGAGGAGACACACTCACCCCTCCTGCAAGTGACAAAACAGTTTCCTCTGTTTCTGATGGTGCCCAGAAAGGAGGCACTGCCATCAAGACACCTGCAGCTTCTGTCCGTTGTGGAGGTGCAGTTTCTAGTCACGAGCCAGAGCTCAGGTCGCTCTCAGTGCCCAGCCCTTCCTGCACCCAGTGGATGAGGCTGACGGCCCTCATGACCTTTAAGCCAACCTGCTAATTAACAAGAACCACAGGCCGGGCAACCAAACCCGAAGCATGTCAGACCCCAGAGTGTCTAAAATTAGACCATGTCTGTGAACATTTGAATCAACACAGCTGCCCTGTGCCTCAGTCACCCATGGCTCGCTGTGGTCCTGAGACCCAGGGGACAATGAGAGGCAGGGCACATGCCACAGGACAAAAGCCTCAGGAAGCTGCTGAGTAATGAGACCTTTCCATCGAGGTCATGGTAGGCCAGGCTCAGTCGCACTTTCTACAAAGTTGGCACCTGTTTATCTCTAGAAGCAGAAACTTGTGGTTTCCCTCCTCTATCTGGAGCTGCATTGTTGAGCTCTTGGTGCCAGAAAAGTGACAGGGTGAGCCCTGGGCGAGGCAGTGGGTTTGGCTCTGAGTCGGGACTCTGCCCCTTCCTCACTGAATGCTCTGAACGAATCCCTTCACTGTCAGCAGCTCCTCTCCTCCCTTGGCTGGTGATGGGGAGGCCTGCCCATGGCAGAGGCTTGTCGGGAACCCCGAGTGCCTGCCTGTGAGCCCAGAGTGCTGCTCTCACTCACTCGGCAGCTGGGTGGGATGCAGGGCTCTTCTGGAGGGGTGGCCCCGTCCCCCAGGCAGCGAGGACCTGGCATTGCTGGGCCATGATAATGAGAATGAATCAGATCCGGGACACCTGGCTGGTCCCTGCTTGCACACGCCAGGTGTGTGCATGGAGGTAGATGAGTCAGTCATGCTGTTTTCTACAGAACCCCTTCTGTCCTTTTGAGAAATTAACGTTATTTTGTTTTGAAAAGATGCTTGTCCTTGAGGTTCTTCAAGGGCTGAGGCACATCCCAGTAGTTCTATGAGCTACAGCACCAAGCAGAGCTGAGCTTAGTGTCTCTCAGGGCAGTCTAGTGAGACCACTGTGACTCACAGGACCTCCTGTGGCCTTGAGCAAGTCCTGTACCTCTCTGGGCATCAATTTCCTCTTATGAAAAACTCAAAGATTAATATTCTGATTACGGTTATATGGGATTTAAGTAAGATGTTTAATAAAATACTCAGCGAGGATGATATAATAAAAACATATAAAACATAAAATGAATAAGTAAAAACACGAAACTGTAGGATAAAATGAAAAGTCAGAATTTTAGAACATGACAAATAAAAGTTAATTGAATTGGTATAATGGATAGAAGCCATTTATTAACATCAAATAGCTTCGGCTAAGACCCTGAGGCAGGTGGGACTCTGGATGCAGTGCCATGGGTGGACAGCAGTCCACAGCAGCAGAGCCCAGGCATCGCTGAAGTCCAGGGACAGGCAGGAGTGGGGCACTTGAGCTCGTCAGCCCAGCATCTTCCTCCAGGAGCAAGAAGCAGGGCAGCAGTCAGGGACAGGGACAGGGCTGAGTCCCAGGTGCCAAGACACAAGGACTGGGTGGCTGCCCGCAGCTGTACTCAGCTGCTGGGACCCGGGAGGGGGGTGCAGGACAGGCTGTGGATGCACTGTACATATCACACTGGGCTGGCAGGACTGGGGCAGCTGAGGCTCCTTCCTGGTGTGGGGATAGGAGCGCTCGGCAGGCAATGGAGGAAGGAAGCATGTTGCTGGAGGAAGGAGAGTCACAAGGGCATGTAGTGAACCAAGCAGAAGGAAAAGCAGGTGAGAAGGGCAGGTTGAGAGGAGGGCAGGTTCCAAAGTGAGTTTGGGTTCCATCCAGGTCATAGAGGGACATTGTAGGGATGGGGGGAAGAAGACTGAGACCCAGGTAGGATGAGGACACCCTCTGTGCAGTGAGATGGTGGATCAGAGGCAAAGACACAGGGAGCACAGGACAGGCGGGGGGACAGCAAAGATGGTGGGACCCCTCTAGGTGCAGATGTGAGAAGTAAAGCCACAGGACAGGCAGCCATGGGGAGAGGGGGGAGTGGAGCCGGGCCCTTTTCTACTTGCTTGCCTCCCACACAGAATCTCAAAAGAACAGTGGCCTCCAGAGAGAAAGGTTTGCAGAACTAAGTAAGAAGCATCAAGGATGGGGTCCTGAGGATTTCTGCTCCTCTTGGCTGCTCCTCCCTGAGGGCCCCTTACTGGGACTCAGCCTCAGAGAAGCCTGGAGTTGGGTGGGCCCAGCAACCTCTTTTCAATAGCAGGATGTCTTGGCCGTCATCCCTGACCAGATGTTTGAAAAGTTTGGAGAGACTTTAGTGAGGGAAAATGGATGGCCCTTCCAGCGGAAGTTACAAGATGGATAAAATAACTGCAGAATGTAAATAGACCATGGAGTGGGAGATTACCAGGACTGTGGTCTCCTCGGATCATGAGCATCTTGGGAAACTTCCAGAGGCTGTCAACTCCCATGCATCACTCCCTGTTCCTCCTGGGAAGTAGGGCAGCTAGAAAAGGATTCAGTAATCTCTTCCACCTCCTCACCAGATAGGAAAGTTTTGTTGAAGTTTAACATGATGAATCACCAGATTCCTGACAAGGGCAGTCCAGCCTAGTGGACAGTCAGGGAAGGGTGGTGGCACGCACAGGACCAGCCTCACCTGGGCCCTCATGGGCGCTGCAACCACAGTCACACCACATTGTCCTTCAGGTCCTTTGTTAAGTCTCAAAGTCACATTGGAGAATTTCTTCCAACATTCAACAATTATGACATCTGTAATATTGCAGAAATAGAAATATACTGGATTGATATTTTCAATTTTAAAATAGGTACATTTGCCTTGTTTTAATGAAAAATATGTTTGAGGCTCATTACAAGTCAGTTTTACCCACTGACTACATGAAATTCAGCCTTTTATTAATTTTTTATCTGTTTTAATTAATTACACATGACAGTAGAATGCATTTATGCACTTTGATATATCATACATAGACGGAATATAATTTCTCATTTTTCTGAGTGTACATGTTTTGATTTGCATTTCCTATCCCCACATTCCCTCCCCTCCCCTCCCATTACTTCTTTCTACCTAATCTAAGGTAATGTTATTCTTCTCTAGTGCCCCCCACCTTATTGTGAGTTAGCATCCACACATTAGAGAAAATATTTGGCCTTTGGTTTTGTGAGATTGGCTTTTTTTGCTTAGCTTGATATTGTCCAACTACATCCACTTACTGGTGAATACCATAACTTCACTCTTCTTTAAAGCTGAGTAATATTCATTGAGTATAAATACCTAATTTTCTTTATCTATTCATCTATTGAGAGACACTTAGGCTGATTTCATAGTTTAGCTATTGTGAATTGAGCTGCTATAAACATTGACGTGGTTGCATTATGGTAGTATGCAGATTTTAAGTCCTTTGGGTATAAATCAAAGAGTGGGATACCTGGGTCAAATGGTGATTTTATTCTGAGTTTTCTGAGGAATCTTCATACTGCTTTGCATAGTAATTGCACCAATTTGCAGTCCCACTAGCAGTGTAAGAGTGACCCTTTTTCCCCACATGCTCACCAACATTTATTGTTGCCTGTGTTCTTGATCATTGCCATTCTGACAGGAGTGAGATGAAATCTTACAGTAGTTTTGATTGGCATTTTTCTAATTGCTAGAGCTGTTGAACACTTTTTCATATATGTGTTGATGGATTGTATTTCTTCTTCTGTGAAGTGTCTGTTCAGTTCCTTAGTCCATTTATTGATTGGGTTATTTGGTTTTTTGGTGTTAAGTTTTTTGAGTTCTTTATATGCTTTATTAATGCTTTATTGGAGGTGGATGCATTAAAGATTTTCTCTCGATCTATTCTGTAGGCTCTCTCCTCTCTCCTCATATTATTGATTGTTTCCTTTGCTGAGAAGAAGCTTTTTAGTTTGAATCCATCCCATTTATTGACTCTTGATTTTACTGCTTATGCTTTAGGAGTCTTGGTAAGGAAGTCAGATGGTGACGTGGTGAAGATTTGGGCCTATTATTTTTTTTTCTGTTAGGTAGAGGGTCTCTATTCTAGTGCCTAAGTCTTTGATCCACTTTGAGTTGATTTTTGTGCAGGGTGAAAGATAGAGGGTTAATTTCATTTTGATGCATATGGATTTCCAGTTTCCCCAGGACCATTTATTGAATAGGCTATCTTTTCTCCCATGTATGTTTTTGGCACTGTTGTTTAGTATGACATAACCATATTTATGTGGGTTTGTCTCTGTGTCCTCTATTCTATACCATTGGTCTACAAGTCTATTTTGGTGCCAATACCATGCCATTTTTGTTACTATAGCTCTGTATTATAGTTTAAGGCCTGGTATTGTGATGCCTCCTGCTTCACTTTTCTTGCTAAGGATTGCTTTAGCTATTCTGGGTCGCTTATTCTTCCAAATAAATTTAATGATTACTTTTTCTATTTCTATGAAGAATGTCATTGGGATTTTAATAGGAATTGCATTAAATCTGTATAATGCTTTTGGTAGTATGGCTATTTTGACAATGTTAATTCTGCCTATCCAAGAGCATGGGAGATCTTTCCATCTTCTGAGGTTTCCTTCAACTCGTTTCTTTAGTATTCTGTAGTTTTCATTGTAGAGGTCTTTCACTTCTTTTGTTAGAAATATTCCCAGGAGGTTTTTTTGAGGCTATTGTGAATGGGATAGTTTTCCTAATTTCTTTTTCAGTGGATCACTGATGTATAGGAGTGCGTTTGATTTATGAGTATTGATTTTATATCCTGCTACTTTGCTGAATTCGTTTATTAGTTCTAGAATTGGAAATTTTTAGATCGTCTTCATATAGAATCATGTCATCAGCAAATAATGATAGTTTGAGTTCTTCATTACCTATGTGTATCTTTTAATTTATTTCTTTTGTCTAATTGCTCTGGCTAGAGTTTCAAGGATGACGTTGAATAGAAGTGGTGAAAGAGGACATCCTTGTCTTGTTCCAGTTTTTATCAGAAATGCTTTCCATTTTTCTCCATTTAGAATGATGCTGGCCTTGGGTTTAGCATATATAGTTATTACAATGTTGAGGTATGTTCCTACTATCCCTAGTTTTTCTAGTGTTTTGAACATGAAGGTGTGCTGTATGTTGTCAAATGCTTTTTCTGCAATAATTGAGATGATCAGATGACTCTTGCTTTTAAATCTATTAATATGATGAATTATATTTATTGATTTCCATATGTTGAACCAACCCTGCATCTCTGGGATGAGCCCCACTTGATTGTGGTGGATTATTTTTGAAATATATTTTTGTATGCAATTTGCCAGAATTTTATTGAGAATTTTTGCATCTATGTTCATCAGGGATATTGGTGTGAAGTTTTCTTTCCTTGATGTGTCTTTGTCTGGGTTTGGTATCAGGTTAATATTAGCCTCACAGAATAAGTTTGGAAGGGTTTCTTCCTTTTATATTTCATGGAATACTTTGAGGAGAATTGATGTCGATTCTTCTTTGAAAATCTTGTAGAACTTGGCTGAGAATCCATCTGGTCCTGAGCTTTTCTTTGTTGGTAGACTTTTGATGGTGTTTTCTATTTCATTACCTGAAATTGATCTGTTTAAATTATGTGTGACCTCCTCACTCAGGTAGGTAGGTCATGTGTCTCTAGAAATTTGTTGATGTCTTCAATATTTTTTATTTTATTGGAGTATAAATTTTCAAAATAGTTTCTAATTATCTTTGGCATTTCAGACGTGTCTGTTGTGATATTTCCTTCTTCACCTTGCATTTTAGTTTTTTTAGTAACTCTTTCTCTTCATTAGCATGTTCAGGGGTTTATCTATTTTATTTATTTTTTTTAAGAACCAATTTTTGTTTTGTCAATTTTTTCAATTGTTTCTTTTGTTTTGATTTCATTGATTTTAGCTGATTTTAATCATTTCCTGTCTTCTACTGCTTTTGCTGTTGCTTTGTTCTTTTTTTCCTAGGGCTTTGAGATGTAGTGTTAGGTCGTTTGTTTATTGATTTTTTATTCTTTCAATGAAGGCACTCACTGCAACAAATTTTTCTCTTAGTGCTGCCTTTATAGTGTCCCAGAGATTTTGATATGTTGTATCAGTATTCTCATTTATCTCTAAGAATTTTTTAATTTCATCCCTGATTTCTTCTACTATCCATTCAGCATTCAATAGTGTATTATTTAATCTCCATTTGTTATAGTAGCTTGTATTTTTTAATTTATTGTTGATTTTTAATTTCATTCCATTGTGGTCTGATAGACTGTGGGGGGATTATGTCTGTTTTTTTATACTTATGAAGAGTTGCTTTGTGTCATAAGGTATGGTCTATTTTAGAGAAGGGGCCATGTGCTGCTCAGAAGAAAGTATATTTGCTCATTGATGGATTAAATATTCTATATGTCTGTTAAGTCTAAATTATTGATTGCATTATTTAGTTCTATAGTTTCCTTATTTAGTTTTTGTTTGAAAGATCTGTCCAGTAGTGAGAGAGGTATGTTAAAGTCACCCAGTATTATTGTACTGTGGTCTGTTTAACTCTTGAAATTTAGAAGGGTTTGTTTGATGTACATAGATGCCCTATTGTTTGGGGCATAAGTATTTATAATTATTAGGTCCTGCTTATATGCTTCCCTTGAGAAGTATGAAAAGTTCTTCTTTGTTTCTTCTGATCAACATTGGTTTGAAGTCTACTTAATCTGAGATTGTTTACTCAATCCATATGAGTGATAAGTCATTTCCCATCCTTTCACCTTTGGCCTGTGGATGTCTTTGCCCATGAGGTGAGTCTCTTGAAGACAGCATATTGTTGGGTCTTGCTTTTTTAATCCAACCTGCCAGTCTACATCTTTTGATTGATGAGTTGGGCCATCAAAATTTAAGTTTATCATTGAGATATGATTTGTATTCCCTGTTATTTGGATTTATTTGTAGTTCTTGATTTGTCTTAGTTTCTCATTTGGTTGAGTGTCCCTTTAGTGTAGGGACACTACACTACTTTTGTCAAGAGTGCTCTGTTGTGTAGGCTTTCTAGTTGTGAATTCTTTTAATTTTTGTTTATCATGGAAAATCTGAAACTTAATTTTTATTTTGCTGGATATAAAATCTTGGTTGGCAGCCATTTTCTTTCAGAACTTGAAATATATTATTTCAGAACCTTATAACTTCAAGCATCTGGGTTGAGAAATCAGTTGAGATCCAAATTGGTTTTTCCTATAAGTAATTTGATTTTTTCTCTCTCATAGCCTTTAAAATTTTATCTTTATTCTCTGTGTTAGTCATTCTCTTTATAATGTGGGTCTGCTATAATATTGCACATTTGGGGTCCTATAAGCTTCTTGTATTTGATCTTCCATTCCATGCTTTTTTAAAAAAATTTGTTGTAGATGAACACAATATCTTTATTTGATTTATTTATTTTTATGTGGTGGTGAGGATCGAAACCAGTGCCTTACATGTGCTAGGCAAGTGCTCTACTACTGAGCCACAACCCCAGCCCCCATTCCATTATTTAGGTTTGGAAAATTTTATGCTATTATATTATTGAACAGATTATGAATTCCTTTTGTTTGTATCTCTGATCCTTCAACTATTTTGATAACTCTTAAATTCATTTTTTCATGTTATCCCATAATTTTTGGATGTTCTGTTCATGGTTTTTGACCACGTTCTCTGCATAGTCAATTCTACTTTCAAGATTATATATTTTGTCTTCATTGTCTGAGGTTCTATCTTCCAAGTGATCTAGTCTGTTTGTGATGTTTTATATTGAATTTATAATTTGGTTTACTGTTTTCTTCATTTTTGAGGTTTTCTGCTTTTTTTCATGATCTCTAACTCTTTATTGAAGTGGTCTTTCATTTCATGTATTTTTCCTTTGATTTCACTCCTTCTACTAACCTTTATTTCACAAATCAATTTAACTATATACAATCTTAATGCCTTTTTGGACATTTCTTTTACTCTGTTGTCAGTGGCTTCTGTTGTTGAAGCATCTTGGTTTGTTTGGGATGCTTTATTCCCTTGTTTTTTTCCATGTTGTTAGTGTATTTTCCCATCTAGAAGTATGCATCTAAGGCAGGAAAAATTCTACCGTGTAGACCTATAGTGTCCCTGAAGGTTTCCAGTGCTTAACCATTCATTATGAGACCAATATCAACAGCACCCAGCATACACAATATATAGCCTTAAACCTTATTAGGCATCTACTAAGGTGTCTACTGCTTTCTCATATTAAACCAAAATGATGAGTTCAATAACTATCTATAGTACAAACAGAAAATTTGTTAAAATGGTTTACAATTTAAAATGGTGGATGAGAGAACAGAGGTAGTGTAGTATGTGATATTTGTGAGAGAAGAAGAGAGGAGTTAGAAGTAAAAATTCACAAAAAGAGTGGAAGAGGAGCCAACAGAGATTGGCTGTTGGTTGGAGAAAAATTGGAAAGAAAATCCAAGAAAATAGATGAGAGAGGAAGAATATGAACAAACAAAAAATAAATAAATAATTAAAGACAAGAATACAACAAAAATGCAAAACACCATTCATATATCATTGTCCTCCACACAGTAATGCATAAAAACATCCTGTTCCAAATATGGTAGTGAGATTAGCAAATTCAAAAATAACATATATCTTCCTGGAAGATCAGACTGTCTCCCTCAGTGTTCAACAGTTTCTCATTTCTGTCTCTGACATCCCATGAGATCACCAAACCCAGATCAGCCCTCACAAACCCAGTTTCTGTCCCACTGATACCTCAGGCTCTGTCATGCTGCAGTCTCAAGATCTCAATGCTGCTCCTATTTGCAGAGAGACCACCAGGGATACACTCATGCAAAGTGGCAGACCCGAGATGCAAGACAAAGGCCACCAGTACTCTCAGCAGGAAGACCCCAGGCTCCTTCAAACCTGCAGGCACCCCCACATTGGACCTGGCAGTCCCAGCTGGGGTCCCCAGACAGAGGCTCTTGTGGTGGTAAACTTGCTGGCATCCAGGCTCCAGGCCAGGCTGGTGTTCCAAAATGGGTGTAGCCACATGCAACCAAACCTAGAGTCTCCCCTGAGCAGCCCTCTAGGTGGTGGCAGCAGTGGTAGTGGTGGTGGGTCTTGGCAGCAGGTAGGGGGTCAGCCCCAGTGACAGCTGCAGCGGCAGTTGCGATTGCAGCTGTGGGGACAGTGTCACCAGCCAATCTCCAGGGGTCAGCAGCAGTATCGGCTTCAGTTGAATCTGGGGCAGAAGTGTCTTCTGTGGCAGCAGCACCCAGAAAGACCTCCAGGAGATCTCAGGTTGGCAGCAGTGGAACCAGAGGCAGCAGCAATGGCAGAAGCAAAGCAGGCAGCAGTTGGTTGATTCAGCCTGTATTTCTTTTTCCAGTCTCTGGTGTATTGTTTTTCTGAGTCACCAGAAGAGTATTTGTCCAAGAAAGATAAAATGGATAGATTTTAATTTAATTTAAAAAAAAACTTTGAAATATTCTTTTGGAAGATATATCCTGATTTCAGCTGATTCCTAAATATACCAGAACTTGTGTTTAAATTTATATTACAAAGTAGCTATAAATTTCAGCCTTAAATTCCATGGATTTTAATGATTTTCAAATTTATTCCCCTTTCTCTTAGCTGTTATGACTCAAGTTCAAGTAATCGCCCATATTGTCACCATGGTAACAATGGGCAGGTTGCTGAATCCAGAATGTCACTATGATAATGAAGAATGAGCTGCTGAATCCATAATGTCACCATGGTAACAATGGGCAGGTTGCTGAATCCAGAATGTCACTATGATAATGAAGAATGAGCTGCTGAATCCATAATGTCACCATGGTAACAATGGGTGACACTACTTAATCCAGAATGTCACCGTAGTAACAACAGGTTAACTACTGAATCCAGAATGTCACCATGGTAAACATGGATGAGGCTGCTGAATCCAGAATGTCACCGTGGTAATGATGGGTAAGCTGCTGAATCCAGATGCAGATATCCTTCACATTCTAGGTAAGCTTTGGAGATAAAGTACTTGAAAAATGTGAGCTTTGGGACTACCCTCTGGAAGATAAGTCTGTTCTTCCTACACAATTTTCCACTTTAAATTAAAACATTAACTCTTGCCATATGTTTGAGTTAGCTTTTTTGGCACTGTACCTAAAAGACTTGACAAGAACAATTTTAGAGGAGGAAAAGTTTACTTGGGGCTCATAGTTTCAGAGGTCTCAGTCCATAGACAGCCAATGGTACTGCCCTGGGGCTGAGGTGAGGCAGAACATCATGGCAGAAGAGCACAGGGAAGGAGAGCAGCTCAGAACACGGCACCAGGAAGCAGAGAGAGACTGCTTAGCTCAGCCAGGATGAAATATAAACCCCAAATTAAATGCCCCAGTGACCCCCTCCTTCAGTCACATCTTACCAGATATAGTCACCACCCAGGAATCTAGTGGACTAAAGCAGGTGAGGTGCCTATAACCCAAGAATTTTACCTCCAAACTTTCGTGCATTGTCCCACATACCAGTTTTTGGAGACACCACACATCTACACCATAACATCATGACATCTTTTCTCCTCCTCCAAAGTGTTTTATGGAAGCTTGGTCTTATTCTCACCCTTATTAGAGAGAGGCTGTACTTGTGGTTTTTTGTTTTGTTTTTTTTGTTTGTTTGTTTGTTTTTTAATTTCAAAAAGAACTCTCTTGGTTTGAGTGCTCAGTGTATGTCAGACTCTGCCCACTGGGTCTTGCATGGATGATCTTACTTAAAATGGGCAATTAAGAAAACCATTCTGTTGAATAAGATACAGAAACTGAAGTGCAGAGAGCTTCAGTAACCCGTTCAAGGTCACAGCTGCAACTGTGGTGGGATTTGAAGCAGGTGCCTGGTTAACACTGACAGTGCCCAGGTTCCTGACCACCCACCAGGCTGCCTCTGCTGTGGGAAGTGCAGGCCCCTGTTTGCACATGTCTGTGACTCACCTGAGATTCACTCATAACTCTGGCATCTTCTGTCAGGTGTTACAGTGTGACAGTGGCAACAGAATTTTGTTTAATGGATGAAGACATTTTCTGAAGAAGACAGCCCGGTAATGTGTGTGTTGTGTGTGAAGTAAGGGTCTCTCTACCAGGAATGTCTGCAGAAGAGTGACCAACTGGCTAGTGGCTTGAGGAGTTGGGCCACAGGCAGGGAGCAAAGCCTCTTGGGGGCATTAATGCCAGCTGTGCTGGGAACCCTGGTCTGACTCTTCTTCTCACATCCGATGAGGAAGAGAGGAGCACACTGCACTGCATTCTTGCAGAACAAATGCCAGGCCTCAGGAGGCCTGAGCCAGCTTCCCTGCTCTGCCACCCTCATGTCCACAGCCAAGGAAGAGTCATTATACTCCTTTGCTTTGCACCTCAACAAAATGGTGATGATGTTGGAGGTGTCTAAGCCCCTGGTATCACTCCCTCCCCTCACCATGAAGATTGTGTGGTGACTGTGCAGCACGCTAGATGCAGGAGATGAGCCCAGGCCTCCTTGCCAGCTTTGTTCCATCCTCAGGATCCCTTGCCTGGCGGGCACACTGCCTATTGATAGCGTGTGAGTCTGCTTCCAAACACCCTGCCAGGCAGAGGCCAGAGAAGATGACTTGGGAGTGGGCCTGGGCCTCCATTTTGTGACTCCAGCTTGCTCCTTCCTCAGCCAGGCTGCCTTCTCCTGGCTGAACCACAAGGACATGACACAAGCCAAGAGCATTCCCTGGAAGGCAGCCTGGTGCTGGCCCATCTAAAAACTTATGGAGGTGTGAAAGACCCATCTTTGCAGCCTCCCCAGAAGAGTGAAGAGGATGTTCTGATGCTGACTGACTTTCCCACAGCTGGATGTGTAGCACCAGCCAAATGCAAAGGGGAAAATCCTTGAAGACTATTCACCTGGCTTCTTACCTCCAAGTCCCCTCAGAGTGTTCTACCTTCACTTTTCCTCCAACCCCAAAACACAAATCAATTGTGTCCTTTTCGAAATTAAAAGTCTCAGTGGAGGTTTGGTTGTCTGTGGGTGGACTCAGCCTTGCAGGGCAGAAGAGACCCAGCCTCACTTCCCATTTGGTCACACCCTGGGCTCCCTCTTTTATACCTAGGTTTCCACCTCTCTTGGAAACCTCAGTTGTTCTCACTTCTCCCCATGTTTCCTGCATTAGTTTTCTCATCTGTAAGAAGAGAATACAAAAGCCCTCTTTCACAGTGACCTTGAAATTAGTGGGAATATGATAGACTATTATTATTTTTTTGAGCGGAGCCTGGATATTTGAGCAGAGCATTATGGAGGTGGCTCATTGGAAGATGGCCTCTGGACACAACTCTAATGGGTAGGAGTGTGGAGAGTACAAATTGCCCTATGAGGATTTGAGGAGTTGAGTATACATAGTGCAGGCAGAAAAATGAGTCACAGGAGAGAAAGTCGTCAACATGAAGAAAGATCCACTAGGAGCAAGGGTTTTCAGGCAAACCTCAGGCAGGCTGCAACAGGCCAATGACCCCAGCAGCACAGCAGAAAAGGAGGAGACACCCAGCTTGGAGCTGGCACTGTGGGCTTTACTGCTCTGCAGCTTCAAACTCCCCCATGCCTGAACCACCACAGAAGCCTGACACATGCACAACCCTGAGACAGTGGTGTGGGATGTGAAGGCTCAGGGATGGTGTCCACAGAGCAGACCATGGAAGAGGGATGGATAGGGTCATAGGCAATGACGTTGCTCACCATTGTGCAACTGTGATACAATAATGGAACTAGGTTATCATCAATGTTGCTCCCTGAGTGAAAGCTCAACAGGAAACTTCATTCCAGTCAGTGATGCTGACCACACCCCAACCCAGAGATTCATGTTAGCATCAGAAAACAGGCATCCAGATATCAGGAGTCTCCCCATGTGGTGCTGTCAGTGCTGCACAGACATCTAGGAAGTAGTCCCCACCTTTCCATAAGATCAGCATCTGATCAGTCCTCATGATCTAGCAAGTTAACAGACCCACAGGGGCTTGCAGGCCAAGTCAGACAATCCACTGAGAAGCAGTGGGATTATAGAACTGGAAGGTAGAGAGCCTTTCAACTCACATATAAAATACATGACTCAATTATCCAGTAAACAAATGTTAAAGAAAGGAGGAAGAGGTAATCACAAAATTGAGATGGACATGGAGACATTAAAAGTGAAGGCTGGGTGTGGACTTACATTCTTAACTGGCACTAATCAACTGTAAAAGAAAATTATAAGCATGGAAATTTGGAGAATTATTTGGTATTTGATGACATGAAAGATTTATATTATTTTTAGATTTGGTAATGTTACCATGGTAATGTTTTTTTTTTTTAAACTGGAGATTGAACTCGGGGACACTGGATCACTGAGCCATATCCCTAGCCCTATTTTGTATTTTATTTAGAGACAGGGTTTCACTGAGTTGCTTAGAACCTTTCTTTTGCTTTTGCTCAGGCTGGTTTTGTACTTGTAATCCTCCTGCCTCAGCCTCACGAGCTGCTGGGATTATAGGTATGTGCCACCATGCCAGGCTACTGCCAAGACAGATGTGGCCAAACTAGCATGTTCCTGTGAGGGACAGTGGGAGATTAGAATAATAAAGACATATATATATATATATATATATATATATATATATATATATATATATATTTTAAAGATAACAGCAGCTCTCTGATGTAAAAGCAGGTCTAAAGAATGATACCAGCAATCTTTATTATATCTGTCTCATTAATCAGATTAAAGTCTATGTAATCATTATTCATCAAATTTACAGAGTTTGCAGCTTATTCCTCAGTTACATACTACAATTGCAATGTGCAATGTTGGGAGGCTTGTGTAGCTCTCAAGAAACTCTAATGTTTAAAGTTACTGTTAGGGGAGAAGGTTCAGGAGCTACAGAGCCAGTGAAACATTGAGGTTGTCTAGCAAAAGGGTTTCTTTATTCTCAGGAGCTGTGTGCCTGAGATCAAGGTTGAGGCTGATAAGACTCTAGTACAGAGCCTCCTCGCGAAGGGAATTACCATAGCAACCAGCATCCTGCACCTTTGCACAGAAACTTTCCTAGGCACCAAGTTTGCCACAGCCATGAAGTCATAAGGGACCCCAGTCTCAGGCACTGCTCTACCATACACTGTCACCACTCTCCACAGCTGGTAATGGTAATGTTTTTAAAATCTTTATTGATACATGTTATATTTATCAGTCAGGATTCAGGACAGAACCAATACTATATATTAAATAATAGAAGACTATCTAGCCATCTTTCTGGATACTCTTGCTGACATGAGGGAAGAAGGTCACTGTGGTGTGAGTATCCCAATGAAAAGAACGGGTTGAGAGATGAAAGGAATTTATTAAGAGAATTGGCTTGTGTGATGATGGGGCTGAAAAGTCCCACAATGGGCCATCTGCCAGGTGGATACTCAGAGAAGCAGGGCAAATCTCATTTCACTACCACAGGCTGAGAACCAGGAAAGCAACTGGGGAAGCACTTGATCCAATACTGGAGGCCCAGGAACCCTGGGGTGGGGTTGGTGCAAGGGCTGAAGAGCTGATGTCCAGGAATGGAGAAGAGGGGCCCAGTTCCAGGAAAGAGGGTGATTCATTGTCCCACTACCTTTCTACCCTATTGGTCTATCTTTCTATCTACCAGCTAATTGAAGGTGCTCCCCCACATTAAGGGAAGATATCCTTACCCAGTCTGATGAATAATGAACGCACCAATATCCTCTGCAAAGCAGCATCATAGACATACCCCAAAACAAAGATTTGGTAACTATCTAGTTTCCTTTATCTGATCAAGTTGACACCTAAAATAAACAATAACTTGTACTATATTAGTCAACCAGTGCTGTGTAACAAACAGCCAACTTGGAGGCTGAGAAGAGCACCCATCTACAGTTTGTATTATAACATACAGCCAAGTTGGAGACTAAGAACAGCACCCACCTATGGTCTGTATTAGTAACACACAGTCAACCTGGAGGCTGAGAATATCACCCAGCTATGGTCTGCATTAGTAACACACAGTCAACCTGGAGGCTGAGGACAGCACCCATCTATGGTCTGCATCAGTAACACACAGCCAAGCTGGAGGCTGAGAACAGCACCCCTCTATGATCTGCATTAGTAACACACAGTCAACCTGGAGGCTGAGAACAGCACCCATCTATGGTCTGCATTAGTAACACACAGCCAACCTGGAGGCTGAGAACAGCACCCATCTATGGTCTGTATTAAGTAACACACAGTCAACCTGGAGGCTGAGGACAGCACCCATCTATGGTCTGCATTAGTAACACACAGCCAAGCTGGAGGCTGAGAACAGCACCCATCTATGATCTGCATTAGGTAACACACAGCCAAGCTGGAGGCTGAGAACAGCACCCATCTATGGTCTGCATTAGTAACACACAGTCAACCTGGAGACTGAGGACAGCACCCATCTATGGTCTGCATTAGTAATACACAGTCAACCTGGAGACTGAGAACAGCACCCATCTATGGTCTGCATTAGTAACACACAGCCAACCTGGAGGCTGAGAACAGTACCCATCTATGGTCTGCATTAGTAACACACAGTCAACCTGGAGGCTGAGAACAGCACCCATCTATGGTCTGCATTAGGTAACACACAGCCAACCTGGAGGCTGAGAACAGCACCCATCTATGGTCTGTATTAGTAACACACAGCCAAGCTGGAGGCTGAGAACAGCACCATCTACTACTGTCTATACAGTTTCAGCTGTATGTCTATACATGATTCAGCTGGGTCTGTCTGAGGCTGTGACAAGGGTGTCCCCAGGGCTGGGGCTCATCCCAGGCTACCTGAAGAAGTGTGCACTTCCATTTTTATGCTGTGGAGTGAGAATTTAGTTCTTGGCCATCTCCCGTGCTGTGCTTTGTTTACTGGTGGAGGCTGCAAGCTCTGGATTCCATGCCATGTTGGGATACCTACATCATGACAGCCTGTTTTTCACAGCCTAGGGCTTTAGTCTACCACAAAGATGCTATGACAGTCTTACATTATTTAACAGATACATTCTGTCATGTTTGCTGTGTTGTGTTGGTTACAAGTAAGTCACATACCTTGCCCACAAATAAGTCACACACCCTGCCCCTACTACACCAGGATATGTGCACCAAGAAATGGAGACCATGGGGAACCTTTAGGATGGTGTGTGTAAATGTGTGTTAGTGCATGTGTGTGCATGTGAGTGTGAGTGTGCTTGTGTGTATGTGAGTATATGAGTGTGTGAGTGCATGTGTATGTATATGAGTGCATGTGAGAGAATGTACATGAATGTGTGTGTATGCCAAGTGTGTGTTAGTGTGAGTGTACATGTCTGAGTGTGTATGTATTTATTAGTGTATGGTGTGTATATGTGATTGTGCATGAGAGTGTGAGCATGTGTGAGTGTGTTAGTGCGTTGTGAGTGGGTGTGTACATTTGAGTGCATAAGGTGTATGTGTCTATATGTGAGTGCACTAGTGGGTGTGTGTGAGTGCATGAGTTTGTGCATTTGTGTGTGTCAGTGTTTTTGAGTGTATATTTGTTCATGTCCATGTGAGTGTGTGCTTGTGAGTGTGTGAGAGTGTAAAAGTGTTAGGATGTGTGAATGTGTGTATGTGAATGTGTACAAGTGTGTGAGAGTGTGAGTATGTGTTTGTGAGAGTATGTACAAGTGTGTCAGTATGTGTTAGTGTGTTTGTGGTTTTGCACGTGAGTGTCAGGGTTGTGTGTTTGTGAGATGTGTATGAGTGTGTGTGTGTGTGTGAGGATATGTGAAAGTGTGTGCATATGACTTTGGATCGAATCCAAAGATCCTCTCACAGAGCTACACTCCCAGACCTTATTGATATTTCATTCTGAGACAAGACCTCACTATATTGCTGAGGCTGGCCAGGATATTGCTGTCCTCTGCCTCCTGAACAGCTGTCTTTACAGGTGTGCACCAGTGCACAGGGCTTGTCTGGGGCTTTTTGAAACCACCAAGTTTTGGTAAAAAGTGGGGATATTTATTGAAATATTACATTGTGAATTGGTAGTTGTTGAGGCTGATATGTGATTGATTATCCCTATTCATTTTTATCTGATTGCCAATTTTCATTATGAAATTCAAGATCATATCAAATAAATTTTTCAGAAGAAGAAACTCAGAGCCAAGAATGACTAGAAGAATTCTGAGCAGACTAAGAGTCCTTGGAGACCTGAGAAGCCCTCTGAGTTTCCTGACCTAAGGCCAACTTCCAAGGCAGCTTGTCTTAAACATTGAAAGAAAAGGTGGCCTCTGCAGTCTGGGGACTTAGGGGCCATCAGGAGCTGGCCTCAGTTTTATGGGGACTCTGTGGAAAGCACCTGGAGTCTGTAGATGATAGTGGCCTCTCTTGGGAGCAGACACTCTGTGAAGTGCCTCTGGAGGTGGGAGACTCACGTCTTCCTGCTGTGGCTGCTGCTCCTCCCTCTCCTTCTCTCTGATAGTGTCCTTGATAAAGGTTGTTCTTAAGTCAGCCTCCACGTTTACATGGCACCCATTTATTAAAGCTTGATGGGATTCCATGTGGAAGCAATGGGAGTGGCCCTCTGCCTCACAAGTGGCCTTCAGTGCTGTCCACCTGGACTCTGGTTTTCTCCTGGACTCACTGAGACGCACAGTACCAGAGATGAAGCTGAGCCCACAGCCCTCCACCTCCCACCCAGCCTCAGCACACTGCCCCAGTAGAGGGCTTAGCCAGCACTTTAGGTCGTGATAGTGACATTTTGATTATAAAGGCATCCTGTGTCTGACTGGGACAGTTTTTCACAGAGAAAGAGAGGTGTGAACTGAACATGAGACCAGGGTCAAGACACCTAGATATTGCCCAGACTTGACTTCAACTGCTGTCTGTGTATTACTCTCTGCCAACCATAACTTCCAAATTAGTGGAATTGATTACAGTCCAAAATGGCCACATTCTCAAGTTCTTGTCATTAGAGAAAACTAGTAAAAACCAGTTTTGTGTATGTGTATGAGTGTGTCAGTGCATGTGAGTGAATGTATGGGAAGACAGCATGGGAACGTGGCTGTCTAAAATTGCAACTATGATACTTGGAAACCATCTCTTTCCAACATGAATCAGGCTCTTCATCTGGAAAGTAGGGGTTCGAATTGTTGGTCCCTGTTTTAGTCAACATTTTGCTTTGTGACTAAGGGTTCTGACCAGAATAATTTTAAAGGAGAAAAAGTTTATTTGAGGGCTCATGGTTTCAGAGGTCTTAACCCATATAAGGCTGGCTCTATTCCTTGGGCTGGAGGGGAGGCAGTACATCATGATGAAGAGTGTTGCAGACAGAAGCAGATTGCATAGTAATCAGGAAGCAGAGAGAAAGAGAAGTCTCCAGTTTCCAGATACAAATATATACCCAAAGCCTAATGACCTGTTACAGGTGTGATCATCAACTTCTGATGTGCCCTGTCAGAGCCAAGGGTGACACAATGGATTGCTCCCCTACCTGGCACAGCAACAGGTGACCATGTCCTCAGCACTCAGACTCCTCATTTTCAGGTACATCATATTCTTGGTGAATTGGCCCTTCACAGAGTTGGCATAGTTTATTGTACCACCATTCTTGTTAATACTTCCAGCACACTCCAGCCCTTCCCTGGAAAATGGCAGACCAGTTCATCCAGTAGTCACTGAAGGTGAATCCAGAGGCTGCACAGGAGAGTCTCAGGGAACCCCCAGGCTGCACCAGGCCTCCCCCAGACTCCACCAGGTGCACATAACACTGGACACCTGCAAATATACAGGCAGCCTGGTCAGGACACTGTTAACTATCCACTCTTTCTCTCACTCTGTTCACTCACACACTCAGGGTCTCTGGTTCTTTATTAATTTCCTCTGCCCTTTGGAGCCCTGGGTGTGGGATATGAATGTCACATAGCCTCATCATGAGGAATAGACATCTCATATACCCAACAATCACTCTAAACATACACATTTATGTGGAATTTAATAAGGTTTAGGGCCTCCTGTCAGCATTCCTCAGTTTGGTTTATGAACATTTGGGTCCATTAATTCCTTGCTGCAGGTGCTAGGCTGATAGCTGGAGGTTTAGCAGCCACAATTGTCTATGGACTATCACTTTCTTAACATGGGAGAAATAAAATGACTCCAGACATTGCCAAATGTCCCCATGGGTGGAAGGGTCCTTCATTATATGAGTTCTAGAATGACATGTGTATGATGAACTGATCTATCATAGGAATCGCACTGAGTGGAATGGGAATGGGAAGGAGTCATTGGAAGGGGACAGGGACCAAATGAGCTTGAGTGGAGAAGATATGGCATCAGAAGTTCAGAAAATGTACCCAGCCACGATGGAGCTCACGTACCCCAGGTACTCAGAAGGCTAAGGCAGGAGGACACCTAGTTCAAAGCCATTCCCGGGTTTCTTAGGGAGAACCTGCCTCAAACTAAGACATAAACAGGGCTGGGTTGGAGGTCAGGGTTATCACATCTTGTGTTCCATCCCTGATACTGAGAAGACAAGTCTATAGCATTCATATAAATGTCACTATGTGGGAAATGTCAGAAAGTATTAATCAGAAAATATTGTGAGTGGTCTATTCTGACAGTGGAAATTCAGACAAGCCTGACACCTACTGCTGTGCCAGAGACAAGGCCAGTAAGGGGACATTCAGCTCACAGGAAGCTCAGGGTCACATAGGAGCAGGTGTGGGGTGGGGTGAGGGCTGGTTTCCTAGATGTGGATCTCTCTCCATGAACTAGCTTCCCAGGGAGCCACCTGGACTATCTTTGGTCCCTCTGAAAATATGAATCCTGGTTTTTGTGATATATTTTGTTTATTTTTAATATTAGTACATCATAGTGATCCTTATTATTGAGATTCTATTAACTTAGACAGATACATTAATTCAATATAAAAGCTCCATTTCTGCCCCAGTAGCTCCTCTTTCCTTCCTCCCCATATCCTTTACTCCACTGATTTTCCTTCTGAGTTTTTATAGTTTTTTGGGGGGTTAACTTTGTATGTACACATTTATATATGAGAAACTTACTGTGGTACATTTCTACATGTGCAGGATTCATATGTGTGCAGAATTGGCCATTCACATCTGCTCAGTTCTCTCCCTGTCCTCCCTTTTCCTGTCTCTCCTCCCTCACCCTTGGTCACCTTTGATTTCTCCACTGATCTCTTCTATTATCTTGGGATTCCACCTGTCTTTATTTTCCTTATTTGTTCTAGCTTCCACGTATGACAGAAAACACTCATCTGCAACTCTCTGAGCCTTTCTTATTTTACTTGCCATGATGTCATCCAGTTCTGTCCATTCACCATAATTTCATTCTTCCTAATGCTTGAGTAGAGCTGATTGTTGGTATATGATTCACATTTCAATTATTCATCCATTATTGATGAGCATGATGGCTGGTTGCATAACCTTTCTCTTGGGTAAGATAATACGTAAGATAATACATGAACCGAGCTGAAATGAGTCAGGCAGAGAAAAACCATCACCATCACCACACCATCACTCATGTGGGGAAGTTGCTGCATCAATATCCTGGGAAGAGAGAGGACCATGGCCCCTGGAGATGGGAAGGTGCAGGGAGTGTGAGGGTAAGAATGAGTGTTGAGGACCATATGCAAAGGGGGGGCCTTGTCCTGGCCTTCAGTAGCTACTGGATGAGTTGGGTCAACCAGGCTCCAGGGAAGGGGCTGGAATAGATCTTATACATTAGCAATAGTAGAGGGATCATCAACTATGCACCTGGTAAAGGACCAACTCATCATCTCAAGACAACTCTGAGAACAGGTTCTACCTCTAAATGAGCCAGCTGAGGGCCAAGGACACAGCCATCTATCACTGTGCTAGAGACACATTGAGGGGACTTCAGTGTGAGCCAAGACACAAACCTCCCTACAGGGTACCCAGGGCCAGCAGGGGGCACTAAGCACACAGGGAGATCACTACCAGGACAGGAGCAGGTGCAGATGAGGGTTGGAGGTTGATTTCCTGCATCTGGGGGCCTCTCCATGTATCAGCTTCCCAGGGGAGATTTGTGGGTTTGCCTATACTAATTCTGGATATCTCTTAAGATAATCATTCTGTTTTTGTTATGTATTTCCCCTTTTAAAATAGTGCATCGTTGTTGTACTTATTTGGTATTTCAGCCAGCTTTTTTGACCTTGCCATTAAAGGATATAACCAAAACAATTTTAGGTAAATAAAAGTTTATTTGAGGGCCCTCTGTTTCAGGGGTCTTGATCTATAGAAGGCTGATTCCACTCCTTAGGACTCAAGCTGAGGCAGAAAATCATGCAGAAGGGTGTGGCAAAAAGAAGCAGCTCACATGGGGATCAGAAGCAGAGAGAGGTCTCCACTTGCCAGATACAAATATATACCCCAAACCACACCTCAGTGAACAACTGTCTCCAGCCACACACCACCTTCCTCAGTTACCACCCAGTTAATCCCATCAGGGATCGATTCACTAATTAGGTTAAAGCTATAACCCAATAATTTCTCCTCCAAACCTTCTTGTATTGTCTCACACATGAGTTTTTTGGGGACACTTCACATTCAAACAATAACATTGGGATTCATTTTGATATGATTGTATAATTCATTGCATATAAACACTTTTTTCTGCCCTAGTGACTCCTCTTTCCTTCTCCTTAAATTCCCCAATTACTTTATTGATTTTTCTTCCATGTTTTATACGTTTCTTTAAATAAACACTATGTATATGTTTACACACACCCACACTCACACACATGTCTCTCTCTCTCTCTCTCTCTCTCTCTCTATATATATATATATATATATATATATATATATATATATATATAGATGAGAAATTCACTGTGGTACATTCCTACATATGCAAGATTCATACACGTGCAGAACTGGCCATTCACACATGCTTAGTTCACTCCTGGTTCCTCCTATTTCCTGTCCATCCTTACTCGCCCTTAGTCACCTTCATCCTCTCCACTGATCTCTTGTATTTTCTTGGGATTCCACCTGCCTTTATTTTCCTTATTTGTTCTAGCTTCCAAATATGAGAGAAAACACTGTACCGTGACTTTCTTGCCCTAATGTTCTCCATATCCACTCTTCCATCATAATTTCATGCTTTCTAATGACTGAGCAGAGCTGCATTGTTGGTATATAACCCACATTTCCTTTATGCATCCATTATTGATGGGCATGTGGGCTGGTTGCACACCTTGCTCTTGGAAATTGTACTGTGTAAACCCAGAAGTGGCTGTGTCACTGTAGTTTGCTGACTTTAGGTCTTTTGGATAAATACCAAGGAGCAGGAGAGCTGGGTCACAATTGGCTTCATCCGTGCTATTTCGAGAGATCTTCTCCCTGCTTCCCTCAGGTAGCTCTCATCTGCAGTTCCACCAATGTGAGTGTGTACCTTTCCCCATGGTTTCTACAGCACATGATTTTATTTGTATTTGATAACTACCATTCTGATTGAAGTGAGAAGGAATCTTATTGTCATTCTCCTTGGCATTTCTCTGATTGCTAGAGATACAAATTTTTTTAAAATATTTGTTAGTGTGCTGTATTTGTGCTTTTGAAAAGTGTCTGTTGTTTGCCCATAAGCTATTGAATTATTTGTTTTTGCAGGTTGAGGTTTTTGAGTTCTTTATATATTCTGGGTACTAATCCCTCTCTGAGGAGTGGAGCAGAGGTGTTCACCCAATCTCTAGGCTCTCTCTCCATGCATATACATTTCTTCTGGGCAGTACAGAACCTTCTGATTGTCGCCATCCTCATTGACTGATCTTGATTTTTTTGCACTTTATAATGTTGTTGGTTGGTTTATTTTTAAGACTCTTACCCATGTGTTCACATCATTAGCCAACATACATGGTTAGTTTCATCTTTCCTGACTTGGATGATTTTCAACATTCTTACTGGCTTATCCCTTTGTCAGGGTCCCAGACTTTTGTGGAATAGGAAAGTTGAGGGGGGCTTTCTTGCCCTAGGTCAGTCTCAGGGGAAAGCCCTCATGGTCTCCCACTGAAGCAGGATTCACTTCACTGTTGTGTTCCTCCTGTGTAACTTTCATGTTGCTTTGATCTTAGAAAGTGCTGGATTTCATCCAGTGATATGCTCTGTGCTTGTGCAGATACTCTCGTAATGTTGGCCTCTGTTGTGCTGAGGAAAGAATCACAGTGAACTGCTCTCTTATCTGTCCAGGCCTCCCAGGCCCACCTGACAGGTGTTGCTCACTTACTGTGCTCTGCCCTTCAGTGTGCAGCTTGCCAGGACTTTTCTGAAGAGTTCTAGCACTGAGTTTACCATGGCTGTTAAAATGGGTTTGGTTACTCTCCAGTCACATACCTGGAGATTGTAGTGTGGGCAGGCTGACTCCCCACCCTGACTAGGATGAGAACACAGGAAAAATCAGACTGGACTTGTGGCTATCGACCTTACCATAATCATTGCACACACACAAAAATACTTTCTCTACCATGGAGCCTGTGATGCTGAGCAGGTGTGGAATTTGCCTAAAACCATCTCCATAGTCACTGCATGTGAAAGGCTTTTCTCCAATGTTAACTCTTAGATGTGCAATGTGATTGGCATTTCTTCTAAAGATTTTTGACTTTTACTACACCCCTGATATCTTGTTCCAGTGGGATCTATCTGGTGTATAAAAGGCTGGACTAATGGTGAATATCTTCTCACATTCACTCCATTCCTAGTTCCTTTTCCCCTAGTAAAGGCCCCTGCACTCTCAGTGCTCCCTGGAGGCTGCCCTCTGGTGAGTCCCTGGTCCCTGAACTCACTTGAGCTGCTGAACTTCCTTCCCACCTCCTGCTCCCCAGGCCTCTCCCACAGGTGGTTCTGCAGCTGCTCAAGGCTGGGACCCCGTCCTCCTCTTTTAAGTGTTGCTCCCAGGGCACAGCATGGGGTGCTGAGGTCCCACTTAGCTCTCCTCCTGGGGTGCCTCTGCCCAGATGGAGCTCCACCCCTCTGCTCTGTGCCCACAGCCTTCACCATCCACAGGGGGTTCTGCAGCCTCAGGAGCCCAGGCCAGGTCCTGCCCACAGCTGATGACCTCAGACTCTCTCCCTGCTGGTGCTGTCACGGCTGCCACCACAGACATCTGGTCCCTGCATGGGAACAAAATCCTCTTCTGTGTTGCCCTCTTGTTCTGGTCACTCTTAGAATGTCTTTAAAATATATGAGTTTTCAACTCTACCCCTGACTAAACAAATGAGGGCATTAAGTATCTCCTGTTGTGTTATGTGCTCTATAAGAAGAGGACAGACTGGAAGAGAGAAAGTAGGAGGTGACCCCAGGCCCAGAGTCCTCATGGTGGAGCAGCTGTGCAGGCACAGACACAGGAGGCCTCAGACTCCTCTGAGAACTTGAGCATCTCAGGCATCACAGGGGGGTGAGCAGGGGTTTAAGCAGGAGTGCTGCAGAATACAGTGACCTCACTGATCCTGGGGAACAAGGATGGGAGCTGACCCTTGACCATGCTGCCCTGGCACCTGCAAGAGCCCCACAGGCACACCACACCACTCATCCAGAACCTTTCTGTGTGGCTGCATCTCACCTCTGCGTGGCTGTGCACTCCTGCAGGAAACATCCCCTATTGGTGTGGTGCTAGCAATCCCTGCACACTGGGCCTCCCCATTTCTGGATGGCTGGCAGGAGGAGGACCAGCAGGAAGCAGGAAAGAACTCCCCAGCTTCACTCCCGGTGCCTCTGAGCAGCACAAGGCAAACACTCTTCCTGGGAAAGATGGTGGCACTGCCGTCTGCTCCCTACTTGTACCCTAGGCCTCCCTCATGCAAAGCAGCTCCCAATCTCAAGCTGAAAGCCCAGCCTTGGCTGAGCAGCCCCGTCTCCTTCTCATTAGTTCTTCATCGCAGCCTGGAGGTTCTGGTGCTGCTCCTCAGCCTGGTGACACCTCACTTTGAGAATGTACAAGGATTTCATGAGAAGGAGTAGTTATGCAGGTAACAGTGAGATTAACAAGAGGTGATGTTCCTTGTACCCAGGTGTCATGTCCCAGGTGCAGCCCAGGAGTTGAGACCTGGCCTGGTGAAGCTCTTGCACACCCTGTCCCTCACCTGTGCTATCACTGGATTCTTACCTCCCACCTATGGTCTGAGTTGGATCTGCCAAGATCCTGGGAAGGGCCTGGAATATGCTAGAAGAACATATAGTGGTGGAAGCAGATACCATCACACACCTGTTCCTGGGCCCCCTGCTGGTCCTGAGGACTCCCTGATGGACCTGAGCATATGCTGGTTCTCTTCCCCAGATGTCCTTCCCAATTGCACCTGCAGGGGTTGAAGTCAATACTGTTGAGAGTCAACATCACCAGGGACATTTCCAAGAGCCAGGTATCATTAGAACTCAACAGCTTGAAACCTGAGGATATGGCTGTGTATTCAGTGGGAGACACCCAGTGAGGGAACTCAGTGTGCGCCCAGTCACTCACCTGCCTGCAGGGGAAGCTCAAGACCACTATGGGGATCTGAGGACCAGCAGGGGGAGCTGAGGACCAGCAGGGGGAGCTGAGGACCAGCAGGGGGAGCTGAGGACCAGCAGGGAGCTGAGGACCAGCAGGGGGATCTGAGGACCAGCAGGGGGAGCTGAGGACCACCAGGTGGAGCTGAGGACCAGCAGGGGGAGCTGAGGACCAGCAGGGGGAGCTGAGGACCAGCAGGGGGAGCTGAGGACCAGCAGGGAGCTGAGGACCAGCAGGGGGAGCTGAGGACCAGCAGGGGGAGCTGAGGACTAGCAGGGAGCTGAGGACCAGCAGGGGGATCTGAGGACCAGCAGGGGGCGCTGAGGACCAGCAGGGGGATCTCAGAATCAGCAGGGGACTCAGGGACTCAGGGAGCTCAGGACAAGGAGGGGGAGCTCAGGGCTATCAAGGGTAGCTCTGCCCCAGGACAAGGTAAAGAACTGTCCAGACGAGTGTTTGTATTAAGATATTTTGTCTAATTATACAAATCCCAATTTCTCTGTCTGATTGCAGTTCTTAAATGTTAAATGCTATTGTCAGTAAGTAATATTCTGTTTTCCTACTCTGGGTCCATGTACTTGTGAGGTTCAACATATTCATGAATTTCAACATTAAATTCTCAGCCTTGATAACTATACCAATAAGTCTAAAGAATTTTAAATATTGTGTGATTCCTTCTTATTTGCTGTGCACACAGATAAAGAGGCACACCTGAGGATTTGAAGCAGCATCATAGGAACATGAGAACATGAGGCTTGCCTTGCTCCAGACTTCTTATTTTAGAGAGTGAGAAAGAGAGAGAGAGAGAGAGAGAATTTTTTTTCATATTTATTTTTTTATTTTTAGTTATCGGCGGGCACAACATCTTTGTTTGTATGTGGTGCTGAGGATCAAACCTGGGCCACACGCATGCCAAGCGAGCGCTCTACTGCTTGAGCCACATCCCCAGCCCCTTGCTCTAGACTTCTAAAGCAAGAGTGTTTCAGCTTTGGAGCCAAGTCAGACTTGCTCGTCCCTAGGAGCCAGGTCAAACTCACATTGGAAGCTGTTGTAGTTTTGCAGTTTTCCATAACATGAGCTGCCTGAGAAACCATTTCCCACCCATACCCAAATCCCAGGAGGATCCTTCACTGTATCTTGTTTTACTGTCTTCTGTTAAGAACAACATTTCTTCTGACCACATTGGAGGGCCAATTCCCTGCCATGTCTGTGAATTTTGATTTGGTTATTTGCATTCATCATAAAGAATTTCCCAGGGGCAAGAAGGACGAAAAAAGCTGACAGAAAGCAAGTGAGTTACAGGAAATTTTTCTTCAGCTATAACTCACAGTGATCTTGGCAATGGATCCTGTCTTAATTAGTCAGCACTCTCAATGTTCACAAACTAGAGTAGAATCATCTGAGCTGAAAAGGAGGCCACTCAGAAAAGTTCCAGAGCAACACGAATCCTGGCTGCAGAACTCATGGAGGAGAATTGAGAGACAAGATATTGAATCCATGAACCTTGATCATAACAGAAATGCAGAGCTCAGCCTAAGTGAGACTGGATGGAAATGTCACCTCAAGCAGGGCCATAGGAAGCCCTGGCAGGATGGAGTCTACCGTCTCACGCCTGGCACAGGTGAAGGGGAATGAGAATCCTAAAGAACAGTCCAGATTCCCCAGGTCAGGGCTAAGATCATCTGAAGATGTCTCCCCTTTGGTACGCCTGGAAGAATAGCTTTTTAAGTTAGAAGATTTTCTAGGACATGGAAACTTCACCAGATGGCACTCGTGAATTTAGGTGGTAAAATTATGGAGATGAGCAAGGTCTTACCTGAGCCACCCCAGGACCAGGGGTCAGTGTTTTCAGTGAATTTATGATTACCACCAGAGTAGGGAGAGGAGCCTATATGTCTTATTAATATGTTATGTTCACTCAGTTAGGAAGGAGGTCAATTCCTGAACCTCATCAGGAGGTCAGCAACTACACCTGCCCTCTCAGTGACCCCACCTCACTAAAGACAGTGTCCACTGTTCTCTCAAAATACTGAGCTGTGGGCAAGGCAGGTCTCACTGCAGTGATGCAGCACAGGGAAGGGAACCTGGGGCTCCCTCCCTCACCCCAGACTTCCCTGCATGCCTGCTCTGTCTGATGCCAAGCTGTGCTGCTTGAGTGAACTCAGTGGTTCTTAGCCTCAGGCCACAGCTGAGAGCTGCCTCTGCTCCCAGGACTCTCACCTGGCCCAGCACCTCCCTCCTGTCCTCTCCTGGTGGAGACCAGAGGGCAGGACAGGTGAGGGGAAGAGCTCAGGGCAGATTCCCACCCACTGCTGTCCACAGGCATTGGCTGGACAGTCAGGAGGACAAGCAGGGCAGAGGGTGGGGCAGGGCAGTGGGCACACAGCAGGAAGCCCCTGCCCTCCTGAGACCCTGCTCCCTCCTCTCCTGCTCAGTCTGCAGCCCCCAAATCTCACAGAGATGAAAGAGAAGAACTAGTCCTGAGAACAAAGGGGGGCTCTTCTCCTGGATGTGGGGAGCCCCATCCTCAGCCCTGGGCTCTGCTCAGTCATCACTGAGGGCTTCTCCTTCAGGGCTGGGAGGTGAACCTGGGCCTCTTGCATGCTGGGCACGTTCCTGCCACTCTGAGACCCTCCCAGGTGCAGGATAAAGGGCCTGGAGGAGGCAGGGCTGGGCTCAGGAGGGTGGGATCCCCCTCTGACAGCCTTCCAGCTCCCTGAAACCACCTGCTCTCCTCTCACTGGTAATGATCCACTTGGGCTCAAGACAGGGACACATCTCAGGAGCACAGAGGACCTGGGCAGCCTGACCCCAGCCTCTCCAGATATCAGAAGAGCCTCGCCCACATGCAAATCCCTCCTCCTGCTCTGGGTTCAAAGGCCCTCTGGGCTGTGGGAGCTCCCAGCTCTCTGCTCACACAGGGCTGAGGTCTCTGGGAAGGCAGGTGTGGTCTAGAAGATGAGGCTGCTGGGTCTTGTCCTGTGCCTGGTCACAGCTCCCCAAGGTGAGTGTCCCCAGTGTCAGACCTGGGTCCATGGGGAGGTTGTGACTGCAGGTGACTAACAGGGTGTGACTGTCCTTGTCCCCAGGTGTCCTGTGCCAGGTGCAGCTTCAGGAGTCAGGACCTGGCCTGGTGAAGCCCTCACAGACCCTGTCCCTCACCTGTGCTGTCTCTGGATTCTCCATCACAACCAGTGGTTACTACTGGAGCTGGATCCGTCAGCCCCCAGGGAAGGGGCTGGAGTACATAGGGTACATAATAACTTATGGTGGTAGCACTTACTACAACCCACCCCTCAAGAGCCGAGTGTCAATCTCCAGAGACACGTCCAAGAACCAGTTCTCCCTGCAGCTGAGCTCCCTGACCACTGAGGACACAGCCACCTATTACTGTGCCAGAGACACAGTGAAGGGACCTCAGTGTGAGCCCAGACACAAACCTCCTGCAGGGTGCCCAGGGCCAGCAGGGGGCGATCAGCACACAGGAGTCAGGTCAGACCAGAAGCAGCTGCAGATGTGAGTTGGGGCAGGTTTCCTCCATCTGGAGGCCTGTCCATGTACCACTTCCCAGAGGATCTCTGTGGCCTTGTGGTCTCTACTTATCTCTGATGTGTCTGAAGATAATGACTCTGTTTTTGTCATGTTCTTTTTCTTTTGAAATAGAGCATCTTACATATATTTATGATAGGTTTTCACTTTGACATAGTCACATATATTCATTGTCTATAAAACCTCTGTTGCTCTCACAGCACCTCCTTTTAAATTTTCCTCCTTCTCCCCATTATTAACTGACCTTTTTGCCACGACTTCCTGATTTTCATTAAATTTACACTCTGTGTGTGTGTGTGTGTGTGTGTGTGTGTGTGTGTGTGAAACTCACAGTGGTTCACTCCCACAGGTGCAGGACTCCCACGTGGGCAGAATTGACCAATAATATCTGCTCAGCTCACTCCTGGCCCCTCCCTTCTCCTGTCCCTCCTCCCTCACCTTTAGTCACCTCCTGATCCCCACTGACCTCTTCTGTGCTCTTGGGGTTCCCCTTCCTTTATCTCCCTTATTTGTGGCAGCTCCCACAGAGGACAACCCACACTCACCCTCATTCCCTGAGCCTCTCTCATTCCCCTTCCCTAATGTCCTCCAGCTCCGTCCACTCACCATCATCTCACTCCTCCTACTGGCTGAGCAGAGCTGCAGTGTTGGTGCATGACCCACATTTCCTTTATCCATCCACTAGTGAAGGGCACCTGGGCTGTGGCATAACCTGGTCTTGGGAACTGCACTGTATAAACCCTGCAGTGGCCGTGTCCCTGCACTGTGCTCACTTGGGTCTTTGGGGTAAATACCAAGCAGCAGGAGAGCTGGGTCCCACTGTGGCTTCCTCCCTGTTGTCCTGAGGGGTCTCCACCCTGCTCTCCTCAGGGTGGTTCTCATCTGCTGTCCCACCAACAAGGTGTGAGGTCCTCTCCCCAGGTTTTCTCCAGCACCTGTTATTACTTGTATTGCTGATCACTGTCATTCTGTGGTCATGGGATGCCATAAGCTCACAGAACAACCAGGTCACCTTCCTGGAGAGTGTAATCTGGCCTGGTTGACTCAGCACCCTGACCAGGGCAGGGACACATGAGGAGATGGCAGACCTTGCTGGAAGGTGGACCACAGAGTAAAGCTTGAACATTGACCACAACGTGCAGAACACAACAGGCTTTTTCACCAAGATGCAAAGGAGCTCTCTGGAGCTCACCCCGACCTAAATACACAATTTAGCAAATACCAGGGTGGACAGCCCTCTGCAGCCAGGAGAGTGACAAGCAGTTTCCACAGATGCTCCTTGACTGCCCTCCCTTGATGGATCCTGCACTTAGGAACCTCCTTCTCGGGAGCTCCATAGAGAGGGGAGCAGGGTAGCAAGAGGAGCAGAGTAATGCCACACCCCTCCATGGCAGGTGATGGAGAGGACGGGGCGAGTCTCCTCAGTGAAGGGCATTCTAGAATGTCCCCTGAGGAGCTGGGAATGAGGCTCCTGTGAAGTCCCTCCCACACCTCAGTCTCCCCATGAGGACAGCATCAGACAAACCCAGGAGGAGACTCGCTCAGCACAATGTCTGAAAACCCTCCTGCTCCTGGGGTCTCCAGAGGAGAGAGCAGAGGAGCCGTTCTGACATGGTGACGGCGCCCATCAGACCCCACAGGTGAGGCCTGTGTCCATCAGTCAGGGCGTCCCCTCAGTGCCACCTGCGACCTCAGGCCACCCAGACATGCTCCAGGGCCACACAAGAGGTCCCTTGTGCTGGGGAGCAGGGTGACCTCAGCAGCCCAGCCTGGACACACTCACTGTGCACTCCTGCAGGAGGGGCCCTCACGTGGTCACACTTCACACCCACTGTGCAAGGTGGTCCTGGAAAGTGGGCAGGGCAGCCAGAGTGGACAAGTGCAGGACACAGGTCTTCTCCTTGTCCACTCAGTAGCCCCATGAGCCCTGGACCTGCACCAGTGCAGTAGGTGGGCCCAGACCACCCAGCAGGGCTGGCAGGACCACACAGACCTGAGCGTCCCTCAGCATCCCCAGGTGCTGTCCAGTGTGGCCAGGGTCACGCTTGGCTCTGGGTGTTCTTGTGCCTGCTCTGCTGGCTAAGGTTGGAGAGGCTCCCTGGGTTCCCAGCAGTCCTCATCTTCAACAGTGGCCATCACCTGCAGGGAGAGATTGTTCATGCTATGTCTCCTGCCCCCTTCCCAACCCCAGATGGGTTTTCTGCTTTACTTTAATTATCACTTAATTTTGCCTTAATCACTGATTTTCATCCCTGATTATGTTATAATTTCTTAGAAGAACAAAATTTTGTACTTATTTAGGGAAATCTGACATTCAATGTGAAGAGCAAGAGTCTTAACCATGACCACTGGGCTCCTGCCTGACTCCAGCTCTCTGGATGGAGATGTCCCTAGGTGTCCCAGGACATGGGCTTCCCCTCCTGGAGCCCAGGCAGAGGGCCCCCTTCTTGGGAGGAGGAGGGCAGCAGCAGGTCCTCCCTGTGGTCACTGTGCCGTGTGCAAGACTGAGGTCCAGTCCTGGCTCCACCATGAAGGTGACTCTCAGAACTTGACAGTTGAGTCAGGTCCCACCCAGGGCCTCTCTGCAGCATGGACGCCCTGGTGTGGAACAGGTAGCCCCACTGGCTGAGGCCTCTGTCCACTCACTGCCCTCCCAGGGCCTGTTCAGGCTGAGACCTTTGTGCAGCTGAGTCAGAGCAGAGCAGTGGTTAGAGTCTTCTCCACACTCACTGCTCTCTCAATGCCTGTGAGCTCCCTCCTCTCCAGGTTGTGAAAAGGTGGTGGGTGTGGTGAAGGACTTCCCAGGTATGAAGCATCTGGTCGTTTCTCTCCTGTGGACTCTGCTGCTGGATGAAGGTCAGTGCTGGCTGAGGGTTTCCACATCACTGCACTCACAGACCTCTCTCACCATGGAGCCTGTGGTGCTGGGCAGGTGTGGGGTTTGCTGAAACCCTCCCACATTCACTGCATGGGAAAGGCTGGTCTCCAGGGTGACCCTTAGGTGTGCAATGTGATTGGCATTTCTGCTGAAGACTTTCCACATTCACTACACCTGGGTGTCCTGTCCAGTGGGCTCTATCTGGAGTGTGAAAGGCTGGACTGATGGTCAGCAGCTGCCCACATGTTCTCCATTCCTGGGGCCTTTCCCTGTGAGAGGCCCTGCACTCTCAGTGCTCCCTGGAGGCTGCCCTCTGGTGAGTCCCTGGTCCCTGAACACACTTGACCTGCTGAACGTCCTTCCCACCTCCTGCTCCCCAGGCCTCTCCCACAGGTGGTTCTGCAGCTGCTCAAGGCTGGGACCCCGTCCTCCTCTTTTAAGTGTCGCTCCCCAGGGCACAGCATGGGGTGCTGAGGGTCCCACTTAGCTCTCCTCCTGTGGTGCCTCTGCCCAGATGGAGCTCCACAGCCTCTGCTCTGTGCCCACAGTCTTCACCATCCACAGGGGGTTCTGCAGCCTCAGGAGCCCAGGCCAGGTCCTGCCCACAGCTGATGACCTCAGACTCTCTCCCTGCTGGTGCTGTCACGGCAGCCACCACAGACATCTGCTCTCTGTGTGGGCACAAAGTCCTGCTCAGTGCTGCCCTCCTGCCCTGCCCACCTCAGCAGAGCCACCTCCTCCCTGGCCACTCTTAGAAGAGTCAAAAATTCCTGATTTCCACCCTACCCCTGACTGAGCAGAAGAGGACATTAAGTAACTCCTGTTGTGTTATGTGCTCTGGGGGAGAGGGGGAGAGACTGGGGGAGAGAGGGAGAGAGACCGGGGAAGAGAACATAGGAGGTGACCCCAGGCCCAGAGTCCCCGTGGAGCAGCTGTGCAGGCACAGACACAGGCAGGTCTCAGATGTCCTCTGAGAACTTGGGAATCTCAGGCATCCCAGGGGGGTGAGCAGCTTCATCATGAGGGGTTTATTTCTTTTATTTGCTTTTATTTTTTAAATACATGACAGCAGAATACATCACAATTCTTATTACACACATAGAACACAATTTTTCCTATCTCTGGTTTTGTATAATATATGCTCACCAATTCATGTCTTCACACATGTACTTTGTATAATAATGTCCATCACATTCCTCCATCATTTCTAACCCCCTGTCCCCTCCCTTCCCCATTTTTTGGGGGGATTGGCTAACTTCACTTAGCATTATCTTCTTGAGCTGTATCCATTTACCTGCAAATGTCTTGATTTTTATTCTCTTTGATTCCTGAGTAATATTCCATTGTGTATATATGCCACATTTTTAAATCCATTCATCAACTGAAAGGCATTTGGGTTGGCTCCACTGTTTAGCTATTGTGAATTGTGCAGTTATAAACATTGATATGACTATGTCCCTGTATCATGCTGATTTTAGGTCCTTTGGGTATAGACCAAGGAAAGGGATAGCGAGGTCAAAGGGTGGTCCCATTTGAAGATTTCCAAGGAATCTCTGTACTGCTTTCCATATTGTCTGCACCAATTTGCAGCCCCACCAGCAATGTATCCTATCACATCCTATCACGAGTGGGTTTAAGCAGGAGTTCTGCAGAATACCGTGACCCCACTGACCCTGGGGAACAAGGATGGGAGCTGTCCATTGACCGTGCTGTTCCCAGCACCTGCAAGAGCCCCACAAGCACACCACACCACCCATCCAGAACCTTCCTGTGGCTGACAGAGCAGAGCAAAGGCCCTCAGGAGGCCACCCCCTGTGCCCTCCCTCTGCATGGCCGTGCACTCCTGCAGGGAACACCCCCTCTGTGTGGTGCTGCCACCCCTGACCACTGGGCCTCCCATTCCTGGATGGGTGGCAGGAGGAGGACCAGCAGGAAGCAGGAAGGAGCCCCCAGTCCCCCCACCCCAGCCCCCAGTGCCTCTGAGCAGCAGGAGACAAACACCTCTCTAGGAAGGATGGGGTCCTGCCCTGTGCCCCCCACTTTATCCTCGTCTTCAGTCTCAGGCTGAAAGGCAACCCTGACTGAGCAGCCCTGTCTCCTCCTCATGGGGCCTTCATTGTAGCATTGAGCTCCTGACACTGCTCCTCGGCCTGGGGACAGCACCTGTGTGAATGTCCAGGGATGTCAGGAGCAGGGTGTGGGCATGCAGTTCTGCTGTGACTGACTGAAAGTGAGGCTGCTCTTCCCTCATGTCCCCACCCAGGTGTAGGTCCAGAAGTTGGGGCCAGGCCTGGTGAAGCCCCTGCCCACCCTGTCCCTCACCTGTGCTGACTCTGATCCTCTCTACCCAGCCATGGTGTGAGCTGGATCCACCAGGCTTCAGGGAGGGGCCTGGAGTGGGTTAGAAGGATGGATGGAGGTGGAACAGATCCCATTCCACACGTGGTCCTGAGTCCCTGCTGGTCCTCAGTGCTCCTTGATGGTCCTGAGCACATGCTGTCCCTTCCCCCAGGTGTCCTTGGCCTACTGCAGCTGCAGGGGTTGGCACCTGCCTGGTTGATAGTCAGATTCACCTGGGACCCTTCCAAGAGCCAAGTATCATTAGAACTTAACAGGGTAAAACCTGAGGATATGGCTGTGTATTCCAGTGGGAGACACCCAGTGAGGGAACTCAGTGTGAGCCCAGTCACTCACCTGCCTGCAGGGGGCGCTGAGGACCAGCAGGGAGCTGAGGACCAGCAGGGGGAGCTAAGGTCCAGCAGGGGAGCTGAGGACCTGCAGGGGGTGCTGAGGTCCAGCAGGGGAGCTAAGGTCCAGCTGGGGGAACTGAGGACCAGAAGGGAGAGCAGAGGAACAGCAGGGAGAGCTGAGGAGCAGCAGTGGGCACTGAGAACTGGCAGGGAGTTGAGGTCCAGCAGGGAGCTGACTATCATCAGGGGGAGCTGAGGATGAGCAGGGGGAGCTGATGACCAGCAGGAGGCTCTGAGGACCAGCAGGGAGAGCTCAAAACCAGCAGTGGGATCAGGACCACCAGGGCCCTTTAGAATCTGAAGGGAACTCAGACTCAGCACATAGAGTGAGGACCAGCAGAGACATTTAGGATCAGCAGGGGAAGCTCAGGACCACCGGCTCCACATCTCAGCCCCAGGAGAAGATAGAGAAGTGTCCTGGGTGGGATTGTTTTATGTATGTAGTTTCCCTATAAAACTCAGCAATTCTTCCAGCATTCTGTCTAACTCCACTTCTTAATTTTTTTCAATTATATTTTCAGTAAATAATATTCTGTTTTTCTACTCTAGATTCAAATTCTTGTGATGCTTAACATATTCCTGAATATTGACCTTAAGTCCTGAGCCTTGATGACTCTTCCAATAAGGCTGAGGAATTTAAATTCTGTGTGACTCCTTCTCCTTATTTGCTGTGCACACAGAGGAGGAGCCACAAACCTGTGTTTGAAGCAGCATCACAGAAACATGGGACAGAACCTGAAGCTTGTCCTGCTGCAGACGTGTACAGCAACAGTGCCCCAGCTCTGGAGGCCACATCTGACCCCCTCAGTGCTGGGAGCCAGGTCAAACTCCAGTTCAAAGCTGCTGTATTTTGCAGTTGACTATGGACACGAGCTTCCTGGAAGGCAATTCCCACCCAGGGCCTCATTCCCAGGAGGTTCCCTGGGACCAGTCCTCTTGTTCCTGCCTCATGCTGTGAACAAATGTTCTTCTGACCAACAATAAAGGACCATGTTCCCTGTAATGTCTGTGCATTGTGATTTTATGGTTTCCAATGGTCCCAAGAATTCTGCTCTAGAATCCTGGGCCTCAGATGAGAAAGAACACTGGAATGTGCCTTACACAGAAAGCATGTGGGGAACAGGAACTTTTATCTACTGTGACTCAGAAATCTTGGCCATGGTGCCTGTGTCAACAGGTCTGCAATGTCAACCATCCATGAGTGGGAGGAAGAACCACCTGAACTGAGCATGAGGCCACTCAGGAAACTTCAACCAACACAAGTGACAGGAGAGGAAGTCATGGAGGAGCATGGAGGGACCCAGATGTTGGATCCATGAAATCTTCAACATACAGTGATGCAGGGCATAGACTAGAGTGAGGCTGTTGTCAATGCAGTGAATGGCCAAGTGACCTCAGGTACAGCCAAGGAAAGCAGTAGGTGCTGGAGCCCACTGACTCACACCTGGATGAGGGGTACAGAAAACAGTGTCATGACAGGGGTCCAGGTTCACAGATGTGATGCAAGAACAGCTTTATATATGAAATGATTTGCTGGTACTTGGAAACTGCACCCACTGGCACAAAGGGCTTTGAAGGTGGTAAAAAGATGGAGACCAGCAGGTCCTACCTGAGTCACCCCAGGACCAGGAGGTGGTGCTGCAGGCTCAGTGTTTGCAGGGAGTTCATGGTCAACACCACAGGGAACAAGGAGAGGAGCCCACATGTCTTATTAGTGTGCTGTGCTCACTCAGTTAGGCAGGAGGTCAATTCCTGAACCTCATCAGGAGGTCAGCAACTACACCTGCCCTCTCAGTGACCCCACCTCACTAAAGACAGTGTCCACTGTTCTCTCCAAATGCTGGACTGTGGACAAGGCAGGTCTCACTGCAGTGATGCTGCACAGGGAAGGGACCTGGCCTCCTCCCTCACCCAGCCTGCCCTGCATGCCGTCCTGTCTGCTGTCAGCCTGGCTCTGCTGCTCTGGGGGACTCAGGGGCTCTCAGCCTCAGGCTGCAGCTGAGAGCTGCCTCTGCTCCCAGGACTCTCACCTGGCCCAGCACCTCCCTCCTGTCCTCTCCTGGTGGAGACCAGAGGGCAGGACAGGTGAGGGGAAGAGCTCAGGGCAGATTCCCACCCACTGCTGTCCATAGGCATTGGCTGGACAGTCAGGAGGACAAGCAGGGCAGAGGGTGGGGAGGGCAGTGGGCACACAGCAGGAAGCCCCTGCCCTCCTGAGACCCTGCTCCCTCCTCTCCTTCTCAGTCTGTAGCCCCCAAATCTCACAGAGATGGAAGAGAAGAACTAGTCCTGAGAACAAAGGGGGACTCTTCTCCTGGACGTGGGGAACCCCATCCTCAGCCCTGGGCTCTGTTGAGTCATCTCTGAGGGCTTCTCCTTCAGGGCTGGGAGGTGAACTGGGCCTCTTGCATGCTGGGCACGTTCCTGCCACTCTGAGACCCTCCCAGGTGCAGGAGGAAGGGCTTGGAGGAGGCAGGGCTGGGCTCAGGAGGGTGGGATCCCCCTCTGACAGCCTTCCAGCTCCCTGAAACCACCTGCTCTCCTCTCACAGGTAAAGCTCCACCTGGGTTCCAGACAGGGACACAGCTCAGGGGCACAGAGGACCTGGGCATCCTGACCCCAGCCTCTCCAGATATCAGAAGAGCCTCACCCACATGCAAATCCCTCCTCCTGCTCTGGGTTCAAAGGCCCTCTGGGCTGTGGGAGCTCCCAGCTCTCTGCTCAGACAGGGCTGAGGTCACTGGGAAGGAGGTGTGGTCTAGAAGATGAGGCTGCTGGGTCTTGTCCTGTGCCTGGTCACAGCTCCCCAAGGTGAGTGTCCCCAGTGTCAGACCTGGGTCCATGGGGAGGTTGTGACTGCAGGTGACTGACAGGGTGTGACTGTCGTTGTCCCCAGGTGTTCTGTGCCAGGTGCAGCTGCAGGAGTCAGGACCTGGTCTGGTGAAGCCCTCGCAGACCCTGTCCCTCACCTGTGCTGTCTCTGGATTCTCCATCACAACCAGTGGTTACTACTGGAGCTGGATCCGTCAGCCCCCAGGGAAGGGGCTGGAATGGATAGCAGAAATTGATTATGATGGTGATACTTATTACAACCCATCCCTCAAGAGCCGAGTGTCCATCTCCAGAGACATGTCCAAGAACCAGTTCTCCCTGCAGCTGAGCTCCCTGACCACTGAGGACACGGCCACCTATTACTGTGCCAGAGCCACAGTGAGGGGACCTCAGTGTGAGCCCAGACACAAACCTCCTGCAGGGTGCCCAGGGCCAGCAGGGGGCGCTCAGCACAGAGGAGCTCAGGTCAGCCAGGAGCAGGTGCAGATGGAGGTGGGGTCCCTTCATCTCAGTCACTTTACTCTCTCTCCAGGCAGCTCCTTCTGGGGCGCGACCATCCATAGTCTTCTGGAGATGCCCGTGTCTCAGGACACCACAAACTTTTAAGTTCTTCCATCAAGTTTTCCTGAATTTCTCATGATTAAGGAAGGCTAACACAGTGAGTTTTCTGAAGAGGACTTTGGTTACCTTAGTGTTGCCAACCTAGTGTCATTCATGCAAATCTGTGACATTTAATTTCTCCTTCTATGTCACATGGATCTCCAGGGTCTCCCTTCCAATAGCTGACTATTCCATTATTATATTATATTCTCCCCATTATTGTATCATTATTCATTTTATTTTTTGTCCTTTTTATTTATTTGTAACTTTTGCATTCTTTTTTGACAAAATGGTAGAAGCATGAAATATAATTTGTCTCATTCGAGCCCCAATAAGTCCATTTTCCCTCCGCTCTCCCCTCCTCTTGTCACCTCCCCTCAACTCTACTGATCTTTCTGCAATTTAATGATATATTTTTTATTAGTGTTTTCTGGATATACTGAGGTGGTCATCACTTACCTGTACTAATATGTAAATAAGGAAGACTGCTAACATTCATTCCACTGCTCTTCCCCTATGCTCTCCCTCCTCCCTTTCCCAAAATGAAAAAAAAAAGTGCTGGGGACGTGGTTCTGGATCAGTCCCCAGTAAAAGTCAAACAAGAGCAGGACTCATGCTCCTTGGTTTTATGTCAATAAACTAGGTTCTCAGAGAAGAGCAAGTGCTTCCTACAGAGGTACATTTGGGACCTCACTGGGTGGTGGTATCTTGATTTCAATCTACTACCCATTTTCCTTCCTGTGACATAAATATGACTCTTCTCCATCGTCTCAGCTCTCCATCACACCCACAATTATCATCTGTTAATTCCCTGATTATTTCTGCTACTTGGGATTGAATCCAGGAGCACTTCACAATGAGCTGCATCCCGAGGTCCCTCACAAGGGACTCTGCATTTGGAACATGGTCTTGCTAAGAAGCCCAGCTGGCCTCACACCTGCAATCCTCCTGCCTCAAATCCTGAAGAGCTGTGATCAGAGGGGTGCCTGATCATGCCTGGAAAACAATTTTATTATTAATTACAAGGTTTTTTAACCTATAATCAACACAATGGTATCCCACCTGAAAACTGAGGATTTCACCTGATGCTTTAAGTCTCGTCTCCTTTGCCTCATTGAAACCTCGTTACTTGCTCTGAGGGCCTTGCTCAGTTCCTACCTCTGCCTTGGTGGATGCTGGCATCACTTTCCATAAACAGGACAGCTGCCATTTGCACAGACTCTGTATTTGACTGCTTAAGCATGCTTTGTGATTATTAAATTTACACTTAGTTATGTAAGTTAGATTTTGGGGATCCACATATGAATATGTTTTAACGGACATGAATATGCAGTGATGTGTTCTGTGTTCTTGTCTTTCACCCCTGATGGTGTTTGATGATCACCTAAAAGCATCAGCATCTCTCTCCACCAGACAGCAGCTGGCCATTCCAGCTGTATTTTCACACTTACACTGAAACCTAGCTCTAGTGAGGCAGAGGACAGCACCCTGACACAGGGGTGCCAGGTGCCATGATGGATCCCAGGCTGTGCACACCCAGCTGTCCATCACCTGTCCCTCCTGGGTGTGGGGAGCCCACCAGCTGCTCTGCCCCAGTCACTGTGAAGCACAGCCTGGCTGTGGGCCCAGGTGCCCTGTGAGCTGCAGAGCCCCAGGACAAGGCCCTGTCTGCATGTGGCCCTCACCACCCCCCTCACCCTCACCCTCCCTGCACCTTCCCATCTCCAGGGGCCACTGTCCTCTCTCTTTCCAGGACCTGATGCAGTAGCTTCCCCACATGAGGGATGGTGTGCTGATGGTCTCCCTCTGCCTTACATGTTTCAGCTAGGTCCATGTGCTCCTGGCCATGCCAGGAGGGACAGGATGCCATTCTTCTGTGCTAAATTGCAATCTTCCTGTATACAATGCATATTTTCTACAAGTACACTAAGGGCCAATATGTGATCAAGAATAAGGCTCAAGAGCCCTGGGAGAGGAGTAAGGAAACATCTTGTGGACTGTACATCCCAACAGCTGTGCGCACTGGGCAGAGGTCCTGTCCAGCATCACTCCCTACTATTCTAGGTCACTCCTGAGGCTGAGGGTTCACAAGGAGAGAGCTGTGCTGCAGCAGGTTCTGGAGACCAGGGTCAAACACCCAGGTGCTGCTCCTGACCAGGGTCCTGAGGCTGCAGCACCACATGGCAGGAGGCAGGAGGCAAAGAGAGGCAGATGAGGTTGGAACCCTGAGTGGTGCTGGGGTCCCCTGGGGCTCAGGGTGCCAGGAAGGCTCTACCAGCCCTAGGGAGTCTCCCATTGAAGTACCATTGATCCACACCTGGGGCACCACCAATAAACCCCATCATCTTCTAGATTCCTAATTATCTGCATTGACTAAGATGTCATCAGATTTCACAAGGACACAGTTCAACTGTGGTCTCCATGAGACACATCAATAGTTAAAGGGAACTAAAGGCTCCTGGTAATGGGAAGGCCCTCTCCTGGGTCTGAGAGAGCAGGAGATCACAGCTCTGTGACCTGAGTGACCAGCTGTGCTGCTGCACCTCCCACAGTGACCTCTGTGACATGCCAGGGCATCTCCACAATGACCATGAAGGACACACAGGGCTGCCTCCACCAGGTGACCTTCCTGCTCCTGTGACTGCCTGAACTGAATGAGACCCACTGCACATCTGTGGTCAAACAGAGCCACCCTGGAGCTGACCCACAGTGACAGGGACTCACTTGATTAATCCTCCTAGAGCGCAGGACCTTGAGAGAAGGATCTGTCCTCTCCTGGTTGACCCAGTGTGACCCACATGGCTGCTCCTGTACTAGCTCTGACACCAGAACCACAGGCCAAGGAGCCCAATGTCTGATCACACTTGAGATCCTGCCCAGGTGATCAGAGACCAAGGGTCTGGTTAACCCTGAGGAACAGCAGCAGTGACTCTGGGAAGAGCGGCCTGGGTTCCACTCTCTCTGCTCCAGTCAGACGTCCCCAGAGGCCAAGGGGCCCAGAGACCAGGGAATGCAGGAAAGGAGCTCACAGGTGAGCTGGGGAGGTATCTGCACAGTGTCCATGCACTTTGTTCCAGGACGAAGGAGAAGCCCAAATCCAGGGGCACTGCAGGGATGCTCCTGGCATCTGGGACGCTGTAGCTGCTGCAGACAGTGGGTACCTGCTGCCTGGGGACACAGCACATGGGTCTGCAGAGCAGAGGGGAGAGGTGGAAGAGCTGAGCCCTCCACATCTGTGGTCCCAGCTGAAGGACTTTCCTCATCTGCACCATCATGGAATGAGGCTGGGAGGACGAGGGTCCAGGGACCTGTGCTCCACCCTGCACTCACTGCTGCCCTGGTGGGGACGATGGCACAGCTGTGCTCACACCCTTATGTATCAGTACAGCTGCTTCAAGCCAGCCAAAGGTGCAGAGGGGAGTGGGAAGCCAGAGGCAGACCCAGTGAGCTGACAGGGGCCCAGAATTCTGAAGATGGACTGTCATCCAAAAGGAACTTCATTGTCCTTTAATGGACACTGGGTGCAGCAAACCCACACTATTTTCTTTCATCCAAGAAGGGGATCCAGTGACCCCACAAGCCCTATCCTGTACTGTCCATGAGCTGCTTCATGGAGCAGACGAATTGAAGGGAAAAGCACATGCCTAGACACTGGGATATTCCTGTCATTTGCATTTCCTGGACAGCATGAACAATATGCTTAATATTATGAGTTAATCTTTCATGAATAAAATGCCACCAACCATCTTGAACATGTTCAAGTTTGCTCTGAGCATAGATATCTCTAAGGCCTCCACCCAGAGCTGCTATAGAGCAGGAGTACATGCAAATAGGGCCTCCCTCTGCTCATGAAAACCAGCCCACCTGACCCTGCAGCTCTGCACAGGAGCCCAGCCCTGGACTCCCAGCTCAGCCCACTTAGTGATCAGGACTGAACACAGCTGCTCACCATGGAGAGTGTGCTCAGCTGGGTTTTCCTGGTGGCTGTTTTCAAAGGTAATGAATGGAGAACCAGAGATCCTGAGTGTGTGAGTGGACAGGAGTGAGAGGAAGAGTGGGTGAGTGACAGTGTCCTGACCAGGCTGCCTCTGTGTTTGCAGGTGTCCAGTGTGAGGTGCAGCTGGTGGAGTCTGGGGGAGGCCTGGTGCAGCCTGGGGGTTCCCTTTGGCTTTCCTGTGCAGCCTCTGGATTCACCTTCAGTGACTACTGGATTCACTGGGTCTGCCAGGCTCCGGGGAAGGGGCTGGAGTGGATCTCACGCATTAGTCATACTAGTCGTACCATTAACTATGCTGACTCTGTGAAGGGCCGATTCACCATCTCCAGAGACAACTCCAAGAACACGCTGTACCTACAAATGAGCAGTCTGAGAGTCGAGCACATGGTCACCTGTTACTGTGTTAAAGACAGTGTGGGGACCTCAGTGTGAGCCCAGACACCAACCTCCTGAAGGGCGCTCAGGGCCATCATGGGGCGCTCAACACACAGGGAGCTCAGGTCACCCAGGAGCAGGTGCAGAGGGAGGAGGGAGCAGCTCAGCTCAGGCCCTGAGGTTCCTGCCCACCCAGCACCTCCCTGACTTAGCCTTCCTGTGTGATAGTAGGAGCAAATGTGACTTCATTTTGTTTTATGACTTCATCCTGTAAAACAACCATGCCAAATAGAAGAGTCATGACTGGGGCAAGATGTTCTTTTCCTTTTGCTATAGAAACCTTTAAGAGCACGGAACTACCTAATAGGGCACTGTTTCTGTAACTAGGGTAATGGGGCTCTGTTCTGTAACTGGGGTGACTGGGATAACTGTGACTGGTAAGGCTTCCCATCGCTTGACTGCACTGTCCTGCTTCTGTAACCTGGCTTGCTTGCATTGGCTAGAAACATCCCTTTTGTGGTTTTCAGGCTTATAAGGAGTACCCTTGCAATTGTTCGGGGCTGATCAGGGGAATAGCTTTATGTTCTGGTCAGCCGCCACCGGTGTGCGTCAATAAAGGCTTGATTTGATTTTATGTGAGTGGTCTGGAAGTCAGTTTATGAAACCCTGGGACAAAGCTTTAACTATAACACCTGCAGATTCTCAAGGTCCCTCCTCTGCCAGACCCTCTGTGAGGTGATTCTTCTCTAGGTCTTGCTTGTCTGGAATTCTCTCAGCATAGACCAGGCAATTTTGCAGATGAAGATTAATTTTCAGTGACATTTTCTGAACACCATCTTTAAAGTAAACTGAATATATTTTTCATTTCCTCATTGGGGATTGAATCCAGGGTGCTCCACCTTGACGTCCATTCTAGGTTTTATGTATCTTATTTGGAGACAGGTTCTCCCAAAGATGCCCAGGCTGACCTTGAAGTTATGATTCTCCTCCCTCAGCCCGCAGTGTCCCTGGGGCTACAGGTGAGCTCCCCACACCTGTGAACCTTACACACCCCTGACGCCATGTCTCACTCCCTGTCTGTTCAGGAGATTCCCAGTCCTCTTCCCATGACTCCTTCCCTTTCCCCCTCCACCCAATGACCTTCCTGTGCTGGATCAGGTCACAGAACACAGTTCTCATTGGAGCCCACCTACTGCCAGAACTTTCCACCCCTGGGGACCATTTGCAATGTCTGGAGGGAGTTGTTTTCACATGTGAAGGAGGGATTCTCCTGGCTTCTAGTTTTTATTGACCAATGGGCTGCCACACCTCCAACCATCACAGGACATCACCCACAGAGAGGAATTAACTGACATGAATATCTATGGACTAAACAGAAAATGGGTGACAGAAAACGTAAACTTTATTGAAATGCACAGAAATGGGTGTATTGAGAGTGAACCTTGGTGTGTGTGAGTTGTCTGTCCCTCATGATGAGGCTCTGTGACACCCACACCTCAAACCCAGGGCTCCATATGGTGGACACACCCACTCCTCATGCAGCTGTGCATGGCCTGTGGACAGGGGTGACCTAAGCAAGGTCTTCATAACAAAGGGGCTCCCTGGGCAAGGACCCAGTGGGAAGATTGGTCAGCTATTCAGGTCAGCTCATCCACTGGCTTCAGTCCCCAGAAGAAACACGGTGCCCAGGACCACTCTGACCCCATCTTCTGTGAGGTGACCCCAAGGCTGAGAAGTCCCAGGACAGCTGGCTGCTAGGGAGAGGCAGCGTGGAGCCTGCCTGGGTTTCCAGACACTATGGCTGCATTGCAGGGTCACAGACAGGGACACCTGGGCTCTGTCCCTGCTCATGTCAGTGCCCACCCTGTCCTGAGGGTCTGGCTCCTGTTTGGGTGAAAAAGGGCAGTGGCAATGTTTATATCACAGATTGTCCTAAATTACTCCTGGTACAATCCAGAAAATTAAATCATTTGTGTATTTTCAAAATATGATTTTAGAGCTATTGTTTTGGTTTTGTATAACAAATTTGCAAGTTGCCAAGCTAGAGTGTTATGTTTTATACAATTTGTACCACTAATATGTCTGTCAGTAATACTTCCAAGTTTTCTGAATTTTAATATTTTTAATATTTTATGCAAAATGTGTGTTTCATTTTGACATATTTATGTGTACATAAACAAATTGTATAGCAGAGTAGTTGCTTCCTGCCTGTTTCCTACCTAAAGTATTCAAACCTGTTATTGTCTCTTCAATTTGCTCTCTATTTTTCTTCATATTAAATACAAATACACTGATGTTCCTTTGTTGTATACCTCTGGTGGCCTGTGACATACCTGAATAATAGTTTAGCCTTGTACATTCATTGTAATTTAGTGAACAAAAAGGGATATTTCATCTAAATAAAGACAGAATTTTCCCCATATCCATCCCCCAGTGGTCTAGTTTCTGTCTGCTTTGCCTCATTGAAACCTCAGAACTTGCTCTGGAGGCCTCGCTCAGCTAATTCCTAAGGCTGGTGGGTGCTGGGGTCACCTAATTCCTGAGGCTGGTGGGTGCTGGGGTCACCTCCCATAAACACTGTTCATATGCCTAACTATTCCTATTTTAGTCAATATTTGTATTGCTGATTTCAAAACAACTGTCAAGAACATTATGTGGGATAAAATATTCAGTGCACCACCATCTGACTCCATTACTCAGTACAAAAGTTAATGCAGAACATCATGTTCGAGGTGTTTGGAGAAGGAAAGCTGCTCAGGAAAGTGTCATGAGGAATCACAGAGGGAGGGAGGGGGAGAGGGAGGGAGAGAGGGAGACAGAGAGAGGGAGAGGGAGGGAGGGAGAGAGGGAGATGGAGGGAGGGAGAGAGGGAGAGAGGGAGAGAGGGAGAGGGAGAGAGAGAGGGAGAGGGAGAGGAGGAGGGAGAGAGAGAGAGAGAGAGAGAGAGAGAGAGAGAGAGAGAGAGAGAAAGAGAGAGAGAGACTCTACTCACCAGGCACAAAAATAAACCCCAAAATATAAACACCTCCAGGGACATGTATCCTACAGACACACCCTAACTGTCTACATTTACCAAACCCACTCACTCCCTACTGATGAATTAATCCACTCATTTTGTCCAAACCTTCAGAATCTGACCCTGTCACCTCTGCAAATTCTACCAATGTCTCACACAAGAGGGTTGGGGCACCTCACATCTAAACTAAAGCTGATACTCGGCTTCCACATGGCTCTTTGAAAGAAGTGATAGGAAGGAGATCTTCAGAGAATCCTGGACCTATATCAGTTAATGCATGTGACAGGGCACAGGCTGGGGTTCTGTGCACAAATGACAGCTGTGGCATGTCAGGGCAACAGCAGAGCAGGTGACCTTGTGGGCTCCATGATGGGGGTCAAAGAGACAATTTAAGTGTCCAAAAGAGAATCATGGCACTAAAAGTAGAAGATAATATTGTATTTCTAAGGTCCCTGCTATAGAAATCACACATAGAGTTCCTGCTACAATCCCCAATGTGTGCCTTTCCAGACTGGAAGTCACATGTGCAGTCCACATTCTCAGGGTCTCATGGTGAGGAGGGCTGGGCTGGGCTCTGTGTGCCACCACCACTCTCAGGAGATCTCACCACAATCCAGGGTGAGATCTCCTGGACTCAGTGACACATGGTCATGGAGGGCAAGTCACAGAGTGACTCTCCACCAAGGGCAGAATCCACAGGACCAGCTGCCCCTGCAGAACCTTGTCTCCCCACAGGAAAAGGCAAGAACCAGGGCCTCGGTGCTCTGCCAACAGTGCTAGGAGTGGACCCAGGTGAGCAGGGTCTACACCCCACTGAACCACAGTGTGTGCAGCTTGTGAGCACCAACCCTCCCAGGGACGTCCTTGTCACCACACAGTCCAGAGCAAGGTACATGGAGAAACATGGAGCTCAGTCATGAGTCACCCAAAGTCCTCCAGCACCTGAAGAGCTTTGGGTCTAAGGTAATCTGCTCTGAATGACATGGATTGCAACATGCAGATGTTCCATCAAACTCTGGAACCCCAAAGCTAAACAGGAGCTAATGGTGACTGCACATGTATTAGAATCATAGTTCTGTAACTTAGGGTGAGATATAGGTGTGTATAGCCTGCACTTCTGTGATCTGTTCACACACACACACACACACACACACACACACACACACACAGCCATTAGCCCTATGTCCTCTGGGAGGTGAGCCTGGTCACCAGTTCCCAAAGCCCTCTGTCATGTGTGGATACATCCTGCTCCCTGGAAAGTCCCACCACATACCAACCTGGAATGAGGGCTCCCTGGGCCTGGTGACATGCACCCCAGGCATGGGGAGATGGACCTTCCTAAGGACACAGCCAGCAGCCTCCCCCAGAGCAAGGTATCTGCCCTCCCTCCACATCCTGGATACAAGCCTTTCCACACCAGATGCACAATGAGGCCCCAGGTGAAACCACAGACCTGCTCACTCACATTCAGGGTCTTCTCCACCTGGAAGGGGTTTTATAGGATGGGAACCTGCTCTGGAGAACGTGGAGACATCCTGGTCCTTCTTTCTTTTGCTGGAGGCTCCCAGATGTGAGTGTCTTAGGGAGGAACATGACGGGCACCTGCATGTGAGTACATGACTCACTCTGGCTCTCTGTCCCCAGGTTCCTCTCCCAGGTGCAGCTGCAAGAGTGGGGATCTGGGTGGTGAAGCCTTAGTAGACAGTGTCCCTAACCTGCAAAGTCTCTGGATACTCCATCACCAGTGGTTACTGCTGGGCCTAGATCCATCAGCCTCCTGGAGTGGGACTGCAGTGAATGGGGATCATTGATAGTAATGGAGACACAACTTATAACTCACCCCACCATATGTTGAGTCACTACATCCAGAGACCATGTAAGGACCAGTTCTTCTTTCAGTTGAGCTCTTTTACCAACAAGGAGGTGACTGTGTAGGACTGTGCAGGACCCACAGTGAGGGACATCAGGGTGACCACAGACACAAGCCTCCCTGCATGATAGCTAAGAACAAACAGGGGCATTAGGACTATCAGGGAGCTGAGGGCCAGCATGGGGATCAGAATCATCAGCAGAAAATCAGGACCAACAAGGGAAGCTCAGAGCAGGGGTGGAGCTCAGGACAAGCAGTTGCACTGGGGAACCATGAGGGACAAGAAAGGACCAAGGAAAATGCCTGAGGCCATGAACACATGAAGAAGAGCTTTCCTTTGGCTCCTGACTTCCAGTGCTCTAGTCCATGAAGAGAGGAGTCCACTGCATTTACACCTTTCCTGGGTGTGCCAGGGGCAATGCAGAGAGCCCACTGTGGGGACAGCTGCCACAGTCAGGCTGGCTGCAGCAAAATATCCGGGGGGTGACGAACAACTTGTGTATGTTGATACACCAGGAGTGGAAGCCATTTATTGTAGGACAGGAGTGGTATTTATACATTTTACACAGCTTATCTAATTAGCATAAAATAGATACAGCAGTCAACCAATAAGGAATCTCCACACTTAATGGCTCGCTTTTGTTACTTCACAAACCACTCCCTCTGGCATTTTGCCAGGCACCATGCAGACTTGTTTACAGACTTTAACATTTCTCTGTCAAAATACCAGGTGCATTCCTGACTTGTTTACAGACCTTAACAGACAGCCACTCACCCTGTTTCTAGAAATCCAAAGGGAGGGAGGAAGAGATGGGGTCCAACCACCAACTTGCAGCACATGTCCACAGTAATTGACATAAATTTCACAATTCCCCATATCCTAAGAGATCCCCCACTCCCCAACAGCTCACGGGGCTGCAGAACAACTTTCGCACATGTTATTTTGGGAGGACAATCATGCACACTAGTCATTCTATCCCTGGACACAAAGCTTTCACGTCCATCTGATAAGGCAAAGCACATTCAGGCATAATCCTGGAGTCCCTAAAGTCACAAATCCTCCAGCAGAGCTCAGAAATCCAGGTGGACCCCAAGCCCTGTGCAGGCTGGAGCCTACTCTATAGTATCCACAACCCAGGCCTGTGGTTTTAATTTGTGAAAACCATCTACACAATGTGGGGAGGCAGGAGCAGAGGTCAGTGTGTCTGACCACTACAAGATTCTACAAGATTCAGGGAACTCTCTACCATGTGCCTTAAAATGAAAGAGGGGTCCCGTACTCCCAAGTCCTGTGGCAGGGGTGAGTATTCCCATTGAGAAGGAAAGAGACAGACATGTTGAAGGGGACTGAAGCCCAGCAGGCCTGACATTAAACCCAGTGCTCCAATCCTCTCCTCAGGGCCACTGTGGGGGACAGGGGTGAGGGGTCTGGGAAGCCCCAGTACACTGTCCTGCTGAATGCAGACCCCTGGCCTCAACCTTAGCCTCACTCTGCTGTTCTTCCTCTGAGTAACTTGTTGGTTCCTTTCATCATGAAAAGTGCTGGATTTCACCCAGTGATATACTCTAGGTTAGGTGAGATGCTCTTGTGACATTGGCCTCTGCTGTGCTGAGGAGGGAACCACAGTGGGCTGCTCCTTTAGCTGTCCCTGCACCCCAGGCAGGTGGCCCCTGTCAAGGTGTGGCTCTCTCACTGTGCCCTGCCCTTCAGCTCCAGCCTGCCAGGACTTCTCTGCAGAGTTCCAGCCCCTAGTTCATCATGGCTGTTGGACTACAGTTAGACTCACTAAGGTCATGTGGTGCTAGCAGCCATTAGCCAAGTAGGTATGACAATTTCCTTGCCAGCGTACCCCATGTTGCTTTGTGGAAGGACTCGTGGAAATAGGACATTTTGCAGTGACATTGCATGTAAGGTGACCTTGCTCTAGGACCAGGGCGGATCCGGGTTTAGGGCGTTCCCTGTTTAGGAAGGTTATTCCTACTGGGAATAGGGCATATCCTGCTGCCTGAGTTCCTCTTGAATTCTCACGGGATTCAGACAGTATTTTTGGGAGACAGAAGCCCAGTGGAGGTGTGGATTTGGGCAGAGAACGTGGATTTCCCCAGAACGTGTTTGTAGAAGGTCAGTGTGAGATCGGGAATAAAGAATTGCTGTTTGAATCTACAAAGCTGTGAGTGGCTCGTGATTTGTGACCAGCCAGACTGTGGCAATCTGGGTTTTGGACCAGCCTGTGTCTGGCCTCCTAAGGTGGTTTCCCATCAGTTCTTCTCCCATGTGTTGCAGGACAATCCCGTGGTCCCCTGTCCTGGCTCTGCTCCTTCACTCATTGTTAGTCACCATCAGTCTCTCCTGCCATGTCTCTGTGCCTGCTGTTTACTTCTCCCAGGTACAGTCTTGGCAGACCTGGTGGGACCTGGTCCATCCCGCTGTCCTATAGTTGGCTCTGACATCATGGCTGTGGACAGAGAGGCAGAAGGAAAGCCATGGGCAGGGTGAGCTCTCTGGGGAAAGGCAGGTGAGGACATGGACTGGACCTGAGTGGTGCTGGGCAGGCTGTCTGCATGGCCTCCCTGACACACTCAGGCAAGAGTGGGGGTTGGGCCTCAGGATTGTGTCCTCTGCAGCTCTCCTCTGACTGCAGCTGCCCAGCCAGGCCCTGTAGGGTGAGCTTCCTACATGGAAAGCAACTGTGGTCATGGGATGCCATGTGCTCACAGAACAATCAATACTCTGTCATCTTCCTGAAGGCTGTAATCTGGCCTGGTTGACTCAGCACCCTGACCAGGGCAGGGACACCTGAAGAGATGGCAGACCTTGCTGGAAGGTGGGCCACAGAGTAAAGCTTGAAAATTGACCACAATGTGCAGAACACAACAGGCTTTTTCACCAAGATACAAAGGAGCTCTCTGGAGCTCACCCTGACCTAAATACACGATTTAGCAAATACCAGGGTGGACAGCCCTCTGCAGCACAGGAAAATAACAAGCAGTTTCCACAGACTCTCCTTGACTGCACTGCCTTCATGGATCCTGCACTTAGGAACCTACTTCTCAGGAGCTCTGTAGAGAGGGGAGCAGAGTAGCAAGAGATGCAGAGTCCTGCCACACTCTCCATAGCAGGTGATGAAGTGATCACACTTGAGATCCTGCCCAGTTGATCAGAGCCAAGGCATCTGGCTGAACCTGAGGGACAGCAGCAGTGACTCTGGGAAGAGCAGCCTGGGTTCCACTTGCTCTGCCCCAGAGGCAGAGAGGCCCAGAGACCAGGGAGGGCAGGACAGGAGCTTCACAGTGGGCTGGGGAGGGCTGCACAGTGTCCATGCACTTTGTTCCAGGATGAAGGAGAAGCCCAAATCCAGGGGCACTGCAGGGATGCTCCTTGCATCTGGGATGCTGTAGCTGCTGCAGACAGTGGGGACCTGCTGCCTGGGGCCACAGCACATGAGTCTGCAGAACAGGGGGGAGAGGTGAACAAGCTGAGCCCTCCACATCTGTGGTCCCAGCTGAAGGACTTTCCTCATCTGCACCATCTCGGAGTGAGGCTGAGAGTACAAGGGTCCAGGGACCTGTGCTCCACCCTGCACTCACTGCTGCCCTGGTGGGGACAATGGCACAGCTGTGCTCATACCCTTATGTATCAGTAGAGCTGCTTCAAGTCAGCCAAAGGTGCAGAGGGGAGTGGGAAGCCAGAGGCAGACCCAGTGAGCTGACACTGCCCCAGCATTCTGAAGATGGGCTGTCATCCACCAGGACCTTCATGGTCCTTAGATGGACACTTGCCGCAGTCTGGCTGGACACTAATCACGAGCCACTCACAGCTTTGTAGATTCAAACAGCAATTCTTTATTCCCGATCTCACACTGGCCTTCTACAAACACGTTCTGGGGAAATCCACGTTCTCTGCCCAAATCCACACCTCCACTGGGCTTCTGTCTCCCAAAAATACTGTCTGAATCCCGTGAGAATTCAAGAGGAACTCAGGCAGCAGGATACGCCCTATTCCCAGTAGGAATAACCTTCCTAAACCGGGAACGCCCTAAACCCGGATCCGCCCTGGTCCTAGAGCAAGGTCACCTGACATGCAATGTCACTGCAAAATGTCCTATTTCCACGAGTCCTTCCACAAAGCAACATGGGGTACACTGGCAAGGAAATTGTCATACCTACTTGGCTAATGGCTCCCAGCATCTCCCCCCTTCTGATTAATTAAACAACAAGTAATGTGGCTTAAGGACCATGCCTGGTAGGTTGTCCAATTCAACATATGGTGCCCAGTGGAGAGGTGGATTTGGGCAGAGAACGTGGATTTCCCCAGAACGTGTTTGTAGACGGCCGGTGTGAGATCAGGAATAAAGAATTGCTGTTTGAATCTACAAAGCTGTGAGTGGCTCGTGATTTGTGGCCAGCCAGACTGCGGCATCTGGTGGCTCGTACGCGGAACGCCTGAAGCTTGGGGGTAAGTGAAATTTCTCGCCCCTGAGGGAAGGCGAGAGAACCGGTGACCATTTCAAAAAACAATGTGTTCTTCTTTTGATTTATTTTGTTTTTGTTTCAAGCTGCCTATCCCTAGAAATTTATGAGGCAAACTGGAAAAAATGGTTGACTAAAGGTTTGAAGTTTGTCAGCCCTGAGGAAGAGAAAGTTGATACAACGATTTTTTATTCCGTTTTTGTTTCATTCAGTTTCGGTTTTGTTTTGTGTTATCTTATTGGGTTGCGTTATCTTTATAGTAGATTAGAAATTAGTAAAAAACACACCGAAAAGATGTTAAGTAAACTGTTAGAGGTTCAGACCATGGAGAAAGACATTTTAGATCAAGCAAAAGAGAAGGTCTCTCGAGCTAGTCAGACAGAGGAAGAAAATTTAAAGAAAAAGGGGTTGTTAGGAAAAAGGCCACAACAGGAGGCTGTTACTAACTCCGTTTTATCACAAGAGGGCATAATTCAACCAACAGCCCCACCGATAGAGACAGCTGAGTGGCCCTCAAACCCCGTAGTTGATAAATGGGATCCTGAGACAGGACCTCAAAGATTAGCATGCCCTGTACTTGAACAGGTAGGAGGGCAGCGAATTCACCGTGCTTTAAATTTTAAAACAGTGAAGCAGTTAAAGGAGGCTGTAACAACCTATGGTCCCCAAGCTCCCTTCACTGTAAGCATGGTCGAGTCCAATACTAACTTGGACACGACGCCAGCAGATTGGGCTAGCATGTGTAAACCTGTGCTAAATGGAGGACAATATTTGTTATGGAAGGTTGCCAATGAGGAATTTTGCGTGGAGAGAGCTAGGCGAAATGCAGCAGCTGGTTACCCTCAAAGAAATCTAGAAATGTTGTTAGGGAAAGGACCTTATGAGGGTCAGCGGCAACAAATTGAATATGATCCTGCTATATATGCACAAATTGCTGCAGACGCAGTTAGGGCATGGAAGACATTACAAGGACATGGAGATTTACAAGGTCAGCTATCTAAGGTAATACAGAGAGCTGATGAATCTTACGCTGACTTTGTAGATAGGCTAATTCAAATGGCTGCCAACATTTTGGGGGATACGGAACAAGCAATGCCATTAATAAAACAACTGGCTTATGACGGAGCAAATCATTGCTGCAGAGAGGTTATTAGACCTTGGAGACATGAATATTTAAACACATATATTAAATTATGTAGAGATATTAATGAACAAGTGCAAGTCTTGGCAGCTGCAGTAAAACAGGCTTTAGATACCAGGCCAAAAACATGCTATGATTGTGAACAAACAGGACATTTTAAAAGGAGTTGTCCCATAGGAGGAGGGTTTAACAAAACTAGGTATCAAAGAAATAGAATACCGGGTATTTGCCCACGATGCCGTAGAGGGAGACATTGGGCTAATGAATGCCATTCTCAAACCACCATAGAGGGTACTCCCTTATCAAAAAACGGACAAGGACCAGGTATTTACCCACGATATCATGGAGAAAGGCATCAGGCTCCATTGCCAAAAAAATGGACAGGGGGGCCAAATGCTCCGGGGCCCACAACCAAAATATACAGGGCAGTGGAGGAATCCAGCAACACCATCAGGGTAGTGCCCAGGACACATTGTCCATTAAATCCCTCATCAGACAAACCCGAGGGAGCGCAGGGTTGGACATCAGCGCCTCTGCCAGAGCAGTACTAACTCCAGAGATGGGAGTTCAAATCATTCCCACAGGAATAAAAGGACCTCTTCCCCAAGGGACAGTAGGCTTATTATTGGGATGTAGTTCATCTACATTAAAAGGACTTGTGATAAGTCCTGGGGTAATTGATCCCGATTATGTAGGTGAAATAAAAATTATAGCTAGTTCTCCAAGAGGTATATCAGTAATTTCACCTGGAGATAGAATAGCACAGTTGTTAATAATCCCCAGCCTACATAATAAATTTCCTAGTCGTAGTGTAGAAAGAGGTTCCAGGGGATTAGGCTCCACGGGTGTAGATTGGGCTATGTTGTCTTTAAATTTAGATTCTCGCCCAATGCTAAAACTAAATATTCAAGGACACAAGTTTAATGGTCTACTGGACACAGGTGCTGACCTTAGCATCATATCTACTCAAGAATTGGCAAAACATTGGCCATTACAACAAGCCACTCAAATGCTTCGAGGCCTAGGAGTGGCGACTAATCCCCATAGAAGTGCAATGGTATTAGATTGGAAGGATCCTGAAGGATGTAAGGGAACTATTCAGCCATATGTATTGGATCATCTTCCGGTAAATTTATGAGGACGAGGTGCCCTACATCAATTAGGTTTGACATTAACAAATAACATCAATCCAAATGTGCCCACTATTAGGGATAGACAAGGTTTCAGGAAAGAAAAAAGATTAGGAGAACAAGAACAAGGTAGAGCAGCACCAATTCAAATAGATCAATGAATAAATAGACATGGATTGGGTTTTCAGAAGGGATCACTGAGGCAATAAAAATTACTTGGAAATCAGAAAGACCAGTATAGGTTCCTCAGTGGCCCCTGACTAAAGAAAAGACACAAGCAGCCCATGACCTGGTCAAACAACAATTATCGAAAGGACATATACAACCTTCTGTATATCCCTATAATACTCAGATTTTTGTCATTAAAATGAAATCTGGTAGATGGAGATTATTGCAAGATTTAAGAGCCATTAATAATGAAATGGTTATTATGGGATCTGCTTAATCAGGGATTCCTCAATTGTCTGCTTTGCCAAATACCTGGTATGTTTTAGCTATAGATATTAAAGATTGTTTTTTTTCAATTCCAATTCATCCTGAGGATAGTCCATGTTTTGCATTTACTATCCCTGCACTGAATCATGAAGGTCCTGACCAGAGATATGAATGGAAAGTACTCCCTCAAGGGATGGCTAACAGCCCAACTATGTGTCAAATTTATGTTAACAAAGCAATCCAGCCACTTAGAAATCAAAATCCTGAACTACAAATATTTCACTATATTGACGATGTATTGTTAGCACACAAAGATAAAAACACATCGCAAGAATGTTATGCCACACTTACAAATTTATTAAAAAATTATAATCTAGAGATAGCAATAGATAAAGTACAATTAAATTTTCCAATTAATTATTTAGGAGTTCTATTATCCTCAACCATGGTCCATCCACCAAAAATTCAAATACAAGTAGATCAACTCAAATCACTGAACGAATTTCAAAAGTTATTAGGAGACATAAACTGGATAAGGCCTTATCTAGGCATACCAACAGGAGAGTTGGAACCTTTATTTGATATCCTAAAAGGTCCGTCAGATCCAAATTCACCCCGCATGTTAACGCCTGAAGCAAGAAAGGCATTAAAAATTATTGAAACATATATGGAAAATATGCATTTGGATAGAATTGATATAAGTTTGCCTTTATTATTTATTGTAATACCAACAAAATATTCCTACGGGAGAATTTTGGCAAGAAGTTCCATTATTGTGGATACATTTATCTTATTCTCCTAACACTATTCTTACTAGGTATCCTGAGGCTGTAGGACTATTAATACTCAAAGGAATACAAGCAGCAAAGGGAATGTTTGGAATTTCTTTCAATAAAAGTATTACTCCATATACTATGGATCAATTTGATGAGTTAGCTAATGAGTTAAATACTTGGGCAATAATCATGTGCAAATCTAATGTTTCATTTGATAATCACTTACCATCTAATCCTTTGTTGTCTTTTTGGTCCTTGCATCCTGTAGTTTTTCCAAAAATGACAAGAAAAACACCTATCATGAATGCTCCAAATATATTCACTGATGGGTCCAATAATGGTAAAGCAGCCGTAGTTATCTCTGATCAAACTTTTACATTTTTAGTACCCAAACAATCAGCTCAACAGGTAGAGCTTAATGCAGTATTACAAGCTTTTGTGATCTTTAAATATTCTGAATTTAATTTATTTTCTGATAGTCAGTATATAGTTAATGCTATAGTATCCCAGACCAGAGCAGGGGATCCCAGAGTCCTCAGCCCACATGCACACACTCACCCACTCACACACACACACACACACACACACACTCACACTCACACACAGAGAGTCTCACACACACACACACACACAGAGAGTCTCACACACACACACACACTCACACTCACACACAGAGAGTCTCACACACACACACACACACACACTCACACTCACACACAGAGAGTCACACACACACACACACACACACCCTTGCAATGGAAACTTGTGTCTACTGCTCAGCCTACCACACAGTGTCCTTAGTTGTCATCATAGAAACGTCCTTGACTCAGTGGTTCTCATGGTGACTACACAGCTGCCCTCCACCCTTGGCCACATCTCCACCTCATCTCTCCCTGGTGACCTCTCCCACCCTGGGCAGGTGGCATCCTGCATGTGGATGTGGGGTCCACGGGTCCTGATGCAGCTGGGATCCACCCCAAGGACCATGGCAGTGTCTGCAGTCAGTCTGGGTGTCTGCAGAGCAGTGGGCCTCTCCTGGCCCTGGGTGGTAGAGAGCTCCCTGCTGCCTCCCACCTCACAATCTCAGAGCCCAAATGCCAGCTCTGCCAGGCTCAGGAACCCTGTGCCCACCTTAAGCCTCATCTCAGTTCACCCCACAAAGTGACTTGGCTGTGACTCACTGACCTGGACACCTCAGCTCACCTGGTCTCAGTGTGCACAGAGGGCACAGGCTCCACTCATCACCCCTGTGTCCCTGGAGTGTGGGGTGAGTGTCCTAAGTGTGCACCTAGGAAGGAGCAGGTGCCCACAGCAGTCACAGGTGCAGGACAGGGTAATGCCACACACCTGTGGGAGCTGGAGCCCACTCTGCCCATCCTGAGGTCCTTGAAGATGACTTATAGTTTCAGAGGTCTCAGTGCACAGTCAGCTGACTTCACAGCTCTGGTCCTAGGTGAGGGAGACCATCATGGTAGAAGGGTAACCAGCTCAGGATATGGTAACAAGGAAGCTAAGAGAGAGCTCTGCTCACCAGGGACACAATCACAACTCCAAAAGCACACCCCAGTGACCTACCTCCACCAACACAGCCTTCCCACATTTGGTTACCACCCAGGTGATCCACGTCAGTGCATGAGTCCACTTCTTAGGATCCAATGCTCAGGATCTAATCTTTCCATCTCTACAATTCATTGCAAGGCACACAGGATCTCTTGGGACACTTCATTTCTAAACCTTAGTATTTTTCCCCAGTCCCCCAAAGTTCAGGCCCATCTCACATTTCAAAATCCACTGAGACCACCTTCAAGAGTCAGCACTGTCTTAACAGCCCCAGGATGACCCAAAGTCCAGGTAGAGAATCTCTCCTGTGGCTCAAGGCAAACTCCTCACTGTGGGAGTAAAGTTCAAAACCAAGTTACAGGTGTCTGATATATAAAGGTGCAGAGTCTACATCTCCAATTTGAAGATAGAAATGAGGCATAGAATAAAGGGATGGGAGCAAAGTTAGACCAAAGTCCAGATGGACAAGCAGGTCTTATAGCTCCGTGTCCAGCACCTGGGGGACATGGCATCCTCTGCTTTACCCACAGGGCTGTGCCGCTCAGCTCCAGCGACCTTGCTGGGTGCAGCCTCATGGCCTCTCTCGGGGCTGGTCTCTGCTGGACTCATGCAGTTTCCTTGGCATAAATTCCATGTTGTTGGCATCTCTTATTAGGGACTGTGCCCCTGGAGTTTCACTTTTCTCCTCACATCTCCATGCACCGTCCTCTCAGGGGCAGACCACAGGGACTGTGACCCTCCAATCTCTGACCTTCCCACCTTCCTTGGAGTCTTGTTGGAAGACCTGTCCCTACGTCCAGTGTCCAGAAATCCTGCAGAACCTGCACCACTTGGTTGGCTTCCAGGTCTGCCACCATCTCCAGCAGTGACCTGGCCTCTGGTACCATGGACACAGTGGCCTCTGCCTGCCTGGGTGGCTGAGAATGGTGAAATGACTTTCTACTCCCCCTGTGCAAGCAGGGTGTCCTGTGGTCTCTTCTCACCTTGAGCCTCAGATGGGGGTGGTCCTGCCAATTTCTAAGGTGCTGTAAAGCCTCCCCACACACAGATGCACAATGAGGCCCCAGGTTGAACCACAGATCTGCTCACTCACATTCAAAGTCTTCTCCATCTAGAAGGTGTTTTCTAAGATGAGAACCTGCTCTAGAGAACCTGATGACATCCTGGTTCTTCCTTTTGCTGGAGGCTCCCAGATGTGAGGTCTCAGGGACTCAGGGAGGAAGACTTGGGGCAGCTGCATCTGAGTTCGTGACTCACTCTGGTTCTCTGTCCCCAGGGTCCTCTCCCTGGTGCAGCTAGAAGAGTGGGGACCTGGGTGGTGAAGCCCTAGCAGACATTGTCCCTAACCTGGGATGTCTCTGGATTCTCCATCACCAGTGGTTACTCCTGGAGCTGCATCCATCAGCCTCCTGCAGTGGCTGCAGTGAATGGGGCTCACTGAAGGTAATGGAGGCACAACTTATAACCCCTTCCTGAAGAGTGGAGTCACTATGTCCAGAGACCATGTAAGGACCAGTTCTCCCTACAGTTGAGATCTGTGATCAGCAAGGATGGAGCTGTGTATGACTGTGCAGGACCACAGTGAGGGTACTTCAGGGTGACCCCAAGCACAAGCCTCCCTGCATGGTAGCTAAGAACAAACCGGGGCATTCGGACCAGCAGGGAGCTCAGGACCAGCAGGGGACCAAAATCAGTAGCAGAAAATCAGGACCAACATGGGAAGCTCAGACCAGGGGTGGAGCTCAGGACAACAGGTGTCTGGGGAACCATGAAGGACAGGAGGGGACCAAGGAGCAGGTGCAGAGAGGAAGCTGGGAGTGAGGGGCTTCCTGTAGGCCTGTGGGGTTTTGTCTCCTTCTCTACCTTATAGAACCTCAGAGACCCTGCAATGCACCTGCTGTGGAGGACCTGGGGAATGTCCAAGCCCCTGGCATGGAGCAGACTCTTTGATAAATTTTCCTGCTTTCATAGGTACCTGTTTTCTTCATCTCATTCTTATGAATCTCTCTGAGAGGCAAACACCCCTTGTACACAGCTGAAAGTAGACTGCAGTCTGCACAACTCAAGGGCCTTTGGAGAATGGAAGCGTCAGAGTCATTACCCTCATCTGAAGCTCAGTCTGCTGTGTTGTCATCAAGAGGGACAGCTGCATGCAGGACTCCGTGTCTCTGGTTAAGAATGAGGGCCTCATGCCTGTCCTCATGGTCTGAGGACTTCCAACCCTTCTGCTGCGCCATTGAACAGTCCTGGGGAGGCAGGAGCAGAGGTCCAGGTGCCTGAGCATGGCCAGTTGGTCAGCTCAGGACACATGGTCCACCCATCACCCCACACTCTCCCTCCTGGGAGGAGAGCCCTTCTGATCCCTCCTGCTGGCTCTGCTGGGTCTGCAGGGTGAGCATGCTGCCCACAGCCACTCTCTGGGTGAGGACAGACAAGTGCTCCTGGGTCAGCCATGGCCATGTGCCTCTTGTCTCAGCCCCTCCCTCTCCTGACCATGCTCACCACCACAGCCTCTGTCCAGCTCTGCCCTATGAGGCCAGCTTCTTACATTGACAGGACAATGAGGCCAGGAAGAGGCAGTCCTTCAGGACTGGCCTTTTCTCCTAGCACTGTAACCTAAATTGGGCTCCTCAGCTGTGCACCCCTGTGGCAAGTGCCTGAGGCCATCAGCACATGAAGAGGGGCTTTCCTTTGGCTCCTGACTTCCAGTGCTCTAGTCCATGAAGAGAGGAGTTCACTGCATTCACACCTTTCCTGGGTGTGCCAGGGCAGTGCAGAGAGCCCACTGTGGGGACAGCCACTCACCCTGTTTCTAGGAATCAAAAGGGAGGGAAGAAGAGATGGGGTCTGACCACCCACTTGCAGTGCATGTCCACAGTGATTGACATAAATTTCACAGTCTCCAGGTCCTAAGGGATCTCCCACTCCCCCACAGCCCTCGGGGCTGAAGAACAACCTTAGAACATTTAATTTTGGGAGGACAATTATGCACACTAGTCATTCTATCTTTGGACACAAAGCTTTCACGTCCATCTCATTAGGCAGAGCACATTCAGGCCTCATCCTGGAGTCCCTAAAGTCACAAAACCTCCAGCAGAGCTCAGAAGTCCAGGTGGACCCTAGAGCCCTGTGCATGCTGCAGCCTACTCTACAATACCACATTCAAGGCCTGTGGTTTTAGTTTGCAAAAAACAGCTGCACAATGTCGGGGGGAAGGAGCAGAGGTCAGCGTGTCTGACCACTACAAGATTCTGCAAGAATCAGGAAACTCTCTACATGTGTTTGAAAATCAAAGAGGAGTCCCATACTCCCAAGTCCTGGGCAGGGGTGAGTACTCCCATTGAGAAGTAAAGAGACAGAGACATGTTGAGGGGTCTGAAGCCCAGCAGGCCTGACATTAAACCCTGTGCTCCAATTCTGTCCTCAGTGTCACTGTGGGGACCGGAGTGAGGGCTTTGGGCATCCCCAGTACACAGTCCAGCTGGACGCAGCCCCCTGGCCTCACCCTTACCCTCACTCTGCTGTTCTTCCTCTGAGTAACTTGCTGGTGGCTTTCATCATGGAAAGTGCTGGATTTCGCCCAGTGGTATACTCTAGTTAGTTGAGATGCTCTTGTGACATTGGCCTCTGCTGTGCTGAGGAGGGAACCACAGTGGGCTGCTCCTTTAGCTGTCCCTGCACCCCAGGCAGGTGGCCCCTGTCAAGGTGTGGCTCTCTCACTGTGTCCTGCCCTTCAGCCCCAGCCTGCCAGGACTTCTCTGCAGAGTCCCAGCCCCTAGTTCATCATGGCTGTTGGACTGCAGTTGGCCTCACTGTGGGCATCTGGGTTTTGGACCAGCCTGTGTCTGGCCTCCTAAGGTGGTTTCCCATCAGGTCTCCTCTCATGTGTGGCAGGACCATCCCGAGGTCCCCTGCCCTGGCTCTGCTCCTTCACTCATTGTTAGTCACCATCAGTCCCTCCTGCCATGTCTCTGTGCCTGCTGTTTACTTCTCCCAGGTACAGTCCTGGCAGACCTGGTGGGACCTGGCCATCCCCCTGTCCTGTAGTTGGCTGTGGCATCATGGCTGTGGGCAGAGGGGCAGAAGGGAAGCCGTGGGCAGGGTGAGCTCTCTGGGGAAGGCAGGTGAGGACGTGGACTGGACCTGAGTGGTGCTGGGCAGGCTGTCTGCATGGCCACCCTGACACACTCAGGCAAGAGTGGGGGCTGGGCCTAGCATAGATAACTGTGAAGTTAAAAGAATGATAATGACTGACTGGAGTGAATTGAGCTGTGTTAATGCCATAATACTGAACTCCAAGGTCCCCAATTTAACTTGCAAACAAGAGTAACTTCATGTGTAATAGCCTCAAAGTTAAAATGCTAAAAATCAACTAACTTACAACATATGTCCTCAAACAGTAATGTAAAACCATTAAAAGTACTATTATATTACGTTTCCAGTAGGAGGTGAATTGAGGAAACTCACAAACACACAGAGCATTTCTGGATCATTTTGCACAATAACACACACTCAGATCCACACACTCAGGTGCAAGACACACTTTCAGATGTACACATGATGTTCACACCTGAGTGACTGTTAGTACCCCACAGGAACTTGAAAAGGAATGGGAAGCTTGTCCCACTCCAAACTTCTACAGCAAGAGTGTCCCAGCTCTAGGGCCACATCACACATCCTCAGCCCTGGGAGCAAGGCCAAACCTCAAATTCAAAGCTGTTGTATTTTTGCAGTAGTTAATGGACCTGAACTGCCTGAGAAGGCAATTCCCTCCCAAGGCCCAATTCCCAGAAGAGTTTCTCCACCCCATCCTCTTGTGTCTGTCTCCTGCTGTGAATAAAAGTTCTTCTGAGCAGCTAAGGAAGGTCACAGTCCCTGCCATGTCTGTGCATGGTGATTGCTGTGTTTGCAGTGATCCCCAAGTCTGTCCCTGGTGCAAGATGGATGTGCTTTGAAAGGAAGCAAGTGAGTTACAGGAAATTTTCTCCTAAATGTAACTCACAGAAATTTTGGCCATGGGTCCTGTGTTGTTGGTTAACCAGGGGAATCACCCATGAACTGGAGGAGAAATCACCTGAACTGAGATAGAGGCCACTCAGGAAAGTGTCATTGGTGCGGAAGTCATTGAGGAGACTGAAGAGACCAAGAAGTTGGATCCATGAAATCTTGATCAACACAGAAATGAATGGGAAGTCTCCAGGGAGGCTGGTGGTCAATGCAGTGGAAGGACAGGTTACATGAAGCACATCCACGTGCAGCTCAGGTTTGCTGGAGCCCACTGGGTTACCCCTGCCCCAATAAATTTTGGAAAATCTATCAGAGAGGGGGGCCCAGATTCCCCAGGTTCCCCAGGTGGGAAAGTGGAAGCATATAGAAATCTCCCCATTACTATACGTGGAAGAACAGCTTTCTAAATCAAATAATTTGCTAGGAATTGGAAACAACACACAAAGAGGCATGTGTGTTTGCAGATGGCAAAATCATGGGAATCAGCAAGGACATACCTGGGTCACCCCAGGACCAGGAGGTGGGTGCTGCAGGCTCAGTGTTTGCAGGGAGTTCATGGTCAACTCCACAGGGAACAAGGAGAGGAGCCCACATGTCTTATTAGTGGGCTGTGCTCACTCAGTTAGGCAGGAGGTCAATTCCTGAACCTCATCAGGAGGTCAGCAACTACACCTGCCCTCTCAGTGACCCCACCTCACTAAAGACAGTGTCCACTGTTCTCTCCAAATGCTGGGCTGTGGGCAAGGCAGGGCTCACTGCAGTGATGCTGCACAGGGAAGGGTACCTGGGCCTCCTCCCTCACCCAGCCTGCCCTGCATGCCGTCCTGTCTGCTGTCAGCCTGGCTCTGCTGCTCTGGGGCACTCAGGGGCTCTCAGCCTCAGGCTGCAGCTGAGAGCTGCCTCTGCTCCCAGGACTCTCACCTGGCCCAGCACCTCCATCCTGTCCTCTCCTGGTGGAGACCAGAGGGCAGGACAGGTGAGGGGAAGAGCTCAGGGCAGATTCCCACCCACTGCTGTCCACAGGCATTGGCTGGACAGTCAGGAGGACAAGCAGGACAGAGGGTGGGGAGGGCAGTGGGCACACAGCAGGAAGCCCCTGCCCTCCTGAGACCCTGCTCCCTCCTCTCCTGCTCAGTCTGTAGCCCCCAAATCTCACAGAGATGAAAGAGAAGAACTAGTCCTGAGAACAAAGGGGGCTCTTCTCCTGGATGTGGGGACCCCATCCTCAGCCCTGGGCTCTGTTCAGTCATCACTGAGGGCTTCTCCTTCAGGGCTGGGAGGTGAACTGGGCCTCTTGCATGCTGGGCACGTTCCTGCCACTCTGAGACCCTCCCAGGTGCAGGAGGAAGGGCTTGGAGGGGACAGGGCTGGGCTCAGGAGGGTGGGATCCCCCTCTGACAGCCTTCCAGCTCCCTGAAACCACCTGCTCTCCTCTCACAGGTAAAGCTCCACCTGGGTTCCAGACAGGGACACAGCTCAGGAGCACAGAGGACCTGGGCAGCCTGACCCCAGCCTCTCCAGATATCAGAAGAGCCTCACCCACATGCAAATCCCTCCTCCTGCTCTGGGTTCAAATGCCCTCTGGGCTGTGGGAGCTCCTAGCTCTCTGCTCAGACAGGGCTGAGGTCTCTGGGAAGCAGGTGTGGTCTAGAAGATGAGGCTGCTGGGTCTTGTCCTGTGCCTGGTCACAGCTCCCCAAGGTGAGTGTCCCCAGTGTCAGACCTGGGTCCATGGGGAGGTTGTGACTGCAGGTGACTGACAGGGTGTCTCTCTTCTTGTCCCCAGGTGTCCTGTGCCAGGTGCAGCTGCAGGAGTCAGGACCTGGCTTGATGAAGCCCTCGCAGACCCTGTCCCTCACCTGTGCTGTCTCTGGTTACTCCATCACCAGTGGTTATGGGTGGAGCTGGATCCGTCAGCCCCCAGGGAAGGGGCTGGAGTTCATAGGGCTCATATCGTATGATGGTAGCACTAACTACAGCCCATCCCTCAAGAGCCGAGTGTCCATCTCCAGAGACATGTCCAAGAACCAGTTCTCCCTGCAGCTGAGCTCCCTGACCACTGAGGACACAGCCACCTATTACTGTGCCAGAGACACAGTGAGTGGACCTCAGTGTGAGCCCAGACACAAACCTCCTGCAGGTTGCCCAGGGCCAGCAGGGGGCGCTCAGCACAGAGGATCTCGGGTCACCCAGGAGCAGGTGCAGAGGGAGGTGGGGTCCCTTCATCTCAGTCACTTTACTCTCTCTCCAGGCAGCTCCTTCTGGGGTGTGACCATCCATAGTCTTCTGGAGATGCCCGTGTCTCAGGACATGACAAACTTTTAAGTTCTTCCATCAAGTTTTCCATAAGGAAGAAAGGCTCAAATATAAGTTTTCTGAAGAGGACGTTGGTTACCAGAGTGTCTGCAACCTGGTGCCATTTATGCAAATCTGTGACATTTCATTTCCCCTCTACATCACATGGATCTCCAGGGCCTCCTTCCAACAGCTGACTTCCATTATTATATCATATTGTCCCCATTATTGTATCATTTTTTCATTTTATTTCTATTTGTCCTTTTTTATTTGTAATTTCTGCATTCTTTTTGACAAAATGGTAGAAGCATGAAATATAATTTGTCTCATTCAGTCCCCAGTAAGTCCATTTTCCCTCTTCTCACCCCTCCTCTTGTCACCTCCCCTCAACTCTACTGATCTTTCTGCAATTTAATGATAGATTTTTTAATTAGTGTTTTCTGGATTTACTGATGGGGGTCATCACTTACCTGTACTAATATGTAAATAAGGAAGACTGCTAACATTCATTCCACTGCTCTTCCCCTATGCTCTCCCTCCTCCCTTTCCCAAAATGAAAAACAAAAAGTGCTGAGGACGTGGTTCTGTACTCTGTATTAGTCCCCAGTAAAAGTCAAACAAGAGCAGGACTCACACACTTTGGTTTTATGTCAATAAACTAGGTTCTCAGAGAAGAGCAAGTGCTTCCTGCAGAGGTACATTTGGGACCTCACTGGGTGGTGTTACTTGCTGCTCAATCTACTACCCATTTTCCTTCCTGTGACATAAATATGACTCTTCTCCATTGTCTCAGCTCTCCATCACACCCACAATTATCATCTGTTAATTCCCTGATTATTTCTGCTACTTGGGATTGAATCCAGGAGCACTTCACAATGAGCTGCATCCCGAGGTCCCTCACAAGGGACTCTGCATTTGAAACATGGTCTTGCTAAGAAGCCCAGCTGGCCTCACACCTGCAATCCTCCTGCCTCAAATCCTGAGGAGCTGTGATCAGAGGGGTGCCTGGTCATTCCTGGAAAACAATTACATTATTAATAACTACAAGGTTTTTTAACCTATAATCAACACAATGATATCCCACCTGAAAACTGAGGATTTCACCTGATGCTTTAAGTCTTGTCTCCTTTGCCTCATTGATATCTTGGTACTTGCTCTGAGGGCCTTGCTCAGGTCCTGCCTCTGCCTTGGTGGATGCTGGCATCACTTTCCATAAACAGGACACCTGCCATTTGCACAGACTCTGTATTTGACTGCTTAAGCATGCTTTGTGATTATTAAATTTACACTTAGTTATGTAAGTTAGATTTTGGGGATCCACATATGAATATTTTTTAACGGACATGAATACACAATGAATTGTTGTGTGTCCTTGTCTTTCACAACTGTTGGTGTTTGATGATCAACTAATAGCGTTAGCGTCTCTCTCCATCAGACAACAGCTGGCCATTCGAGCTGTATTTTCACACTTACACTGAGACCTAGCTCCCTGACACAGGGGTGCCAGGCACCATGATGGATCCTAGGCTGTGCACACGCAGCTGTCCATCACCTGTCCCTCCTGGGTGTGGGGAGCCCACCAGCTGCTCTGCCCCAGTCACTGTGAAGCACAGCCTGGCTGTGGGCCACAGGTGCCCTGTGAGCTGCAGAGCCTCAGGACACAGCCCTCTCTGCACGTGGCCCTCACCACCCACCCTCACCCTCGCCCTCCCTGCGCCTTCCCATCTCCAGGGGCCACTGTCAACTCTCTTTCCAGGACCTGATGCAACCAAACAAAAACATGAGTGATGGTGTGGTGATGGTCTCCCTCTGACTGACCCATTTCAGCTAGGTCCATGTGCTCCAGGGCTATGCCCAGGGCCAGCAGGGACAGGTTAAATTACCTTCTTCTCTGTGCACAGCATATTTTACACATATACACATATACAAGGAACAAAATGGTGATAATGAAAAGTACTTCAACAACCGTGTTAATGAGTTAATGACAGGATGCTTAGACTCCATGTCCCAATTGCTGTGCACAATGAAGAGAGGTCCTGTGCCCAAGCCTCAGGCTGTCCCACCCCATGTCTTGCTGGTCTCAGGACATGCTACACAGAGTGAGTTCTCTTGCCTGTTTCCCTCCAAGCTGGCCCTGTAGCTAGTAGAACTAGAGAACTGGGATCTTAGGGGACACTGCTCCCAGTACTCTAGTTCTGCCTGTGCCCCAGGACTACCCAGTGAATCTTCTGGAATCAGGGTAGGGAAGACCAACCTCCACACTCGGGCACCCTGTGTGCCTGCAGAGTTAGCCCCATGGGAGCTGCAGGTTGGCAGTTGGGTGTTGATCTCCAGACCAGAGCTGGCTCAGACCCACACTTACTCATCCCCAGGGCTGGATCCCCATCCTTGGAAGTTCAGTGTGCCCACCTCAGGCCCCAGCCTGTGTGAGCTGAGTCCAGTCTGTGCTGCCTGAGCAGCTTCTCCTCAGCTCTCCTCTGCTGGACTTGTGGGGTTTCCTCTTGGAATTTGTTCAGGTAACTCCCTGGGACATGGTCACTGACTGATTCTTGGAGGCTGAGTGGAAACTGCTCGGGACCTGCTCCCTGTCCTGGTGCACCTGATACTCACTGTGCCCCTCTGGTGCTTCCCTTGCTGCATTTCTGTTGGCTTCTGTCTCTCACTTTCCACCTCCAGCCTCTGCTAACTTCCTGATCCTGGGATCTGGAGAAATTTTCCTTGCAGATCTCAACATCATAATCAAATGACTTTATGATCTTTGTGGTACCAGGTGGAGCCCAGGGCCCTGTGCAAGGTAGAGCCTGTTCTACCTGTGGCCACACTCCAGGGCTGTCATTTTAGTTTGTGAAAAACAGCTGCACATCTTGGAGAGGCAGGAGCAGAGGTCCAGGTGCCTGAGCATGGCCTGTTGTTCAGCTCAGGACACGTCGTCCACCCATCACCCCACACTGTCCCTCCTGGGAGGGGAGCCCTCCTGGTCCCTCCTGCTGGCTCTGCTGGGTCTGCAGGGTGAGCGTGCTGCCCACAGCCACCCTCTGGGTGAGGACAGACAAGTGCTCCTGGGTCAGCCATGGCCATGTGCCTCTTGTCTCAGCCCCTCCCTCTCCTGACCTTGCTCACCACCACAGCCACTGTCCAGCTCTGCCCCTGTGAGGCCAGCTTCTTACATGGACAGGAGAATGAGGCCAGGAAGAGGCTGTCCTTCAGGCTTGGCCTTTTCTCCTAGCACTGTAACCTAAATTGGGCTCCTCAGCTGTGCACCCCTGTGGCAAGTGCCTGAGGCATCAGCACATGAAGAGGGGCTTTCCTTTGGCTCCTGACTTCCAATGTTCTCGTCCATGAAGAGAGCAGTCCACTGCATTCACACCTTTCCTGGGTGTGCCAGGGGCAATGCAGAGAGCCCACTGTGGGGACAGCCACTCACCTAATGTGAAGGACTCCAAAGGGAGGGAAGCAGAGATGGGGTCTGACAGTCCCCTTGCAGGGCCTGTCCACAGTGATTGACAGATATTCCATGAGTCCCCATGTCCTAAGGGCTCCCCACTCCCTCACAGCCCAAGGGGCTGCAGAACAACCTTACCACATGGAATTTTGAAGGACAATGATGCACACTAATCATTCTATCCCTGGACACAAAGCTCTCATGTCCATCTCATAATGCAGGACATTCAGTCCTCATCCTTCAGTCCCTAAAGGCAGAAATACTTCATCTTAGCTCAGAAGTCCAGTGCAAAGACTCCAAAAGATTCATGGAAACCCTACTGTGTGCCTGATAATCAAAGAGGGCTTCCATACTCCCATGTTTTATGGAGGGCTCTTGGCAGCAGGGACTCTGACCTCTGACCCCCATCTGACCTCCCATCCCTTCCTTTCAAGTATCCATGTAAGCCTCCCTGACCCTGTAGCTCTCACAGTCTGCCACCTGCAAAGCCAGCATGGTGTGGCTGAGGACAAGGTCACCCTCAGCAGGGAGCAGGTCCTGGCCTCCCTTGAACCAGGGCTGGGAACCTCTGGGCCCCTTGCTGGCTGAACAGGGAAACCATGCCCTGGGCAGTCCTGGGTCAGGAGCCCAGAGCTCTCTCCCACAGGCCCTGCCCTGGAGGGTCTTTCAGATCTTCATCTCTGCCTCTGAGCTGGGGAAGCTGGGCCTTGTTGATCCCTGGGATCCTGAAACACCCTCCATCCTCTGGGTGCAAAGCCCTGGGCTGCTCCCAGTGGAGCTGCTGGCCTCACCCTCCTGGCCACAGCTCCTGGGCAGCACCACAGTGTGCTGCTCTCCTGGCCAAAGTGCAAAGCCCCAGCTCTGCCTGCACTGCCCCTCTCTGCCCCTCCCTGTCCTGCACATGGCCTGACATCAGTCAGGGGGTCACACGCCAGGGCCTCCCCTGTGCCCTTGACATTGTCCAGCCACAGTCTGCTCCAGCCTGAGTGAGCCCAGCTCCCAGCAAATGTGGATCATCCATAAAATGGGGCTCTGCGGTCACCAGGTGTGTCTGCCTGGGAGTTGGAGGAAGGTGTGTGGGGCAGTGATGTCCAAGGTGAGTGCAAAGCACAAACACTCCTCTAACTCTTGCCAGATACATGCTCTTGGACACAGTGACCACAACTCATGCTGCTGTGTGTGATTTTACATTTGTACCATGGGGTTAACACTGTCCTGGATCATGATTTTGTACATGTGTAAAATAAATTAATGGGTGATAAATGCCAAGCAGAAAAATTGGCAAAAGTAATCATTTCTCTTAACCCTACTACCTACAATATTCTAGCCCATGACACTCCCACCTGCTCTCAGAGCTGCTCTACCTGGGCCTCCACCCAGAGCTGCTATATAGCAGGAGGACATGCAAATAGGGCCTCCCTCTGCCCATGAAAACCAGCCCACCTGACCCTGCAGCTCTGCACAGGAGCCAGCCCTGGACTCCCAGCTCAGCCCACTCAGTGACCAGGACTGAACACAGCTGCTCACCATGGAGAGTGTGCTCAGCTGGGTTTTCCTGGTGGCTGTTTTCAAAGGTAATGAATGGAGAACCAGAGATCCTGAGTGTGTGAGGGACAGGAGTGAGAGGAAGGGTGGGTGAGTGACAGTGTCCTGACCAGGCTGCCTCTGTGTTTGCAGGTGTCCAGTGTGAGGTGCAGCTGGTGGAGTCTGGGGGAGGCCTGGTGCAGCCTGGGGGTTCCCTGGGACTCTCCTGTGCAGCCTCTGGATTCACCTTCAGTAGATATGGAATAAGCTGTGTCCACCAGGCTCCAGGGAAGGGGCTGGAGGGATCTCATTTGTTAGTACTGATGGCAGTAATACTTACTATTCCAAATCTGTCAAGGGCTAATTCACTATCTTCAGCAACAACTCCAAGAATACACTGTACCTGCAACTGAGCAGTCTCAGAGTCTAGGACACAGCCACCTATTACTGTGCCAAACACATGGTGAGAAGACTTCAGTGTGAGGCCAGACACAAACCTCTCTGCAGGGTGCCCAGGGCCAGCAGGGGGCACTCAGCACACAGGGAGCCCAGCATCAGCCCAGGTGCAGGTGCAGAGGGAGGTTGAGAGCTGATTTTTTGTATCTGGGTTCCTCTCCATGAACCAGCTTCCCAGGGAGCCACCTGGACTTGTTGTCTGTGCTCAACTTTGGCTTCACTGAAAATATGAATCCTGGTTTTTTAATATATATTTCCTTGTTAATATTCATGCATCATAGTTATCCTTATTATTGCTTTTCCATTAACCTACTAATAGACATCCACTGAGTATCAAAGCAGGTCCTCCCTGTGGTCACTGTGCCGTGTGCAGGACTGAGGTCCAGTCCTGGCTCCACCATGAAGGTGACTCTCAGAACTTGACAGTTGAGTCAGGTCCCACCTAGGGCCTCCCTGCAGCATGGACATACTGGTGTGGAATAGGTGGCCCCACTGGCTGAGACCTCTGTCCACTCACTGCCCTCCCAGGGCCTGTGCAGGCTGTGATGTTTGTGCAGCTGAGTCAGAGCAGAGCAGTGGTCAGAGTCTTCTCCACACTCACTGCTCTCTCAATGCCTGTGAGCTCCCTCCTCTCCAGGTTGTGAAAAGGTGGTGGGTGTGGTGAAGGACTTCCCAGATATGAAGCATCTGGACGTTTCTCTCCTGTGGACTCTGCTGCTGGATGAAGGTCAGTGCTGGCTGAGGGTTTCCACATCACTGCACTCACAGGCCTCTCTCCACCATGGAGCCTGTGGTGCTGGGCAGGTGTGGGGTTTGCTGAAACCCTCCCCACATTCACTGCATGGGAAAGGCTGGTCTCCAGTGTGACCCTTAGGTGTGCAATGTGATTGGCATTTCTGCTGAAGACTTTCCACATTCACGGCACCTGGGTGTCCTGTCCAGTGGGCTCTATCTGGAGTGTGAAAGGCTGGACTGATGGTTAGCAGCTGCCCACATGCTCTCCATTCCTGGGGCCTTTCCCTGTGAGAGGCCCTGCACTCTCAGTGCTCCCTGGAGGCTGCCCTCTGGTGAGTCCCTGGTCCCTGAACTCACTTGAGCTGCTGAACGTCCTTCCCACCTCCTGCTCCCCAGGCCTCTCCCACAGGTGGTTCTGCAGCTGCTCAAGGCTGGGACCCCGTCCTCCTCTTTTAAGTGTCGCTCCCCAGGGCACAGCATGGGGTGCTGAGGGTCCCACTTAGCTCCCCTCCTGTGGTGCCTCTGCCCAGATGGAGCTCCACCCCTCTGCTCTGTGCCCACAGCCTTCACCATCCACAGGGGGTTCTGCAGCCTCAGGAGCCCAGGCCAGGTCCTGCCCACAGCAGATGACCTCAGACTCTCTCCCTGCTGGTGCTGTCACGGCTGCCACCACAGACATCTGGTCTCTGTGTGGACACAAAGTTCTGCTCAGTGCTGCCCTCCTGCCCTGGCCATCTCAGCAGAGCCAGCTCTCCCCTGGCCACTCTTAGAAGAGTCTAAAATTCCTGATTTCCACCCTACCCCTGACTGACCAGATGAGGACATTAAGTAACTCCTGTGTGTTATGTGCTCTGGGGGAGAGGGGGAGAGAGACTGGGGGAGAGAAATTAGAAGGTGACCCCAGGCCCAGAGTCCCCATGGAGCAGCTGTGCAGGCACAGACACAGGAGGCCTCAGACGTCCTCTGAGAACTTGGGAATCTCAGGGATCCCAGGGGTGTGAGCAGCTTCATCACGAGGGGTTTATTTTTTAATTGTTTTTATTTTTTAAATACATGACAGTGGAACACATCACAATTATTGTTAACACACATAGAACACAATTTTTCCTATCTCTGGTTGTGTATAATGTATGCTCACCAATTTGTGTCTTCATACATGAAATTTGCATAATGATGCCCATCATATTCCACCATCATTGCAAACCCCCTGCCCCCTCCTTCCCTTCCCCTCCCACCCCTCTGCCCTATCTAGAGTTTGTCTATTCCTCCCATACTCCCTGTCCCTACCTCACTATGGGTCAGTCACCTGATATCAGATAAAACAATTGGCATTTTTTTTGCGGGGGTGGGGGTTAATTAGTTTTTGCCATGATTTAATTCTCTTGCATTGCTAAGTAATATTCCATTGGCTCTATATGTTACATTTTTTAATCCATTCATTTACTGAAGGGGTATATAGGTTGGTTCCAGCTGGTTTAGCTATTGTGAATTGTGGTCCTATAAACATTGATGTGGCTGTGTCCCTGTAGTATTCTGTTTTTAAGTCCTTTGGATATATACCAAGGAGAGGGATAGAGAAGTAAAACGGTGGTTCCATTCCAAGATTTCCAAGGAATCTCTGTACTTCTTTCCATATTGGCTGCACCAATTTGCAGTCCCACCAGCAGTGTATGAGTGGGCCTTTTCCCCACATCCTATTACGAGGGAGTTTAAGCAGGAGTGCTGCAGAATACAGTGACCCACTGACCCTGGGGAACAAGGATGGGAGCTGTCCCTTGACCATGCTGTCCCCAGCACCAACAAGAGCCACACAGGCATGCCACACCACCCATCCAGAACCTTCCTGTGGCTGACAGAGCAGAGCAAAGGCCCTCAGGAGTCCACCCCCTGTGTCCTCCCTCTGCATGGCCGTGCACTCCTGCAGGGAACACCCCCTCTGTGTGGTGCTGCCACCCCTGACCACTGGGCCTCCCATTCCTGGATGGCTGGCAGGAGGAGGACCAGCAGGAAGCAGGAAGGAGCCCCCAGTCCCCCCACCCCAGCCCCCAGTGCCTCTGAGCAGCAGGAGACAAACACCTCTCTAGGAAGGATGGGGTCCTGCCCTGTGCCCCCCACTTTATCCTCGTCTTCAGTCTCAGGCTGAAAGGCAGCCCTGACTGAGCAGCCCTGTCTCCTCCTCATGGGGCCTTCATTGTAGCATTGAGCTCCTGACACTGCTCCTCGGCCTGGGGACAGCACCTGTGTGAATGTCCAGGGATGTCAGGAGCAGGGTGTGGGCATGCAGTTCTGCTGTGATTGACAGAAAGTGAGGCTGCTCTTCCCTCATGTCCCCACCCAGGTGTAGGTCCAGAAGTTGGGGCCAGGCCTGGTGAAGCTCCTGCCCACCCTGTCCCTCACCTGTGCTGACTCTGATTCTCTCTACCCAGCCATGGTGTGAGCTGGATCCACCAGGCTTCAGGGAGGGGCCTGGAGTGGGTTAGAAGGATGGATGGAGGTGGAACAGATCCCATTCCACACGTGGTCCTGAGTCCCTGCTGGTCCTCAGTGCTCCTTGATGGAGTTGAGCACATGCTGGTCCTTCCCCCAGGTGTCCTTGGTCTACTGCAGCTGCAGGGGTTGGCACCTGCCTGGTAGATAGTCAGATTCACCAGGGACACTTCAAAGAGACAGGTTTCATAAGCACTCAACAGGGTGAAACCTGAGGATATGGCTGTGTATTCCAGGGGGAGACACCCAGTGAGGGAACTCAGTGTGAGCCCAGTCAACTCACCTGCCTGCAGGGGGCGCTGAGGACCATCAGGGAGCTGAGGACCAGCAGGGGGAGCTGAGGACCAGCAGGGAGAGCTGAGGACCTGCAGGGGGAGCTGAGGACCTGCAGGGGGTGCTGAGGACCAGCAGGGAGCTGAGGAGCAGCAGGGGGAGCTGAGGTCCAGCAGGGGGAGCAGAGGAGCAGCAGGGAGGTGAATACCAGCAGGGGGAGCTGAGGACCAGCAGGGGGAGCTGAGGACCAGCAGGGGGAGCTGAGGACTGGCAGGAAGTTGAGTTCCAGCAGGGAGAGCTCAAGACCTGCAGTGGGATCAGGACCACCAGTGCCCCTTAGGGTCTGGAGGGAGCTCAGGCTCAGCACATAGAGTGAGGACCAGCAGAGACACTTAGGATCAGCAGGGGAAGCTCAGGACCATCAGCTTCACATCTCAGAAAATAGAGAATTGTCCTGAGTGAGATTGTTTTATGCATTGAAGGTTTCCTATAAAAATCAGCAATTCTTCCAGCATTCTGTCTAATTGCACTTATTAATTTTTTTCAATTATGTTCAGTAAATAATATTCTGTTTTCTACTCTAGATTCAAATTCTTGTGATGCATAACATATTCCTGAATATTGACCTTAAGTCCTGAGCCTTGATGACTATCCCAATAAGGCTGAGGAATTCAAATACTGTGTGACTCCTTCTCCTTATTTGCTGTGCACACAGAGGAGGAGCCACACCTGAGTGTTTGAAGCAGCATCACGGGAACATGGGAAAGTATGTGAAGCTGGTCCTGCTGCAGACTTGTAAAGCAAGAATGTCCCAGCTATGAAGGCCACATCAGACCCCCTCAGTCCTGGGAGCCAGGTCAGACTCCAGTTCAAAGCTGCTGTTATTTTGCAGTTAACTATGGACACGAGCTTCCTGGAAGGCAATTCCCACCCAGGGCCTCATTCCCAGGAGGTTCCCTGGGACCAGTCCTCTTGTTCCTGTCTCATGCTGTGAACAAATGTTCTTCTGACGAGCAATAAAGGACCATGTTCCCTGTAATGTCTGTGCATTGTGGTTGTATTGATTCCAATGGTCCCAAGAATTCTGCTCTGGAATCCTGGGCTTCAGATGAGAAAGAACACTGGAATGTGCCTTACACAGAAAGCATGTGGGGAACAGGAACTTTTTTCAAGTGTGACTCAGAAATCTTGGCCATGGTGCCTGTGTCAACAGGTCAGCAATGTCAACCATCCATGAGTGGGAGGAAAAATCACCTGAATTGAGCATGAGGCCACTCAGGAAACTTCCAACCAACACAAGTGACAGGAGAGGAAGTCATGGAGGAGCATGAAGGAACCCAGATGTTGGATCCATGAAATCTTCAATATATAGTAATGCAGGGCATAGACTAGAGTGAGGCTGTTGTCAATGCAGTGAATGGCCAAGTGACCTCAGGTAGGGCCATGAAAAGCAGTGGGTGTTGGAGCCCACTGACTCACACCTGGATGAGGGGTACAGAAAATGGTTATCCTGACAGAGGTCCGGATTCACAGATTTGGCAGTCTCCATAGAAAAAATATAAATCAGATGATTTCCTAGGACATGAAACTTCATGCAGGGGCACATATGGTCCTGCAGGTGGTGAAAACATGGAGACCAGCAGGTCTGACCTGAGCCACCCCAGGACCAGGAGGTGGGTGCTGCAGGCTCGGTGTTTGCAGGGAGTTCATGGTCAACAGCACAGGGAACAAGGAGAGGAGCCCACATGTCTTACTAGTGTGCTGTGCTCACTCAGTTAGGCAGGAGGTCAATTCCTGAACCTCATCAGGAGGTCAGCAACTACACCTGCCCTCTCAGTGACCCCACCTCAAGAAAGACAGTGTCCACTGTTCTCTCCAAATGCTGGGCTGTGGGCAAGGCAGGGCTCACTGCAGTGATGCTGCACAGGGAAGGGACCTGGCCTCCTCCCTCACCCACCTGCCCTGCATGCCGTCCTGTCTGCTGTCACCCTGGCTCTGCTGCTCTGGGGCACTCAGGGGCTCTCAGCCTCAGGCTGCAGCTGAGAGCTGCCTCTGCTCCCAGGACTCCCACCTGGCCCAGCACCTCCATCCTGTCCTCTCCTGGTGGAGACCAGAGGGCAGGACAGGTGAGAGGAAGAGCTCAGGGCAGATTCCCACCCACTGCTGTCCACAGGCATTGGCTGGACAGTCAGGAGGACAAGCAGGGCAGAGGGTGGGGAGGGCAGTGGGCACACAGCAGGAAGACCCTGTCCTCCTGAGACCCTGCTCCCTCCTCCCCTGCTCAGTCTGTAGCCCCCAAATCTCACAGAGATGAAAGAGAAGAACTCGTCCTGAGAACAAAGGGGGCTCTTCTCCTGGATGTGGGGAACCCCATCCTCAGCCCTGGGCTCTGTTCAGTCATCACTGAGGGCTTCTCCTTCAGGGCTGGGAGGTGAACTGGGCCTCTTGCATGCTGGGCACGTTCCTGCCACTCTGAGACCCTCCCAGGTGCAGGAGGAAGGGCTTGGAGGGGACAGGGCTGGGCTCAGGAGGGTGGGCTCCCCCTCTGACAGCCTTCAGCTCCCCTGAAACCACCTGCTCCCCTCTCACAGGTAAAGCTCCACCTGGGTTCCAGACAGGGACACATCTCAGGGGCACAGAGGACCTGGGCAGCCTGACCTCAGCCTCTCCAGATATCAGAAGAGCCTCACCCACATGCAAATCCCTCCTCCTGCTCTGGGTTCAAAGGCCCTCTGGGCTGTGGGAGCTCCCAGCTCTCTGCTCAGACAGGGCTGAGGTCTCTGGGAAGGCAGGTGTGGTCTAGAAGATGAGGCTGCTGGGTCTTGTCCTGTGCCTGGTCACAGCTCTGCAAGGTGAGTGTCCCCAGTGTCAGACCTGGGTCCATGGGGAGGTTGTGACTTCCAATGAATGACAGGGTGTGACTGTCCTTGTCCCCAGGTGTCCTATGCCAGGTGCAGCTGCAGGAGTCAGGACCTGGCCTGGTGAAGCCCTCACAGACCCTGTCCCTCACCTGTGCTGTCTCTGGTTACTCCATCACAACCAGTGGTTACCTCTGGAACTGGATTCGTCAGCCCCCAGGGAAGGAGCTGGAGTGGATAGGGTACATATGGTATGATGGTGATACTAACTACAGCCCATCCCTCAAGAGCCGAGTGTCCATCTCCAGAGACACGTCCAAGAACCAGTTCTCCCTGCAGCTGAGCTCCCTGACCACTGAGGACACGGCCACCTATTACTGTGCCAGAGACACAGTGAGGGGACCTCAGTGTGAGCCCAGACACAAACCTCCTGCAGGGTGCCCAGGGCCAGCAGGGGGCGCTCAGCACACAGGAGCTCAGGTGCCCCCTTCAGAGCAGCAGAGGAGAGTGGATGGTTTCTCTCCAGGTGATCAGCGTCTCCCTGGATCTCATCATGGAGAACCTGGAGGTCTCTTCTGCCTCAGATCATCCCATGCTCTTCTCTTATGGAGTCAGGAGTGTCTCTCTCCACCTGTCTCAGGTCAGAATTTTAAAAGCTTTCCTGGCTTCCTTCCTGATGAGGTCTTGTCATCAGAGGTGACAAGAGTTAAGGGAACGTAGACAAAGACTGGGGACTTATTTCTCCCTAAAGGAACTTCCTCAATAGGCAGCTCCATGGGTTCCCTCATGAGAGTTCCCTCAGGTTGGGGTCCCATTCTAAACTGTTTTTTCTGGTCTCTTCATAGGGGCCACAAAAATCTTAGCTTGGCATTTAAACACATTTAGCAGCTGGACTTTCACAGTTAAAAACTCTTTTGGGTCACCTCCAATATTGGAAGTAATTCTGTAAACCCTTTAGGTTTTTGGAGGGTTTTTTGTTGTTGCTGTGAGTATCTGGGGCTGAGAGACAAAAGCCAAGTTTCCTAGACAAAAGGATACTTTACATATCTTAGAAATGATGATCCTAAAAACTCTCTAGTTCTAAACTGTCCTCTGTAGGAACTGACTGTCTACTCTGCTGTGCACCTGGCCCACTTCCTAAATGAAGGCAATCTCCACATGCTTTATGACCTTTGGCTTTTACTTTTAACATCTGTTGCAGCCCTTTCAATACAAGCTTTGGTCAGCCCAGTTGAAAATCTTTTTAAGCATTGTTTTTTAGGTAGGTGTCAGGCCAGGTGGGATTAGGTTTCCCACAAGGAGGCTAACAGTCAAAACAATGGGCAGAAATAAAAGGAAGGTGAGAGACAAGAATTTATCCAGGCAGTGAGTGTGACTGAGTCCAAAGGTGGTGGGTCACCAGTCCCTGTCTTGTCTCACTAAGTTGGGGGGAAAAGTTACAAGCAAACTGAAATGGAGATTAACCTAAACAGACAACAGGGGAACACACTGTAATAGCACCAACAAATAGGACAGGACAAAAACACAAGTCAGTCACTCTCCTCCACATAATCCCAGCCTCCAGACCCTCCTCCAGACCCTCCTCAGGATCCACTCTGGGAGCTCTGCTGGGTCTGGACCAAGGCCTCCTCAGGCTCAAGGTCACTTTACACACCTTTGGGCTTTACAATCAAGCACCTGAAACACTTGGAAAGGTTTGCAATCAAGTGCTGATGCACCCCCAGAGGAGCCCCTGACACACCTCAAAAGATTTACTATCAGGCACTTGGAACCTCTAAGGCTTTACAGTTAAGTCACAGATAGAGCCAATGAGGGACCTCCCAACACATGCACTTCCATGGAAGCCAGAATTAGGCAGTCAGTGCAGACAGGTAAATCGAGCCAGGTAGGATCTAGGAGGCCAATTTTGAGTGAGTCTGGGAAGTTGGAGACTGTCGCCTGAGGGATCTTAGGTAGAACCTGCCCTGCTCCAACCTGTTGCCAGGGTAACCTGCCCCAGGAGTTGCCCTCCCTCCAGGGAGCTCTAGGGTTGTTAAAGTGTCCTTGTCTACTCCACCTGCCCTTCCCCCTTCAGCCCACCTGGTTTTCACCTTTTGGCCATCCCACCCAGCACTCCTGGGCCTAGTCATGTCCACAGGAAGGAGAAAGGTAAGGGGAAAAGACTGGAGGACAAAGGAATCCTAGGACATATAATAAGGGCAGAACACCTCACTTCTCAGGATACCAGGACGCCAGCTAGGGCCCCGTCTCCCCCATGGGAGAAGTCTAGCTCACCCCTTTCTAAACCAGCCCTGCTTCACCTGCTGGTCTCCCTGTGCTTCTCTAACGTCCACACTTCACCCTGGGGGAGCAGACTCCTCACCCATAACCTGCAGTATCACTATCCTCCTTCAAAGCCTCTGCATTTACAGATGTGCATCACACCAGAGCTTTCAAAGGAAGACTCAAATCAGTCACCACAAAATGTCCAGCACCTCACAGAGAGCTCCAAAACTAGATGTGGGGCCACCTCTCTCTGCTTCAGAGGGTCCAGGATTCCCATGTGCCTCAGAGCCACATCTTGACTCCAGGGTTCATCTCACTGGGGCCTTCAAAATGTTCAAGTCAGATTGCAATAAATCTCCATGTTGATCTTAAAGCAGGAGATGGAACATTTGTTCTGAAAGACCCACCGATTCCCTGTCCAAGAAAAACACACGAGGCACTGGCTGCAAACGCAAGAGGTTTATTCAGACACAGACGCCTGTGGGTGCTCAGTAAAACCTCAGCCGGAGCTTTGGTGAACTGGCACACCGGGCTTTGGGGTACAGGTCTTTTATAGGATAATGGGGCAGGTTTCGCGCGCGCGGGAAGTGACAGGTTTCTTATTGGTTATTTTGAACCCAACATATAGATTACCTAAAGGGCAAAGTTGTTTTTCACTTTATGTTCCTGGATAAACCTCATGACAGTTACATATTAACACTCTGGTTTTTCTGCTCCTGCTTATCATTATCAGTTCCTGTTTGTTCAGGCATGCCTTGGGATCTGCTTTTCTGTTCTTCCTCAACCATCCTGTCCTTTTACAATAGACTACCCTTAACTGATTAACAGATAGACATCTCTGGTGTCTGCTTGGGTTTGCAACACGCCCTGATGGTTTCACAATGGGGCCTGGGGTTTCTGGGCTGGGGTCTTTCATTCCCCCCTTTTTCTATTTCATGGATAGAATCTTATATCCATTGTTCTGCCCGTTCAGGTTCTTGAGCCAGATCGGTCTGTGACCCTGTTTGCTGCTGGAGCAACTGATACTGCTGAGTAAGAACCATGGTCTGAATAATGGACAGTCTTTCTTTTATAAATCGTATTAATCTGTTGAGAATGCAAGGCCCAAACGTTAAGATTATCAGTAAAATAATCAAGGGTCCAGCTACCACGGATAACAAAGTTGTTAACCAAGGGGACTTACTGAACCAGTGTTCAAACCATCCCTGTTGATTTTCAAATTCTTTTTGTCTATTCGCTAATCTTTCAGTGACTTTTTCCATGGTCTCTCTAACAACCCCCGTATGGTCAGCGTAGAAACAACATTGTTCTTTTAGGGCTACACAGAGGCCACCTTCTCTAAGGAACAGTAAATCTAATCCTCTCCTATTTTGTAACACAACTTCCGAGAGGGAAGAGAGAGATTTTTCTAGGGCTGTGATAGACTTGGCCATTGCAGTTAGATCTTCGTTCATAGCTGCTTGTAAATGTAAGAATTGGTTTCCCTGCACTAAGGCTGCAGTTCCTGTTCCTACCCCTGCGGCTATTCCTCCAACGCCCAGCAGTATGGCTATAGTCAGGCTTATGGGCTCTCTAGGGTACCACTTCTGCCCTTCTAGATGTCCTAGGACATAGTCTGATCTTAGATATGATATCCTGGGCCATAATTGTATCAACACACAAAAATCAGTGGTTGCGTTGAGGACAGCCGTAGAAATGCAGGGGGTCAGCCCAGTGTTGCAGGCCCAGTAAGTTCCAGGGGGGCCCCATAAATAGCTATTTTGTGAGCCTGTCGTTGGGAGGGTAGTATTACAAAGAGGTTGGTGTGATAGGGGTACGTTCCCTATACAGACCCCTTGTCCTGATACTTCAGTGATGGTAAGCTTATAGCTGGGTAGGGATACACACTTAGGGTCAGGGTTTGTACTACTATTCCAGTTAGACATCATTGCTATCCCTTCATAATAGGGTGGACTGGAGGTGAGACACAGCCAACAATCTTGGGTGCGATCTGGGTTGGTGGCGTTGAGGGCATAAAATGCTCCTCGAATCAAATCTAATAGTTGATCTCCAGTCCCTGGGTAAACGGGTTCAGGGAAAGAACTAGAGGATTGATAGTCCATGGTTACAATTTGAGGCACGGGTGGCTTACTGGAGGGAGTTGTTGCCAAGCTCTTGGGCTGTTTAGGCGGTGAAGGGATCTTTTGGCCCCCAAGTACAGGGTTAGGTCCTATAGAGCTAATTATAGCTGGGGTTTGAGATAGTCTAATTTTGAAAATTACACCTCGATCATTTCCAGGCAAGTGCCATCTGAGTCCCCATGTTCTTCCAGTAAGCCAGGGGTCGATAGTCTCCCTGCCTTTGTCCGTGAATTGTATCTTAAGGGGCAGCGACTGGCCCGCCTGAAATTGTGAGTTTTTCCTGTAGCATGTATGGCCATCTGAATTGGGGGTCGTAAAATTTTTGGCCACCTGTATCAGGTCCCAGCTTGAGGTGGGGCTCCAGTATGCATCTCCTGTGGTTTCGCAGCCCCAGGAGGAGCAAAAGTATGCTTCATATCCCCCACATCTATAAGCCTGTGATCTGTCTCTACCGTCCCGAGGGCAGACATAAAAGTCAGTTTGGGCTAGCCGGCACCTAGCGACCTGGGTTGAGCATCCATAATTAGTGCCTTGCTGAGGCCTGGGGGCCATGTAGGTCTGGAGTTGGCCATGTGATTTGTCAGGAATATCCCATGAGTCTAATCCAGCGGCTAGTTGGCAAAAATCTGGGGTCAGGGTAGGCCACCATGTGCCAGGGGTATGGGTTGCTGTAATAGACCAAATTACCTCCCCGGTTTGAGAATATACCTGCCAAGTCAACTTCATGGGAGCATGGGGGTTACTACCTAAGACAAGGGGAGTAGAGCAAAGAGCAAGAACGGTTAACAGCGTGTAAGTCTTATCTTTAGTGGGTTTGGAGTGCGTTGTAGCTTCCATCCTGATGTCTCCGGGGTGTTGGTCAAGTCCGGTGGATGAGCAGCTTTCACGTGAGAGGCGTGGATCCAAGCAGCTATGCCGTCTACCTTCAGTGCTGTCGGTGTGGTCAGCAGGACAGTGTAAGGTCCTTTCCACCGTGGTTCAAGATTTTTGGTCTGATGTCTGCGTACCCAGACGGTGTCTCCGATCCTGAAGGGGTGTGGCACCGAAGGAGTTTTGAGTTCTTCCTTATATGCCGCTGCCAATGGTTTCCAGACCTCGTCCTGGACTAGTTGCAGTGCACGTAAATGAGTCTGCATGGATGGGGTAAGGGAGGCATAAATTTCAGTTTCATAGAAGTTAATAGCAGGTGGTGGAGCACCATATAGGATTTCAAAGGGGGTTAGTCCCTGAGAGTTAGGAGTATTCCTGACTCGATATAGAGCTAAGGGTAGGAGTTGTACCCAGTCTCTAGTGCCAGTTTCAAGCGTTAATTTAGTTAAAGTCTCCTTAATTGTTCTGTTCATTCTTTCTACTTGCCCTGAGCTTTGGGGTCTATATGCACAATGTAACTTCCAATTAATCCCCAGCGAATTGGCCACTGCCTGACTTACCTGGGAGACGAAGGCAGGCCCGTTGTCTGACCCAATTGTTCCAGGTACCCCATACCTTGGGAAAATTTCTTCTAATAGCTTCTTAGCAACGACCTTGGCAGTTTCATGTCGGGTGGGAAATGCCTCTACCCATCCGGAAAAGGTATCAACAAAGACTAGAAGATATTTATATCCATACATACCAGGTTGGACTTCAGTGAAGTCTATCTCCCAATGTGTTCCAGGTTTGTGTCCTCTAACTCGGACTCCTGTCCCAATCTTAACTTTACCAGCATTTACCTGAGCACATGCTTGACAATTTTCTGCCACCTGTTGGAGGAGTCGATCCCTGTTTGGGAGATATAGAGTACCCTCTCCACGGTCCAAGAGTTTTCTCATCTTTTTAGCCCCCAGGTGGGTTAGTCCATGTAGTGATTTTATTAGTTCTTTGGCATTTTTAAGGGGCATTATGGTTTTTCCTTGATGCTCCCAGGTATTGTCCTCTGAGTTGTAAGTGGCCTCTAGCTTCTGGACGATATCTAAGTCCTTATCCTCATAGATCCATTGGTCCTTATGGTCTCGTAGTGAAGAGTCCACATGTGGGGTGTGCTGGGGCAATAGGGTCATCACCAAGAGTTGGGGCCCCAAAGCTGCCTTTCTGGCTGTTTCATCTGCCAATCTGTTTCCCCTGGCTTCTGGATTGTCTCCTTTTTGATGACCAGGGCAATACATAATGCTTAACTTTTTGGGTAGAAATAAAGCTTTAAGCAAAGCCAATATTTCAGTCTTATTCTTAATTTCCTTTCCTTCTGAAGTCAGTAATCCCCGGCGTCTGTAAATTTCTCCATGTATATGAGCCGTGGCAAAAGCATACCTGCTGTCTGTGTACACGTTTAGTTTCTTCCCCTCTGCCAATTTTAAGGCTTGGGTCAGAGCTATCAGTTCTGCCCGCTGGGCTGATGTCCCTCCCGGCAATGCACTCGCCCATATTACCTCAGATTCAGTGGTGATGGCTGCTCCCGCACGCCGTTCTCCATTGAGTAGGTAACTGCTTCCGTCCGTGTACCAGACCAGCTCTGCATCTTTCATGGGTTGGTCTGTGAGGTCTGGCCGGGTTCCCTGTGTCTCTGCGAGAATCTGCTGGCAGTTGTGAGGATTAGCTTTTCCTGGGAGCGGTAGGAGGGTCGCTGGATTCAGTGTGACTATGGGGCCAAACTGAATTCGGTCAGTGTCCAACAACAAAGATTGGTAATGGGTGAGTCGGGCATTTGACACCCAGCGATCGGGCGGTTGGCGAATTATTGTCTCAATAGCATGAGGGGTTAATAAAGTCAATGGTTGTCCCAAAGTTAGTTTGGTGGCGTCTTTGATCAGGACAGCCACAGCTGCTATCATCCGAAGACATGGGGGCCATCCTGATGCCACTGGATCCAGTTTCTTAGACAGATAGGCTATGGGGCGCCTCCATGGCCCCAATTTTTGGGTTAAGACTCCCTTTGCATAGCCCTGCTTTTCATCTATAAATAGGTCAAAAGGCTTGGTAATATCTGGTAAGCCTAAGGCGGGGGCAGATAAAAGGGCCAATTTGATGCGATCAAATGCCGATTGGTGTTCTTCCGTCCAATCAAAAGAGTTACCCTGTTTAGTCAGTGGATACAGGGGGGCTGCTATCTCAGCAAACCCAGGAATCCAGAGTCTACAGAAACCTGCGGTTCCTAGAAACTCCCGCAGCTGCTTGGGACTCTGGGGGGTTGGTATGCTCGAGATAGTCTCTTTCCTGGCAGCTGTCAACCATCGCTGGCCATCATGAAGTTCGTAGCCAAGATAAGTAACTGTTGTCTGACAGATCTGGGCCTTCTTAGCTGATGCTCTATACCCCAATTGCCCCAAAGTCTGTAGTAATGCTTCCGTACCTGCCAGGCAATCCTCCTCGGAAGTAGCAGCCAGCAAGATGTCATCTACATATTGAAGCATAATTAAGGAGGGGTGTCTTACACGGAAATCGGCCAGATCCTGATGTAAGGCCTCATCGAAGAGCGTCGGGCTGTTTTTAAACCCTTGTGGCAGTCTTGTCCAGGTCAGCTGTCCAGAGACTCCTTCTTCGGGATCCTTCCATTCGAATGCAAAAAGAGCCTGGCTTTGGGGAGACAATCTTAGGCAGAAGAAGGCATCTTTTAGGTCCAAAACGGAATACCAAGTATGGGTAGGAGGCAAGGTGCTGAGGAGATTATAAGGGTTAGGCACCGTGGGGTGAATATCTTCTACCCTTTTGTTTACCTCTCTTAAATCTTGGACAGGTCTGTAGTCATTTGTTCCTGGCTTTTTGACTGGCAACAATGGGGTGTTCCAGGGTGACCGGCAAGGAGTTAGGATGCCTTGGTCTAGGAGGCGTTTGATATGTGGTCTGATGCCCTGGTGAGCTTCCCTCGACATAGGATATTGTTTAATGTTTATGGGAGTAGCGGTTGCTTTTAGGTGAATGACTATTGGAGGTTGTTGTTTAGCCATTCCCATTCCTCCAGTTTCAGCCCAGGCCTCCGGGTATGAATCAAGCCAATAGTCCATGTCCTTCATAGGTACAGAAGGTTTGTCAAAAAGTTTATATTCGTCCTCTAATTTGAAAGTCAATACGTGTAAAGGGGCCTGGTTTGGTCCCGTGATGGAGGCACTCCCATCTTTAAAATAAATTTGGGCTCTCAATTTGGTCAATAAGTCTCTTCCCAGTAATGGATACGGACAATCAGGCACATGCAGAAATGAATGGGAAACTTTACCTGTGGCAAGGTGTACTTCTCTTTTGGTGGTCCATCGGTAAGGTTTGCTCCCGGTGGCGCCTTGGACCCATGTTGTCTTGTGGCTCATAGGTCCTGGTGCCCGTGTTAGCACCGAGTGTTGGGCTCCCGTATCTACTAGGAAGGTTACAGGTTGCCCCCCTACTTGCAGGGTTACCCGGGGCTCAGGGGGGAGCTCCTGGCCCTGACTCCCCTAATCTTCATCCAAGGCTAGCAATTGAGAGGTCCGGTTTGTACCTCTTCTGGGGTTGGGGGGTTTCTTTGGGCAGTCCTTTACCCAATGTCCTCTTTCTTTGCAGTAGGCACACTGGTCTCGGTCTACACGGGGTCTGCCTTGTTCCCTTTCCCTACTTAGCTTATCTCCTTGTTGCCCTGCCTGTGTTACAGTGGCCAATATCTTACTTAATTCTTTATCACGCTTTCGATCTCTCTTGTCTAATTCTTCCTTAAATTTGAGATCTCTCTCCTCCTGCATCCTCCTGACTCTTTCCTCTTTTTCCTCTGGAGTTTCTCTCTTGTTAAAAATCTTTTCTGCCTCTCTCAATAAATCTGCTAGAGAAAAATCTTGTAAGTTATCTAATCTCTGTAACTTAGTCCTAATATCTGGAGCGGACTGCCAAATAAAGGCCATAGAAACATTTCCTCTCTGATCCTCACTGTCGGGGTCAAAAGGTGTGTACCTCCGGTAAACTTCCTTTAGTCTCTCTAAAAATGCAGTCGGAGTTTCTGTCGATCCCTGAATAGTCTGTCTTACCTGAGCCAAATTAGTGGGCCGCCGCCCTGCTCCATGGAGACCCGCTATGAGTAACTGGCGATAGAGACGTAGGTGGTTCCTACCTGCATCAGTGTTATAGTTCCAGTCTGGCCGAGTCAAGGGGAAAGCTTCATTAATCAAATTTGGGAGTTGAGTGGGGCGCCCGTCGTCCCCGGGCACATTTTTACGGGCTTCCAGGAGAACTTTCTGTTTCTCCTCAGAAGTGAGAAGGGTCTGTAGGAGCTGTTGGCAATCATCCCATGTTGGCTGGTGAGTCACTAGAATAGATTCTATCAGAGAGGTTAGAGCTACAGGGTCACTGGAAAAGGATGGGTTATGTGTTTTCCAGTTATAGAGATCAGAGGCAGAGAAAGGCCAATATTGGTACAGCCCATCGGGGCCTCCCGTCTGCCGCAAGGGGAGAACTCTAGATGTATCCCCCGAGGAGGTTGGCTCCCGACGGCTGCGGAGCCTCCCGACCATGGGGGATGGGCCCGGAGGGTTATTGGTGACTGGTTCGGCTGGTTCTTCTTCTTCCTCTGAGGAAGCCTGGATGGAATCTGGAGCCGGTACAGGCTGGGGCCCATAGGGTGGGGGTTCTTCAGTCATCAAATCTATGAGAGTGGAGTCTTCCGGCGGCAAAACCTTTTTGGGTTCTGTCCCTATTGGAGTCACCTTTTTAGATTTATCGAGAATGGGGTAGAGTCTAGAGGTTGAAGGGGGAGGAGGCGTAGGTACAGGGATAAGTGGAGCGGAAGATGGCGGAGGTGTGGAGCGGTTGGAAGTTGGCAGATGGAGAGGCTGGTTGGGAGGAAAAGTTGGGGGAGGAGATTGCGGAGTAGGCTTAGACGGAGAGAAAGGAGCGACCCAAGGGGGTGGGTCAGAGACCAAATTTTCCCAGGTAACGATGTAGGGCACTTGATCGGGGTGTCTTTGAGACCCTTGGGCGAACACCTGAGACTTCACCTGTAAAATGGGATCAAGATTAAATGTCCCTTCTTTTGGCCAGCCAACATTGAACGCCGGCCACTCCATAGTGCAGAGCGTTATCCATTTTTTCTTCTTGATCTCCACTGACAGGTTGTCAGCCCGGTTCCGGACGTCCTGCCAGTGATCAAGAGTAAGGCTCAAGGGAGTTGTTATAGATTGTCCCATGTTAGTTTCAGATGGAATGAGAAATACAAAAACAAGAAGACAGACACAAATATCAGATTAGACACAAAGAATGTTGCGCGGCCTTGGCACAAACCGAAAGTAGGCCTCCCGAAAAAATGGGCCCTCCGAATCCCTGGGACGTCTCCCAGGGTGTCAGGAATCCCCGGGACGTCTCCCAGGGTGGCAGGGGAGAAGTCCGAGTTCGTCAACTCCTTCTCGAGCTGCCCAGAAAACAGAGCGATTACGCGCAATCGTACGGACGCCGCACACAGACAGATATCAACCTGAGACTGCAAAAAGGGACACAAAATGACGGACAAAATGACACGAGCTGGCCAGCTTACCTCCCAGTGGTTATCGGGTGTTCCTCGGGCAGGGATCCGGACGGGGTTACAGGAGTTCTCCTGGCTGGCTCGCCAAATGAAAGACCCACCGATTCCCTGTCCAAGAAAAACACACGAGGCACTGGCTGCAAACGCAAGAGGTTTATTCAGACACAGACGCCTGTGGGTGCTCAGTAAAACCTCAGCCGGAGCTTTGGTGAACTGGCACACCGGGCTTTGGGGTACAGGTCTTTTATAGGATAATGGGGCAGGTTTCGCGCGCGCGGGAAGTGACAGGTTTCTTATTGGTTATTTTGAACCCAACATATAGATTACCTAAAGGGCAAAGTTGTTTTTCACTTTATGTTCCTGGATAAACCTCATGACAGTTACATATTAACACTCTGGTTTTTCTGCTCCTGCTTATCATTATCAGTTCCTGTTTGTTCAGGCATGCCTTGGGATCTGCTTTTCTGTTCTTCCTCAACCATCCTGTCCTTTTACAATAGACTACCCTTAACTGATTAACAGATAGACATCTCTGGTGTCTGCTTGGGTTTGCAACACGCCCTGATGGTTTCACAATGGGGCCTGGGGTTTCTGGGCTGGGGTCTTTCAGTTCACCAGTTGGAGGTTCAGATCCACCAGCTGGTGGGACAAGGGGTAGGCTGCAAGTCCACACCCTTCAACCCCATCCTGGGGTTTGAGTACACCTTTTATAGACCAAAACCACGTTAAAGACACCTTAAAGCATAAGGGGTCGCTGCTGTATTTCAAAACCATAAATAAACATCATGAGATCTAAAATCATAGGCAGAAAAGAGAGTGGGCCAACACGTCCCCAGTTGGGCACAAGTTAAAGATTGTTACCAATGTCTACACAATCAGTCTCTGACAGCGCACATGTCCAAGGAAAACAGCAACCAAAGGAAGAACACTGTTACATTGTATAAGACTTGCCACTGTGTGTTGCCAAGCATGCTAAGCAACTGTTGATGGGGACAGAGGTGGGGCTTTCCTGGGAGAAGCATGTGTTACATGATGTGGGGTCTCAGGGCAAAGTGGAGTCGGCTTGGTCATTGCCCATATAGCCTGGCCATAACAATACAATGTACAATTTTTTGTGTCTTAGGGAACAAAATCATATTTCCAGACTGTTGCCACAGATCCTTTGACTAATCCAAACCATTCCTAAAGGGAAACCTAAACTGCTTGCCCACATCGTCCCCTGTCGCCCAGAATCAGCCAAGGCTGTCACCCATTTCCCCTTACAGCAGTCAGGGTTCCATTTTCAGAGGGGGACTGATGTCAGGTGGGGGTGGCACAGGTCCTTCAGTGTAGGTGACAGTGACTGGGTCAGCAAGATGGGGGCTGACTCTGCAGGAGACAAAATGCTAACACCTCCAGGGCACCTCCCCTTCCAAGCTGCCACCAAGGTTCCCTGCCTCCAGGGACCTGCTCCTCCCTGCTAGGATTGCTAGTGAGTAGCCCTGGGGCTCCCTTCCTGCTGCACCCCTGGGGCGCTCCTTTCCCACCCTGGATCCCTCCACCTTTTGTGTCACAGGGTCAGGTTGGGAGGAGGAGGGGGTGAGACTAAAGGAAATCTAAACTCTATGTAAGGGGCAGGACCCCCACTCCCTCAGGCACCAATTTGGACCCCTCCTCTGCACAGGACCCTCTGTCCCTCTCTCTCTGTTCTATTTTTTAAATAAAAGGTTTTGCTCTTGCAAAAGAGTATATACTGCATCTGCATCCACAGGGCATTTTCTGAGTGCTTCAATTTCCACAATGATCTACTTCCTGTGTCCTCTGCCTCACTGAAACCTCAGGACTGGCTCAGGGGGATCAGTCAGCAGTTTCCTGAGCCCTAGTGGATACTGGGGTCACTTTCCTTAAACATAATGCCCTTCATCTGCAGAGAGTCTGTATTAGAGTTTAAGCCTGCTTTTCTGAGTATAATATTTGAATGTATTTATGTAAATTAGATTTCAGGAATTTGTAAGTTGAAGAGTTTTTTTCTTTCATATCCAATTAATTTTATCTAAACAAATTACTTATTGCACTTTTAAGTTCCAAATATGAACATAAATAAAAACACATAGGCTCATATATAATTCAATAAATACATTTTCTTTAAAAATTTTAAATATTGCTTTCCTGAAAGGAAATCAACAGTTTTAAATATCTCAACATTTGGGATTAAAGAAAGAAGCTGCTAGTAGATAGACTACTCATAAATATTTTGCCAGTAAACCCAATTTAATTTAGTATAAATTTTAAGCAAATTTCCATAGTAAATACATATTTGAGAGTTGCAAACTTCCTAAAATCTCACAACAAACAAAAATGCACAATTTAATAATTAGAAATTAATGAGATTTTTAAATTTTTTTTATAAAAAGAAGAATTTTTAAAAATATGAACACATTAGTTGATATGTAAATGATTTTCTTTACATTCAGATAATTATGATGACTTAGGAAAAGAAATTGAAGATAAGATAAATGTGGTGAGATTTTTTTAAAGCTTTAGCTTCTCAGAGTTGCATAATCATTATATACAAATTCAATCTGAGATAAATCTGCTGTGGTTCATGTCAATCAGTTGCTCAGCTACCTTGTCGCTGTGGTGGGGGGTAGTGTGGGGGTGGGAGGTAGTGGAGGTGTGGGAGGGTAGGGGGGTAGAGATGTAGAATGAACACACAGACTCCAGGAGCTGGTGACAGAACTGGCTGGAGACCCACCTCAGGTTGTCCTCCAGTAGCTCAGTTTATTTTTGGAATGCATACAATTGTTATAGGGTTTGAGTAGGGCGTGCCCATCAATCATACACAAGCAAGATAGTATCCATAAGCCAATCATCTTATGCCTAATGTAACCACAGTATGAGGATGCTCTAAGTATTGCTATCATCAGGAAGGGTCTTGTCCCTAGGGGAGGGGGTTTCTATGTTAAGTGTTCCATGTTGAAGCTCCTAGTGATAGACCCAACCTGATTTTCTCTTAAAATTGGGAGCCATCTCACCACAAAGCCAGGAAAAGCTAATTTTAGCTTTATTATAAATTACTGCAAATTTTGAGCCTACTTGGAATGCCTGCCTGTGCCTTGAACTCACCCATGCCTGGCACTTCGAGCAGATACCAGCCCTCTCTGAAATTTTAGTGAGGCCTCATAAATCTTGGCCTTCCCTGGCCAGATAACAACCCTCTCTGAGGCTCTAATGACCTTCATAAATTCTGATGCCGGGGCCAGAAAAAATGTTATGCTCATCAAAGTTTTGTTATCTGTAACCCCCCTTTGTGTAACTTTCTGGGCTATAAAGCTGGGCTGCAAGAAAGATGCAGGGCTGTTTGTTCCCATGGTTTTTGTTGGGAGAGGCAGCCCGGCCGGTCGAAATAATAAGCTTGCTTTAATTTGATTTTAATTGGAGTCAGTGGTCTTTTCTTGTGTCCTGGTCTTAACACTAGCTATCAGTTTCCTGGCCTGGCCAGCTTGGCAACACTAACCACAAAGCTAAGGATGTGGTTTCACTGACGCTCGATCGAGCAGAGCATCCCATCCTTCAGGCCTTCCTATCAGGCAGAGTCTTCAAGCACTCCAAGCTGCTCATAGCTGCTAGCTGCTAGCTGTAAATGGAAAGTTATTCCAATATAAACCAATTGGTTACTTACATGGGCAAATAATGGATTTCACAAATTTTTCCTCAGACTAGGCTACAGATTAATTCACAGCCATACATGGAATAATACTCCATTTCATTTGTTTTTGTTTTATGCCATGTTGATATCATCAGCAGTTTAGTGGATTCAATTACCCCAATTTGTCCTATGCACTATTAAATATGAACCCCAGGCATACAGTGCTTCTCTATCTCGAAACCTAAAGCCATGGATATAATGAAAAATGCCTTCTTAAGCTATCTTCAATGGCAGAATGAGCAATTATATGTTATATTTTTCTTTCACATGTAATGATATCTCATCAGCCACATCATTAAGAATGTCAGCATCTCTCTCCATCAGACACATAGCTGGTGATTCCAGATGAATTTTCATAGTTACACTAAACCTAGCTCTACTGAGGCAGAGGACAGCACCCTGACACAGGGGTGCCAGATGCCAGGTGCCATGGTGGATCCCAGGCTGTGCCTCCTTGGTGTGGGGAGCCCACCAGCTGCTCTGCCCCAGTCACTGTGAAGCACAGCCTGGCTGTGGGCCACAGCTGCCCTGTGAGCTGCAGAGCCCCAGGACAAGGCCCTCTCTACACATGGCCCTCACCACCCACCCTCACCCTCACCCTCCCTGCACCTTCCCATCTCCAGGGGCCACTGTCCTCTCTCTTTCCAGGACCTGCTGCAGTAGCTTCCCCACATGAGGGATGGTGTGGTGATGTCTCCCTCTGCCTTACGTGTTTCAGCTAGGTCCATGTGCTCCTGGATGTGCCAGGACGAACAGGATGCCATTCTTCTGTGCTAATTAGCAATCTTCCTGTATAGAATGCATATTTTCTACAAATGCATTAAGGGCCAATATGTGATCAAAAATAAGGCTCAACAGACCTGGGAGAGGAGTAAGGAAACATCTTGTGGACTGTCCATCCCAACAGCTGTGTGCACTGGGCAGAGGTCCTGTCCAGCATCACTCCCTGCTACTCTAGGCAGCTCCTGAGGCTGAGGGTTCACAAGGAGAGAGCTGTGCTGCAGCAGGTTCTGGAGACCAGGGTGCAAACACCCAGGTGCTGCTCCTGACCAGGGCCCTGAGGCTGCAGCACCACATGGCAGGAGGCAGGAGGCAAAGAGAGGCAGATGGGGCTGGACCCCTGAGTGGTGCTGGGGTCCCCTGGGGCTCAGGGTGCCAGGAAGGCTCTACCAGCCCTAGGGAGTCTCCCATTGAAGTGCCATTGATCCACACCTGGGGCACCACCAGTGAACCCCTTCATCTGCTAGATTCCTAATTACCTGCATTGATAATGTCATCAAATTTCACAAGGACACAGTTCAACTGTGGTCTCCATGACACACATCAACAGTTAAAGGGAACTAAAGGCTCCTGGTAATGGGAAGGCTCTCTCCTGGGTCTGAGAGAGCAGGAGATCACAGCTCTGTGACCTGAGTGACCAGCTGTGCTGCTGCACCTCCCACAGTGACCTCTGTGACATGCCAGGGCATCTCCACCATGACCATGAAGGACACACATGGCTGCCTCCACCAGGTGACCTTCCTTCTCCTGTGACTGCCTGAGCTGAAGGAGACCCACTGCACATCTGTGGTCAAACAGAGCCACCTGGAGCTGACCCACAGTGACAGGGACTCACTTGATTAATCCTCCTAGAGCGCAGGACCTTGAGAGGTGGACCTGTCCTCTCCTGGTTGACCCAGTGTGACCCATGGCTTCTCCTGCACTAGCTCTGCCCCCAGAACCACAGGCCAAGGAGCCCAATGTCTGATCCACTTGAGATCCTTCCCAGGGGATCAGAGGCCAAGGGTCTGGCTGACCCTGAGGGACAGCAGCAGTAACTCTGGGAAGAGCAGGCTGGGTTCCACTTGCTCTGCCCCAGTCAGACGTCCCCAGAGGCAGAGAGGCCCAGAGACCAGGGAAGGCAAGACAGGAGCTCACAGGTGGGCTGGGAGGGCTGCACAGTGTCCATGCACTTTGTTCCAGGATGAAGGAGAAGCCAAAATCCAGGTGCACTGCAGGGATGCTCCTGGCATCTGGGATGCTGTAGCTGCTGCAAACAGTGGGGACCTGCTGCCTGGGACACAGCACATGGGTCTGCAGAGCAGAGGGGAGAGGTGGACGAGCTGAGCCCTCCACATCTGTGGTCCCAGCTGAAGGACTTTCCTCATCTGCACCATCACGGACTGAGGCTGAGAGGACGATGGTCCAGGGAGCTGTACTCCACCCTGCACTCACTGCTGTCCTGGTGGGGACGATGGCACAGCTGTGCTCACACTCTTATGTATCAGTACAGCTGCTTCAAGTCAGCCAAAGGTGCAGAGGGGAGTGGGAAGCCAGAGGCAGACCCAGTGAGCTGACAGGGGCCCAGAATTCTGAAGATGGGCTGTCATCCACCAGGACCTTCATGGTCCTTAGAAGGACATTGGGTGAAGCAAACCCACACCCTGTTCTTCATCCAAGAAGGGGCTCCAGTGACCCCACAAGCCCTGTCCGGTACTGTCCATGTGCTGCTTCATGGTGCAGAGGGATTGAAGGGAGAAACACATGCTTAGACGCTGGGATATTCCTGTCACTTACATCTTCCTGGACAGCATGAACAATATGCTTAATATTATGAGTTAATCTTTCATGAATAAAATGACACCAACCTTCTCGAACATGTTCAAGTTTGCTCCGAGCATAAATGTCTCTAAGGTCTCCACCCAGAGCTGCTATATAGCAGGAGCACATGCAAATAGGGCCTCCCTCTGCTCATGAAAACCAGCCCACCTGACCCTGCAGCTCTGCACAGGAGCCCACCCTGGACTCCCAGCTCAGCCCACTCAGTGATCAGGACTGAACACAGCTGCTCACCATGGAGAGTGTGCTCAGCTGGGTTTTCCTGGTGGCTGTTTTCAAAGGTAATGAATGGAGAACCAGAGATTCTGAGTGTGTGAGGGGACAGGAGTGAGAGGAAGAGTGGATGAGTGCCAGTGTCCTGACCAGGCTGCCTCTGTGTTTGCAGGTGTCCAGTGTGAGGTGCAGCTGGTGGAGTCTGGGGAGGCCTGGTGCAGCCTGGGGATTCCCTGCCACTCTCCTGTGCAGCCTCTGGATTCACCTTTACTAGCTATGGGATGAACTGGGTCCGTCAGGCTCCAGGGAAGGGGCTGGAGTGGGTTGGGCAAATTTACCCAGGTAGTGGAAGCACCTACTACCCAGACTCTGTGAAGGGCCGATTCACCATCTCTACTGACAACTCCAAGAACACGTTGTATCTGCAAATGAGCAGTCTGAGAGTCGAGGACACGGCCACCTATTACTGTGCCAGAGACACAGTGAGGGGACCTCAGTGTGAGCCCAGACACAAACCTCCTGCAGGGTGCCCAGGGCCAGCAGGGGGCGCTCAGCACACAGGAGCTCAGGAGCAGGTGCAGAGAGGATGGGGCTGGACTTCTGCATCTGGGGCCTCTCATGAACCAGATTCCCAGGGGAGCTCTATGTACATATTTTCTGTACTGACCTGTGACTTCTCTGAAAGTAAACCTTTGGGTTTTTAATTGTTACTTCCATTTTTATTAGCACACCAATATTGTAAATAATACTGCATTTCAATTTGACATAATTTAATAATTATGGAATAAAATTTCTTTCCCTTCACAACCTAACATTTCCCTTTCCCTCCCCTCCTCTTTACCGTCCCTCCTGACCCTCTTCCTCTTCCTTTCCTTAGCACATCTTTTTAGTGATCTGTTATGTTAGTGCTTCCTAGAGCACATAAGGGAAATCCCCTGTGGTGTCCTCATGCAGGTGCACAGGTGGCTGGTCAATTTCCTCCACCTCCCCTCCCATCTCTGTCCCTCTCTCCTCACCCTTGACCCCCTTCCTCTCCTCCCTCCTTCCTCTTCTGTTTCCTCTGGATTCCTCCCAACACTTCTCTTTTTTGGTCTGGAATTTGCATTTGAGAGTAAACAGTTGGCATTTCACCCTCTGAATCTGGCCTAATAAACATGATATTCTCCAGTTCCATCCACTGAACAGAAAATGCCCTAATTTCCCTCTTCCTGTGGCTGAGTGAGACCCTATTCTGTGTACACACCTCCTTCTCTTTATCCAGTCATCTGTGATGGGCATCTGGGACATTACGTAGCTGTTTTCAGACCCTCTGGTGTAAGCACTGATGTGGCTGAACAGCTGAGCTGTGCTGGATTTAGTTCTTTGGGACAAACACTGAGGAGGGGAGAGCTGGGTCACATCGTGTCTCCATTCCTGGTCTTTCCTGAAACGTCCGTTCTGATTTCTAGAATGGCAGCACTAATTCAAAGTCCCACCATCATTAAACCCGTGGATCTCTTTCCCACATCTTTGCCAACATTTGTTATTATCTGTGTTCTTGATGATTGTCTTCTAATTGATGTAAGAAGAAATTTAAATGTAATTTTATTTGCATTTCCTGATTGCTAATATTATTGAGCATGATTTCTATATTTGCTGGCCATTATTATTTCCTATTCTGAGTAGTCCATTCAGTTCTGTTCCACTTATTTATTGGGTTATTTGTGTCTCATCATAAAGTGCCCTGGGTTCTTCATGTATACTGGATATTAGTGCCTAACTGGGGAGCAGGTGGCAAAGATCTCCCTGAAATCCCTCTGTCACACTCCTGTTCCCATTGCTGTGCTGAAGGTTTTAACTTGATACTGTCCCACTTACTGATTCTTGGTTTTGATTCTTGCACTTTAGTAACCTGGTAAATGAAGTTGGTGCCTGTGTCATACAGAGGCCGGTTGGTGCAATGTTGGATTCTAGCCCTTGCAGACTTTCTAGTCTAATTCTTTGGTTTCTGATGAAATGAGTTGACTTTTGTGGGATGAGAGACAGGGACCTATTATAATCTTTCACAAATTTATATTCAGTTTTCCCAGCTCTATCTGTTGAACAGGCTATCATTTCTTCAACATGATTTTGGAAACATTGCTAAGTGTCAAAAAACCAAAAAATTGCCCTTATGTTGGTTTGTCTCTGTATCTTCTGCTCTATCCCACTGGTCTTCATGTCTGCTTTGGGGGCAATACCATCCTGGATTTGATAGAGTAGGTCTGTCAAGTAATGTGAGGTCAGATGTTGTCATATCCAGGTTCACTCTTCCTTCTTAAGATTGCTTTGGATGTTGTAAGTCCTCCACCCAAATATTAGGACTCTTTTTTCTATTCCTTTTAAGAATGCATTTGGTATTATTTGGAGATGTCAGTGAATCTGTGTGACACTTGGGTTAGTTTGGCCACTTGATAATGTTCACTCTGACTGTGCAGGAACATGGTGGGCATTCCCATATCAAAGTTCTACAGTGTCTCCCTGTGGTGTTCGCTGTTTCCATTGCAGGGATTTTTCACCTCCTTGGTTGTATTTTCTCCAAGTATATTTTAAGGTTATTTAAAAAGAGATCATTTTCCTGATTTCTTTATCAGCAGACATATTTTATTTTATTTTTAGTTGTAAGTGGACACAATACCCTTAGTTTACTTATTTATTTTTAGGTGGTGCTGAGGATTGAACTTAGGGCCTCATGCATGCTAGGCAAGTGCTCAACCACCCGGCTACAACTCCAGACCCAGTAGACCTATTTTAGTAGAATAAGAAAGTGGTTTGTTTATGTGTGTATGATGTATTCAGCTACATTGCTAAAGTTGTTTACAGGATCTGGAAGCATTTTGATGCAGACGTTGGTTCTTCTAGATAGTAGATCACATCACCAGCAGGTAGGATATTCAGACTTCTGTCCTTCCTTCTTCTTTAACCTTTAATTTCATTTTCTTGCTTAATTACACTGGTTAAGAAGTTTTAGAAACCATGTTCACAATACAATCAAAGAAACAAAGAGATGGTTCCTAGAAAAAATGAAGATTGAAAAACCCTTGATGAACTAAGGAAAATGAAAAACAGAAGATCCAAATAAACAGAATTAGTGATGAAATAGAACACATTGCTACTCTAAAACTCAGAAGATTATTTGAAACTCTTTTGAAAAATATCCTCCAGTAAACTTGAAAAACTTGGAGAGATTGAAGAAAATTCTAAACACATGTGACCTACACAAAAATATAAAAATCTAAGACAGAAAAAATATCAAACAATAAAGTTGAAAAGTCATTAAAGTCCTTCCAAGAGAGAAAAGCCAAGAAATAGGTTGATTCTCAGCTCATTCAAAGAGAATTTAAAGAAGAGATAAGGCCAACCTCCTCATATTACTCCATGGAATTGAAAAGGAGAAAACATTGAAAAAATTACTCTAAAAAGCCAGTAACACACTGGTACCAAAACGTAACACAGACACATCCAGGAAAGAAGGCTTCAGACCCATATCACTTGGGACCACTATAAATGAAGATTCCTTAATAAAACATTGGCACACTGCATTCAAGGGCAGGTAAGAAGGTAGTGCACCATGATCAAGTGGGTTTCCTCACAGGGTTGGGAGACCAACAATGTAATTTTCATATGTGACTCACCACATAAATAGATCTGAGGACAAGGGTCACACCATCCACCAAAGGATGCAGAAAAGGCATTGGACAAAGTCCAGTGCTGGATCATGTGTAAGGACTGGAGAATCCAGGGGCATGAGAACCTGACCTAAACCTCATAAAGACTACAAGTGACAAACCCCAGGCCACCACCATCCTGAATGGAGATGACAGTTCCTCTCAGCTCAGGACAGAACAACACTGTCCACTCTCCCACTCTGATTCCCCGGGGTCCCTGCACTGCCCACTGTGACACAGGAGCATTTTCACATGAACAACATGCAGAGCAGCTTTACTGAGGCTGGAGTGACTTCCCTGTGGAGAGGCAGATGGGGCTGGACCCCTGAGTGGGGCTGGGGACCCACTGGGGCTCAGGGTGCCAGGAAGGCTCTACCAGCCCTGGGGGAACCCAGGTGACCAGGACCAGGCTGTCAGCTGTCCTCTACATTCTGGGACCAGGTGGACATGTGAAGAGTGACAGGGCAGCAGTACTGAGGGCATGTGGCTGTGCCTCCAGGAGGATTTCAAGACACTTGTTGCAGACAGAGGCCCTTCTTCCCCCAGGTCTGACTGCACACAGGAGGAAGGGAGGCCTGGTTCACACCTGCCTGAACTTCATGAACTCCTGACGCCCTGACTTACATCCTCCCTGCTCAGGGGGATCCCGTCCTCTTCCCATGACTTCTTCCCACTTCCAGGCCACCCAGTGTCCTTCCTGGGATGCAGCAGCTCACAGTGCACACTTCTCCCTGGAGCCCACTTAGTGCCACATCTTCCCCCCTGGGGACCTTTGGCAGTGTCTGGAGGCAGCTGTTGTTCTCACATGTTAAGGAGGGCTTGTCCTGGAATCCAGCTTTTAGAGACCAACGAGGTGCCAAACCTCCAGCCATCACAGGACAGTACTGACAGCACGGAATTATCTGACCCAAATATTCACAGGGTGAAATGAGGAACAGTGACAGAAATCCTGAACCTTTTTGAAATGAAGATTAACATGTATGTTCAGAGTGGACTTTGGTGTATTGAGGTGTCTCCCCTCCTGATGAGGCTCTGTGACACCCACACCCCACACCCAGGGCTCCAAAGGACAGACACACCCACCCCTAATGCAGCACTATGTGGTCTGTGGACAGGGGTGACCTGAGCAGGATTTTGGAGAGACAGGGGCTCCTTTCTCAAACTCCTGGACTGGTCAGCTCTGCATGGACGGTGGTATCTGCAGGTCAGGACCCTGAGGACACTCTGCCCAGAACCACACTGACCCCATCTTGCTGTGAGGTGACCCAAAGGCTGAGAAGCCCCAGGACAGCTGGCTGCTGGGGAGAGGCAGCATGGAGCCTGCCTGGGTTTCCGGCCACTGTGGCTGCATTGCAGGGTCACAGACAGGGACACCTGGCTCTGTCCCTGCTCACATCAGTGCCCACTCTGTCCTAGTGTCCAGCTCCAGTCTGGGTGAGGATGAGCAGTGGCAATGTCTACATCCCAGATGGTCCTAAGAACTCAGCAGCTGTGGGAAGACATGGAACCCCCAGTCCCCTTTGACTTCAGCACTGACACCATCAGTCAGCACACTGTGTTTTATTTTCATTTTAATACACTTTTAGCTGTAGGTGGGCACAATGCCTTATTTACTGGTGTGTTTCCCGGGTGCTGAGGACCAGACCAGGCCTCCCACAAGGGCTCTGCACTGGCCTCAACCCAGCCCCACACACTCCTACTGCTGTTGTAATGCATTGGTTTTTCTTGACACTCCCTGGGTCTCTTCCTGATGACGCCCAGGGCCCATGGTCACACAGGACAGTGGGGCTCCTCTGACATGGTCACAGCAGGTGGGACAAGGTGGCTGCACTCTTTCCCCAATGCTTCCTCTTCCTCCACCCTCCCCCCCCACCCCTCCCTTCTCTCCTAGTTTTCTGGTATTTATTTATTTATCTTCTCTGTTTAGTGCCACTCAGCTTCTGAGTTGGTCCACACACAGGTGGACCCCCTTGTCTGACCACCTGTCCTGGAGGGTGGGGAACTGCCTTTCTCCTTCTCAGTGGCTCTGCTGCACCAGGTGAGACTGGGTCTGCGAGGACAACTGACCACCAGCTGCACCTGTGTCCTGTGTAGAGATGTGGCTTGAACCTCCTCCTTCTGGGGGTCCCTGTCCCTGTGCTGTGCTTTGGGGCCGAGTGCTGGACATCACTCCCTCCAATCCTCCTGAGACCCAGCCCCAGCCCTGTCCATCACACTCTGTCTCCCACAGGGCAGTCTGTCCATTCAGATGAAGTGCCCGTTGATCTCATCCACACGTAGACCTCCAGCCAGGACCCAGTGCCTCTCCTACTCCCACAAAGGGGCTGGGGCTGGGCTCCGAGGACCCAGTGAAGAGTGGACCTAAGTGGCTGTCCAGTCTGGACACTCAAAAGCACGTCCTCCTGTGCAGGAGAAATAATAGGAAGGGGAGAGTGGAGGGGATTCTGAAGTGAAGTGTGTGAGCAGAGGTGCCCTGGAGGGTGTCCACGCTGCCCCCTGAGTCCCTTCATCTCCAGCCCCTCCCAGCTCTGGCACCTCTGCTGGAAGGTCAAGTCCCGCATGGGGGTTGCAGGCCCTCTCCAGCCAGGACCCTGGGCTTTCCCTGGTCAGCACAGCCCAGCTCCCCTGAGGTCAGTGTCTGCTGGGCTGAGGTCTGTTACTGACCCTGCTTCTCCAGGCCTGGTGGGAAGGTGCCCTCCTCCTCTGAGGGAGGGTTTGTCCTCCCCGTGGTCCATGACCCCAGACCAGCTGCACTCTGTCTCCTGAGCCAACCTCTTTACTCTGGGAGCCAGTGCTTTCAGCTTTCTCTGAACACCAGCTCACCGAGGTGCCACCTGCCTTTCCTGTGGCCCTGCCTCAGTTCCTGCTGCTCAACTGCTGAGCTCCTTCTCTCCTGGGACCTGCTGCAGCACCCTGGGGTCCCCTCAGCTGCCTTCCCCATTCCTGCTACCTCATTTTCAAGTCCAACTTATTGTCTGGGGAAGACTTAGTTCCCTGTTCTCTGCGTTTGCATTTCACAGAGGAGCTGTCCATATGATTAACTGACCATGTTCTCATCAAGGGCTTCACCCTGAAACATGGTGATTGACACCTACAGAAGAAGGCCCTGGGAATTCCAAATTGTATGCAGAACCTCCCTTTGCTTTACACGTGCAAGGAGAGTGCACACCTCCATGGATTAGTGCAACTGTGCAAAGGTAACATGAAGTCTAAATACCAGTTTCAGATTTCTAATGCAATAGTTCCCAACCCTGGGTGCAGTAATACCTGATGCCACAGATTCGGGATTTGAAATTCCCATTCTGGCTCAGTGTGGTGAGGAGAATGTAATACTGACTCCATAGCTCACATATGAATGACGGGTGAACTTGCTGATGCTCTTGGCACACCCTGGGGAGGCTTGAGGCCCAGAGTGTGCACAGCGAGCTGAGGTCACCCACTCCTCTCTCAGCCTTCTTCCTGCCCTTCAGGGGCAATTTAGTGTAGGAATTCCACATTTTTTCTGCGTTGGCAAGTTGACATTCACATTAGATCCAGGGATGTTGGTACAGTGCCCTTTGTCCTTCCTCAGTGTTAGAAGGAGGGAAGATTCTAAGAGGGTGAGTATGTGAGTAGAAGTGATTCTCTGGTATTGCATGTTGGCCATGAGCTCAGGGTGAGTGAATCACAAATTTGATGTTACAGAAAGAGGCAGAGAAATCAGCTGATCTGAGCCTGAGGGTGCTCTGGGAACTGGTCACTGACCCTAACTGGGCATGTGACCCTGGTGACATCTGAGCTGACCAGATTATTGGGTTCCCCCAGTGAAAATACAGAAGTGCCACCAACGGTGTCTCTTGGAGTTGAGGCTGAAGTGTGCACGGCCAGGCTGCTCAGGGTGAGGAGATGAGAAAACTTCCCTGGATGGAGCTGCTGGCCTCACACATGTCAGAAGGTGAGGCAGATGTGAAGGCTGAGTCTGGGGGTCGAGCACCTTCTGGGGACAGGAGAATGTGGCAGGATTTTCTCTAATTTCTTGCAAGTGCTGCATAGGAGGTGGTGGTGACGGAGCAGGTTGTGAGTTTACATGGAACTGACTAGTTTACAAGGACCACTATCACCCAAGGTGTATTTTCAGGGGACCAACTTGTGAGCAGAGGTCAGCAGGAACCAGTCCTGTGTGTCCCTGGAAGCAGCAGGTCAGCAACAGAATGTCTGCAGTGGCTTGAGGATTGGAAGTCCTTACATAAGAGGGTTCACTGCACAGTGTTGTGGGTGTTACACTCACACAAGAGGCAGAAACCATCTCTGTCTTCCCTTCATTTTACCATGAAATACACACAGAAGTTGATGGATCTCTCTCAGAACTCATGTGTCCCCATCCTGCTGATGGACAGCTCAGTGGTTTCCTCTGAAGGACACTTTCCTGGTGCCTGGGTGGACAGCTCAGGACGCGTCCTCTCCTGCACACATCTGTGGATGCACTAGTCAGGTGGACAGGCCACATCAGAGAGTGGAGGGAGGGGGGTGTGCACAGAGCAGGTAGCTCTTCCTCCTGAGGCCCCGACTCTCCTCTCTGCTGTGTCATCCAAGGGCTTGCTCTGACCCCGACTCTCAGCAAGGTGAGCACCTGAGCTGTGCTTGAGAAACCATCAGTACTCATTGGTCCAGGATGTGATGGACAAGGGCCTCAGCTCTGCCACCTGGTTCCATCATTGGGAGGAGCAATCTGGACCTCCACCCCATGCTGAGGGCACCACTCTTCACCACAGCAGCATACAGCACCCACCTGTGCCCTCAGCAGGAGCAGGGGAGCCTGAGTAATCATGGAATACTACTCAGACAGGAACAATGGAGGGCTCTCATTTGGGACAATTCAGGTGACCTGAGGACACTGCACTCATTGACATAAGCCAGGCACAGAAAGACAGGAACAACTGCCTCACTTACAGCTCTGATCTAAAGTTTCCCAGAGGTGCACAGAGGAGAAGGAGGCTAGCAGGGCCTGGGGCAGTAGACCTGGGAGGGGCTGGTCAGAGTGGGTCACTTCTGATAAGCAGGAGGAGAACCTCCAGGACAGCAGCTCTGCAGGAGGCTCTGGTGAGTCCCACCTACTGTGCACCTGCAGCAGTGCTGAGAGAGCAGGCTTTGATTTCTCACATGGAATGGTGGAAGTCAGAGCTGCAGCACCTGCTAATACCTGGATCAGGCTTTCCACCACGGGTGCCCATCGGGAACCTTCATCCCAGGTAAAGGGTCTCCAGGGGCCCTGCTCTGCCCTCTGTGGGCTTTAGTAGAATTACATTTAAATAGTGATGGCAGCAGACACTGAGACCCAGGGGTTCAGTGCCCTCCTTGTTTGCAGTGCTCTCTTTGGAGCATGGTGAATGCGTTAACTCAGAGAACACGGCATGACCTCAGGTCAGAAGACTGAGCTTCATAAGATTGTGGAGTTGATAGTTGACAGAAGGAGGCACATGAGGTCCACCTGTCAAGTGGACCACTGAAGTGTCCCTGCTGCCCTGGAGTCAGTGTGGGCACAGAGGGCCTGGGCTAAGGAGCTGTCCAGGCTACCCCTCCACAGGGCTCTGACGTGTCCCTCAAGGTCAGGACTCACAGAGTCCTAGTAATACGACCAGGAAGCACTGAGGTGGGGCCTGGGTTGTGGGGCGCTGGGGGAACTGATGAGGGAACAGATGCAGCCCCTCGGGGCCCTGGCGCAGTCTCTGCACTGAGCACATGAGGTCTGGTTTCCCTTGATGGCCCCTGACCCCACAGGGGAGCCAGCTGAGGGCCGCACCTGGGGCTCAGGAGAGGACAGGCCCCAGGTGGGTGCCCACCTGCAGCAGGACCCTCCTCAGGCAGCACACTGAGCTCTGCCCAGGAACGGGCTGGGCACCAGGAGCATGGCCCATGCTGCTCAGGAAAGGACCCCACAGGTACCATGGAGATGTGCAGAGATAAGGCAAGGACTGGGCACTGCCGCTGGTCAGACGTTCCCATACTCCAAAGAGCAGGGTCTTCTCCTAAGCCCACTGCTGAGAGGGACCCTCGGTTTTGTTGGCAGCATTTTGACTGCTCAGCTGTGCACCCCATCTTCCCTGGGGCAGGAGTGTCCCCACATTCCCTCCACCCTCCCTCCTGAGGATGATGGGGAATGGGCACTGCTCCTGGGACCAGAGCAGGGCTGGCCCCGGGGTCTGCAGACACATTTCCAGGTGAGATGTGTGGGGAGGATGGGGCTGGAACCTGACAGGCAGGTGGTGTCACTGCTGAGGGTTCAGACAGCAGCATCCTGGGCCTGGGCTGCCCTACACTGCCACCCCCGTCCAGCACAGGCAGCTGAACTTAAGTCACTGTGTGAATTTGGGGTGACACACAGAACCACAGACACAGAATACCTTTTATAACCTTCATGATGGCTTTCTCCATCCCCCAGCCTCAGGGTCCCCAAAAGGGGGACAAGAGAAGGTCAGAGAGGCTGACAGGAGAGAGGGGGCACGTTCACAAGTGGGCATTAATTTTGGGTGATGCTGTTTCTTAGAATTTTCTATCTGACAAAAGAAGAAGGGCAGGATTACAAAAGAACAGGTGAATGTGACTGAACCCCAGCAGGTGACGCCTACTCCTGGAGCCACACCCTGGTATCCCAGCTGGGGGAGCCACCAAGTTACTGGACCTCGCACTACACCCAGAGCCTGAGAGGGTGTGAGGGGTGAGACTGGGAACCAGGAAGGGAGCAGGGTCCTGAGGAAGGGGCTGGGCTCAGGAGGGTGGGCTCCCCCTCTGACAGCCCTCCAGCTCCCTGAAACCACCTGCTCTCCTCTCACAGGTAAAGCTCCACCTGGGTTCCAGACAGGGACACATCTCAGGGGCACAGAGGACCTGGGCAGCCTGACCCCAGCCTCTCCAGATATCAGAAGAGCCTCACCCACATGCAAATCCCTCCTCCTGCTCTGGGTTCAAAGGCCCTCTGGGCTGTGGGAGCTCCCAGCTCTCTGCTCAGACAGGGCTGAGGTCTCTGGGAAGCAGGTGTGGTCTAGAAGATGAGGCTGCTGGGTCTTGTCCTGTGCCTGGTCACAGCTCCCCAAGGTGAGTGTCCCCAGTGTCAGACCTGGGTCCATGGGGAGGTTGTGGCTGCAGGTGACTAACAGGGTGTGACTCTCCTTGTCCTCAGGTGTCCTGTGCCAGGTGCAGCTGCAGGAGTCAGGACCTGGCCTGGTGACGCCCTCACAGACCCTGTCCCTCACCTGTGCTGTCTCTGGATTCTCCATCACAACCAGTTACTACTGCTGGGAGTGGATCCGTCAGCCCCCAGGACAGGGGCTGGAATGGATAGGGGACATATGTTATAATGGTAACACTTACTACAATCCATCCCTCAAGAGCCGAGTGTCCATCTCCAGAGACATGTCCAAGAACCAGTTCTCCCTGCAGCTGAGCTCCCTGACCACCCAGGACATGGCCACCTATTTCTGTGCCAGAGACACAGTGAGGGGACCTCAGTGTGAGCCCAGACACAAACCTCCTGCAGGACGCCCAGGGCCAGCAGGGGACGCCCAGCACACAGGAGTCAGGTGCCACCTTCAGAGCAGCAGAGGAGAGTGGATGGTTTCTCTCCGGGTGATCAGTGTCTCCCTGGGTCCCATCATGGAGAATCTGGAGGTCTCTTCTGCCTCGGATCATCCCACACTCTTCTCTTATGGAGTCAGGAGTGTCTCTCTCCACCTATCTCAGGTCAGGCTGCACAGTACACATGATAATCTTTATGTCCCTGTGTGAATATATTTGTTTTTTTTTAATTTGTTTTATTTTTTAAATACATGACAGTAAAATGCATCACAATTTTTATTACACATATGGAACAATTTTTCGTACCTCTGTTTGTATGTAAAGTATATTCACACCTATCCATATCTTCATACATGTACTTTGGATAACATTGACTGTCACAGTCCACCATCCTTGCTAATCCATGCCCCCTCCCTTTCCCTCCCACCCCCTTGCCAAATTAGAATTCATCCATTTCTCCCATGCTCCCCCACCCTACCTCACTATGAGGCAGCCTTCTTATATTAGAGAAAACATTCAGCATTTATTTTTCTGGGATTGGCTAAGTTCACTTAGCATTGGCTTCTCCAATGATAACCATTTACCTTCAAATGTCATGGCTTTTTTCTCTTATTGATGAGCAAAATTCCATTGTGTGTATATGTCACATTTTTTTAATCCATTCATCCACTAAAGGACATCTATGTTGGCTCCACCGTTTAGCTATTGTGAATTGTGCTGCTACAAACATTGATGTGGCTGTGTCCCTGTAGTGTGCTGTTTTTTAAGTCCTTTGGGTATAGACCCAGGAGAGTGATAGCTGGGTCAGATGATGGTTCCATTCCCAGCTTTCCAAGGAATCCCCATACTGCTTTCCAAATTGGCTGCACCAATTTACAGTCCCACCAGCAACATATGAGTGTACCTTTTCCCCACATCCTCCCCAACACTTATTGTTGTTTGTCTTCATAATGGCTGCCATTCTGACTGGAGTGAGATGAAATCTTAGAGTGGTTTTGATTTGCATTTCTCTAATTTCTAGAGATGATGAACATTTTTTTATATATTTGTTGATTGATTGAATATCCTCTTCTGAGAAGTGTCTGTTCAGCTCCTTGGCCCATTTATTTACTGGGTTATTTGATTTTTTGGTGTTTAGCTTTTTAAGTTCTTTATATACCTTAGAGATTAGTGCTCTGTCTGATGTGTGAGGGGTAAAAATTTGCTCCCAGGATGTATGCTCTCTGTTCACCTAACAGATTGTTTCTTTTGCTGAGAAGAAACTTTTAGTTTGATTTCATCCCATTTATTGATTCTTGGTTTTAATTCTTGTGCTATAGACATCTTATTAGGAAGTTGGGGCCTAATCTCACATGATGGAGATTAGGGCCTACTTTTTCTTCTAGGTTTTCTGGTTTAATTCCTAGGTCCTTGATCCATTTTGAGTTAACTTTTGTGCATGGTGAGAGACAGGGGTTTAATTTAATTTTGTTGCATATGAGTTTCCAGTTTTCCCAGCACCATTTGTTGAAGAGGCTATCTTTTCTCCAATGCATGTTTTTGGCATCTTTGTCTAAGATAATTTTAGTTTTGTGGGTTAGTCTCTGTGTCCTCTATTCTGTACCATTGGTCTACCAGTCTGTTTTGGTGCCTATACCATGCTGTTTTTTGTTGTTGTTGTTTTGTTTTGTTTTGTTTTTGTTTTTGTTTTTACTATTGCTCTGTAGTATAATTCAAGTTCTGGTATAGTGAGGCCACCTGCTTCACACTTCCTGCTAAGTTTTGCTCTAACTGTTCTGGGTCTCTTATTTTTCAGATGAATTTCATGATTGCTTTTTCTTTTCTATGAGGAATGCCATTGAGATTTTAATCAGAATTGCATTAAATATATATAGTGATTTTGGAAATATGGTCATTTTGATAATATTAATTCTGCCTATCCAAGAGCAAGGTAGATCTTTCCAAATTCTAAGGTCTTCTTTGATTTCTCTCTTTAGGGTTCTGTAGTTTTTATTTTATAGATCTTTCAGTGCTTTCAGTAAGTTGATTCCCAAGTATTTTATGTTTTTTGAGGCTATTGTAAATGGCATAATTTTCCTTATTTCCTTCTCAGAGGATTTGTCACTGATATACAGAAATGCCTTTGATTTATGGGTGTTGATTTTATAACCTGCTACTTTGCTGAATTTGTTTACTAGTTCTAGCAGTTTTCTGGTGGAGATTTTTGGGTCTTCTAGGTATAGAATCATATCATCAGCTAATAGTTCTAATTAAAGTTCTTATTTTCCTATATGTATCTCTTTAATTTCTCTCATCTGTCTAATTTCTCTGGCCAGTGTTTCAAGGACTATGTTGAATAGAAATGGTGAGAGAAGGCTTCCCTGTCTTGTTCCAGATTTTAGAGGGAATGACTTCAATTTTCCTCCATTTAGAATGATGCTGGCCTGGGGCTTAGCATAGATAGCCTTTACAATGTTGAGTTATTTTCCTGTTATCCCTAGTTTTTATAGTGTTTTGAACATAAAGGGTGCTGTATTTTGTCAAATGCTTTTCTTGCATCTATTGAGATGATCATATGATTCTTATATTTAAATCTATTGATGTCATTAATTATATTTATTGATTTCCATATGTTGAACCAACCTTGCAACCCTGGAATGAATCCCACATGATTATATTGCATGATCTTTTTGATATGTTTTTTGTATTCGATTTGCCAGAATTTTATTGAGAATTTTTGCATCTATATTCATTAGAGATATTGGTTTGAAGTTTTGTTTCTTTGATGTGACTTTGCCTGGTTTTGGAATCAGGGTGATATTGGCCTTGTAGAAAGAGTTTGGTGGAGTCTGAGGGAGGCCTGGTGCAGACTGGGGGTTCCCTGGGACTCTCCTGTGCAGCCTCTGGATTCACCTTCAGTGACTACTGGATGCACTGGGTCTGCCAGGCTCCAGGGAAGGGGCTGGAGTGGATCTCATTCATTAATGAGCGTAGTCTTTACATAAAATATGCTGACTCTGTGTAGGGCCTACTCACCATCTCCAGAGACAACTCCAAGAACACACTGTACCTGCAAATGAGCAGTCTGAGAACCGAGGACACAGCCACCTATTACTGTATTAGAGACACAGTGAAGGGTTCTCAGTGTGAGCCCAGACACAAACCTCCTGCAGGGTGCCCAGGGCCAGCAGGGGGCGCTCAGCACACAGGGAGGTCAGGGTCACCCAGGAGCAGGTGCAGAGTGGTATTGAGGGCTGGTTTCCTGCATCTGGGGGCCTCTCTGTTTACCAGCTTTCCAGGGAAGCTCTATGGCCATGTTGTCTACGCTTATTTTTGATTTGTCTGAAGATAATTATACTGTTTCTGTGATTTTTCTTTTAAAATAGTGTTTTATTTTAATTAATATTGTAAATAAAATAGTGCATGTTACATATATTGATTGGGATACATTTTGACATTATCACATTCATTCAATTGAATATAAAAGCCCTTGGTCTGTCCCAGTACCTCCTCTGTCCTTCCTCCATTACTCCTCAGTTACTTTACCCCCCTAAGTTTTATTCCATATTTTCATACTTTTTAATTAAATTAGCACTATGTGTATGCATATCTACATGAGAAACTCACTGTGGAACATGCTACATGTACAGGACTCACACGTGTGCAGAACTGGCCATTCACATCTGCTCACTTCACTCCTGGCTCCACCAATTTCCTGTCCCCCCTCCCTCACCCTTAGTAACCTCTGTCTTGTCCACTGATCTCTTCTATTTCCTTGGGTTCTACCTGCCTTTATATTCCTTATTTGTTCTAGGTTCTACATAAGGGAGAAAACACTCAACCCTGACTTCCTGACTTTTTCATATTTCTCCTGCCATAATGTTCTCCAGCTCCATCCATTCACCATCATCTCACTCATCCTAATGTCGGAGTAGCTCACTGTTGTATACAACCCGCATTCCCACCCTAATGTTCATGGACCCAGCTGAGACGCACTGAAGGAAAGCCCTAAACCTGACCACAATGTGAAGACATAACCAACTCACTGTGTATATATGCCACATGTATTTTTTATCCATTTATCTACTGAAGGGCATCTAGGTTGGCTCCACAGTTTAGCTATTGTGAATTGTGCTGCTATAAACATTGATGTGGCTGTGTCCCTGCAGTATGCTGTTTTAAAGTCCTTTGGGTATACACCCAGGAGAAGGATAGCGAGGTCAAATGGTGGTTCCATGCCCAGATTTCCAAGGAATCTCCGTACTGTTTTCCAAATTGGCTGCACCAATTTGCAATTCGACCAGTAATGTATGAGTGTGCCTGTTTCTCACATCATCACCAACACTTATTGTTGTTTGTCTTCATAATAGCTGCCATCTGACTAGAGTGAGATGATATCTTAGAGTGGTTTTGACTTGCATTTCTCTGATTGCTACAGATGATGAGTATTTTTTCATATATTTATTGATTGGTTGTATATCCTCTTCTAAGAAGTGTCTGTTCATGTCCTTGGCCCATTTATTGATTGGGTTATTTGTTTTCTCAGTGTTTAGCTTTTTTAGTTCTTTATATGCCCTAGAGATTGTGCTCTATCTGATGTGTGGAATTTTACTCGGCATTAAAAAAGAACAAAATCATGGCATTTGCAGGTAAATGGATTGTGTTGGAGAAGACAATGCTAAGTGAGGTCAGCCAATCCCTAAAAAACTAATACGTAATGTTTTCTCTGATATAAGGAAGTTGACTCATAGTGGGATTGGGAGGGAGAGTATGGGAGGATTAGATGAATTCTAGATAGGAAAGAGGGGTGGGAGGGAAAGGGAGGGGGCAGGGGATTAGCAAGGATGGTGGAATGTGATGGACATCATTATACAAAGTACATGTAAAAAGACTTGAATTGGGTGTCAACATCTGTTATATATAAATAGAGATACAAAAATTGTGGTATATATGTGTATTAAAATTGTAATGCAAAAACAAACAAAAAAAGATTAGTGTTACCTTCGATTAAGGAAGAGAGAAGTTAAAGGAGGGGAAGGCAGGGGATTTGGGGATAAGAAAGATAGTAGAATGAAATAGACATTATTACCTTTTGTTTGTATATGACTGTATGACCAATGTGATTCTATAATATGTATATTCAGAAAAGTGAGAAATTATATCCCATCTATGTATAATACATCAAAGTATATAAGTGCATTCTACTGTCATGTATAACTAATTAAAACAAATAAAATTTTTTTAAAAAGATATATATATATATATATATATATATATATATATATCACTCAGAGTCCTTTTTGTGTGTGAGCTGTCTCCTTCACCATGAGCTCTGTGACATCCACACCCCACAGCCAGGCCCCCAAAGTCAGAGGTTCCCACTCCTTCTGCATCTGCACATGGCCTGTGCACAGGGCTGAGCTGAGATATTGGGGAGAAAGGGGCTCCCTTGACAAAGACCCAGGATAAAGCATGGACTGTGGGAACTGCAGGTCTGCTCTGCCACTGGCCGCAGGACCCTGAAGACACACTGTGTCCAGGGACATTGTGACCCCACCTTACTGTGGGTTGCCTCCAAGCCTGAGAAGCCCCAAGACACGTGGCATCTGGGGAGGCAGCATGGAGCCTGCCTGGGTTTCTAGCCACTGTGGCTGCATTGCAGGGTCACAGAGAAGGGCACCTGGGCTTTATCCCTGATCATTCATGTCAGTGCCCACCGTCCTGAGTCCAGCTCCAGCCTGGGTGAGGATGAGCAGTGACAATGTTTATATACAGGTGGTCTAAGGTACTCCTGGTTCATCTCAGAATATTAAATCACTGGGAGTATTTTAAATATATGTGCTGGTTGAGTGCTATGGCATTGATTTTAGATATGAAATTTGGAAGTGCCTAAAATCCATAGTACTAAATTTTGTAACAATGCTTGTCACTTCTATTTCTATCATTAATAATTTCATGTTTTTATTTTTTATTATTTTATTTGTGTATGATAAAAGTAAAATTTTGTGGTTTGTTTTGATGTAATTATAGATGCATACATAATTTTATAGCAGAGCAATATTTCCTCTGTATCTTGTATATCTTAAATTTCTCTACCTGTCATCATCTCCTTGATTTATTATATATGTTTTGTCATACTAAATACAAATACAACGAGTTTCCTTTGTTGTATGGCTATGATGTCCTTATAAATACCTAACTAATAATTGTACATTGTACAAATGTTGGTGTCTTAATTCACAAAAACCTATTGATTCTGCATTCTGATGGCATTTTCTGAGGAGTTAATTTTCCCCAGTGGTTTGGTTTCTGTCTCCTTTTCTTCAGGACACTTTAGAACTTGCCCTGGGGTTCTCACTCAGCTCCTTCCAGCCCCAGATAGATGCAGGATCACTTTACCTAAACATGATGCCCCTCATTTGCAGACACACTATATTTGATAGCTTAAGCTTGCTTTTCTGAGTATAATATTTGGTCTTATATGAATTAGACATATGACTTGAGACATTAATACATTTTAAAGGACCTGGAAAAGTATTGATATCTTGTATATTGTTGTCTTTCTCATGTGAGGGTGCTTGATCATCAACATCACTAAGAATGTCAGCATCTCTCTCCATCAGACACAGAGTGGTGATTCCAACTGTATTTTCACACTTACACTGAAACCCAGCTCTAGTGAGGCAGAGGACAGCACCCTGATACAGGGTGCCAGGCACCATGATGGGTCCCAGGCTGTGCATACCCAGCTGTCCATCACCTGTCCCTCCTGGGTGTGGGGAGCCCCAAGCTGCTCTGCCCCAGTCACTGTGAAGCACAGCCTGGCTGTGGGCACAGGTGCCCTGTGAGCTGCAGAGCCCCAGGACAAGGCCCTCTCTGCACGTGGCCCTCACCACCCCCCTCACCCTCGCCCTCCCTGCACCTTCCCATCTCCAGGGGCCACTGTCCTCTCTCTTTCCAGGACCTGATGCAGTAGCTTCCCCACATGAGGGATGGTGTGGTGATGGTCTCCCTCTGCCTGACCCATTCCAGCTAGGTCCATGTGCTCCAGGGCCATGCCCAGGGCCAGCAGGGACAGGATGCCATTCTTGTTAAATAACTTTATTCTTCCCCTGTGGACAGCGTATTTTCCACATATCATTTAAATGACAACATGGTGATCATGAATAGGTCCTCAAAACACATGGAACTTTAGTTAAGGACAGGCCTCATGAACTCCACTTCCCACCTGATGTGCACACTGGGCAGAGGTCCTGTCCCCAAGCCTCAGTCTCACCCACACCATGTGTTTGCTGACCTCAGGCCACACTGCACAGGGTGGGCAGCCTGACTGATGCTCTCCACACTGACCCTGCAGCTGGCAGACCACCACTGCTGGGTCTTAAAAGTCATGCACCCAGGCTCCACTAGCATGGCATATGGGGAATGAAGGGGCCACACCTACAAAGTTCTGCCTGAACTGAGGCCTACACAGGGCATTCCCTGGAATGTAGGTGGAGATGACCCACCTCCACACTCTGGCACCCTGTGTGCCTGCAGGGTGAGCTTCATGGGTGCTGCCAGATTAGCTCCTTGGTAACTACCTCAAGTCCTAGATCAGAGTTGGCACAGACCAACCCTTTACCCAGCCCCAGGGCTGCATCCACCACTTTAGATGTTCACTATGACCACCTCAGGCCCCAGCACCTGTGAGGCTGAGTCCAGTCTGTGCTGCTCTGAGCAGCTCCTGAGGCTGAAGTTTCACAAGGAGAGAGCTGTGCTGCAGCAGGTTCTGGAGACCAGGGTGCAAACACCCAGGTGCTGCTCCTGACCAGGGCCCTGAGGCTGCAGCACCACATTGCAGGAGGCAGGAGGCAGAGAGAGGAGACAGGGCTGGACCCCTGAGTGGTGCTGGGGTCCCACTGGGGCTCAGGGTGTCAGGAAGGCTCTACCAGCCCTGGGAGAACCTAGGTGACCAGGAACAGTGTGTCAGCTGTCCTCTACATTCTGGGACCATGTGGATATGTGAAGAGTGACAGGAAAGCAGTACTGAGGACATGTGGCTGTGATTCCAGGAAGATTCCAAGACACTTGATCCAGACAGAGAGTCCCTGCTTCCCCTGGGCCTTCAGGGCACAGGAGGAGGATGGGAGCCCTGGATCACAGATGATAAATTAGATAGACCAAGCCGATGGAGACACTGGCTGGTCCTTCACAAGAGTTGGATATATGTGGCCACCTGTGGACACAGCTCATGACAACTGAAAGTGAGGACACAGCCTGGGTTTTTCCCTGCCCACACTTGTGCCCTGTGCCCACCACAGATGGCAGCAGCAGGTGCACCTGAGGGCTCTGTGCCAACTGGATGCTCCTGAGCTGAAGGAGGCCCTCACAGGGAGGCACAGCCTTCCCCCTGCAGGGAGCCTCTGAGGCCCTCAGCTGGACGCCTCCCTGGAGAGCAGGTGGCAGCAGAGGGGAGAAGACACACAGCACATTTCCAAAGCAGGACGGTTCTGAGGACCTCACCAGTGTGTGCACCTGGGAGCTGGAGGAGGGTCAGGGCAGCAGTTGTGTCCAGGGTGAGAGCAAAAGACCAGGTAACCAGTCACTCTTGCCACACATGAGCTGTTGGACAGTGAACCAGCACTCAGGCTTCTGTGTGATTTTACATGTGCATCAGGGAGTTAGCGCTGATACCTCCATCATATGATTTTGTGTTTATATTAAATAAATTAAGATTATGTACAATAAGATAATAGCAGAAACAATTGTACCTTCCTGAATTCTCCTCTGTCCACCATGCTGCCCCATGACCCTCTGATCTGCTCTCAGAGCTGCTCTACCTGGGCCTCCACCCAGGGCTGCTATATAGCAGGAGGACATGCAAATAGGGCCTCCCTCTGCCCATGAAAACCAGCCCACCTGACCCTGCAGCTCTGCACAGGAGCCCAGCCCTGGACTCCCAGCTCAGCCCACTCAGTGATCAGGACTGAACACAGCTGCTTACCATGGAGAGTGTGCTCAGCTGGGTTTTCCTGGTGGCTGTTTTCAAAGGTAATGAATGGAGAACCAGAGATCCTGAGTGTGTGAGGGACAGGAGTGAGAGGGAGAGTGGGTGAGTGACAGTGTCCTGACCAGGCTGCCTCTGTGTTTGCAGGTGTCCAGAGTGAGGTGCAGCTGGTGGAGTCTGGGGGAGGCCTGGTGCAGCCTGGGGGTTCCCTGCGACTCTCCTGTGCAGCCTCTGGATTCACCTTCAGTGACTACTGGATGAGCTGGGTCCGCCAGGCTCCAGGGAAGGGGCTGGAGTGGGTTGGAGAAATTAACCAAAATGGTGGTACAACAAACTATGCCAACTCTGTGAAGGACCGATTCACCATCTCCAGAGACAACTCCAAGAACACACTGTACCTGCAAATGAGCAGTCTGAGAACCGAGGACACAGCCACCTATTACTGTGCTAGAGACACAGTGAGGGGACCTCAGTGTGAGCCCAGACACAAACCTCCTGCAGGGTGCCCAGGGCCAGCAGGGGGCGCTCAGCACACAGGAGCTCAGGTGCCCCCTTCAGAGCAGCAGAGGAGAGTGGATGGTTTCTCTCCAGGTGATCAGTGTCTCCCTGGATCCCATCATGGAGAATCTGGAGGTCTCTTCTTCCTCAGATAATTCCACACTCTTCTCTTATGGAGTCAGGAGTGTCTCTCTCCACCTATCTCAGGTCAGGCTGCACAGTACACATGTTAATCTTTGTGTCCCTGTGTGTATATATTTGTTTTGTTTTGTTTTTCAATTTGTTTTATTTTTTAAATACATGACAGCAAAATGCATCCCAATTTTTATTACACATATGGAACAATTTTTCATAGGTCTGTTTGTATGTAAATTATATTCACACCGATTCATGTCTTCATACATGTACTTTGGATAATAATGACTGTCACAGTCCACCATCCTTGCTAATCTATGCCCCCTCCCTTTCCCTCCCACCCCCTTGCCTAATTAGAATTCATCCATTTCTCCCGTCCTCCCCCTCTCTACCTCACTTTGAGGCAGCCTTCTTATATTAGAGAACACATTCAACATTTATTTTTCTGGGATTGGCTAAGTTCACTTAATATTGTCTTCTCCAACGGTATCCATTTACCTTCAAATGCCATGGCTTTTTTCTCTTATTGATGAGCAAAATTCCATTGTGTGTATATGTCACATTTTTTTAATCCATTCATCCACTGAAGGACATCTAGGTTGGCTCCACCATTTAGCTATTGTGAATTGTGCTGCTATACATTGATGTGGCTGTGTCCCTGTAGTATACTGTTTTTAAGTCCTTTGGGTATAGACCCAGGAGAGTGATAGCTGGGTCAAATGGTGGTTCCATTCCCAGCTTTCCAAGGAATTTTCATACTGCTTTCCAAATTGACTGCACCAATTTACAGTCCCACCAGCAACATATGAGTGTACCTTTTCCCCACATCCTCCCCAACACTTGTTGTTTGTCTTCATAACAGCTGCCATTCTGACTGGAATGAGATAAAATCTTAGAGTGGTTTTGATTTACATTTCTCTAATTTCTAGAGATGATGAACATTTTTTCTTATATTTGTTGATTGATTGAATATCCTCTTCTGAGAAGTGTCTGTTCATGTCCTTGGCCCATTTATTTACTGGGTTATTTGTTTTCGGGGGGGTTAGCTTTTTATGTTCTTTATATACCCTAGAGATTAGTGCTCTGTCTGATGTGTGAGGGGTAAAAATTTGCTCCCAGGATGTAGGCTCTCTGTTTACCTCACAGATTGTTTCTTTTGCTGAGAAGAAACTTTTAGTGTGGTTTCATCCCATTTATTGTTTCTTGGTTTTAATTCTTGTGCTATAGGAGTGTTATTAAGGAAGTTGGGGCCTAATCTCACATGATGGAGATTAAGGCCTACTTTTTTCCTATTAGATGTAGGGTTTCTGGTTTAATTACTAGGTCCTTGATCCATTTTGAGTTAACTTTTGTGCATGTTGAGAGATAGGAGTTTAATTTAATTTTGTTGCATATGAATTTCCAATTTTCCCAGCACCATTTGTTGAAGAGGCTATCTTTTCTTCAATGCATGTTTTTGGCACCTTTGTCTCAGATAATTGTAGTTTCTCTGTGTTGTCTATTCTGTACCATTGGTCTACCAGTCTGTTTTGGTGCCTATACCATGCTGTTTTTTTTTTTAACTATTGCTCTATAGTATAGTTTAAGTTCTGCTATAGTGAGGCCACCTGCTTCACACTTCCTGCTAAGGATTGCTTTATCTGTTCTGGGTCTCTTATATTTCCAGATGAATTTCATGATTGCTTTTTCTTTTCTATGAGGAATGCCATTGGTATTTTAATCAGAATTGCATTAAATCTATATAGTGCTTTTGGAAACATGGTCATTTTGATAATATTAATTCTGCCTATCCAAGAGCAAGGTAGATCTTTTCATATTCTAAGGTATTCTTTGATTTCTCTCTTTAGGGTTCTGTAGTTTTTATTGTATAGATCTTTCAGTGATTTCAGTAAGTTGATTCCCAAGTATTTTATGTTTTTGAGGCTATTGTAAATGGCATAATTTTCCTTATTTCCTTCTCAGAGGATTTGTCACTGATAAACAGGAATGCCTTTCATTTATGGGTGTTGATTTTATAACCTGCTACTTTGCTGAATTTGTTTACTAGTTCTAGAAGTTTTCAGGTGGAGATTTTTGGGTCTTCTAGGTATAAAATCATATCATCATCAAATAGTGTTAATTTAAGTTCTTATTTTTATATACATATCTCTTTAATTTCTCTCATCTGTATAATTTCTCTGACCAGTGTTTCAAGGACTATGTTAAATAGAAATGGTGAGAGAAGGCTTCCCTGTCTTGTTCCAGTTTTTAGAGGGAATGACTTCAATTTTCTTCCATTTAGAATGATGCTGGCCTGGGGCTTAGCATAGATAGATAGCCTTTACGATGTTGAGTTATTTTCTTGTTATGCCTAGTTTTTATAGTGTTTTGAATATAGAGTGCAGTATTTTGTCAAATGCTTTTTCTGCATCTATTGAAATGATAATTTCTTATATTTAAATCTATTGATGTCATGAATTATATTTACTGATTTCCATATGTTGAACCATCCTTGCAATCCTGAAATGAATCCCACATGATTATGTTGCATGATCTTTTTGATATGTTTTTGTATTTGATTTGCCAGAATTTTATTAAGAATTTTTGCATCTATGTTCATTAGAGATATTGGATTAAAGTTTTCTTTCTTTGATATGACTTTGCCTGGTTTTGGAATCAGGGTAATATTGGCCTCATAGAATGTGTTTGGCAGTACTTCTTTTTTATTTCCTGAAATAAATTCAAGAGTGTTGGTATTAGTTCTTCTTTAAAGGTCTTGTAGAACTTGGCTGTGTAACCATCCAGTTCTGTGCTTTTCTTGGTTGGTACTCTGTTGTTGGGATCTTCTATTTCATCAGTTGATATTGGTCTGTTTAATTTGTGTATATCTTCATGTGTGTATGTAATGTCTATCGTTACAATTAACTTTGGCTTGAAGTCAATCTGGGCAAGTCGTATGACTTAAGAAATTCATTGATGCCTTCACTATCTTCTATTTTATTGGAGTATAAGTTTTCAAAATAATTTCTAATTATCCTCTGTATTTCCGTAGTGTCTGTTGTGATATTAACTTTTTCATAATTTATGCTGGTAATTTGAGTTTTCTCTCTTCTTCTCTTCATTAGCATAGCTAAGGGTCTTTCAATTTGACTTATTTTTTTAAAAAACAACTTTTTGTTTAGTCAATTTTTTCAATTGTTTGTTATGTTTTTATTTCATGATTTAAGCTCTAATAATAACTAATTTTAGTAAATCCTTGCCTTCTACTGCTTTTGCTGTAGATTTGTTCTTCTTTTTCTAGGGCTTTGAGATGTAGTGTAAGGTCATTTATTTGTTGTCTTTTTCTTCTTTTAATGAATGAACTCCATGCAATGAATTTTCCTCTTAGTACTGCTTTTATAGTATCCAGAGATTTTGAGATGTTGTGTCTATATTCTCATTTACCTCTAAGAATTTTTTTAATATTCTCCTTGATGTAACCTCTGTAACCCAATGTTCATTCAGTAGTATATTGTTTAGTCTCCAGGTAATGGAGAAATTTTTATTATTTTTTTGTTAATTTTCAGTTTCACTCCATTGTGATCTGATAAAGTGCATGGTAGTATCTCTACATTTTTGTATTTGCTAAGAGTTGCGTGGTGGCATAATATATGGTCTGTTTTAGAGAAGAATCCATGTGCTGCTGAGAAGAAAGTGTATCCACTTGATGCAGGTTGAAAAATTCTATATATGTCAGTTAAGTCTAAGTTATTGATTGTATTATTGAGTTCTATAGATTCTTTATTCAACTTTTGTTTTGAAGATCTATCCAGTGGTGAGAGAAGTGTGTTACAGTCACCCAAGATCATTGTTTTGTGGTCAATTTGACTCTTGAACTTGAGAAGAAATTGTTTGATGAACAGCTGCTTCACTGTTTGGGGCATACATATTTATGATTGTTTTGTCTTGTTGGTGTATGGTTTCCTTGAGCCGTAGGTAATGTCCATTGTTATGATTAACTTTGGCTTGAAGTCTACTTTATTTGATATGAGGAGGGAAACCCCTGCTTGCTTCCTCAGTCCTTGTGAGTGGTATGATTTTTCCCAACCTTTCAGCTTCAGTCTGTGTATGTCTTTTCCAATCAGATGAATCTCCCATAGGAAGCATATAGGTGTGCCTTTTTTAATCCAGTCTGCTGACCTGTGTCTTTTGATTGGTGAGTTTAAGCCATTAATATTCAGGGTTATTATTGAGACATGGTTTGTATTTCCAGGCATATTTATTTATTATTGTTATTTAACTTGACTTGATTTTCTTTTTTGATTGGTTTTTCCTTTAGGGTACTACCTCCCTCTGCTGAGTACTACCTCCCACTGTTGTATTACATTTCCTCTTGAAGGATATTTTGTCAAAGATGTTTTGTAGTGCCAACTTTCTAGCTATAAATTATTTTAACTTTTGTTTATTGTGGAATGTTTTTATTTCATCTTCAAATCTAAACCTTAATTTTGCTGGATATAAGATTCTTGGTTGGCACCCATTTTATTTCAGAGCTTGATATATGTTGTTCTAGAATCTTCTAACTTCCAGGGTCTGCGTTGAAAAATCTGCTGTTATTCTAATATGTTTTCCCCTATATGTATTCTGATTCCTTTCTCTAGTGACTTTTAAAATTCTCTCCTTATTCTGCATGTTGGGTATTTTTATCATACTGTGCCTTGGTGTGAATCTGTTGTGATTTTGTACATTTGGCTTCTTCAATTTGAATTCCCAATTCATTCTTTAAGTTTCATTGAATAGATTGTTCATTCCTTTGTTTTGGACCTCTATGCCTTTCTCTATCCCAATACATCTTAAATTTGGTCTCTTTATGGTATCCCATATTTCTTGAATGCTCTGCTCTGGTTTCTTACAATTATCTCTGTGTGGTCTATGTTCTTTTCAAGATTACATATTTTATCTTCATTATCTGATGTCCTATCTTCTAAGTGGTCTACTATGTTTGTGATGCTTTTATTTGAGCTTTTAATTTGGTTTATTGTTTCTTTTATTTCAAGGACTTCTATTTTTTTCTTTTTCTTTTTCTTTTTTTTTAGAACCTCTATCTCCTTGTTGAGGTTATCTTTTGCTTCTTGGATTTGTTTACATAGCTCCTTGTCAAAGTGATCTTTCACTGCTTGTATTTGCTCTCTTATATCTTCTTTGAGTTCACAGAATATTTAAACCAATTATATCCTGAACTCTTTTTTGTCATTTTTTCTGCTGTGGTTGCCAATGATTCTAGTGATGTGGTGTCTTGATTTGTTTGTGTTTCTTTTTTTCCTTATCTTTCATGTTGCTCATGTGTCTTCCTTTCCAGCTCTGCAAGTCTGGGGTGTCATTACTCTATAGGTTTGTAGGGCTCTTATAGGATTTCAAGATCCCTCTTTTCTGGGGAAGGACAATATTAACTATTCCCAATTTCCACAATATATCACTATGTAAAATTGGTTCTTATTAAGAAATTTACAGTTTAGTCTCAATGTACAGAAATTTTGGATTCAATTATTATTTAAAATATAATCAGTAGTTTTATAAAAAGGATTATAGTTTCTGATGTTGGACAATGAACTGGGGGTGAGGAGTAGGACAATATGCCGAGGAGAAAGGATGTGGGGATATAGAGTTAATATATCTTAGGAAGTGTGAAAGAGAAATGTAATGAAGAGGGTTAGTAGCAAGAAAATAGACAGGAAGTAATTTAGGGTAGAAAAGTATGTGGGATGACAGTAGAATAAATAAAAAATTTAGGATGTTACAATATTAGTATTTAGGATGTTACAATAGTAAAATTTAGGGGGAAGAAAAATAAAAGAAGAAAAAAGAAAAAAATGACATACACAACACCTCTATATTACATTATTCAGATGACTCAGTTCTCGAATTCCTATTTCATGTGAAGTTCTTGGTTTCACATGTGTTGGGAGTGTGTGGGCTGGAGGATAGAGGGGGTACAAGAGATGGAAGAAAAAATAATCAAAAGAAGAAACCAGTGTTGTTGCTAGTTTTAGAGATCCACATCAAATAGGTGGGGCTGTGTGATTTAAGCTGGTGTCTCTGCCCTCAGGATTGTGTAGGTAACCAGGGTGGCAGGACTGATCCTGGTGTAGGGCATCTGGAAGAGGTGGGTGGCAGCGTCCAGTCTCTTCAGGGAGGGTGCACCTCACTGGTCTCTTTTTGGAACTGCTCCTCTGACTTAGCACCTGGTTTTGTCTCTCTCTCTTGACTGGAGCTTTCCCAGCTCCGGGTCTCTCTGTTAGGCTCCAAACTTTGGTCCCATTTACCTGTCACTTATAAGTTCCCACGTGCAAAATCTTTCACAGCCAGGCTCACACCAGGTGAGTGGTGCCCTGGTCGCACTGCACACCTGCCCAACTGGGAGCTGCTTTTGTGTTGAGTGGTCACTGTACCGAGTTATTGCCACTTGGGAGCGGGTGGATTACTGGTACCTGGGCAGATGGAGATCTGATCTGACAGCTTCCCCCACCCAATATGGTAAGAAAGGTTATCCATGATGGAGTCAGTCTGTGTTCAGCACTGGGGAGTCTAGTGGGATGGGGGAGCCAGGCGATGGCATCGTCCTCTGGATAGCTAGTTGCCAAGTGACCTGTATGGGAGCAGTACCAGAGCACAGTCTGGAGTTCTGTAGAGTTGCTTCTAGGTGACTCTTCAAGGCCACTTGAGATCCAAACGTGAGTTAAAACTGCAAGCTTTGGGTTTGAGCACCAAGGGTCCAGAGCCCTGCTTGAATGCTTAGGCTCTGAGTCCAGCGTGGGGGTCACAGTGGTGGTGATTTCTGAGGAAATCAGCTGTATATGGGTCTCTCACACTCTCTGAGATGCAGTATTCTTACTAGGTGAGACCTGAGTAACAGAGTGGCACAGGAATCTGGCAGCCTCTGGCCCACCATCTTAAGATGCCACACAGAATTGCAATGAAAACCTGTGTCTGCTACTCAGCCTAGCACACAGTGTCCTTAGTTGTCATTATAGAAACATCCTTTGACACAGTGGCTCTCCTGGTGACTACACAGCTGTCCTCCACCCTTGGTCACATCTCCACCTCATCTTCCTGGTGAGCTCTCCCACCCTGGTTCATGGGTTGTCTGAGCCATTACCTGAGCATGAGGTATCCTGCAGGTGGATGTTGTGTCCACAGGTCCTGCTGCTGCTGAGCTCCAACTCAAGGACCATGGCAGTGTTTGGAGTCAGTACAGGTATCTGCAGGGCAGTGGGCCTCTCCTGGGCTTTAGGTAGTAGAGAGCTACTTGCTGCCTCCCACCTCACAATCTCAGAGCCCAAATGCCAGCTCTGCCAGGCTCAGGAACCCTGTGCCCATCTTAAGCCTCATCTCAGTTCCTCCCAGAAAGTGAATTATCTGTGACTCACTGACCTGGAAACCCTCAGCTCACCTTGTCTCAGTGTGCACAGAGGACACTGGCTCCATGGACATAGGAAGGAGCTGCTGTCAGAATTTCCCACGAAGTCCGACTCACACCTTGTAAGAAGTCTTCATCCTGCGTCCTCAGACTGCTCCACATTATATCCTAAAACCAGTTCTGAAACCTTGGGATCTCATGGAGAAGTTTGTCACAGACAGACCCTCCCTTGGTACTGATTGCTGTGACAGTCATATTTCCCTCCCTGTGAGAACAGCCCTGACAAGACCCATATAGAGGAGGTAGACGTTGTTTCATCTCTGGGTTGTACAAGTTCAGTCAATGGTTGGCCTACTCCATTGCTCTGGACCTGAGGGGAGGCAGAACATCATGGAAGAAGGACACCAATGGAAAGAAGGGGCTCACCTCATAGAGGTCACGATGCACAGGGGAAATGACAGTTTATAGGGGAGAGGAAACTTCCCAGGACACTTCCCAGGACACATCCCAGTGACTCCCCTCCTACAGCCCAGCTTCGCCTGCATGAAATCACCACACATCTAGTTTATCAAACTAGGATGGATGCAAATATTAGGGTACAGATCTAATAATCTAATAATTTCACCTCTGGTTCTTTCTGCCCAAACACAGGAGCTTAGGGGACAGACCACCTCCCACTTGCAACAGAAAGATGAGCAGAGTAGAGGAAGGGAACAGGAGGAGGGAGGGTAGGGACCATGGAAGGGCTGGGGACTGAATTTGAACCAATTATAGTCCAAGCTTGTATAATAACATCAAAACTCGCCACGCACAGTGGTGCACATCTGTAATCACAGCAGCCAGGGAGTCTGAGGCAGGAGGATCACAAGTTCAAAGCCAGCCTCAGCAAAAGCAAGTCACTAGACAACTCAGTGGGATCCTGTCTGTAAATAAAATACAAAATAGGGCTGGGGATGTAGCTCAGGGGTCAAATGCTCCTGATTTTGTTATAGTTAAAGCTTCATCCTAGGGTTTTATAAACTGACTTCCAGAACACTCACATATAATAAAATCAACCCTTTATTGAAGCACACTAGTGGTGGCTGACCAGAACATAAAACTGTTCCCCTGATCAGCCCCAAACAATTGCAAGGGCACTCCTTATAAGCCTATAATCTGCAAAAGGGATGTTTGAGGGTCTATCCAGTGCAAGCAAGCCAGCTTACAGAAGTGGGAGAGTGCAGTCAAGTGGCAAGAAACCTAACCAATCACAGTTATCCCACTCACCCCAGTTACAGAAACAATGCCTCATTAGGTAGTTCTGTGTTCTTAAAGGTTTCTACAGCAAAAGGAAAAGAATATCTTGCTCCAGTCATGACCCTTCTACTTGGCATGGTTGTTTTACAGGATGAAGTCACAAAACAAAATGGAGTCACCTTTGCTTCTACTATCACATCCCCCACTAGTTTTAGTAGGTTTGATGTCAATCTTGCACATCATTAGGCCTCAGTTTTTTTATCCTTCTGTGTCTAGGGGACCTCATTGGGCTCGCAAGACCATAAGTCTGACCTCACCTACATTAAGAGGGTTTTTAAGAGGCAGGTTCCTACAGTAATCCCAATCAGGAGAAGAACTAGGGGCACAACTACGCTGAAATGATGTTATTCAACCAAGGGAACCATGAGAATATGTTTTGGAACCAATTGCCTGAAGTTTAAATTTATATCTATTTGACAGCAGAGGGACTTAAAAATTTTTAGAGCTTGTAATAACAGTTATAGTTCCCAAAGCAGTAGATCCAGCTATTCACATACCAGCCAGGAGGGAAACTAAAATGGGGGCAGCCAGTCTATGTTGATAAATCAGTGGGCCCTGGCCTTTTAATAAGTCCAGGTGTACTCTTCCTTTTACTCCATCAAAATAGTAGGTCACATAGTTTAGAGTTATTGACAGTTTGAAGGTTTAGGCAAGGAGTTTGAAGTGGGACCTGGGAAGCACAATTTTTGGCCAACGGGGAGTTTTTCCACTTATAAGTTGGATTGTGGAAGCAAGTGTCTCTTTCTGGGAGATCACCCAGGGTGATCTTGGGAATAGTTTCCCAAGATCACCTGAGCTAGACATATTGGTGAACGTCTATATTGACCGTAATTTTTTTTCCTCTAATGTTAGGGACCTCCTACTGCTATAAGGGAAAAGGGCAATGACCGTTCTTGCTACTTCAAGCTGAGAGGGGACGATATGAGTGGGCAAGCAGTTTGGAGTCCCTTTTTAGAAACTGAGTGGGTCAAGTTGTCCATGGTAAAAATCGGGTTCAGGAAGAACAGGATGTAAATAAGATTAATTCAAAATAGCAGTTGTAGCATCTGGAACCTGTCCATGAATATCATGAAAATGACAGAAATTAATAATTGTTTACCAGGAGGTGGAAGACCTGAGAAATTGTCCCCATAACAAGTCCTAACAAAGTCTAATAAGGCACTTTTTTTCAGGAATATAAATCATTAACATTGTCAGAGTTATCAGGAATGTATATACAGCACTTTAGTTAAGTTAGATAATGTCATCTGATTTTTGTAAAATATCTTTATTGACATGACCTCTGTGTTTAGTAATGATCCCTTTGTTACTTAGGATTAGATAATTATATTAATAAACATTGATTCCATCTATCTGTATAGGAAGTTAGGAAGATCTGTAGGCCTTAAACTCAGTAAAAACTTATTGATAGTTATCAGGTATTTTTGCATAAGACTGTTGCCTCCAGTCTTACTCATTCTGAGAGGTGTTAACATAAGTGTACATTTTAAGTTACATTAAAATAACTGTTGTTTCTTTTTAAATGTCCAGGAATGGCTATATTTTGGTTTTAACTGTTTTTGCTAAGTGTTTAAGACCAAGCTGGTCAAAGTGACCGTGTTTCTATCTATTGGTAAGAGTCATCTGAGTTTCCTTGGAGGACACTCTTGGGGAACCTGTGAGCAGCATTTTAGCTCTGTTAGTGTCATCTGCACTAGGATGGGTCAAGATCTTGCTGACCATGTGGCTTCCCTTGGAAGCATCAGGCATGTCTCCCTTTTTCAATGACCCTCTTCTTTTGCACCATGTATACTCATTGGCTTTCTGTTCTTCAGGGGTCTCAATAATCTCCCTTATCAGGAGGTTATGTGGCCCAGAGTTGCAAAGCTTTTTCCCCTGTCCTGGGTTCAGGCTGACTCAGATGTCAAGAGCCAAATATTGGTTTCTTTGACCCCTTTATTTTAAACTTAATATTTAATTTTGGCATTAAACATCCAGCAAGTCAGTTTTACCAGTTTTAAAGTAAGAATGCTGGGCTTTAACTTTAATGTTTATAACTTTACAGTTAATTTTTACATAACACAATATCCTTATTTTATTTATTAATTTATGTAATGCTGAAGATCTGCCTGAAGGCAGAAGATGACACCTTAGCATCTACTGTATGATCCAATCACTGTACATCAACAAGGAAGCTTGCAGACCCAGAGACTCCATTAGATTTTGGCTATTAAAACTCTCGTGCCTGGTCCCCTCTCTCTTGCTCTCTTTTTCTTCTCTCACTTTTCTTCTCTTTCATTTTTCCTCTCACTCTTTTCTCTTTCCCTCTCTCTTATCTCTTACCCTTTGTTTCTCCCCTCCTCTCTCTCTCTCTCTCTCTCTCTCACTTTCCTTTTCTTGTGTGTGTTATTCAAACACTGCCACAATAAAGGTTTATTGGTTGCTCTGTGCATCATGGTCACTTTTTATTTATAATGAAAATACAAAGTAAAATTAACAGTAGTAAAAACATATTAGATATTTAGCTTGTATATAATTTTGAACATTGGCTGAGTTATACATTTTATTTCCTATATGAGATCTCAGCAATCTTTCTAATAAAATCAATCTTTGAATATAACTTTAAATCAAATGAAATCTGGACTACTTTTTAAGTTATTTTGACATGCTGTATGGTGGGAGGCAGAGCCTTATCTCAAGTAAGGCAGGGCTCTATACAAATCTTAGGTAAAGTGTTTTAGTTCTAAAGTTGATCTTGCCTCTCTTTTTAGATATTATTTTTATAAAGTTTACACATATTGTTTCCTGACTCTGTATGAATGTTAGTAGCACAATATGACATACATCTGAAACATTAATTAAGGAAAGGCTGAGAGCCCTTAACATTTTTTTTTCCATTTGGAAAAGTGGCAAAATGTTTTATAATATTAACTTTAAATAGATTAGGCTCTCATTACTTTTTAAAATATCTTTAAATTTTTATATTTTAGTGTAAAAGGTAACATAAGATATGGTTACAAAACATCAAATAATGTAAATAAATCCCCAATAAAATCTATTATCTTTGTAAGTTTAAATTACCATTACAGACAATTTAAGTTTGGAGAATACCAGCTTGATAAAATGTTCCTTTAAATCTTTTACCTTAAAGACTTTTATATCTGAAAGTTATGAACACATTTAATCTATAAAGAAGAGTAACGTACCACACTTTTATTAATGCTTTATATTAACCAAGGTTAGCTTTTAAAGGAAAATCTAGACTCTGTAATGTAGGACAATACTTTTGTTGTTTAGCCACAGATGTATAAATACAGTTGTTGTTTAGCCACAGATGTATAAATCTTAATTTTTCCAAGATTACTTGTTCTAGGTGATAAAACTTAATAGACACAATGTAATTAATATTTTCAGAAGTTTTGTCATTTTAACATATAAGTACATCAGTACATTAATATTTGTCCTTAGGGAACAACCTTGAAGAGTTTTAACTATTTGTGTTACATATATACCAATTTAATTACATATAAACTTTTAATATTTCTCTTTTATTTATAGACCTTTATATTATTAATTAGACCCTTTTATTGTTTACTTAGATGTATTATAATTATACTTTACCACATAAAGACTTTTTACTTGGAAATATTTTCCATTAAATATATTTTTTATATTTAGAACTTTTATGGATTTTTAATCCATTGATCCTTTTCTTTCTGTTTGTACCTTGACATAACCCTTATAAATTTCTGAATTTAAATAAATTAATCCATTTTTAAAAGATTAAATATTTGTTATTTACAGTACTTTAATGTACTTTAACTGAAATACAGTTGAAAGCTGGGACTTCATAATTTATAGTATCTGTGTTTTTATAATGACACAAAATAATTTCAAATTTCTTTTTTAGTATGCCAATTTATGAAAACACCAACATTGTTTAACTATTTTACCTTATGGAATTTAAGGAGTTAAATTCAGTCAGCATTTTAACTTTGTAAACCAAATAGTTGTCTCTCACAAATACATTCATGATTAATTTATATATCTTGAGATGTAATTTATGTATCTGTTTTTTAAAAACAAGATATTAGACAAGTGCAATGAACAGTATTAGTAATCTTTTTTTCCTGTTGAAGAAAAATCCTAGAGACAATGGATATCAGAAACTTTATAGACATTAACATTTTAATATTTCTTTAACCATCTAGAAGCAAAACTGTGCATTAGTAACTTTAAAGACATTTGTACTTTTATCTATTTTTTCAATTTAAATTGAAACTTTTAAATCATATTAACCAAAAGCATTTTGATCTATTTTTAAAAATTATAATTTATGAGCTCATATGTCAATTTTTTTGTACCAAATATATGTAGACATAGCAGTACATGTAGAAGGACAGTACACCGGTGCACCCACACAAAGCAAACAGTCAAACAAAAGCCTTGTAGCTTATTTTTTAAAAACCCTTAGATTGAGAGTTAACCTTTGTAAATTGGCCTTAGAATAAAGCAGGGTGTAATCAGAAAAACATACTAACCTAAGTATATTGGATCAAAATTATGAATTTAACAAATATAGAATTTTAAAAGTTTTCTAACCTTTTTCCAGAGGTGGTCCTGTTCATGAAAGCTGAAAGAGTTGAGGGAACATAGACAAATGAAGGGGGTTTATTTCTTCCTGGGGGAATTTCCCAAACAGGCAGCTTCATTGATCCCCTTGGGAGAGTCCCCCAGGTTGGGGACCCATTTTAAACTGGCTTTTCTGGTTTCTTGGATAGCAACCACCAACTTTTAGCCTGACATTGAAAGATCTTTAGACCATTTTTTAATAGTTGGGAGTTATTTATGTTTGCAAATACTGAGAGACAAAAGTCAAATTTTCTAGACAAAATTATGCTTTTTGTTATACAATTTAGGAATAATAATTTTATAAAACACTTTAGTTTTAATCTATCTTCTATAGGAACTGACATGATTTACCCAGTTGGCCACCTGGCCCAGTTCCTAAATGGAGGTAATCTCTAGAATAACTTTTTCTTTTTACCTTTATCTTTTACTTTTGACAATTCTTTTAGTCCTGTTGGCAGCACTTTACAGTTTAATGCAAGCTGTAGTGAGAACAGTTAAAACCGTTTTAGCCATTTTTTTCCATTAGAAACAAACTGAGGTATAAATTAACACAGAACACAAAGGGAACAAACAAAAACAAACCAACAGACAAAGTCCTGAGAATTGTTAACAAACAAGTTAAATGTGTCCAGGTAGAGACCTCTGTAGAGCTTCCTTGTCCCATGATGTCGGTGGAGCGAAGGAATCCTGATGAAAGAAGAGCGGTTATGAGAACAAGAAAAGGGCCCATGCACAACACTCAGACAGATAAACACAAGACAAATGGCTGGTGAACAGACACGGGACAAATGACAAACAGCAAGGCAGATCCTAGACTATACATGTATAGATAAACAGGACAGATAGCCAGTGAACTGACACTGGACAAATAACAAACAGCAGAACAGACACAGGACAAGTAACAATAGCTGAGGTCACACAGGGAGACCTCTAATAGGGTAGAGACCACATCTCATCCTGTCCCTAGACAGATGAGGCCTCACAGGGAGGCCTCCAGTGGCCCTCACATACAGACAGATGAGCTCACACAGGGAGACTCCAGGGAGACAGTGACATCCTGTCCCTGGAAAGGTGTAAGTGACTGCATCCAATCTGACCTTTTCCCCAGAAGAGTCAGCTCACCAGAACTGACAGGCAGGCAGGAGGCTTTTCAGAGCATCCTAGGACAGATTGGAGTTGCCCTGGGAGTGAGGCTGAGGAACATCTCTCAGGAGCTCCCCTCTACTCTGGGGCTGAGGTCCAAAAGCCCATCATTGGAGGCAAATTTGGCATGAGGGTAGGGAAGAAATAGATCCCAGGTGAGTCCCAAGATGTTATAGTTAAAGCTTCATCCTGAGGTTTTATAAACTGACTTCCAGATCACTCACATATAATCAAATCAAGCCTTTATTGAAGCACACCTGTGGTGGCTGACCAGAACATATAGCTGTTCCCCTGATCAGCCCCGAACAATTGAAAGGGCGCTCCTTATAAGCCTGAAAACAGAAAAAGAGATGTTCAGGGGGTCTAGCCAATGCAAGCAAGCCAGGTTACAGTATCGGGAGAGAGCAGCCAAGCCGAGGGAAGCCTAACCAATCATAGTTACCCCAGTTACAGAAACAGAGCCCCGTTACCCTAGTTACAGAAACAATACCCCATTAGGTAGTTTCGTGTTCTTGAAGGTTTCTATAGCAAAAGGAAAAGAACATCTTGCCCCAGTCATGACCCTTCAACTTGGCATGGTTATTTTACAGGATGAAGTCTTTAAACAAAATGGAGTCACATTTGCTCCTACTATCACAAAATAATTTACTGTCCTCTGATCTTGTAAAATCCTTTTACTGGTATGACCGCTGTATCCACTAGAGAAACTTTTAATTTTGTTACTTAGGGTTGGAAATCGTACTAGCAAACACCAAGCCTACATTTGTAAGTTGGGTATATCTGTATGCCTTAAATTAACTAAAAACTTCTGTCTCTGGCAGTTCTTCTTGATGGTCTCTTTTTATAGTTATTAAGAATTTCTATCTGAGAATCCTTCTTTGTAGCCTCCAGCCTTACTTATTTTGGGAGGCTAACATAAGGTGTATACCTTGAATTACTTATTATTTTGATGATGATGATGATGATCATGATGATGATGATGATGATTTAAATGCCCAGGAATGGCTGTGTTTTGGTTTTAACTGTTTTTGCTAGGTATTTAAGATTAAGTAGTCAAACTGACTTTTGTTTCCATCTATTGTTAACAGTCAGCTGAGTTTTATGGAGTCATTCCTGGGGAAACTTGAGAGCAGCTCCTTAATTCTGCTAGTGTCATTTGTGCTAGGATGGGTCCAGGTCTTGCTCAACCATGTGGCTTCCCTTGGAAGCATCAGGGATGTCTTCCTTTTTCAATGACCCTCCTCTTTAGCAAAGGCACTGATTGGCTTTTGTTCTCCCTGGTCGGGAGGTGATGTGGCCCAGAGTTGTAAAGCTCTTTAGAGAAGTGCCCTGTTCCCTGGATTCAGACTGACTCCGGGAGCAAGAGCCAAATATTAGTTTTCTTGGCCCTCTTAATTTAATTTTAATCTTTAAGTCTTGATCTAAAACATTTAGCAAATTAGCCTAATCAGTCTTAAATTAAAAGCACTGGGCTTTAATGTCTCTAACTTTACAATTAATTACCTTTTTACTAATTGGGGTCTGTATTATCCTATCTGTCTTGTAGGTGATGGCTTATTATCCTAAATTAACTCAGGTTGTGTTCTTAAATCAACACCTCTGCAAAACACTATCAGGGAATCTTTAGATCATTTATAAGAAAATTACAAAATAAAATTAACACAAGTAAAAACATATTTAGTTAATGTAATAGCTACCTTGCATCTTGGCTGAGTTATACATTATATCCCCTGTTTGAGATCCTAGTTTTCTTGACATAAAAAACCAACTTGTGAACATAACTTTTAATGAACTAAAATCTGGCCTACTGCTTTCTTAGTAATTCTCACATGTAGTAAGATAGGACACAAAGCCTTATCCCAGGTAAGGCAGGGCTCTTCATTAATCTTAAGTAAATTGTTCTAGTTTTTAAGCTGATTTTTACTTTTTAAATATCATTTTGTAAGGTTTACATAAATTATCTGAGGTCACATGAATATTAGATAACACCATATGTTATCACATTTAAAACATGAATTAAAGAAAGGCTGAAAGTTTTTAACCTTTTGTGGAAAAGTAGCAAAATACTTTGTGCTTTACAATATTAACCTTTACATAGATTAGGCTCTCATTAACTTAAAAAGACATTTAAATTGTTCCCCAATGCAAAAAGTAACATAAAATGTTACATATCTTATTGATAACAGGTAAATAAATCCTCAATATGTTTTTCTTTTAAGCTTAAAATTACCATACAACTTTAGAATACCAGCTTGATATAATGTTCTTTTAAATCTTTTACCTTACAGAGTTGTGTACCTGAAAGATATGAGCACATTAATAATATCACAATTACATTGATGTTTTTATATTAACCAAGTTTAAGCTTTTAAAGAAATGACAGTAATATGCTCTAAAATAACAGTTCTTATTTAACCAGTTGTTTAATTTTTATGGTTGCTTTATCTAGACAAAAAATAAAAATGATGTTATATGTAATAAACACAATGTTATGTTTTAAGAAATCTTTGTCTTTTTAACATATGACTGGTTCTAAAAACAAACTTATACAGACCTTAGTAAATCAATCATATATCTAACAAAAGTACTCATGAATGAGTAATCCCATATCAAATTTACTTTATTTATTTTATCAAAATATTAGACAAGTGTATTGAACAGTGTTAGCCATTTTTTCCTTATTGAAGGAAAGACCTAGAACCAAGGCATATTAAACATTTTATAGACATTAATATTTTATTAGTTTTTTTAACACCTAGAAAAACTTGGAAGCTTAAATTTAAAGACATTTATTTTATCTCTTTACCCAATTTTAATTGAATCATTTAAATCACATGAATTAAAGATATTTGGATCCATTTTTTAAAATTTTTATGAGCATTCCTTCTATCTGTTAATTTGTATATCATATAATGATATACAGACAGATGCACAATAGACATACAACACATAACACAAGTGTGCACATATAACACAATAGTAAAGGCCTTGTAGCTTTTTGCAGGCGAAATCTCCATTGCAATACTTAAAAACTCCATAGTTGAATAAAAATAGAAATGATCAGAAAAATATTAACCTAGGCCTATAGGACCAAAATTATGAGCTCAAAAAATACAAAATTTAAAAAAAAAGAAAGAGTCCTAGAAAAAATGACCGGCCAGTAATTAGTAAATACCATACAATTTACTTTTGGGTTGAGTTTAGTTTGAGTTCAGGTAAAACATTTTTACTTTTTATTTTTCAATGACAAACAGCATAAATCTTGCTCTAAAGTCTGCTCATAAAGCAGGGGGAGTAAATCTTTTGGTAATAGGCTGTTTAGATAAGTTCAAGAGGTCTAAAGCAAGAAATGAGAACAGAAAATCTGGCATACTTAGTTAAGGAGAAATTGACTTTTGTTCCCTTACGGGGAAGCAGAAGAAGCATAAAACATCATTTTTTTAGACACATTTACATTTAACCTATAGGTAGCCCATTTATCTAAGATCATTTGCAAGAAACAATTTATAATATTGCCATATTATTGTCCATGTCTTAAAGGGCCAGAAACAGATACAAAGACACAATGACAGACAGACATAAAGGAACTCCAGACTACTGCCAACAGACAAAAACCTTTCAAACAGACAGACTAGATAAAAGAAAAAAAATTCTAGGTCTCCAACTCCCATTTAAATATGACTCTTACACCAGGAGGGGACCAGATGTTTTCACAGAGGGGCAGCTAGAAATGTAAAATCAAGGGTCTCGGTGGTGACTTTACTGCAGTTAGTGTCCCCTTTTTCTCTTTTTTAAGTAGACAGAGGTGGAGTAATCCTTACAGTGCAGGGAAGGAAGGTGGGAGTTTCCCCAAGCAAAAGGAGCTTTGGCAGATGCTGGAGTCCCTAAGTTCTTCCTTTGACTTACAGGATTAGCTCCTCTGGTTCAGTTCGACCCCAGGCACGCTCCATATCTCCTAACTTTTCAGTAATCAGCTCTCAAAAAGTTCATCTTACATACTTGGAATGCAGTTGTTTGGAGTGCTAGGTTTCCCCAAGAAGGGACCAGGGTGCTGTGGTTCTGGTCAATTAGTTGCTTGGCTACGTTGTCACTGGGGGTAGAGATGTGGAATCAACACACAGACTCTGGAAGCTGGTGACAGAACTGGCTGGAGACCCACCTCAGGTCATCGTCCAGTAGCTCAGTTTATTTTTGGAATGCATACAGTTGTTATAGGGTCCAAGTGGGGCATGCACATCAATCATTCACAAGCAAGATAGTATCCATAAGCCAATCATCTTATGCCTAATGTAACCACACTAGGAGGACGTTCTAAATATTGCTATTTTCAGGAAGGGCTTTTGTCCCTAAGGGAGTGGGTTTCTAAGTTAGGAGTTCCATTCCTAAAGCTCCTGGCTATCAGTTTCCTGGCCTGGCAGCTTGGCAACACTAACCACAAGTGCTAAGGATGTGGTTTCACTGAGGGCTCACTAGAGCACAGCATCCCATCCTGCAGGCCTTCCTATCAGGCAGATTCTTCAAGCACTCTGAGCTTCTCATAGCTGCTAGCTGATAGCTGTAAACTGACAGTTATTCCAACATTTCCTCCCTTTTTATTAAGTTTGTTGCTGAAGGAGAACCATGAAGAGAGAAGAAAGGAAGAGGGAAAGCATAGAAAAATTGGAAAGAACCAAGAAAGAGAAAAGGGGAAAGATGCAGACAAGGCCCATTCCTGTAGCTGCAGTTGTTTCCTGCTGTGCTGAGAGGGCAGCCGCTGCTGACTAGGTCTGTCTGTCACTGGGTCCCAATCTGAGCTGGGCATGGGGAGCAAAGCAGCCAGGGGGCAGGAGACCTCTCATAGAAGGGGTGAAGACTTAGGCCTTTGCACAGGTGGGGGGTGAGGTTCTGGCCCCCACCTCTGTTGGCCCCAAGTTTTCTCCTGAGGGCCCCTCTGCAGCTGTGCCTGTCTTAGGTTGTCCCTCCCTTTAGGAATCTTACCCGTCATTGACTAACCAACCATCCTCCGGGGCCAAACAGGGTGATGTGGAGTGTGCAAGGCATTGAACTGAGAGGGGTCTCTGTCTCCTTGGTATATAATGCCCCTGTGGCCTCCAAGCCAGCATTTATCTTAGGATTGGGAAATTCAGGTTTCTTCTCCATGGAGGGCCCAGCTCACAGCATAGTGCTGGTGAGGCTGCATTCAGGAAGGAAGGAGAGAGGCCATAGACAGACAAACAGTGATATAGTGACAGAGCTGAGAGAGACAGATAGATGAGGAGGAGAGCAGTGCTAAGACTCAGGGCATGATCTCTCATAGAAAACTGGCCTTTAGCTGGTACTACTTAGATCCTGTCCATAGCCACCATCCGTACAGATGCAGGGAATCATTGTTTTCCTTTTCACTTTCCTTATATGCATGAACTAACATAGCTTGTTTGGTTTCTACTTTGTTGAGCCTTTTTTGGAAACATCTTAAAATAACATACTCTAAAATAAGAAAAACTATGCTAATACCAGTGAGGACCCAATTATCAGGGTCAATTAAAGCTGAAAATTTATCTCATAGTCACTGTAAGATTTAGGGGTTAAGAATTAGCTCTGCTCTGGATTCATTTAAGCTGAGGATATGAGCATGTAGTGTCATAGTGAAATTTCTAGAAGTCATATCCCAAGGCTTCTTAAGTGTATTTGCTAGTTCAAGTGGAACTTATGTTACATTTCTTATTGAGACAGGGGTTTGAGAAACATACAGAAATTGAGGACTGCAGGGAACTTTAACATCTTTAACATTCAATTGAAACATATCAATTTTTTATCAGTAAGGTTAATCTGCTGTTGTAACATTAAGATACCTCCTTGCAAGTGCAGGTTTAGTTGTTCCTGGGTGGTCAGGGCTCTGGGGGTGCACTGCACTACCTGATTAATGGTTACAGCATTTGCTGTGGACTGGATCAAAGCTGCACCAGCAGCAGTAGCTGTTGTGACCACAAATAGGGAGGCAGCTATAATGGCAGCAGTAATCCCAAAATCTTGCCTAACTCTCTTAAAGGAAATATCTTTTGTAAAGTGAACCTCTTGAATGGAGGAGTCATCCTCTGTTGAAAACCGTAACATAGGAAGTGTTCTCATTAGCACTACTGTCTTAACAGAGGAATCCCAGCAATTGGTTAACTCACACTGGGAATCATCACAATTATAACAACCACTTTTATGATTTTGAGTGGAAGTTATAAAGAGGAAGGGTGACTCATCACATACAAGGCCTTTAGTAGCACATTTGCTGAGGGGTTTTCAAAAGAACCATTAAACCAAATGGCATCCATGGTGACAATAGGACTGATATCTATACATTTATAAGCACCACATAACAATTGTTTGCTTAATTGCAAAAAGTCTCCTGACTGTCTTTCTTTTGTGTTTTGAGCATTTTCTATCAAATCTGTATGATATTTAAATATTAATTTATGTATTTCTGTTAAAAATTCCATTCTTAATCTACCTTTTGTAGGGTCTGGACCAACTAATAAGCTCATTAGAAATGAAATAGGGTCTGAAAAGGGAGAGACAATCTCTCCAAGATATAGCTCTTAGAGGTATACCTTCATTGATATCTTTAAATTCTTTCCATGGATATCTCTGCAGAAAGGGTTGGGGCCAATAACGTCTCTGCTGAGGTGGGCATGGCAGGAGGGTGCACACTCCCCTACTGAGGTTCACACTCCCCTACAGAGGTGCACACTCCCCTACAGAGGTGCACACTCCCCTACAGAGGTGCACACTCCCCTACTGAGGTTCACACTCCCCTACAGAGGAGCACACTGCCCTAAAGAGGTGCACACTCCCCTACAGAGGTGCACACCCCCCTACAGAGATGTACACTCCCCTACAGAGGTGCACACTGCCTCCTCACAGCTCCCCTCTGCCCTCCTCTTGGGGACACTGCACTGTCCCTAGGCCTCAGTCCTGTTGAGCATGACCTCATGCAGGCCTCCTGCAGGGACTCTCCTCTGCAGGACTGCTTGCCCTGGAGATTGGAGATTTCTGGGTTTCTTTTGAGGACTCTGTCATGCTGCCGGGCCCCACAGATCTTGAACTCTGTGTCTGTCACTGTGAGCAGCAGGGGGATATCTGAACAGGCTACTCAGCAAGCCCGGTCCTAACCAAGTTCTGCCCACCCCAGACCTGGCACCTGAGAACAGGAGCCTGACTGCCCAGGTCCTGCCTGAGACTGCAGGTGGCCCTGCACCTGCATTGCCCACAGCAGTCCTAGGAGGGCAGAGGGTGACTTGATGGTCATTCAGGGAGGGACTCTGATGATCCTTGTGCCAGGAGCTGCTGAGAGGGTGACTCAGATGTCCTCCACTGCTGCCCTGCTGGACTCTGGCCCAGAAAACAGCCCCCACCATGACCAGCCCAGCCAAGAGCTCTCTGCTGTGGAAGCCCTCACCAGGGCAATCAGGATACAGTCTAGGGGGTTCCAGACCCCAGGGCCACTAGGGCCAGTCAAGTCCTCTCCTTGGTCCTGTGGCCACAGTCTCCGTCCTAATCAATCCTCCTGAACCAATTTGCTGTTGCTATTTGCCCAACTGCCAGGGAAGGGAACAGGACCTACCCGAATCCACACTCAAGTGGAGGCCAGACGTAGGGCACACATGGCCCCCTCCATGTCAATACATCAGAAGGACAGAGGGTAACAGGTCCCCCAAGCTGAGCCAGCAGGGACCCCATCACTTGTCCATGTTGACAAGGGTCATCCTCCTTCCTGGTCACCCTCCTTCCTGGTCACCCTCCTTCCTGGTCACCCTCAGCACTTGGAAGAGGCCCAGGCCCTCACCATGACCTCTGGCCCATGAAGCAGGAGCAGGGCTGCTGGCCCACAGCTGTGGCTGTGTCCTCTGACTCTCCCTGTGGTATTCATAACTGTGGGTGCATTGTAGGAAACAGAGCACTGGGGTTGGTTTCCCACAGTGATTCAGACCTGGATCAGGACCCCATTTCTGTGGGAAGCCTTCCCCTTCCTGCCCTTCTCCCTCCCTGCTCCCCTCCTGGCTCTGTGGTCTCTCTTCTATGTGTCACACATGTCTGAGTTGGAGGTTCATAGATGTTCATGAAGGTGGAGTTCACTGTGCTCCTTCACATCAGCTCACAGCACAGATGGTGAGTTCCCTTCTGCTCTCCTCCCTTCACCCCTCTGCCCACCCACAGGCCCTTCCTGGACCCACTGATCTCCTTCTCTGTCCACATCACCCTCCTCTCCTCTCCTTCCTCTCCAGCTTCCTCAATTGGGAGAGAAGATGGGCCCTTGGCTTCTGCGTCTGGCCTCCTTCATCAGCTTGATGGTCCCAGCTCCACCTGTTTCCCAGCAAATGCTGTCACTCCATTGTCTTCCTGGCTGAAGACCCACTGTGCGCAGACTCCAAGCTTTCTTCATCTACACCAGCCCCTGTAGGGTGCAGCCCGTCAGAGCTTCTGCTGGAAAGTTGACCATTTCGTCTTCTTCATGAGGAGCCAGTGTTGCTTCTCTCCTGGAAAATCCTTCAGGACCTTGTTTTCCCATGAGATCTTGGGCCCAGGAGATGCCAGCCCTGGAAGTTGCCCACAGGCCTTCCCTGGACAAGGGCATAACCACCTGGGCACTGCTAGGATGGCTCAGGGGATTCCTAGACAACTGCCCAATCCCTGCATTACAAGTCACTCCATCCCCATGTTGAACCTGTCCCCAGGGGATGATATCTGACCTGTTTCTCCATCCCCCTGTTGGCCATGTCCCCAGGGAAACCATTCTACCTGTTACTCCACCCCCATACTTACTCCATCCCCAGTGGATAATATCTATCATGTTGTTACATCCACATGCTCATCCTGCCCACAGGGGATGATATCTGAACTCTTACCCCATCCCAACAGTGGCCTGTCCACAGGGGATAATATCAGACATGTCACCACATCCCCATGTTCACCTTCCCCAGTGGACATCATGTGAACTGTTATTCCATCCTAATACTGTCCTGTCCCTGTGGATAATATCTGAGCTGTCACTCTATTCTGATGGTTGACTGTCCCCAGTGGATAATATCAGAACAGTTACTCCATCCCACGGTGGTCAGTCCACAGTAGGTAATATCTGACCTGTGCCCAGTGGATATTAGCAGAGATATTACACCATCCCCACTCTTACTACATTCCCTAGGGCGTGTCTCCTTGGTCCTGCCCACAGACAAAGCTTTTCCTGGAGTCCTGAGCTTCAGGACTTTGAACATTCTCCATGAGACTCGGATGTTCACCTCACAGAACAGTATGGCTGGGCACAGTGTGCATGGCACTGACCACTGTTCATGGGAGACCATCACCTACCACAGGACCTTGTCATTGCCTTTTTCTTGCCACAGATGAGGAGCTTTATTATGCAGTCCCAGAAGATATGGCTCAGTGTGTCCAGGGACAGTGAGGTCCTCAGTGTCTGCCCCTGCACAGGGCCAGTGCATGCATACTGATAGTGTCCCTGTGCTGTTCACAGTGACAAGCACAGAGTTCAAGACCCATGGGACATGGCACCATGACAGAGTCCTCAAAGGAAACCCAGAAATCTCCAAGCACAGGTCAAGCAGTCCTGCAGAGGGGGGTCCCTGCAGGAGGCTTGCACAAGGTCGTGCTCAACAGGGTTGAGGCCTAGGGACAGTGCAGTGTCCCCAGGAGGAGGGCAGAGGGGAGCTGTGAGGAGGCCCTTCCCCACACTGCACCCTGCAGAGCCACCAGCACACAGAGCCAGGCTGCAGGAGCTGAAGGGAGGACATCACAGGCAGGAGGGACTCCCCTTGGCTGCCCCAGAAAGGCACAGGGTGGGGCTGCTGGAGTCTGCACCCTGCACCTGCCCAGTGAGGAAGGGTGGCAAGTGTCACATCAGCAGGGCCTTCTGGGGCCCTGAGGGTGATGCTGGTCCAGCTGCCATTGGACGGCCTGGTCCAATCTCCACGGTGGTAATGGAGTGTGACCTGTGCCAGGTCCAGCACGGTGTCTGCAGCACATGACGTGTGTGATTCCCAGCTCCAACCTGAGGAGCATGACCCCAGGGGCACCCACACCTGACCCAGATGGCAGGTAGGTGACACTGTGGACCCAGACTCCAAACTTGGAGCTGGAGTGAGTGAGACCCTGTGGCCCTGGGGAGGAATTGGAGCATTTAGACACTGGGAAGGGTGTTCCTGGAATCCACAGGGCTTGACGGCAGGGACCTCTTCTTCATGTGCTGGCACTTGAACCCCCTGGTACCACTAAGAGGTGCTCGCCTGGGTCGGACTGTACCTGGGAGGGCTGTCACCCACTGTATAGGATGAGGGCCACAGCAAGGGCCTTGAGGGAAGGACATGGACATTGCCTTTGCCATCTCAGGAATCCATGGCCATCTTCTGTCCTGGGAGCTTGCAGCCACGGAGCACTGTGGGCAGTGGGAGCTGGCCCTGGGCACACAGCTCACCTCCCCAGGGGCTCAGCCTGCTCACCTCAGAGATGAGGACAACAGGGGACATGAGCATCTGCCCACTCTGGGGGTTTGTGCTGCAGACAAGAGAGGACTGAGACTCTGACCTGTGACCACACATCCAGATCCTGGTGCTTCAGGACTCTGGGTGTCTGCTCATGCCCTGAGTCAGCTTTAGGTCCCTGTCATGGAAAGACCTGACAGAAAAACTTGAGCACAAACCCTTCTGTGCTTCTCCTTCCTTTTGCTGGAGGCTCCCAGATGTGAGGTCTCAGGGACTCAGGGGGGAAGACCTGGGGCAGCTGCATCTGAGCTCAAGACTCACTCTGCTTCTCTGTCCCCAGGGTCCTCTCCCAGGTGCAGCTGAAAGAGTCAGGGCCTGGGTGATGGAGCACCTGCCCCAGTCTCCCTGGAGGAAGCTGGCCCTGGGCTGGAGACCCACCATGACCACAGGCTGACCTGCTCCTTCTCTGGGTCCTCACTGGGCTCTACTAACAGAGGACTGGGCTGGGTGCGTCATCCAGGGAAGGCCCTGCAGTGGCTGGCCAGTGTTTGGTCCACCCAGCCCTGAGAAGCTGGCTCACAAACTCCTATGACACCTGCAACAACCAGGAGGTATTCACCATGACCAGCCTGGACCCTGCAGACACAGCCACCATGACTGTGACCTGCCTGGACCCTGCAGATGCAGCCCCCATGACTGTGACCAGCCTGGACCCTGCAGATGCAGCCCCTATGACTGTGACCAGCCTGGACCCTGCAGATGCAGCCCCTATGACTGTGACCAGCCTGGACCCTGCAGATGCAGCCCCTATGACTGTGACCAGCCTGGACCCTGAGGATGCAGCCCCCATGACTGTGACCTGCCTGGACCCTGCAGATGCAGCCCCCATGACTGTGACCTGCCTGGACCCTGCAGATGCAGCCCCCATGACTGTGACCTGCCTGGATCCTGCAGATGCAGTCCCCATGACTGTGACCACCCTGGACCCTGCAGATGCAGCCCCCATGACTGTGACCACCCTGGACCCTGCAGATGCAGCCCCCATGACTGTGACCAGCCTGGACCCTGCAGATGCAGCCCCTATGACTGTGACCTGCCTGGACCCTGCAGATGCAGCCCCCATGACTGTGACCAGCCTGGACCCTGAGGATGCAGCCCCCATGACTGTGACCTGCCTGGACCCTGCAGATGCAGCCCCCATGACTGTGACCTGCCTGGATCCTGCAGATGCAGTCCCCATGACTGTGACCACCCTGGACCCTGCAGATGCAGCCCCCATGACTGTGACCACCCTGGACCCTGCAGATGCAGCCCCCATGACTGTGACCAGCCTGGACCCTGTAGATGCAGCCCCCATGACTGTGACCAGCCTGGACCCTGCAGATGCAGCCCCCATGACTGTGACCACCCTGGACCCTACAGATGCAGCCCCCATGACTGTGACCACCCTGGACCCTGAGGATGCAGCCTCCATGACTGTGACCAGCCTGGACCCTGCAGATGCAGCCCCCATGACTGTGACCAGCCTGGACCCTGCAGATGCAGCCCCCATGACTGTGTCTAGCCTGGACCCTGCAGATGCAGCCCCCATGACTGTGACCAGCCTGGACCCTGCAGATGCAGCCCCCATGACAGTGACCACCCTGGACCCTGCAGATGCAGTCCCCATGACTGTGACCACCCTGGACCCTGCAGATGCAGCCCCCATGACTGTGACCTGCCTGGACCCTGCAGATGCAGCCCCCATGACTGTGTCTAGCCTGGACCCTGCAGATGCAGCCCCCATGACTGTGACCACCCTGGACCCTGCAGATGCAGCCCCCATGACTGTGTCTAGCCTGGACCCTGCAGATGCAGCCCCCATGACTGTGACCACTCTGGAACCTGCAGACGCAGCCCCCATGACTGTGCTCTGGGTGCAAAAGCCACAGCCTGGGGCTTCCTGCACAGGGCTCAGGTTGCCTCAGCTCTGACCTGCCCCTCTGCCTATGGGGACAGGGTGGAGAAAGGGCCTTCCTGCCAGCCTCCGTGGCTCCCTCTCCACCCAGAGCCTCAGAGCCCTGGAATCCTGTTCCTCCTCTAATTCTCTGGCCACATCCCGTGGACTGCACAAGCAGGTGTCCTGTTGTGCTCTGCTTCATGAAGGCAGCATGCAGGGTGCCTGGCCCCTGGTCACATGGATGCACAGAGATATTACTCCATCCCCACTCTTACAACCTGCCCTAGGGCATGTACCCTTTGTCCTGCCCACAGGCAATGCTTTTCCTCCAGTACTAAACTTCAGGACTTGGCGATGTTCTCAGGCAGACTCAGATGTTCACCTCACAGGGCACTAGGGCTGGGCACAGTGTGCATGCACTAACCACAGTCTATGGGAGACCACCACCTACCACAGGACCTCCACATTGGATTTTTTTATACCAAGATGAGGAGCTTTATTATGTAGTCACAGCAGGTGTGGCTCAGTGTGTCCAGAGACAGTGTGGTCCTCAGTGGCTGCCCCTCCAGAGGGCCAGTGCATGCATACTGATAGTGTCCCTGTGCTGCTCACAGTGACAGGCACAGAGTCCAAGACCCATGGGGCATGGAAGCATGACAGAGTCCTCCAAGGAAACCCAGAAATCTCCAAGCACAGGTCAAGCAGTCCTGCAGAGGAGCGTCCCTACAGGAGGCCTGTACGAGGTATGCTCAACAGGACTGAGGCCTAGGGACAGTGCAGTGTCCCCAAGAGTAACGCAGAGGGGAGCTGTGAGGAGGCCCTTCCCCACATTCCAGCCTGCAGAGCCACCAGCACACAGAGCCAGGCTGCGGGAGCTGAAGGGAGGACATCACAGGGAGGAGGGACCCCCCTTGGCTGCCCAGAAAGGCACAGGGTGGGGCTGCTGGAGTCTGCTTCATGACGGCAGCATGCAGGGTGCCTGGCCCCTGGGTACACAGATACCCAGGCCACCTGCTACAGGGGCTCCAATCCCACCCAGTGGCAGAACACCACTGAGCACCAGCTGTGCCTGCATTAACTGCTGGGTAGGAGCTGCACTGGCATTGGGGGTCAGAGCCCATGCAAGAAGGCAGGACAGACACCACTTCCTGCAATGAAGAAGAGACATGTGTCCCTAGGGGCACTGAGGACATAACCCATGAGGTGGTGGCAGATCCAAGGTCTCCCCACTGTGCAGGCCCGGTGCAGTCACTGTGCAAACCCGACTCCAGGGATCCCTGGGATCTGCTCCTGATGGGGCTCGTGGCCTGGAGAGAAGTGGGTGCTCAGAGAAGGGGACACCTGAGAGCTGAAGCAGAATGTGTGTGCTCCATGTCAGACGCACATCTAACCAGCTGCATTAGCAAGTTATAAACAACTTAATAAAACAGAAACTGAAACACTAATTATCAAAGAGTTACTAAAGCAGGAATGTGGAAACACATTCAAGAGAATCTCTAGGTTGAAATTTAAGGATAAAAAACGAATTTCCCACCACTTTAAGTGAACCTTCCTGCCATTCCACAGTGGGCTGTGTTCAGAGAGTGACCAGGTCAGCATGGGGAGGGACCAGGTAAATCAAGATGTGTATGTGGATTGTGGCACCAGGAAATTATTCCCAGGAGGCAGAGGTCATCCTAAGGGACCTTCTGGTCAGGAGAAGAGAGGATCCCTGTGGTCCACCAAGTTGGAAAGCACCTCACCCCACATGCTGTGAAGAAGTCAGACTCTGGAAACGTCTGCATCACCCACCAGCAGCCTGTGCAGGGCAGGGGTAGAGCCTCACCACTGAGCAGCAGAAGAGGTCCACACCTGCACGTGCTGGGGAGAGTGCCCGAGAGCACACTGCAGCTCTGAGCAGAAGCTCTCCTTCATCTGCCCCCAGGACAGTCCAAATCCACAGCCATGAGATTCCTCCCAGGGTGGGATTGCTCAGAGCACCAGGAAACCTGACAGAGAGGTGCTGGTGGGGCAGGGCCTGGAGCTGGGGGGGCTGGGGGAGGGCAGAGGGGACTGCACCTCTCCTCCAAGGGTGACCTTCACTCAGGCCTGGGAGCTGCCCTCCTGGGCACTTGCTGGGGGGGAGGGAGACCCCAGGCTCACAGGACATCCTGCAGGTGGCAGCCACCTGTGTGTCCTAAGAAGAAGCAGCCCACTGCCCTCCACTGTGGAAAGGACAGGGGACTTGGAAATCCCTGGCAGGAGCACATGTCAGCAAGAAAACCCACCAGGACACCTGACTGTAGGGACCCCAGGGCCCTGGGAGTCCCCAGCTCCATGCCACAGGCCCTCACCTGGGCCTCACATTCACTCTGGTGACAGGACCTGAACTGGCCCTGGCTCTCCAGACAGGCCCAGGTGAGAAGCTCCACAACATAGAGACAGAAGGTCCTCTGCTCAGCAGTGCTCTCCTGAGGGACCTGGGCCCAGCTGGACCCCAGGGGAAGCTCACTGAGGGGGTCTGACATGGGCCACCACCTGGAGTGTGTCCTTCAGGCCCAGCCTCTTCTCCTAACCTAGGACCTAAAACTCTGTCCTCAGCTTTGCATCCCTGAAGCAGGTGCCTGAGACCATCAGCACATAAACAGGATCTTTATTGTGGATGAAGACATTAAGGCTCCAGTCCATGCTCAGCTGAGTCCTCTGCATTTACACCTTTCCTGGATGTGCCAGGGGCAATGCAGAGAGCTCCCTGTGGGGAATCACTCTCCATGTGGCTAGGAATCAAAAGGGAGGGAGGAAGAGATGGGGTCTGCCAATCCCCTTGCATGGCATGTCCTAGTGACTGACATAAATTCCCCTAATACAGAACACATTCAGGCCTTAAGGTTGAGACCCTAAAGGCATAAATACTTCAGCTGCACTCAGACATCCAGTGCAAAGATCCAAAAAATTCAAGGAAAACTTGATTCTGTGCCATAAAATCAAAGAGGGGTCACACTCTCCTAAGCTCTATGGCAGGAGTGAATACTCCCATTTCAAAAGGAAAAGACAGAGACGTTGAAGGGGACTGAAGCCCAGCAGGGCTGACATTAAACCCACTGCTCCAATTCTGTCCTCAAGGTCACTGTAGGGGGAGAGGGGTGATGGATCTGGGCAGGCCCAGCACACAGTCCAGCTGGTCATCCACAAAACAGGTTCTAAGGACGTCACAATGTGTGTCCACCTGTGAGTTGTAGGAGGTTCAGGGGTCCACACCTGTCCAGGGTAAGAGCAGAAGCCTAAATACTCAACTTGCTCTTCCCCGATATAAGCTGTTTGGCACAGTGCATCACTACTCAAGCTCCTGTGTGATTTCAGGACTGCATCATGGAATTGACCCTGATCCCTCTGTCATGATTATGTAGATGTGGAAAACACATTAATGGATGATGTAGGCAAAACAGAAAAATACACGAAAGCAGTTTTATTTTCCAAAATGCTCCTGTGTGCTCCAAACTGCACCTGATGTTCACCTCTACCCTAAATGCTCTTCTAGGAGGCCTCCACCCAGGGCTGCTATATAGCAGGAGCACATGCAAATAGGGCCTCCCTCTGCTCATGAAAACCAGCCCACCTGACCCTGCAGCTCTGCGCAGGAGCCCAGCCCTGGACTCCCAGCTCAGCCCACTCAGTGATCAGGACTGAACACAGCTGCTCACCATGGAGAGTGTGCTCAGCTGGGTTTTCCTGGTGGCTGTTTTCAAAGGTAATGAATGGAGAACCAGAGATCCTGAGTGTGTGAGGGACAGGAGTGAGAGGGAGAGTGGATGACTGACAGTGTCCTGACCAGGCTGCCTCTGTGTTTGCAGGTGTCCAGTGTGAGGTGCAGCTGGTGGAGTCTGGGGGAGGCCTGGTGCAACCTGAGGGTTCCCTGCGACTCTCCTGTGCAGACTCTGGATTCAACTTGAGTAGCTACTGGGTCTTCTAGTCTTCAGGGAAGGGGCTGTAGTGGGTCTCATACTTTATTGGGGTAGTGGTACTTTAAAGTATGCCAGACTCAGATGTCCTCCATTGCTGCCCTGCTGGACTCTGGCCCAGAAAACAGCCCCCACCATGACCAGCCCAGCCAAGAGCTCTCTGCTGTGGAAGCCCTCACCAGGGCAATCAGGATACAGTCTAGGGGGCTCCAGACCCCAGGGCCACTAGGGCCAGTCAAGTCCTCTCCTTGGTCCTGTGGCCACAGTCTCCCTCCTAATCAATCCATGAAGGGCCAAATTCACCATCTCCAGGGAAAATGCCAAGAACACGCTGTACCTGCAAACAAGCAGTCTGACCTCTGAGGACATGGCCACCTATTACTATGCTACAGACAGTGTGGGGACCTCAGTGTGAGCCCAGACACAGACCTCCCTGCAGGGTGCACAGGGCCAGCAGGGGGCGCTCAGCACACAGGGAGCTCAGGTCAGCCCAGGAGCAGGTGCAGAGAGGAGCTGAGGGCTGGTTTCCTGTTGGATATTGAGGCTTTTTCTCTATCCCCCTGGGTCCTAGGCAAGTAATACTTTTTAGTTCAGTTTGTATATTTCCCTGATGTCTTTGGTGGAAGTGTTGTTCCTTGGTTTTTCAGGGCGTCTGAAACACCAGGGCCATTCAGAGCCCCATGTCACAGGCCCCAGGTTAAACACTTGCAGAGGGAGGTTCAGATGGATTCCTGCTATGCACTGGGGCTTCCCCTCCATTCAGAGATTCTCTGTGGATCCTTTCTAGACTTAGGACCCGGGGCCTCTGCTCGCAATTCTACAATAAATAGTCACCACTGCAAGGGAGCAGAGATTCACCAGGCACAAGCACAGGGTGAGGTCACACCTGCTCCTGTGAGTGACCTCAAAGTGGGCCACATGGCTCCTTAGCCCTCTGCAGAACTGGGCATAGAACATGCTGAGACCCATCATCAGTCACCCACTGAGGGAGGAGGGCCTGATCCCTTATCACATGCCTGATGCCAACTGTTCATCAGAAAACCTGCTGTCATCAGGTCATAGAGACTCAGGAGGGCTCCACAGTCCAGCACAGGGCAGCGTGGCCCTCATCACAAGTGGGCACAGGCAGAGCTCATGGAGCCTGATCCTCCAGAGAGAAGAGCCCTTTAGCAGCCAGAGGAGGAGGAGAAGGTCCCCAGGGGTGTAGGGGCTCTGTGTTAGGACCTTCCTGCAGAACCAGGAGGGACATATTCATGACAGTCCACTGGGATGTCCAGGCTGGGGACCTTCTACAGATACAGAGAAATGGAGGGACACATTGAGTCCCCAACAGTGATGCCCGGGAGAGCTGGGTGGGTGCAGCAGGACGCAGCTGTCCTGGGGAGCAGGGGAGAGAGCTGAGCCCCCACAGTGTCAGGGATCTGCAGAGAAAGTTCCACCTGGATGTTTAAGGTTAACCAGCACCAGAGGAAGAGGCACCCAGGGGGTTTCTCAGCACTGTGACCAGATGTGGGGCCAGGGGGATGGGGAAGTCCCCAGTCATACTGTCTAGGTGAAGATGGCTGTATAAAATGAATTAAAATAATTAGTGAATATGGCATTGGCTGTCCTCAAATATTTGGTACAATTCTCCTGTGAAGCATCTGCACTTGACCTTGACTATCCTGGGTTTTGACTCATAATGTGACATCTGTGACTGTCACTCCTCTTCTCAGGCTGCTTGCTTCTCCTAGGCTCAGCTGTGAAAGGTGCACAGTTCTGGAAATTCATGCATCTGTTTCTGCATGTCCCACTGTGGTCCTGGATCATGTCAAGGAGGCCTCATGATCACTTGTATTTCTAAATCCTCTGAAACACCTGGTTGAGCAGGTGTTATATCTTTGCATTCTGCTCCCACTACTGTGTCACCTAAAGCAAATAATTCTCTCCTAAATGGAGGCTGAAGAGTCCCACGGGCTCCTTGCTCTTTCCACCTGAGGAGTGCATTCACAGCACCTTGGTCAGGGGCTCCTGGAGCAGCTGGGCCTCACAGTCCTGGGGGCTGCATGGTGCTGGGGCCACTCTGGCAGCCTGGACAGCTGAGGGGCAGCTGGCAGAGCAGCAGAGGTGCAGTGTCCATCTGTTCCCAAGGGCTGCCTGGGGTGGCCTTCCAGCAGGCCCAGGTCAGCAGTGCAGCAGGCCCCATGGGTGGAGAGGTGGCTGTCAGATTAGAGGACAGCACAGGGCAGACAGCACCTGGGGACAAGGGCCAGATGCTCTCAGCACCCAGGGCTGGCTTTGCACCTCCACAGGGACTCTGTGCAGTGGCTGCTCAGGGCCTGCTCAGCTGCCCTGCGTCTGTGTGGACACAAGAGGTGCATTCTGCACACTCCACATGCAGACCACAGGCTTCGCAGACATGGTGATGGACAGCAGGAGGAACACCTGCTGCTTTTCTTCCCTGGAGGACACGTCCACATTCTTTGTCCACAGTCACTCCCTGTTCCTGGGTAATTCTTCTCCCACCTGACACATAAACACATCAACTGCTGTCAACCAGGCTCTGCTGCTCTGGGGGGACTCAGGGGCTCCCAGCAACAGCCTGGACTCGCCTCGCCCCTACCTGCACATGAGCGTCTCACACAGTCGGTTATTTCCCTGGGATCTTTATGTCAATATAAAATGAGGAGATTAAATCCCCTGGAAACTGACCAGGTGGAAGGATTACCAGGACCAGGAATTTGGTGTCATGGTTCACATATGAGGTGGCCCACAAGCTCACGTGTGAGACAAAGAAGAGAGGACTAGATTATCAGAGCTCAAACCTAAAGTGGATTAATCCACTAACATGGATTGGCTCCTGTAGGCAGGTGGGTGTGGCTGGAATACTTGGATCCCTGGGGTGTGCCTTTGGGGGACACTCTGTGTCCCTGTTGGATGGAGCTCACCTGCTTCCTGGTGGCCATGTCCTGAGCTGGTTTCCTCCTCCACGCCCTTCTGCCATGGTGTTCTCCCTCCCTGGAGAGAGCTAAGGACTTCCCACCATGCACTGCAACCTCCTAAGTCATGACCCAAGGAGAGCTTGTCCTCCTTTGTGTTCTCAGAACTTTGTTCAAATGACAAAATTTTGCCAAATATTGATATATTATAGGAGGTTTTCTTATGGCCATATCATACATCCACTGAGTTTTTCTTATGTTCACGAACACTTTGTGCTGAATGGTGAAAGCAAACTGAAGCCTTGGAAGAGGTGAGGTGTTGAAGACCTCATACCTGGCACAGGTGAGGTGGGGAAGCTGTCACATGGAGGGCTCCAGGATCCCCAGGTCAGGAGGTGGGGTCATCTTAGGATGCCTCCTACTTAGAAACTTCACTCAGGGGCTCACCTGGATTTGCATGAGGTGAAAACATGGAGACCAGCAGGTCTTACCTGAGTCACCCCAGGACCAGGAGGTGGTGCTGCAGGCTCAGTGTTTGCAGGGAGTTCATGGTCAACTCCACAGGGAACAAGGAGAGGAGCCCACATGTCTTATTAGTGTGCTGTGCTCACTCAGTTAGGCAGGAGGTCAATTCCTGAGCCTCAACAGGAGGTCAGCAACTACACCTGCCCTCTCAGTGACCCCACCTCACTAAAGACAGTGTCCACTGTTCTCTCCAAATGCTGGGCTGTGGGCAAGGCAGGTCTCACTGCAGTGATGCTGCACAGGGAAGGGGACCTGGCCTCCTCCCTCACCCACCTGCCCTGCATGCCGTCCTGTCTGCTATCAGCCTGGCTCTGCTGCTCTGGGGCACTCAGGGGCTCTCAGCCTCAGGCTGCAGCTGAGAGCTGCCTCTGCTCCCAGGACTCTCACCTGGACCAGCACCTCCCTCATGTCCTCTCCTGGTGGAGACCAGAGGGCAGGACAGGTGAGGGGAAGAGCTCAGGGCAGATTCCCACCCACTGCTGTCCACAGGCATTGGCTGGACTGTCAGGAGGACAAGCAGGGCAGAGGGTGGGGAGGGCAGTGGGCACACAGCAGGAAGCCCCTGCCCTCCTGAGACCCTGCTCCCTCCTCTCCTGCTCAGTCTGCAGCCCCCAAATCTCACAGAGATGAAAGAGAAGAACTAGTCCTGAGAACAAAAGGGGCTCTTCTCCTGGACGTGGGGAACCCCATCCTCAGCCCTGGGCTCTGTTCAGTCATCACTGAGGGCTTCTCCTTCAGGGCTGGGAGGTGAACTGGGCCTCTTGCATGCTGGGCACCTTCCTGCCACTCTGAGACCCTCCCAGGTGCAGGAGGAAGGGCTTGGAGGAGGCAGGGCTGGGCTCAGGAGGGTGGGCTCCCCCTCTGACAGCCTTCCAGCTCCCCTGAAACCACCTGCTCTCCTCTCACAGGTAAAGCTCCACCTGGGTTCCAGACAGGGACACATCTCAGGAGCACAGAGGACCTGGGCAGCCTGACCTCAGCCTCTCCAGATATCAGAAGAGCCTCACCCACATGCAAATTCCTCCTCTGCCCTGGGTTCAAAGACCCTCTGGGCTGTGGGAGCTCCCAGCTCTCTGCTCAGACAGGACTGAGGTCTCTGGAAAGGAGGTGTGGTCTAGAAGATGAGGCTGCTGGGTCTTGTCCTGTGCCTGGTCACAGCTCCCCAAGGTGAGTGTCCCCACTGTCAGACCTGGGTCCATGGGGAGGTTGTGACTGCAGGTGACTGACAGGGTGTGACTGTCCTTGTCCCCAGGTGTCCTGTGCCAGGTGCAGCTGCAGGAGTCAGGACCTGGCCTGGTGAAGCCCTCGCAGACCCTGTCCCTCACCTGTGCTGTCTCTGGTTACTCCATCACCAGTGGTTACTGGTGGAGCTGGATCCGTCAGCCCCCAGGGAAGGGGCTGGAGTACATAGGGTACATATATAGTAATGGTAACACTGACTACAGCCCATCCCTCAAGAGCCGAGTGTCCATCTCCAGAGACACGTCCAAGAACCAGTTCTCCCTGCAGCTGAGCTCCCTGACCACTGAGGACACAGCCACCTATTACTGTGCCAGAGCCACAGTGAGGGGACCTCAGTGTGAGCCCAGACACAAACCTCCTGCAGGACGCCCAGGGCCAGCAGGGGGCGCTCAGCACACAGGAGTCAGGTCAGCCCAGAAGCAGCTGCAGATGTGAGTTGGGGCAGGTTTCCTCCATCTGGAGGCCTGTCCATGTACCAGCTTCCCAGGGGATCTCTGTGGCCTTGTGGTCTCTACTTATCTCTGATGTGTCTGAAGGTAATCATCCTGTTTTTGTCCTGTTCTTTTTCTTTTGAAATAGAGCATCTTACATATATTTATTATAGGTTTTCACTTTGACATAGTCACATATATTCATTGTCTATAAAATCTCTGTTGCTCTCACAGCACCTCCTTTTAAATTTTCCTCCTACTCCCCATTATTTAACTGAGCTTTCTTCCACGAGTTTCTAATTTTCATTAAATTTACACTATTTGTGTGTGTGTGTGTGTGTGTGTGTGTGTGTGTGTGTGTGTGTGAAACTCACAGTGGTTCACTCCCACAGGTGCAGGACTCCCACGTGGGCAGAATTGACCAATAATATCTGCTCAGCTCACTCCTGGCCCCTCCCTTCTCCTTTCCCTCCTCCCTCTCCCTTAGTCACTTCCTGATCCCCACTGACCTCTTCTGTGCTCTTGGGGTTCCCCTTCCTTTATCTCCCTTATTTGTGGCAGCTCCCACCGAGGACAGCCAACACTCACCTGACTCCCTGAGCCTCTCTCATTCCCCTTCCCTAATGTCCTCCAGCTCCGTCCACTCACCATCATCTCACTCCTCCTACTGGCTGAGCAGAGCTGCAGTGTTGGTGCATGACCCACATTTCCTTTATCCATCCACTAGTGAAGGGCACCTGGGCTGTGGCATAACCTGGTCTTGGGAACTGCACTGTATAAACCCTGCAGTGGCCGTGTCCCTGCACTGTGCTGACTTGGGTCTTGGGGTAAATACCAAGCAGCAGGAGAGCTGGGTCCCACTGTGGCTTCCTCCCTGTTGTCCTGAGGGGTCTCCACCTGCTCTCCTCAGGGTGGTTCTCATCTGCTGTCCCACCAACAAGGTGTGAGGTCCTCTCCCAGGTTTTCTCCAGCACCTGTTATTACTTGTATTGCTGATCACTGTCATTCTGTGGTCATGGGATGCCATGCGCTCACAGGACAACCAGGTCACCTTCCTGGAGAGTGTAATCTGGCCTGGTGGACTCAGCACCCTGACCAGGGCAGGGACACACGAAGAGATGGCAGAACTTGCTGGAAGGTGGACCACAGAGTAAAGCTTGAAAATTGACCACAACGTGCAGAACACAACAGGCTTTTTCACCAAGATGCAAAGGAGATCTCTGGAGCTCACCCTGACCTAAATACACGATTTAGTAAATACCAGGGTGGACACCCCTCTGCAGCCAGGAGAGTGACAAGCAGTTTCCACAGACGCTCCTTGACTGCACTCCCTTGCTGGGTCCTGCACTTAGGAACCTCCTTCTTGGGAGCTCCATAGAGAGGGGAGCAGAGTAGCAAGAGGAGCAGAGTCCTGCCACACCCTCCATGGCAGGTGATGGAGAGGACGGGGCGAGTCTCCTCAGTGAAGGGCATTCTAGAATGTCCCCTGAGGAGCTGGGAATGAGGCTCCTGTGAAGTCCCTCCCACACCTCAGTCTCCCCATGAGGACAGCATCAGACAAACCCAGGAGGAGACTCGCTCAGCATAATGTCTGAAAACCCTCCTGCCTCCTGGGGTCTCCAGAGAGGAGAGAGCAGAGGAGCCGTTCTGACATGGTGACGGCACCCATCAGACCCCACAGGTGAGGTCTGTCTCCATTAGTCAGGGTGTCCCCTCCAGTGCCACCTGAGACCTCAGGCCACCCAGACATGCTCCAGGGCCACACAAGAGGTCCCTTGTGCTGGGGAGCAGGATGGACCTCAGCAGCCCAGCCTGGACACACTCGCTGTGCACTCCTGCAGGAGGGGCCCTCACGTGGCCACACTTCACACCCACTGTGCAAGGTGGACCTGGCAAGTGGGCAGGGCAGCCAGAGGTGGACAAGTGCAGGACACAGGTCTTCTCCTTGTCCACACAGCAAGCCCAGGATCCCTGGACCTGCACCAGTGCAGTAGGTGGGCCCAGACCACCCAGCAGGGCTGGCAGGACCACACAGACCTGGGCGTCCCTCAGCATCCCCAGGTGCTGTCCAGTGTGGCCAGGGTCACTCTTGGCTCTGGGTGTTCTTGTGCCTGCTCTGCTGGCTAAGGTTGGAGAGGCTCCCTGGGTTCCCAGCAGTCCTCATCTTCAACAGTGGCCATCACCTGCAGGGAGAGATTGTTCATGCTATGTCTCCGGCCCCCTTCCCAACCCCAGATGGGTTTTCTGCTTTACTTTAATTATCACTTAATTTTGCATTAATCACTGATTTTCATCCCTGATTATGTTATAATTTCTTAGAAGAACAAAATTTTGTACTTATTTAGGGAAATCTTACATTCAATGTGAAGAGCAAGAGTCAGTCTTCCTTAACCATGACCACTGGGCTCCTGCCTGACTCCAGCTCCCTGGATGGAGATGTCCCTAGGTGTCCCAGGACATGGGCTTCCCCTCCTGGAGCCCAGGCAGAGGGCCACCTTCTTGGGAGGAGGAGGGCATCAGCAGGTCCTCCCTGTGGTCACTGTGCCCTGTGCAGGACTGAGGTCCAGTCCTGGCTCCACCATGAAGGTGACTCTCAGAACTTGACAGTTGAGTCAGGTCCCACCCTGGGCCTCTCTGCAGCATGGACGTCCTGGTGTGGAACAGGGGGACCCACTGGCTGAGGCCTCTGTCCACTCACTGCCCTCCCAGGGCCTGTTCAGGCTGAGACGTTTGTGCAGCTGTCAGAGCAGAGCAGTGGTTAGAGTCTTCTCCACACTCACTGCTCTCTCAATGCCTGTGAGCTCCCTCCTCTCCAGGTTGTGAAAAGGTGGTGGGTGTGGTGAAGGACTTCCCAGATATGAAGCATCTGGTCATTTCTCTCCTGTGGACTCTGCTGCTGGATGAAGGTCAGTGCTGGCTGAGAGGTTTCCCACATCACTGCACTCACAGGCCTCTCTCCACCATGGAGCCTGTGGTGCTGGGCAGGTGTGGGGTTTGCTGAAACCCTCCCCACATTCTGCATGGGAAAGGCTGGTCTCCAGTGTGACCCTTAGGTGTGCAAAGAGATTGGCATTTCTGCTGAAGACCTTCCACATTCACTGCACCTGGGTGTCCTGTCCAGTGGGCTCTATCTGGAGTGTGAAAGGCTGGACTGATGGTCAGCAGCTGCCCACATGCTCTCCATTCCTGGGGCCTTTCCCTGTGAGAGGCCCTGCACTCTCAGTGCTCCCTGGAGGCTGCTCTCTGGTGAGTCCCTGGTCCCTGAACACACTTGAGCTGCTGAACGTCCTTCCCACCTCCTGCTCTCCAGGCCTCTCCCACAGGTGGTTCTGCAGCTGCTCAAGGCTGGGACCCCGTCCTCCTCTTTTAAGTGTCGCTCCCAGGGCACAACATGGGGTGCTGAGGGTCCCACTTAGCTCCCCTCCTGTGGTGCCTCTGCCCAGATGGAGCTCCACCCCTCTGCTCTGTGCCCACAGCCTTCACCATCCACAGGGGGTTCTGCAGCCTCAGGAGCCCAGGCCAGGTCCTGCCCACAGCGGATAACCTCAGACTCTCTCCCTGCTGGTGCTGTCACGGCAGCCACCACAGACATCTGGTCTCTGTGTGGGGACAAAGTCCTGCTCAGTGCTGCCCTCCTGCCCTGCCCACCTCAGCAGAGCCAGCTCCTCCCTGGCCACTCTTAGAAGAGTCAAAAATTCCTGATTTCCACCCTACCCCTGACTGAGCAGATGAGGACATTAAGTAACTCCTGTTGTGTTATGTGCTCTGGGGGAGAGGGGGAGAGACTGGAGGAGAGAGGGAGAGAGACCGGGAGAGAGAACGTAGGAGGTGACCCCAGGCCCAGAGTCCCCGTGGAGCAGCTGTGCAGGCACAGACACAGGCAGGTCTCAGACGTCCTCTGAGAACTTGGGAATCTCAGGGATCCCAGGGGGGTGAGCAGCTTCATCATGAGGGGTTTATTTCTTTTATTTGCTTTTATTTTTTAAATACATGACAGCAGAATACATCACAATTCTTATTACACACATAGAACACAATTTTTCCTATCTCTGGTTTTGTATAATATATGCTCACCAATTCATGTCTTCACACATGTACTTTGTATAATAATGTCCATCACATTCCTCCATCATTTCTAACCCCCTGTCCCCTCCCTTCCCCATTTTTGGGGGGGATTGGCTAACTTCACTTAGCATTATCTTCTTGAGCTGCATCCATTTACCTGCAAATGTCTTGATTTTTATTCTCTTTTATTCCTGAGTAATATTTCATTGTGTATATATGCCACATTTTTAAATCCATTCATCAACTGAAAGACATTTGGGTTGGCTCCACTGTTTAGCTATTGTGAATTGTGCAGTTATAAACATTGATATGGCTATGTCCCTGTATCATGCTGATTTTAGGTCCTTTGGGTATAGACCAAGGAAAGGGATAGTAAGGTCAAAGGGTGGTCCCATTTCTAGATTTCCAAGGAATCTCTGTACTGCTTTCCATATTGTCTGCACCAATTTACAGTCCCACCAGCAGTGTATTAGTGGGCCTTTTCCCCACATCCTATCACGAGGGGATTTAAGCAGGAGTGCTGCAGAATACAGTGACCCACTGACCCTGGGGAACAAGGATGGGAGCTGTCCCTTGACCATGCTGTCCCCAGCACCTGCAAGAGCCCCACAAGCACACCACACCACCCATCCAGAACCTTCCTGTGGCTGACAGAGCAGAGCAAAGGCCCTCAGGAGGCCACCCCCTGTGTCCTCCCTCTGCGTGGCCGTGCACTCCTGCAGGGAACACCCCCTCTGTGTGGTACTGCCACCCCTGACCACTGGGCCTCCCCATTCCTGGATGGCTGGCAGAAGGAGGACCAGCAGGAAGCAGGAAGGAGCCCCCAGTAGCCCCCAGCCCAGCCCCCAGTGCCTCTGAGCAGCAGGAGACAAACACCTCTCTAGGAAGGATGGGGTCCTGCCCTGTGCTCCCCACCTTATCCTCGTCTTCAGTCTCAGGCTGAAAGGCAGCCCTGACTGAGCAGCCCTGTCTCCTCCTCATGGGGCCTTCATTGTAGCATTGAACTCCTGACACTGCTCCTCGGCCTGGGCACAGCACCCTGTGTGAATGGCCAGGGATTTCAGGAGCAGGGTGAGGACATGCAGTTCTGGTGTGACTGACTGAGAGTGAGGCTGCTCTTCCCTCATGTCCCCACCCAGGTGTAGGTCCAGAAGTTGGGGCCAGGCCTGGTGAAGTCCCTGCCCACCCTGTCCCTCACCTGTGCTGACTCTGATTCTCTCTACCCAGCCATGGTGTGAGCTGGATCCACCAGGCTTCAGGGAGGGGCCTGGAGTGAGTTAGAAGGATGGATGGAGGTGGAACAGATCCCATTCCACATGTGGTCCTGAGTCCCTGCTGGTCCTCAGTGCTCCTTGATGGTCCTGAGCACATGCTGGTCCTTTCCCCCAGGTGTCCTTGGTCTACTGCAGCTGCAGGGATTGGGATCTGCCCGGTAGATAGTCAGATTCACCAGGGACCCTTCCAAGAGCCAGGTTTCATTAAGCACTCAACAGGGTGAAACCTGAGGATATGGCTGTGTATTCCAGGGGGAGACACCCAGTGAGGGAACTCAGTGTGAGCCCAGTCACTCACCTGCCTGCAGGGGGCGCTGAGGACCAGCAGGGAGCTGAGGACCAGCAGGGGGAGCTGAGGACCAGCAGGGGGAGCTGAGGACCTGCAGGGGGTGCTGAGGTCCAGCAGGGGAGCTAAGGTCCAGCTGGGGGAGCTGAGGACCAGAAGGGGAGCAGAGGAGCAGCAGGGAGAGCTGAGGAGCAGCAGTGGGCACTGAAAACTGGCAGGGAGTTGAGGTCCAGCAGGGAGCTGACTATCATCAGGGGGAGCTGAGGACGAGCAGGGGGAGCTGATGACCAGCAGGAGGCTCTGAGGACCAGCAAGGAGAGCTCGAAACCAGCAGTGGGAAAAGGACCACCAGGGCCCTTTAGAATCTGAAGGGAGCTGAGACTCAGCACATAGAGTGAGGACCAGCAGGGGGCTAAGGACCAGCAGGGAGAGCTTAAGACCAGCAGTGGGATCAGGACCACCAGGCCCC